>NC_052339.1:1200000-2400000 GCF_016432855.1 Salvelinus namaycush | reverse complement strand
CCAAAAGCCATCTCTGTGCTTGTCTCACAGAACTCTGCAAGTGACAGGGTCAGAATACACAGAGCTACAGTACAGATACTCCTGAAAATGTTCTAATAGGACAGTAGTATCAACTATTTGTTGAGATTAAACTGATTCAGCAAGCCATAATTCAGCTACTGTTCGTGACTCAGGACCTCTATCAAAACGTTGTAACTATAGTCTTGAGCTATTGAAGGTACTTTTCAAAAGCACTAAAGTGCATTAAATTCAAATAATGACTTATGCTTCATGCATCCATAAACTCTGAAGTATATTCAAGTCTGAAGGGTGGAAATGTATTCATATTAAATATACAAGAGAACTTGAGGCAGAAGAAAAGTTAGAAAAATGTATTAAAATGTGAATGTGGATTAATAATTCATACTGCTTTTGTAAAGAAATTACAGTTATGTATTTACACTTGCTCAAATCGCTTTTTTTGGAATAATGACTATTTTCAAAAACAGAATCCACAAGACACTGTGGCCTTTTGCAAAACAGTAAATGTGGTTTTTTTTCTAAATGTAGTTGCCTTCTGAAAACATAAATACATTCCTTAAAAATCTACTACACTGTCAACATTGCAAATAGATCCATCAAAAGAGCACGACTAACTGCAAAAAGATGAACACAGCCACACTCATCTCTCGAGTCCAAGCAGACAAAACAGAAAGTTAGTCTGTCTTTTAAAAATCCCACTAGATCAATACATTTTCTTTACAGTCACTAAATCATGAAGGTCAAAATTACAGAATAATTTTTTTGTCACCAGACGATTTCATACATATCAAATCAAATATTATTCCTGATAAAAAAATAGAAGTAAATAATAAGCCCGTTGTGCAGGATTCATTCATGGATATCATCACCATCCAACTCCATGTATTCAATACATACAGTAGGCTGGTTTGCTCACATTTTGTAGACTTTCCAATTGGTTACAGAAACACAATCCACAATAGAAATTGGAAAGGTGAATACAATGGAGAAACACAACTGATACAGTCTGAATATATACTGTAGGCCTGAATCTACACCAAAGCAAAGCTCTATAATCGAAGGTCACAATATTGGAGATGATGACTTAGGAGTAACCCATAGTGACTTAAGTAACCCAACTTCATTCTCTGCATCTCTGCATGTCCGCAATATTGTAAAACATCATAAAAAGTGGAAAGTCCCCATTGCATAGATCATTCTCTATATTGTACATGGTGTGACACTGATGGGGGGATTTTAACATGTTGTGCAATAGTATTTATTTATGCCAGGTAGTGAACACAATTGCACACATTTCTCTTCGGATGAAAACAATGAGTTAATATTCTGTGAACAAAACACTTAACAGCGAGTTTTTGTATTCATTGTGGACGTTTGTATTTAAAGTTTTGCAAAAAGTGGTCTAAGATATACAAGTCAGCTACAAAAGCAATAAAAGATCAGTTCTGTAACTGTATATGAGCGCTTGATCATTGCTGTCGTGCTATAGATAAGTTTCAACACTGATATAAAAATTGAGTGTACGTAACTGAGAAGAACTAGGCGCATGCACTACTGCCTGTTTGACCATATGAATTAAAAACATATACTTTTTTTATCACTTCAAGGGAAGGTATGGGAATAATGTTCAATTCGTTGTTTGGTTAACCCCTTTTTACCTTTTGTTGATTGGTGATATAATATGTGGATTATATTTCACATCAATGTGTTGTGTAATCTACATTGCTAAAGCTCAGTGTTTGATCATGATAGTCAGATGCTCTGTCTGTTTTTTTGGGGGTCTATCTGAAGTCTTTTTTTAGCCAATGGCAGGGTATCCTCACTCCAACACTGCCTATCTGGGACAGCGAATCACAACCAAATACAAGACAACTGAAAAACAAAATAGCACCACATGTAACACTCACTTCCAATTGCTACAACTTTGGCTGCAAACTGTCATGAATGTATCCAAGGCTGGTGGGTGTCTCTGTCCCAGTGGCAGTTGTCTGGGAGAGGAGGCCCTTCCAGTTCACTGAGGCAGGCAGGTTATCCCTTGGCCCAGCAGGGCACCTAAGTAAGATTCTTCTCTCTCAATTCTCCCCAGACACACCATCCTGAGAAGCCACTTTTTCCTACCACAGGAAGCCCAAGAGAACACTATAGGTAGCAGTCTGACAGGCAAACTGAACCCTGGCCTTTTATATCCTGCCAGGTTTGAGAAGTTGGACATCACCCCAAAAAGCGCCCAGAAGATTAAGCCCGTTCTGGAGCGCTGGATGGCCGAGGCCGAGGCCCGCCACCGGTCCGGCATGCAGAACCTGACCGAGTTTATTGGCAGCGAGCCCTCCAAAAAACGCAAGCGGAGGACCTCTTTCACCCCGCAAGCGCTGGAGATCCTAAACAGCCACTTCGAGAAGAACACGCACCCCTCTGGACAGGAAATGACAGAGATAGCCGAGAAACTGAACTATGACCGCGAGGTGGTCCGCGTCTGGTTCTGCAACAAGAGGCAAGCGTTGAAGAACACAATAAAGCGGTTGAAACAGCCCGGTGACCTGGACCTGGACCTCGGCCCGACCGCGCCCATGGACCCTCTCTCTGATTCTCTGGATGAGATCCCAAAATGAACGGCCAAAACTAGAGATAAAGAGAAAAGTCCTAACAACATGGTGGATCATGACCCAAAGTGGGAAGAAGAATGAAAGAACATTCCACCCCTTTTATAGAGTCAACTGAAAGGACAGTTATGAAAGTTTGCAAACAAGAATACGTGTTATCAGTGTGATTACCACAGTTATTGACCTTGCTGAAATCCCCAAATAAAAATAAATATGTTAATATTTGATAGAAAAAAATTACAAACCTAGAGTGTGCTGTTTCAAAGAGTTCTAGTTCTGGCCTCATAGACCAGAATATTGTCCAAATTTGGGTTCCCATTAGGGAGATTTTAGTAAAGCAATCATGCCAAAATCAAAGACAAAAACACTAACTACTTACCAAAGTCTGTTGCATCGGAATACTAAGAATAATTTTTTAAGTGTTCTAAATTTTTACATTTGTACTGGCAAGAACATCTAAGATATGTGTGTGAGTTTGGCTGTACATTTTATCTTTGTCTCACTTAATTTCTTTATCTCCTGTGTTTATATGTAAATATCTACTAAATTGAAACCACAATGTCAAATTTGTCATGTAAATGCATTTTTTTGCTGTTCAACAATGGCATATTGTTTGTCTCAGATTCTTTCTCATCTGCAACTATTTTCAGTCACAGTGTAAAACTTTGTACAACTTTTACAAGTATTTATCGATGATTTTATGAGATTGTCTATGTTTTGGAGGAAGGGTAATAAACTGAAGGCTGTGTAAACAATGAGGGGGTACTAGGTACCTAACCATATAGGTTCTGTCTCTGTGCACCACCTCTATTGTGGATATGTCTGAAGCTACTGTATCTCATTCTGTTGCCAAAGCCTGATAGCCAAAGAACACATTACTTCAGCTCAAGAACATGGGGGTATTTTACCTTGGCCAATAACATGTTTTAGTTATTGTTATGTGCCTAAGTTCCCTTTCTCTGGTTCTTTTTACTGTACAGTTTCTTTCATACACTGAGCTCAACTAAGTTACACAAAGGCCAACAGAATGCCAAATAACATTTTGATTCCAAAAGAGAACTCTTTGTTAGTTGACAACCCTTTGATATTGCAATATAGAACATGTGTTTTACTGTGAGGACTTTTCTGCCCATCCCTTTCTGAAGAGTGTGTCTAGTTTTTTCTATTTGAACAATTGCTCCTGCATGTTTGAGATGAACCACTTAGAACAAAGTTGGACTTACAGAAATCTGGAAACAAGACAACAAAACACAAAAGACAGCCCAAATTCCAAATCCCTAAATACATGTATATTCTTCTGAGTACATTGTCACTGAGAACAAATTACACGTTAGTGGTTTTAGCAATTATTTTACATGATTTGACCTTTAGAGCAAAATATGCATTACTTCCCTTTAGCATTCAGTAACTCATTATAATCTTATCAATCTGAACGTTTTCTAATCCCTGAATCTTTGTCTTCAGGGGTCAAATATGTTTTGTGAAATGTCCTGCTGCGGTTTTGTGTTTCTTTTCTTCTAGTGATTCTATAGTGAAGCCTTGACAGACGGTATAGCCTCATTCAAAAAGTATTTTGGAAAAAGTTGTGTGAAATGCAAGACAACCAAGTAGCCCTTTCACGAGACATAATCCATATTCATTTCAACCAACAAATCATAGGGTGTTATTGCTGTGTGGCTGTTGAATATCAACAGGGTGTCGTCACAACATGTAACTCACCTCCTATAGGTGTACTTCAATATTACCAGGACCCACATGGAGGATTTAAGGAATCCATATTGTTACACCACTGATGTGTTAATAACCTATAGGCCTACCGCACTGTGTTGAACTATAAAGAGTATTGCAAATTGATACATACAGGTAAAACCACTTTTCAGAACTCTTAAGATTACACATTGATATGAAATATTCTAATTTGATTAAAGTAAAACACTTAGTCCCACTTTGCCCTGTTGCTTGGCAAGCAGCGTAAAGTGCACTTGATAACACTTACAAACACATAAGGAAATAGACATTAGTTGAGGATCGTATACAGAAGGCTGAGGTTTGAGAGGCACTACATAGGAGCCACCTTACATGTTCATTTACCCTTTATTATATACTGTAGGCCTACCTTGAGCAAAGATTGAATACTTTTTTGCAGGAAGTAGTTTTTAACAGTGTAATATTGTAAGTCAGTATTACTAAATGGTGTTCAATCATAATATACCGTAAGTCATATGTGATTTGAATCAATTTAAAGACTTTTGTGTGTTCCCTCTCTGTCTCTCACCCCACCTCATCCCAACATGTAAGAGAAGTGATTATGCGGCTTCTGTATAGTATGGGCATGTAGTACTGAGGCTAAACGATGAAGCTGTAACCAAAAACAAAAAGACAAAGGACGGAGTTAAACCTTCACGCAACCTTTTGATGCTGGACCAAAGCTCTATAGTTATATGCACATTGTACAGAGATATGGGTTAATGTCGCCGACAATCTTGAAATGACAAAGAGAATCGATGAGTAGATAAGTAGTAGTTCTTTGAAATTTGACGTCACCACCGTACATTGTGAGCAATGCCATGCAAAAACCATAATAGAAAAAAAAGACCGAAAAATGACTCCTGTATGTTTGAAAGTAGTGTTCACTTCTCATGGTGGGGGGTGGGGAGGGGGGGGGGGGGGGCGGGTTCTGAACTGAGATTCTGTATGACACCCGATTTACTTTTGCCAAGTGGTTTCCAGGGTCACATGTATAGGACTTACTAGACTTTGTTGTTACTTGTTTAGCTTTTTTCTCTCTGTGGCTATGTTACATACACTTCTCAGTTTCAGTCTCCAAGATGTGCCCTATTGTATAGGGGGCAAAGAAGGCTTTATGATTGTACCCAATTCTGTAAAAAAACAAATAAAGATAATCATAATTAAGATAAATGTTTTTAAATTATATCCACACAGACTCATACACCAACTGGTTTGAAATATTGTTATAACTCAAGAAAGACCTCGAAAACCAAAGCTGGTGAACCTGCAAAGGTTGCTTTTCATTTTATAGACTGAAAACTGTACTTAATCTATAGAGCAATATCTGTTTGGTCATTTAAGCGGCGCTTTGTGTATTTCTAAAAAGCTTCAAGTCTGTCACATTTCTTTGTACCATAATTAATAATAAACAAGTGTTAGACATTAATGGATTGTCTTGTTTATTCTGAAATGTAGAATTCATTATTCAAATCTAAACGATATTTCTAGTGACTTATAAGCACCAAAAGGACATTTCCAAATAATTATCTGGTAAGAACTGCATATTTTCTTGTACAGTATACTCTTAGAATAAAAGGTTATATTGCTTGCTTCATATATCTCACCCCCTAAAAGTTCTATAAAGTAGAACCCCTTTTTCTTCAAGGAAAAGGGTTCATTGGGGTTCCATATAGAATTTAGGGTGCCATATATCAAGCGAGCGGTATAACCTTTTTAGAACACTTTTTTTTCTGTGTATGGTTAAGAAAGCACAAATGCACCACATACTAACCAATATACCAACAGGCACTGTAAACACTGCAGTAGGAGTAATAAAACGTGGGTTGCAGAAAATGACTCACTGTCTTCTAGTCTCACAAGACCTGTACATATTTCCCAATCAAATTTCACCAATGCATACTTTGCTGTCATTGCATTAAAACACGCACATATATATAGTTGGAGCATAAAGTTAACTCAGACTTCTGTGTCTTGCCAATCATTTTTCCCTGTGTAGTTTTCAGAACATCTTAGCTATCAGCTTTCTTGCACTTCCACAGTGCCGTGATTGAGAGAGAATTGAACAATGAACCACCTTTCAATACAGAGAATTTGCACCGAAAAGCAAACGGACAGGCTGACAGCCTGTGGGGTCAGTAGCAATTCATTTATATTTCCATAGGGTCAATAGAAATGAATACATGTCAGGGTTATTTCACATCCATGCCTCACCAGATAACAATAATGAGACAAGCGTACAAGAAAAGAAGAAAAAATCTACATTCTTCAGTGAAAGCCTTTTGTAACTAAACTCCAAAGTTTGAAATAGCTTTCTTGTTTATGAAGCCTTTGAAAACTGACTGGCTGGTGAATAGAAAGTAGTAAATAAATAAATAATAAAAAAGCACAGACAACATAAATTATTAACATTAGGATGAAAACAGCTTTTTCCCCTCTTCGTTTCAAAAAACTAGATGTATTTTTACGTAGTGATGGGTGAGGTATAGCTTGGGCTATTTGATATTCTTCTGTTTTGCATTGGTTCCATTTTCTTTATTTTTCAATGTACAATATAATTGTGCAGACAGCCATTTTTTTTCAATGTCTTTTATAGTTTGTTGATGGAAAAGTCAACTTCAACTTAACAAAATGGCTATAAGTGAGTGACCAGTGCACAAAAACGACGTATCTCACTCTCAACATACCAACAACACATCTCTCTGGTACGGAGAGGAGTAACCCAATAAGTGAGGTGGAATCATGGAAATAGTATAGATAAAACAAACATTGTTAAAATCCACGTTTTATCAATTCACCTATTTGCTTCTGGACTTTGTCATTTCTACTATGTGTACAGCGTTGTGAGAAGCACAAGGACAGAATCGCACTCAAACATTCAAAATGGGTACAGCTGATATGCTGATATTCTAGTCCACAATTAATAGGATATTCTGTTATATTAATTGTGTTTCTACGGGTGGGATAATGTTGCTACTAAAGTATCATCAATCAACACTGTCAGTGCTGAAGCGGTTTGATCCTGAATCTTAACAAAATGACCCTTAATAATGATCTGCAACACTTCAGTGTTGTTCGCGGTGCCCTATTTCAATGAAATCAGAGGAGGACATTATCAGTAGTATTACCATATTTCTTTGCAAATGAGAAAATACTATTTGGATTTTGTCTACATTATGTACATATAGTATAGTCTTTCAAAAAAGCGAGAAATATGTTTCTGTGTTGATCTATGAGTCTAAATAGAAAAAAGTATCTCTCCTGAACAGCTCTTTGTGACAGTTAACCGACTGACTTCGAATACATTCCTGTTCAACTAGCAACCAACTGAAATTATCCTGGAAGAGAAAGAGGGCAAGAAGAAAATATTATGACATGTTGGCAGTCCAAATGGATTATGTTTCAATATCAGTCAGGACACAGAAAGAGAAAGGTGGAGGATGAGGGTGCATGTGTTGGATGCAGATGGTTTTAAATTGCCCCCTTTTTTTCCCATCAGGCATGAGGCATTCACTTCCCTTATCTTTCAGACAATGTGCACTGGGCTGATGTTCTCAGTAAATGAACTGTCGGTGTATCCCTCTCTACCAGCAGCCCTCCGCCTCCTTGTTTTCACTTCCGCCCCAAGGTTGAGACGTTGCTGCTCTCACTGCTCAGCCCCCAAGCCGCTGAGGCGTCTCCCACTCTGCTGCTCTGCTCCGCACACCAGGTTGCCTCTGGGGGTACAATTAACAATCCTCACATGCAATCCAGGTTGTCCATGCATATGATGCCTGGTTGCTTTTGCTATTCTGTTTCTTTCACCATTCTAAGCCATGACACAATTTGAGGATTTGAAGGTAGAGGAGTTAATAGGCTAGGTTTTTTTTTTATAGAGATGGCCGGCACCCTGACTGGAACAGCAGATTGCATTGCCCACAGCCCATTAAACTTTCTACACTGTCTAATCCACACTGACTGTGCAAATGCTCCTTCTCACTTTGTGATGCCTTCAGTTTTCCATCAGGACTCAAGACTAGGCCCAGTGCTCCCACCACCATGGGTCCCACCTCTTCTCTTTTGCATGCACCAATCCAAGGGAGTTGGTTTGACATATTCTTCTTCACTGCCATTCTTGGTTTTACCGAAATTCGAAATGAAATCATGTTGAATGAATTCAACAGAAATATTTACAGTACTGTAATGTTCTGAACATGAACGTAAAAAAGAAATGGGCAAAGACCATCTGCGTTACCTAATTATTGTTGTCAGGGGTAGGACCTATAAATCTGTTTAACTCTTCCAGGGTCAGGGTCAATTCCACCCTCAGTTAACTCGATAAGGAATTGGATTAAAGTGCCATTTATAAATAGGATTGCCCATGAATTCACTTTCAATTAATTAGTTGAAATGAGTGGACCCAACCCAGATCTCTATCCACTGACACTGCTTTATTATATTATTACACACACCGACAGTTATTCTGATCTGTAACCAGGTTTCCATCCAACCGTTTCATGCAAGTAAAGTACGTGTCGTATGGAAACAGCTAATTTTGTCGGTAACATTTCCAAATGTCCACAAAACAAAAACATGCTAGAAATGGTGGGATCTTTTTGTGCGGGTAAAATGAATGATGAGAGAAATGGCGGTGGAAATGCCTTTATGCACAAATATTGATATAAGAACCATCATATCAAAGTAAACATGGACTCATGCGATGATATTGTGTGGTCCTCCCACTACGACTCGGGAAAGAAAACAGTTTATTAGGTTACAGATTAAATAAATTATGATGAACTTCACAGGGTGGGGAAAGTGCACAGTGATGCTTCTTTCCAATAGATATATTGGGTCTTGTTCTGGTGACATGATGATCGATGCTTGGCTGCCGTTTGACAAATAAAAATATTCTCGCTCTCATAATATATGTAGCCTACCCGCACTGTATCTGCGAGCTGTTGGCTAGAGCGCAGGTGTCAAGAACAGAATGGGCACATTCGCTATATAACGCAATATTTAAAAAATTATTTGCTACCTGAGAATTGAAGCGCAAAAGTTATTTTTACGTGCAAAAAATCTGTTTGATGGAAACATCTCTTGTATGAAAATGTACATATTGTTTTTTATGCAGATTTTAGAATATTTTCATGAAAATCTGTCGCCAATTGGATGGAAACCTAGCTATTGTGGAAAATATTGTTGTACTGTCCATTTCTCTCAGATTTCTATGGTAAAAACAAGACACCAGTTGTATTCTAAGTGGAGTGGTATCATCTGAGAGTGATATATATATATATATATATATATTTAACATGGATCACAGGAATTTGAAGGGTCAGAGATCCCATCCTAAGATGTTTGGAAGTCTGGCAGATAACTGTTCCTCTGATGAGATGTTTGTATGGACAACGTCCACCTCTTCATCTGCCTCTTACTCTCTCTCCCAATCACCTTTAGTATACTCTGAGGCAGAGAGACAGAGAGTACATAGCAAAAGGCAGTGAGCGAGAGAGGAGATATGGATTGAGGAGTAGGTTGTGAGTGGTATGGTTGGCCGCATCTTTGCCGTCTTATTAGTGGGGGCCCAGTGCGGACACTTTGGCCTTCTTTATGGGGCCATGATGAGACCCTCTTCGCACATCTCAGCAAAATGGCTGGGGGAAATCACAGATGAGAATCACTCAAAAACAGGGAGATGTCAACAGGACCATAATGATACCTGATGGCCCCAGAAGACTCTCTCCCCTTTTCCCTCTCAGCCTTATACCTGCCCAAGTTGCACTATACTTGAAAACATAATTAGAGGTAAAACAGGCAGAAGCTTTACCCCACCCCTCCACCATTTTCTGTAGCCAAAGCTCTTTGTTTTATACGTCCGGGATTCTTTTTCACACACACCTCTCTTTCACTTCTTCAGAAAGGGGGATGAAAGGAAAGAGAAAGAAAAATGGAGGGAGAGAAAGAGCGAGAGAGAGAGAAAAGGAGAAGAGAAAAGGAGAGGGAAGAGGAGAGCGAAGAGGAGGTGGAGAGTTCCCTCTGTGAGATGCCAAGGTGCTCCCAGTCCATTGTGCTGCCGGCTGTCAGGTTAAATTAGGGAGTACAGGCTCCGTGAGTGTAAAAAAATCAATACTTGATGGAAGACTGCTCCCCGGAAAATCTGTTTTGATTCCAGGATTAATTCTTGACCAAAGGCTCGAGCAAAATGACATGCCATTAGGCTGAAAATGAACACATTCTGCAGTGGAAATTGGATGGAAATGTGTCAGGTGATTGCCCTGGCTGGTTGTTCTGCACTTTGAGCAGCGGGACTGAAGGTGTGGCTGCTGCTGCGAATGAGGCCCCCGGACTGACTCCATTTCCAGAGGAAAAGACAACTCCACTGTGGCCTGGGAGTATTCTCAAGACCATTGTTATCCAGCTCCTGCAAATGCATGCTTACCTAGTTGAAATGCATTTTGTCCACCACGTTCTCTCTCTCTTGTGTTTTCCATGAAGCATGGCATGAAGAATGGGGGAACCTTAAAATAAAGCAATGGCGAGAAGAAAGGGGGAAATGCAATATTGATGAGCAAGTAATGTGTTTGTCGTCACAAATAACATATTTTCCTGTTTGAAACTTCAACAGGGGATAGCAAAGAGCGCCTGAGCATTGACATTAACAACAGATGCAGTCAAGCTGGACAAAAGATGTTTGCAAATGTATTGTGTAAATAGAGCATAAGGTCCAGAGCATAATGCCACAACAAGATGGTCTACATTTGATATTGAATATCTGCCCATCCGCCCTGTGACATAAAGCAACATTTACTTGACCAAAATGTGAAGAGTTAAGGAAAATAAACATTCATTTGGCCACTACTCAATTACAAAAAGGAAGCAATCAATCATTATTTCCTCAAACAATTCTAACATTTTACTAGAATGAAAAAGGATACCAGGTATCATATGCAAAAGTTAAAATATTAACATTTCCGGTATAATGAACGAAAAGCTGTGAGAGAGAATAGCCTACTTTCAGAATATGTTTACTCTGTATGCAGACCATCTACCACGGGATATTTTGCATCTCTCTTAATGGCTATGTATCTGAGCACCAAAACTCTGTAAATAGACAGGAAAAATGTCTTGCACACAAAGTAGTCAGAAAGTGGAAGGTATTGCCATTCTTTCCGTTCCAGCACACGTTCCATTGTGCCAGAGATGTGTTTGACTGATCGTTTTCCACATGAAAATAGTGAATTATATGGGACTGGTAGTGGGTGGAAAGATAATTGAGAATATCAAAAATATGAATATGCATAAAATGCAATATATGATGCAATTCATTTTAATGTAGGCTACAGTAGTCCTGTCTGCATGTCAGCATAGGCGACCTAGTACCTACATCTTGCCTTTGAAATAGACCTACTCTTTGGATGTGTGTAAACTACATATTCATTAATGTGTTCATGTAGTTTGTTTTACTTGTGTACAAAAATGTCTAGACATAGTTAGATACACCTAACTCGCAGGGGTATTCAACTCTTACCCTACGAGGTCCAGAGACTGCTGGTTTTCTGTTCTCCCTGATAATTAATTGCACCCACCTGGTGTGCCAGGTCTAAATCAGTCCCTGATTAGAGGGGAACAATGAAAACAAACAGTGGAACTAGCTTCGAGGTCCAGAGTTGAGTTTGAGGGCGACTAGAGTAACCAAATGTGACAAATGGTAGAAGACCTACATTTTTTAGCAACTCTGTAGAATTGTATGGGTTTAGCGCCATCTACAGGCTTAATGAACCTCAATCTTGAGACGAGTGTGTCATTTTACTTCCACGCAGTAGATGGCAGAATGTATCACTTCACTTTGGGTGTACATTGCTATCCAAAGAAGAAAAGAAACAATGCGCATTGTGATGGAATCGTAACTTTTCTGGCCTGTTGATGAATGCCCACTTCTGCTTTTATACTCTGCCAGCCCAGCGAATTACAGTGTTCATTCGTGTATTGTGTTAGGCTGAAAGGCTGTGAGGTTGACCATCTCACTGATACTGTTCTACATGACTGTTGGGAATATACTAGTAGACAAGGCAGTGGTTTTGGTTGGACAGTTGGAAAGCTTGCTGATGAGAGTGGTTTGAGGAAGTTGGAGGTTGGCCCTTCTGTGGTGATAGGGGATGTTCCTCCGTGGCTACTCCCACCCTTATGAAAAATATATTGCAGTCAAAGTGCAGTATAACTGCAGTACACTGTAGTATAACTGTAGTTAGAGTGCAGTGTAACTGCAGTATGCTGCAAATACTGGGTCCAAAATAACACCGTTTTTTTCACTGCAGTAATTTTGCAGTATAACTGCAGTTACAGTGCAGTATAACTGCAGTACACTGTAGTTATTCTGCAATTACTGTGTCCAAAGGGGTAAAAGTAATCAAATCAAATAAAGTGACATAGGGAAAATGGTTGACAATTACATTGGTATAAGTTGTTATGCATTTCTACCACTTTTCACAGATGGATCCAAGGACCCAGATAGTGGGCGCAAAGGAGCAGGCGTTTACCTTGTTGAATTTGATGTGCAGATATGTAGAAGACTAACAGATGAACTGTCAGTATACTCAGTTGAACTGTTGCCGATAGTAGTTGCCCTCCAGTGGGTGGAGGACGTACAACATGTCAGAATTATAGTATGCTCAGATTCTCTGTCTGTATTGAATAGTTTATCATCTGGTAAATCTAATAGGAGTGACCTACTGTACTATTGAAAGTATTAATGTTATTATGGAGAATTGAGAGACTGGGTGTAGTAGTGAGATTCTGCCCGGTCCCAGCACATTCGGGTGTGGAAGGGAATGAAATTGTAGACCAGTTAGCTAAAAGAGCTTTGAAACAAGATATAATTGATATTAATGTTCTACTGGGTAGAGGTGAGGCCAGATGTAAGATCAGAGTCATTTCCTTACTGTTCTGGTTGTTCTAAACAAGTTTCTGGGGATTCAGAAGTCTCTAAAAAAGAATGGCTAGATAGCTAGATACTGTAGTCAAAATAGTACAGTTTAACAGTCATATTGTAAATAATTAACTGACGGTGTGAATTTAGCATAGGCTCTCCAGAAACTACACCGAACAAAAATATGAACGCAACATGCAACGATTTCAAAAGTTTTACTGAATTACAGTTAATATAACAAAAACAGTCGATTGAAATATATTAATTAGGTCATAATCTATGGATTTCACACGACTGGGAATACAGATATGCATCTGTTGGTCACAGATACCTTTAAAAAAAAAAGGTAGGGGCGTGTCTCAAGAAACAAAGTATCTGATAGGGCTGTGGCAGTCATGAAATTTTGTCAGCCGGTGATTGTCAAGCAAATAATTGCCGTTCTTACGGTAATTGACCGTTAATTAGCGTAACTGCGGTCAGCATCTCCCGGCTTCCAAGCATAGTCCACAAGCCACTGATGCAGACCTTTGGAACATCTACATTTTAAAAAGTCGAATAAATCCATTTAATATAGCCTACACCATCACAATAAGTCCATTATTTATTTTAGACAGGTCTAAAGAAACATGATATGAAGAAAATGTAGTCTATTTCAGAAGAATAGAATAACATACCCTGACTTCACAGGAGGCTGCTGAAGGGAGAATGGTTCATAATAATGGCCGGAACAGAGCAAATGGAATGGCGTCAAACACCTGAAAACCATGGGTTTGATGTATTTGACACCATTCCACTGATTCTGCGCCAGTCATTATTACCACGAGCCTGTCCTCCCCAATTAAGGTGCCACCAACCTCCTGTGTCTGAGTTGTCCTTATTTTAGGCCCGGATGTGGCTATGTCATATAGCTGTACTAGCTAATTTAGCTGACAAGATTTGCTTACAATTCTGTAGTATTATTTTTTATTATTTGATAGTATGAAGAATACAATTGAACATAGCTTAATAAAATAGAAATGACAGTGCGCACATGCGCACATTCCGTGTTGAGCGGTTAACAAAGAAACTGGTCCTCCTATATGCCTAATTTAGAGTTATTTATGCAACTTTAGTTGTGACACAAACGTTGGGCTTGATATGTTTTGATGTTTAATACATTCTAAGGCTGCATGATAGGACTTGAATTATGATTTGAAAAAAGGCGCAATCTGCACACTCTTCAACAGTCTCTCATTCACAATTTGACAAGCACTTTATAATATTCGCACCAGCCCTCGAATTTCCCGGCAGCATCCCCCTTGTGTGGCCGTAATGTCCCCTAAAAAATGCATGCCTTTTGAGGCCAAAGTGGCCGTTGTGCCCTTGGGCTGAATATAATAGGCTAATTATAATTCCCTTCTCCCAGCTGCCGTGCTCCGAAGCACCTCTCACTCACATGGCTCTCTCAGATGTAGCCAATGCCTGTCACACGATCGGGTTCTTCTCACAGGCATTTCAGCTAAGTAGGCTACAAGTGAATGAAGACAGAAACATCGGGGACGGAACCGCTCGCGTCCCTCTAATCGAATTCCTAGGCGCATATTTAAGATAGAACTGTGCACATTTAGCCTAGTTTTCGTCAGCCAACAAGGTGAGTAGGCCTAACAAACAGCAAAAGTACTAGCCTATGTCAATCTATTGTCCCCCATAGTACAAAAGTTGACTTATTATATTGGCCAACTTGTCCTTCTATGCAAGAAATAAATATTCCAAGCATAACTTTGGGACAGTTGTTGTTCAACACGCTGTCTGTGTGGGTGGACCATTTCAGTTTGTCCGTGATGTGTACGCAGAGGAACTTAAAACTTCTTCTGGCTGCAAGCCCGACGTCGGTACACTTATGACAACAGCCACTTCAAGTGCAGGGCGCGAAATTCAAAATATATATTTTTTTAAATATTTAACTTTCACACATTAACAAGTCCAATACAGCATATGAAAGGTACACATCTTGTGAATCCAGCCAACATGTCCGATTTTTAAAATGTTTTACAGCGAAAACAGCACGTATATTTATGTTAGCTCACCACCAAATACAAAAAAGGACAGACATTTTTCACAGCACAGGTAGCATGCACAAAGCCAACCTAACTAACCAAGAACCAACCAAACTAACCAAGAAACAACTTCATCAGATGACAGTCTTATAACATGTTATTCAATAAATCTATGTTTTGTTCGAAAAATGTGCATATTTCAGGTATAAATCATAGTTTACATTGCAGCTACAATCAGAAATTGCACCGAAAGCAGACAGAATAATTACAGACACCAACGCCAAATACCTAAATACTCATCATAAAACATTTCTGAAAAATACATAGTGTACAGCAAATGAAAGACAGGCATCTTGTGATTCCAGACAATATTTCTGATTTATTAAGTGTTTTACAGCGAAAACACAATATAGCGTTATATTAGCTTACCACAATAGCCAAAAACACAAGCAATTTCCCAGTAGCAAAAGTTAGCGATCGTAACAAACAAGCAAAAGATATATAATTTTTGACTAACCTTGATTTTCTTCATCAGATGACAGTCCTATAACATCAGGTTATACATACACTTATGTTTTGTTCGAAAATTTGCATATTTAGAGCTGAAATCAATGGTTATACATTGTGCTAACTTAGCTACTTTTTCCCACTACGTCCGGATTTTTTTCTGACACTTTTTCTGACACACATATTCTGACCAAATAGCTATTCATAAACATAACTAAAAAATACATGTTGTATAGGAAATGATAGATCCATTAGTTCTTAATGCAATCGCAGTGTTAGAATTCTAAAAAATAACTTCATTACGACATCCAGCTTCGGTATAGCTAGAGTACCCAAAAGTTGGGCGCCGACGACTAGTTCACATGTACGACAGATATGAAATAGCATCATAAAATGTTTCTTACTTTTGCTGATCTTTCATCAGAATGTTGGACAAGGGGTCCTTTGTCAAGAACAATCGTTGTTTGGATTTAGAACGGCCACTTTCCCTCTCGATTTAGCAAGCACACTAGCCAAGTGGCACGAATCTCTCCATCGTCAACAAAGTCAGAGAACGGAACACGGCAAAACTCCCGAAAAAATTTCAATAATCTGATTAAACTATATTGAAAAAACATACTTTACGATGATATGGTCAAATATATCAAATAAAATCAAAGCCGGAGATAGTAGTCGCCTATAACGGCAGCTAAACAGAAGGCAAATCCAGGTCCCTCTTCGCGCTCTCCAGAAAACCGGAAATGGGGGACACGTCATACAAAGAGCTTGTATTCCACTTCAGACCAAGATAAACACTCAATTTCTTCTCTCACCGCCTCTTGACATCCAGGGGAAGGTCTATGAAGTGCATGTATACTAATACGTATCATGCCCATTTATAGGCAGGACCTAGAAGAGAGCCTCGATTTCAGACTTTCCACTTCCTGGTCAGGAAGTTTGTGCCAAATGAGTTCTGTTTGACTCACAGATATAATTCAAACGGTTTTAGAAACTATAGAGTGTTTTCTATCCAATAGTAATAATAATATGCATATTGTACGAGCAAGAATTGAGTACGAGGCCGTTTGAAATGGGCACCTTTTATCAGAGCTACTCAATACTGCCCCTGCAGCCAGAAGAAGTTAAAACTTTCCACCTTCTCCACTACTGTCCTGTCGATGTGGATAGGGGGGTGCTCCCTCTGCTGTTTCCTGAAGTCCCCGATCATCTCCTTTGTTTTGTTGACGTTGAGTGTGAGGTTCTTTTTCCTGACACCACACTCCGAGGGCCCTCACCTCCTCCCTGTAGGCCGTCTCGTCGGTGTTGGTAATCAAGCCTACCACTGTCGTGTCGTCTGCAAACTTGATGATTGAGTTGGAGGCGTGCATGGCCACGCAGTCATGAGTGAACAGGGAGTACAGGAGAGGGCTGAGAACGCACCCTCGTGTTGAGGATCAGCGGGGTGGAGATGTTGTTTCCCACCCTCACCACCTGGGGGCGGCCCGTCATAAAGTCCAGGACCCAGTTGCACAGGGCGGGGTCGAGACCCAGGGTCTCGAGTTTAATGACGAGTTTGGAGGGTACTATGGTGTTAAATGCTGAGCTGTAATCGATGAACAGCCTTCTTACATAGGTATTCCTCTTGTCCAGATGGGTTAGGGCAGTGTGCAGTGTGATTGCGTCGTCTGTGGACCTATTGGGGCGGTAAGCAAAATGGAGTGGGTCTAGGGTATCAGGTAGGGTGGAGGGGATATGATCCTTGACTAGTCTCTCAACGCACTTCATCATGACGGAAGTGAGTTCTACGAGGCGATAGTCGTTTATCTCAGTTACCTTAGCTTTCTTGGGAACAGGAACAGCGGTGGCTCTCTTGAAGCATGTGGGAACAGCAGACTGGGATAGGGATTGATTGAATATGTCCGTAAACACACCAGCCAGCTGGTCTGCGCATGCTCTGAGGACGCGGCTAGGGATGCCGTCTGGGTCGGCAGCCTTGCGAGGGTTAACACGTTTAAATGTTTTACTCACCTCGGCCGCGGTGAAGGAGAGCCCGCAGGTTTTGGTAGCGGGCCGTGTCAGTGGCACTTTGTGGAACATCAGTGGCACGTCAAAGCGAGCAAAGAACCAATAGTAGGTCACTACTATTAGATTTACCAGATGATAAACTATTCAATACAGACAGAGAATATGAGCATACTACAATTCTAACAGGTTGAACGTCCTCCACCCACTGGAGGGCAACCACTATCGCCAACAGTTCAACGGAGTGACAGTTCATCTGTTAGTCTTCTACATATCTGCACATCAAATTAAGGAATGTAAACGCCTGCTCCTGTGTGTCCACTCTTTGGGTCCTTAGATCCATCTGTGAAAAGTAAAAAACATAACTTCTACCAATGTAATTGTCAACAAGTTTACAGTGGCACAAATAAAATGGTTTTCTCTATAAGCAAATATGTTAATGCATTTACAATGATTTGAATTGTGGCCAATGTAATGGGTGGAGTTAAAGGCCAGCAACACTCCACACACATTATTCAGAGCCCCATGAAATGACACCATATTTAGATTCTACAGACCCTACTGAGTACTTCCCACCCCACTTTTACATTGGCACACAATCGTTGTTTCGCTATAAGCCAAGATGTAATGCATACAGTGGCGATTGTAGCATGTAAATATTGGTGCGGCAAAAAAAAAAGAAAATGGGGGATGCATGCCAGCAAAGCCACTACACAACACTAAACAATACATGAATTGCACTATAACAGTGACAAACGGTGCCCACAAACTGTTAGGGCCTACATAAAGCTGTCCCAACAGCAGAGTCCCATCAGCAGTCCCAAAACCTTACCACTGCTACACCTGGCTATCAGTGGAGCCTTGTCTGGCATCGAAGCAGTTCATTCAGCATTATTTACTGCCTTAAAAAAAAAAAAGATGATATGGCTGACTTGCTTAAACAAATGTGGTTTCTACTGACAATTGAGATGTACAAACTATGGCATAAGGGGACGACAAGCGGATAAGAGGCAATCCGGATTTTCGATTAAGGCAAGAATGAGCGAGCTAGGACGGACGTAGTCACTATAACTATTTGTTCAGCACTTTTGAAATGTACAGGTGACAGAATTCAGAACATGGGCCGTTCTTACAGTGCTCTCCCTGTACACCAAGTCAGAACCGTAGGATAAATAAAGGGGTTATATAAGCAGACAATGAAAGCTCTTACAATATTCAATGATTACATTTCTCAAAAACAGGTTATAGGCTACATATGCACCACCAAGTCAGAACAGTAGCTGAAAATAGACCAAATTATAACAGTGAAGCACATGGGCTACTAACAGCTTACTACACAACATACACTTAGTATTACTTTCTTAGCTACAGTATACATATCTCCCTGGCATATTACATAATTTATGCAATAGCATATAAGACATTTTTGGACTCAAATTTTATCATCCATTTTGTCATCAAAGTCTGCCATTCTCTGGTGCTTTCAAGACAACTGGGAACTCAAAAAGAAAAAAATGGAATCATGATGACCTCAGTGATCTTCAGGTTGTAGCTCTAGAAAGAGGCTTGAGTTATGGATTTACAATTCCGAGTTGGATGAAAGTGCAAAACGTATTTTCCCAGTTGTAGCTCGTTTTTCCCCGAGTTCCCAGTTCCGAGTTTACAATTGTTTTTAGCGCTGCACAAATCATGCTTCATTGACAGCATGGCCAATGTTGAATGTTTATCATTTTAAACTAGGAAAAGAGACCCTGAATCTTGTCCAATGGCCGATGAGCACAGATACGTTTGATCTATAGTTTCTCATTATTATTTCTCTTCATATGATAAGGATTAAAAAGGATTTGCAAATAGATTGTTGACTTGATTCGTGATGATGACTGCTAGCTAAGATTTTGAAAGTATGATGTTGACATGATCAGTCCAATCAAAGCTACTGTAGATTTAAAGTGATTTGGTGTAATTTTATCTGTGGCCAATGACCTGGAGCTTTCTTGGATGGGCACTTCTAATGTAACTCTATGGCAGCATCCAAGGGGCTTGAATTTTCAAGCTCTACCCTTAGACTTGGCAGTGACGTAGTGTCCCCATGAGTGACAGAACAGTGAGCCAATCACGGCGCTACGCTCTGTATTTTCTGCTGGCTTGCCCGACCACAGAAAGAACTGAGCTAGGCTGAAACACCTGCATTTTGGAGCTGCCTTACTCAAGAAAACAAAAAAGAGACCATGTTTGTATGCGGCTTTATTAAGTAAATTATATATTTTTTTTTTTACATCGTTTGCAAACTGATATGTGACGTATATTATTGCCAAAATAAAATGCAAAGCAGGCAAGCCCCCCCTCTCCACAAAAAAAATTAAATAATTGATTTGTTAAAAATGTTTTGCTAAATGACAGGTCCCACTGAATGCATATACAGTGATTTGCTTCGGGGGCATTTATTTGACTTTGGAACATGTTTTAAAAACCCAAATGTAATGCAAATGTAACTTAAATATGAACAAAAATGAATCACTGTTAATGTTTAGACAATTATTTTTATTACATCATGAATAAATACAGGTTATTGACACTTTCTACTGTTACCTGGGGGGACTTTTATTTCGACAATTTCCTAAATTCCATGAACCGGAAATACTTTATTTTGTGTCGCTGAGGAAACGTTGGTCTTGCGCTATCATACACGTCCTATGCACACAGCACCACGGCGTTTATCAACTGGTGGCTATATAGCATTTTTGCAAGTGGGACACCTGTGTAAAATATGTTTTGGAAGCGTTAAACGTAAGTAGACATGTCTCGAGTGTACGTCAAGCATGGATATATATATATATACTTAGTATATGCGGCAACTGTGTCTTGACTGCCAGGAATACAATCTGAAACCTGAGCTGTCAGAGATTTAGAACTCTGAACTCTGTTTTGTCTTGAAGCGCATGGTGTTTGTAACAAACTGTTACATTAGCATGCTAGCTTAGCTGTGCTAACTTGTTACAAGGAAGGGAACATGCTAACCTAGCACTTTCAGTTCAATTACATTACACGTCATTGGACGAAGCAGTCTTCTGTAGGGCGGTGTTTTGTTAACAAGAGTCGCCAACGGTCGGTCTGAACATTAACACGCGTTGGCTTGCGGTACGGGTTTGGAATCATAAGGACTTTATATGCGCGAGAAATCATTAACAAAAAGTGAAATTGATACCTCTTTACGGTTAGGGTTCCCACACGGCCATAAGTCGATGTTATAGCGCTTGTTTACGGAAAACAGACTACCTGTGCTAATTGTGTAAACAAGACAGACGTCACAAACGTGTGTCCACTGAAAATGCTGTCGGCTGGTGAGCCCAGGACCTCCACATCTGTCTTCTTCCCCTGTGGGATCTCTGAGACCAGCCACCTGGACAGCTGATGAAACTGTGGGTTTGGACAACAAAATAATTTCTGCACAAACTGTTAGAAACTGTCTCAGGGAAACTGACTTCAGTGGACATATGCTCACCTTCGATGGTCACTGGCACTCTGGAGATGTGTGCGCTTCGTTGATGAATCCCGTGTTTCAACTGTACCGGGTAGATGGCGTTGTATGGGTGAGCGGTTTGCTGATGTCAACGTTGTGAACAGATTTCCACATGGTGGGGTTACGGTATGGGCAGGCATAAGTTACGACAACCAACACAATTGCATTTTGTCAATGGCAATTATTATTATTATTATATATATTTTTTTTAACCCTTTTCTCCCCAATTTCGTGGTATCCAATTGGTAGTTAGTCTTGTGTCATCGCTGCAACTCCCGTACGGACCCGGGAGAGGCGAAGGTCGAGAGCTGTGCATCCCTGAAACACAACCCAACCAAGCCGCACTGCTTCTTGACACAATGCCCACTTAACCCGGAAGCCAGCCGAACCAATGTGTCGGAGGAAAAACACTGTACACCTGGCGACTGTGTCAGCGTGCACTGTGCACGATGGGACAAGGATATCCTTATCGGCCAAACGCTCCCTTAACGCGGACGACGCTGGGCCAATTGTGCGCCGCACGATCCTGTTGCCCATTATCGTGCCATTCATGCGCTGCCATCACTTCATGTTTCAGAATGCTAATGTACTGCCACAAGTCGCAAGCATCAGTACAGCTAAATGTCCTAGGTCTTCAATGGCCTGCATTCTCACCAGATGTCACCCATTGAGCATGTTTTGAGATGCTCTTGATCGACATGTATGACAGCGTGTTCCAGTTCCCACCAATGTCCAGCAACTTCGCACAGCCATTGAAGAGGAATGGGACAACATTCCACAGGCCACAATCAACAGCATGATCAACTCTATTGGAAGGAGATGTGTGCATGAGGCAAATGGTCAGCTACTGACTGGTTTTCTGACCCACACCTCTACCTTTTTATTATGTTATCTGTGACCAACAAATGCATATCTGTATTCCCGGTCATGTGAAATCCATAGATTAGGGGCTCTATTTATTTCAATTGATTGATTTCCTTATATGAAATGTAACTCAGTAAAATCTTTGAAATTGTTGCGTTTATATTTTTGTTCAATGTAGAACTCAGGGCCGGTCCTGGCCATTCTGCCGCCCTAGGGGAGACACATTGTTGCCCTTACTAGAATAGTCCCAGTAAGGAAAATTACGTTGAAAAGACGTCCTAAAATACCTATTTTTCCGTATGTTCAATTTGGGTTCTGAATGAAAGTTGAAAAGATGTAATTTATAGACATCTATGTTTAAGGAAAATCAAGGCTGGTCCAGACAGGACAAAATCTGAACCAAACATAGACGTCTATGATTGGTTCAGACCAAAAACCAACGTCCGTGGATGTGGAAATCAAGGCCGGTCCGGATTGCACCAAAAAAGACTCACGGACAGAACAAAAAGAAAAACATCTAAAAGGCGCCAGCGTCGGTCTGTGCTTACTGGGGTATAGCCTACAGTGTCGCCTGAAATTGAATTTTAGGTTTGCCAATCTGTGGTAGGCCTACCATTTGTGACCCAACGTTTCGATTCGATCTTATGTAGCAAAATTTGTAATGGTGTTTATTTTTTATTTTTACATTGGACAAAATGGTATATCATACACTGCAGTTGGGGAGAAATGGGGAAAATAATTCTGCTTTGAAAGTTGATAAACTTGTAACCCCACTTGGCCTTTGGAATGTTTTGGTAAAGCTACTGGAGAGCTCTTCTTTGCCTACACCTATTCAGCATCGTTCACACCCTCTTAAGCCTTAGCCCCAACCATCTCTAAGGTAACCAACCAAAGACTAAAAGTGGTGAAAGTAGTAGCCTACATTAAGGCAGAACTCCACGTAAAAATACACTTTGTCTAGTCCTTGGCCTAGATGATCTGACATTGAAAGTGTCCAGATAAAAATATAGTATAATTATTAGATGATGCTTACACAGACACTTGTCTAAATTGATGGGTCATGTGAAAGAAATGCTGTAACCACCCTCCCAGCCATATCTAGCTAAGTGGATGGGTCACTATTGTCTAGACATGTACACATGTTCATGAAATACAACAGATGGCTGGAATAACCCCCAGACACACCTGGCTAACTTTTATGGGTCATGTAATCCTTCTCTTGTGAAGTGGAGTCTTTTGTTTAGACAGGTAGCTAGCTAGCTAAACAATTAACCATAATCCCACCCATAGCTACAGTACAAAATGATTGGCATACAGTAGTTAGCCACCATCCATGAAATGCTGGAGTATGAATCTGCATGTAGCTAAAGCTAACCAACTAGATTCGATGTTAGCTAGCTAACATTAGGCTATAACTAGCAATGCAGATTGCTTTCTGAGATACGAATAATATTACTACACAGATCATACACGTAATGTTAGCTGGCAAGCTAACGTTCGCTATCTAGCGAACAGTATGCTTTATCTTGCAATGAAGATGACTTTCTGACTAAATTAGAAACTTAATATATGAAAATGTAGGCAGACTCTTACCCATATATGTGTAACGGATGTGAAATGGCTAGCTAGTTAGCGGGTACGCGCTAGTAGCGTTTCAATCAGTTACGTCACTTGCTCTGAAACCTATTAGTAGTGTTGCCCCTTGCTCTGCAAGGGCCGCGGCTTTTGTGGAGCGATGGGTAACGACGCTTCGTGGGTGTCAGTTGTTGATGTGTGCAGAGGGTCCCTGGTTCGCCCCCGTGTCGGGGCGAGGGGACGTACTAAAGTTATACTGTTACATATGGATGAACGCTTCACGGTGGCATGTCTTTTCCGTTTGGTTTGTAGCTAGCTATAGCTTGTTTGGCCCGTTGTCAAGTCACTCCGGGCAACCGTGTGCAGGAAGTAATGTTAGTCCAACACAACTTTTTTTCCCACTGATCTCTGAATCAGCTACCCAACTTTATCAAGAGGAGTTATACATTGCTTATTTGCAATGTGTTTACACAGCAGGAAATGCAGAAGTATATTTTTAGCTATGAACAGCTTATTAAAAAAAATTGGCACATACAAGCATGAAACCAGTTATGGGATGAAACTCCTGGACAGCAGTTGTGAGTAGCCTGATTTGTCCATTTTATTTTGAACTGTCCTGTTTTTAGGATGTTGTTAACATATCACCACATTTTTTTGTTGTTGTTGATTGGGCAACATTTAGGTTAGGCTATTTGATCGTAGAAAGCTAATGCAATAAGTTTACTTCTCATTACATTGTCATACATTTTATCTCCAGCCTGTAGGCTACAGAAAAGGGCACATACTCTTTCTACCATATGCTATATCTGCTACATGATTTATGTTAGATTTGTTTTTTGGGCGGAATATTGGTGGAGTGCTGCAGAGATGGTCTCTCCAACAGCACCATGGTGAGCCACGCTGGGAATTGACAAGATAAATATTTGGCGTCCTTGCCTTTGATAAAGTGAGCACTGCTTATCCCAGGGCGGTATCAGCGCCCACCTAAAAAGGCCAAATACCACTGGTGGGGAGAAATGTCATTGTTTTTGGGAAGAATTATGTGTCGTTTTATGTGTTGTTGGAGGTACATCTTGGTCAGTTTAACTCAGAAAATGACGCCCTAATGAGCAGCCCGGCCCTGGTAGAATTGTACCGCAATTGAAAACCGATTCATGTTTAGATGGAGT
Source organism: Salvelinus namaycush (assembly GCF_016432855.1). Lineage (NCBI taxonomy): Eukaryota > Metazoa > Chordata > Actinopteri > Salmoniformes > Salmonidae > Salvelinus > Salvelinus namaycush. The sequence goes on along the minus strand of NC_052339.1, from coordinate 2,375,053 downwards.
ATTTGGCTGTTTTGGCTTCCAGAGCCAATTCGCTCTTTAAACAGAACATGTAAGGTCCTTGGACTAAGGAGTAACGTTACCCTTCTTTAGTCCAATATTGGGCTCACCTGGCCCTCATACTATGCTGGATTCTTCCTTCTCCCTACAGTTCTCAGCCATTAGCTTTGCCCACGACTGCCTCATGTGAGCTACAATCCCGACGCTGTGTTTAAACGTCAATCATCGCTTGTTATGGCTTTTGAAACATATGGCACTTTCTTTAATCAGCGAGGAAGAATCCTTCAAATAAAAGATACTTACTGTTGCAGTTTTGCACAGATTCATACAGCTATGGGTGGCTCCAGCCGACGAAACTACAATTCCCGAGTTATGCTTACATACAGGTGCTCGGAACATGCTGATAACTAATTAGCACAGGTGATCGCCTCTTGTTTTCCGTAAACAAGCGCTGTAACATGGAGATATGGCCATGAGGGAACAAAGTTTTTTTTAATACATTTGCAAACATTTCTAAACTTGTTTTTGCTTTGTCATTTATGGGGTATTGTGTGTAGATTGATGGAAAATAACAATTTCATCCATCTTAGAATAACGCTGTAACATAACGAAATGTGGGAAAAGTTGAGGGGCCTGAAATACTTTCCAAATGTACTGTTAATCCCAGTCATTTGGTTACATACATTTCTTTTAATGTATGCATTAGTCATTTTACAATTGAACATTTTTCAAACTAAGAAAATGAAGAAATGGACATAACTGGTAAAAATAATTGAATAAACCAAAGCTTTATCGCAAGTGTTACACCGTTTGAGCTCTCCAAACAATGTACGTCTCCACTATGAGAATGAGAAGAGAACATGTATGTAATATATTCAATGAATTAACAGAAATTACTGTAAACAAACTGTAGGAAAGGCTCTCATTTTCTTATACTATTTAGGGAACTGTCCCTTTAATTGTGGGCACCTCTGAGCGCACCTCCAACCCTTTACCTAGCTGCTTTTATCAACGCGGGTGTATTTACATACACTAGCATTGCTTTTAATTGTGTTTGGTTTTACAAAAGCAGTGTTTTTAAACAGACTACAAAGTGTAAATAGGATCATTTTGGTAAAGTCAGTCTCGCCTAAAATGTAGTTTGGAACATCCGTGCGTCACAACAGGTAAATTAAGGTTGGGGTTTGATTTGAAGATGTCCATATGCCCACGTACATGGGGTGAACAACTGCGGTGATTGCTCTCTATCCAATAGCATAGACAGCGAGACAGACCTGCCCAGCAGCTCCGACTTTGTTTACATAAGACACGTTGCGCATTTTTTTACTTGGATAAATACTCCACCAAACACCTTAGTTAGATCTAAAACATCCTCAGCAAAAACGTAAACTCGAGAAATCTGTAATTATCTTAGACGAATTCCTGTGATTTTGAGGAAGTTAAAGTGTCTCATGGGGGACAAACCTCATTAACCAAACGCAGAATCGGTCAGGAAACACACGTCCAAGACTGAAATCTCGTGTTTCTAATCAGCATCAGAAAAACACGTGTGCCAATCGGACTGTTTTTGTTCAGCCCAATACAATTGAAAGCAACGCTAGTGTATGTAAATACACCGACCCGTTACGTACCTGAGTACCTTTGAACTAAAAGACAGTTACAAACCATCCATGCATTCTAAAATAGGCTACCTGCCGTAACACTAACATTCTAAAATGACTGGGGAAATGCGGGTATTAACGGTAACTTTAATACTGAGTAGGCCAATATATTTAACTGCGAATGTATAAACATTGTCAAAGGGCACACAATTGACACATTAGCTGGTTTCCATCCAATTGGTGACAGATTTTCATGTGAATATTATAAAATGTGCACATTTTCCAATCAGTGGTGTTTGTTGAGAATACAAATCAGTGCGTGATGGTTTTGTCACAAACTGTTGCGTTAAAAAGCAAATGTGCCTACTGTTGTCTTGGCATGTACACTATAGCCAACAATTCGGAGATACAATGCGGGTAGGCTAGTCTACGTGATGAGATTATGGGTAAAGGAGAATATTTGTCAAATGGCAGTCAAGCATCGATTATGTCACCAGAATAAAACCCTCGATAGTTATTGGAAAGGAACATCAAACTGATCACTATGCACTTCCGCCACCCTGTGAAGTTCATCACGTTTTTTCATCTGTAGCCTAATAAACTGCATGGTTTCCCGAGTCATAGTGGGGGGACAATCGGCGTCCACTTTAATTCGATATGATCAATATTTGCTCATAAAGGCGTTTCCACTGCCATTTCTCACATAATGAATTTAACCAACACTGAGATCGCACCATATCGAACAAATTCTGTCTGCATTTATACAATTGTACTGAAACGTCCCGTTTCCATCACCAGCTTTTGTAAATTTTATTTTTTAGATACGGTATGACTTTACTCGCATACACTGGTAGATCGAAACGTGGTTGTTGAATCAATGAATGCGCGATTTGACGGGAGTCGATGCGCATTCGTGGGGAGAGCCGTGCCTAGTGAGTCTCTGCCATACATCTCAGTACCGGAAAGGAAGTGGCGACGCAAGAGTGAGGAATTTGTTTGACTTCATGAGTGTCGAATTTGGTCAACAAAAAATGTAATTGCTACTGTGAGGCTTATTTTATCGAAAATACGTTTGGTAATGGTTAGGTTGTTACAAATGCACTGATTTATAAGTGGACGCACGTGGCATTTTGGCAACGTTGAAAACATCTCATTTATATCGGGAGTTGTGCATGTTGTCATAGAGAGAACTAATCATGGGTATAGCCCGTTTTAACATGGACAGTGCCATTGACTGCGTCCACCATTTTAAAGTAGCCAACAGGGTGGGGATGCCTATGAGTTAGGAGCAATCGGCCAATGAAGAAGGAAAATATACTACTTTAAAATTCAGATTGCCTCATTGGCGCTTCCCATTCTGTCAGGTGCTATAATGGTACAGATGCAAAGATGAGCCCTCTATCTCTATGGCCTGTTGTTCAAACACGCATCTGCCTTCACATTGGCTAGAATGGTCCCACCTGATCTCGCCGCCTTCCATCTTCGAGGACATGTTTTTCCATTGTTAGAGCGGTCAATCGAGTATCTTGTTAATATAATAGTCTTTGTCAATTACTAACAAGTACAGTTCACTACAACAAAGCATTTTTTGTTGTCTCATTTGCCACCATTAGGGGGCATCCAAAGGCCGTAAAAGTAATATCTGAGGTGTTGAAAAAAAATCACTAATTTCAACATAGAGATGAGATGCTATGATGTAATGTGAAAAGGACATTGTCCTACATTTCTTAAAAGTGAAGCAAAAAAGAAATAGTCCTCCAACTGACGTTTCCTATATGACCGTGTAATCATGGCCGTCAATGCCATGACTATTTTAATAGTGAACTGAGTTTGAGCGAAAGGAATTATTTATTCTGTCTGAGTGGCCTCTTGAGGTATAGCAATGCAGCATAGAGCATGTTTACAATCTCACATTACTGTTCTCCCGGAAAAGCCTTTTGAAATCTCTCTTTGGCTTCTCACCATTATCATGATTATAATTTGATCTATGTTCCATAATGTTTTCTCCTGTGAACATACTTTAAATCGTGTGTCTTCTAGAGTTGAACATTAGAACACTACTTACATTATGGCTTGCCTGAGGCCAGACTGTACAAGAGGAATGTGGTGTAACAACATAAGACCATGACAGAAGAGGTTATTTTCATAAATATCTTATCATGAAGTTTACGGTGGGATCCCTGCCTGTATAACGTGACGCGCAAAAACATGCACTTCATACAATGGCTTTATCCACTCTTTTCTCTCCAGTCAGAACTCCTATGAGGACGATAAAGGAGATATCCAATGTGGATTGACTGAAGTCCCATCTTTGGAAGGCCTCTTAGAGGAAGAACTGCCAGGAACAGAAGGATGAAAAGGAAAAGGAGAAGGAAGAATGTTGCTGTAACAGAGGCCATGGGAGGGGAGGAGGACCCAAAAGATGAGGCCCACCAGGGGCCTAGCACCTTAGCTGATGCGAGGGAGGAATATGGTTCAGCTGTGGAGGATCTGGGAGTTAGGTTTGTCAATGTCCCGCTTTGTATTACCTCACAGCTGACCGCAGATCTGTGTCGATGTCACATAATAGAGCCAAAATGGGTCTCTCTTAGTTAACAATAATGTAATTACTAACAATTAAATATCTTCCACTTAGTGAGGAGGAAGACCTGTATCGAGGAGCTGAAGAGCTCCCCCAAGGGCCAGTCAAACATGCAGGACCGGACGCACTGTTTGAAGTCACACGTCAGTCACTTTCAGATCATTTCATTTTTCCCAGAATTGTTTTCCAGAAGTGTCTCCTTAAAGGGGCAATCTGCAGTTGTCAGATCAATTGTTTTACTTATAAATGAATGATATGATCCCATAGCTTTTGAATAATGTTACGATCACACCCCATCAGAACCCAGGAAATATAAATTTGTTTTATTTCAATGTTAGTAAACATTGTAAATGTAAAACAAAAAATGTATATCCTCAACATGGTTAAAATGATATCATTGATGATCAGTCCTTGCATCCATAGCGCTCTCTATGAATTTGATTGTGGTTACATTTCTCCAGGTAACCTTGACAATTTGTTTAAAACGAGTGGCCTCCTGGATCTTTAATTTAAAGCACTTGCTCCCTTCGGTCTCAACGTAGAGGTTGACCTGAAGCCATTCATGTGATTGTGATTTTGCTATTCATTGTAAAGCATGTTTTGTAGGCCTATGTAGCCCAATTGTATCTATGATCGTATGTTATCCATTCATGTTTTTATATATATATCTATATATATATGCCACAGCTGCCATGATTACATATACCTGTGTGTCCTTCCAAACTATATAAACTAGTAACCCGTAGTGTTTGTCATTATACCCTGATGAAGATTGCTTGGCTGTCTAAATGTCGGTTGTACAATTATTGCACCTGAGCTCCTATTATTTTTCATACATTTCTCCAGACCCATCTGTCAGCTTTTTACCAAAAAAAGAGGCGGTGTGCCCTCTTATTGTTTCAACTGTGGATTGGCCCTTTAATGGTACACCCCAAAATATTTTAGAAACAATTCTAGTTTGCACCTTCTCACTTTCTTCTCCATATCTCAGTTCCAAAGGTTGAGGACAGATGCAGTCTGGAGCCGATGCTGGATATTCTGTCCTACAGTGAGAGTGAGTGGAAGGGAAACACTACCAAAAGTACCCTTATTAGAAAGGTCAGTTGATTTGACAGTTATTATGATCTTATATTTCCAAATAAATATTTCGGACATTCTTCTAAATCGTTCATGATTCACCTAGATCCCTCTTCCTGTCTGGTCCCAGGGTTACACTAAGCTGTCTCAGAGGTTTGAGAGCCTGAGACGGGTGAGAGGCGATAACTACTGTGCCCTCCGAGCCACTCTGTTCCAGGTGCTCTCCACCAGCACCCAGCCGCCTGTCTGGCTGCAGGTCGAACACATCTCCACGGTACACCATGCTTGCGTAACTGATGCTGACTACACTGTGACACTTTTATATAAGTCACTAGCCCTCGTACTGTCTGTACATTCAGTGGAAGTGCAAGTATACAGTTGAGTGGACATTAGCTGATGGTCAGTGTGGCTTGCCTTTAGTTTATTGTATTAATCTTGGGTCATATTCATTAGTGCACACCGTAGCAAAAGATTTTGCAACAGAACTAAAATTAGCACATTTTGGGGTTTTAGGTTTTCCTTCCCTGTGTCTGTTTTCTTCTGTTTGGTGCATAATGAATATGACCCTGTTTCTTCTCCACAGTGGGCGGAGGAGCTGGAGGCACGTGAGGGGCTGATTGGCCAGTGGATGTTCCCCTCGGAGTGCAGACAGGGGGGTGGGAGCGAAGACGCCGTCCAACAGCTCAAACGCTACATGGAACTCCTCCAGAACAGGGTACCGCCCATGTCTTCCTTCCACAGCCATACAGTTGAAGTCAGAAGTTTACATACACTTAGGTTGAAGTAATTATAAAACTCGTTTTTCAACCACTCCACAAATGTCTTGTTAACAAACTATAGTTTTGGCAAGTCGGTTAGGACATCTACTTCGTGCATGACACAAGTAATTTTTCCAACAATTGTTTACAGACAGATTATTTCACTTATAATTCACTGTATCATAATTACAGACCTCAGGGGGAAAAATGTAGACCTCCACAAGTCTGGTTCATCCTTGGGAGCATTTTCCAAACACCTAAAAGTACCACGTTCATCTGTACAAACAATAGTATGCAAGTATAAACACCATGGGACCACGCAGCCGTCATACCGCTCAGGAAGGAGACGCGTTCTGTCTCCTAGAGATGGTCGTACTTTGGTGCGAAAAGTGCAAATCAATCCCAGAACAACAGCAAAGGACCTTGTGAAGATGCTGGAGGAAACAGGCACAAAGTATCTTTATCCACAGTAAAACGAGTCCTATATCGACATAACCTGAAAGGCCGCTCAGCAAGGAAGAAGCCACTGCTCCAAAACCGCCATAAAAGAGCCAGACTACGGTTTGCAACTGCACATGGGGACAAAGATCGGACTTTTTGGAGAAATGCCCTCTGGTCTGATGAAACAAAAATAGAACTGTTTGGGTATAATGACCATCGTTATGTTCGGAGGAAAAAGTGGGAGGCTTGCAAGTTGAAGAACACCATCCTAACCGTGAAGCACGGGGGTGGCAGCATCATGTTGTGGGGGTGCTTTGCTGCAGGAGGGACTCGTGCACTTCACAAAATAGATGGCATCATGAGGAAAGGAAAATTATGTGGATATTTTGAAGCAACATCTCAAGACATCAGTCAGGAAGTTAAAGCTTGGTCGCAAATGGGTCTTCCAAATGGACAATGACCCCAAGCATACTTCCAAAGTTGTGGAAAAATGGCTTAAGGACAACAAAGTCAAGGTATTGGAGTGGCCATCACAAAGCCCTGACCTCAATCCTATAGAAAATGTGTAGGCAGAACTGAAAAAGCTTGTGTGAGCAAGGAGGCCTACAAACCTGACTCAGTTACACCAGCTCTGTCAGGAGGAATGGGCCAAAATTCCCCCAACTTATTGTGGGAAGCTTGTGGAAAGGCTACCTGAAACGTTTGACCCAGTTAAACAATTTATAGCCAATGTTACCAAATACTAATTGAGTGTATGTAAACTTCTGACCCACTAAGAATGTGTTGAAAGAAATAAAAGCTGAAATAAATCATTCTCTACTATTATTCTGACATTTCACATTCTTAAAATAAAGTAGTGATCCTAACTGACCTAAGACAGGGAATTATTACTAGGATTAAATGTCAGGAATTGTGAAACTGAGTTTAAATGTATTTGGCTAAGGTGTATGTAAACTTCTGACTTCAACTGTATGTACTGTGCGCTCTAGTTTAAACACTCAAACACTGATGTCCTTTTTACTGTCAATGGAGATGTTGCTGATTCCCAATCCTTATGGTTGTAATTGTGGCCATATAGAAGAGGGTTTTAATGGCAGTTTCAGGATAGTTTGGTATACTGCAACAACTGTACCCTTCCTTGTGGATTGCTGTGTCTTATTGAACCAGTCTGATTGGAAACAGGAGACAGGATAGATGGACCCTCAGTCTTCAGGAAACAGTTTAATACATATGTGTGACGTAGACTTGAGACCTCTGCCAAAAGTTACAGGCTGGCATCTAACAGCCTCTTCCAGTTCTTGAAGAATTCTGTTCATTACACTCTACACTTCAAAGACTCCTTCTGTCGTTAAATGGTTGGTAGCTGTACCCTAGCATCGCTAACTAAGGGGAAAATGGTGCACACTGTCACCTGTGTATTATGGTGAAAACTGACAGTGAAGTCATGAATTGCAGTTGCGGAAAGAGCAACATTTGAATATTCAATATGGTTTACACTAAATGATGACAGTAAGTGCGTGTGTGAATTGCAGTCAAGAAACGGGCAATAATTCAATATACATGCTGTGTATTATTTCCAGCCATGGTAATGTTGACACTGTGGCATGTCTGTGTGTTGTGCCCAGTGGCAGGCGGCGGTGGGCTGCTCCAGCATGGAGGAGAGACAGCGGTTGTGTGAGAGTGTGTTCCAGGGAGGTGAGGAGGAGCTGGGGTTGCTGGAGGCCCTGAAGCTCCTCATGCTGGTCCGGGCGTCGGAGTTCCATACCACCATGCAAGAGGGAGGGGACGTGCCCGTCTTTTGCTGGCTGCTCTATGCACGCGACTCTTCCGACTGCCCACGCACATTCCTCTTCAACCACCTGAGTCGAGTGGGTTTCAGCGGGGGTCTAGAGCAGGTGAGCACTGAAGTTGTCCCGAGATGCAGATTTTTGGGTCAGTTTAGCATTTTCCCCACTACTGGTTAGGATTGGGAAAGAGATAATCCTGGATCTTTTACCTAGGGGAAACTTCACCCCAGAGCTGTGACTGTACGACTATAGAATACACATTCATGGTTCCCTGTTCAATTAAATGGTGGTAAATCACAAACCGGAGGATACAGTAGGATGGGAGTGCAGCTTTCCCACAAACCAAAGCCTAACATGCATACAGTTGCACCGCACGATCTGTTCTGTTGGCACTTAACAGCTGTCCAGTCTAAGCCTCCGGGTCTGTCTGAATTGTTCAGTGACCTTCTTGGGAAGGTCTTAAGCCAGAGCACAACATTTTTAATTTTGGTTTGAAGGTTATTATCATCAATGACAGTGCGGTGTCTCGGGGAAGAATGTATTACACAACCGTACTTTTTTAGAGGTTTCTACTGATTAAAGCTCATTTTCAAAGTGGAAACTGAACAACGTAAACACTTCAATTAAATCTTAATGCCCAGTTTTTAAATACAGTGTGTAATAATTATATTTTAAAGCATCAACTCCGTATCTCATTGGTTCCTTCAGGTGGAGATGTTTCTGCTGGGATATGCCTTGCAGTGCACCATCCAGGTCTACAGGCTGTACATGGCAGACACCGAGGAGTTTGTCACCTATTATCCTGATGACCATAAAGAAGACTGGCCCTGTGTGTGTCTGGTCACAGAGGATGACCGCCACTACAACGTCCCAGTGGGCCAGCACAATGAACTTCAAGTCCCAGAGTACGTCCCTCCAGACTGTTTGGAATCTAAGTCCCAGAAGACCTCACGGCAGGCTGATTGCCACTGAAGAAAAATCTCATGGCATGCACACAGGGCCATAATGTCAGAAGGCTCCTCAGGTTGACTGGAAGAAGACTCCTGCTTATTGACAGTTTACACTTAGTTAAAAATAGCTTTTGGAGTATGACTAGGGCAGAACGACAGATTTTTACCTTGTCGGCACAGGGATTCGATCTAGCAACCTTTCGGTTACTGGCCCAACGCTCTAACCACTAGACTACCTGCCGCCCCAATGTGGCTTGCTTGCGTTGAATCCCGTCCCACAACTGATGAATAAATATATCAGATCACAGGCTTTGCACAATACCATCACGATGCATTTTAATATCAGGTGTAAATGGTGTCTGTCAGATGTCCACTTGCATGAGAGATGGACACCTAACCATCCTGCAAAAGGTGACCAGAGCAAACTACAGTAAGCAGAGGTTGAAACCTCACAGCACGTCATTTAAAATAGAACAGATGACTACTACTTCATGTTAAGGGTTTAACTTTAACATTGTTTGACAATGAAACCATTTTGATACCAGTATTTGCTATGTGACTTTAAAAAAAAATGTAAAACATGATATACACTTGCATTTTGAGACAATCGTAAGGTTAGCACGAGCAATAACGTATTTGAAGATGGGCTTAAACTAGAATACAGTCGAGAGGAGATTGTTTGATCATTTGTCCCTGTGTCAAAGGCATGCCTGGTCTGCTTTTGCCATTATGCTCTTGACTGAAGGTGTGATCTTTTTTCGATATGTAACATGTTGCCTTTAACCAAGGTGCTCTAGGAGAAAAACATTGTGCCCGTGTTGTTGCAACATCCAGATACTGGCAACTGTTTCCAGGTTCATTGTCAAACCACCACTTAGTTGGGTTCCAGATATGGAGCCTGGCTTGGTCCTCCATGTCGCCTTAAGTCATTTATGCACAATAGGGGTGAAGATTGGCAATTGCTGCCTAGAGACCATTTAGCAACGAAAGATAAAGGTAACAATGATTATACCACTTGGGTAAATGCTTTTCTACAGTGTTCAATTTGTGCAGATTAAATCAAAAAAGATATTCAATATGTGTCAATGTTTCAATTGTCTTCTATTATTTTGATATATTTATGTGCCAAATAAGATGCCTTTACAATATGAAGAAAATAGCTATACTTGTCAAAATAAAATGAAAGAGCAGATTCCCAGTCTGCATTAAAAGTGGACAAGCATAATGATGTAAACAGTCACGATACCAGAATTTTGACTTCAATACCACCAAAAAAGCAGCTAGGTTTTTTTTATAGAAAAACATTTGATGTTCTGAAACACCAGGAGACCACATTTTTAGGTCTGGGGAAAATGTAAGAACTGTAGATTTGAGTAGTTTAATACCTTGTAATTCAAATGCATATAAACCTAGCCGTTTTTTTTATTAGCAGTGTTTTCTGTAACGCACGTGTTGGAATTTGCTAAACAAATGTCCGCTGGATTGATGCCAATCATGATTCTGCCAGGTAGGCATAGGCTAATTTGTACCTAACTTTTGATTGTACTTAAGGCCTACATGTAGATTCAATCCAATCAAGAGTTAACTAGCGATGTCAGTGGAACTGCAGTTGGAGCGTCAAATCGTTGAGCAGCTGCTCTTGTAATCATTGTTACAAGCCACACTTGCCCCCACTGGCGTTACGAGTTCAGAACGAGAAATTGTAGGCTATATAGAAATAATTACGCTCAAATTAAATTCATAAAATAATGATTTATATCATCCTAATTGTGGTGTAGATTACATTTCACATTCCAGTATTTTAATTTGTAAACAAGGCTGCATGGGATTGACTCCATGCAGCCAATGGCAATGTCTGCTTTAGGTACAGTATAATGCCAGGAGCCACTTGTGGATTTGGCATCTCTAACGCAGTTCCACCTCGGACACAATCAAAACAACCCCTATGTGAATGTTGGCTAAAACAGATCTGATTGAATGTAGCCCTAGTCTTTCCAGCTACCTGAATATTGTTGTTATTAGCATTACTAACAGCTACACAAAGTGGCAGACATACTTTTATATATATATAGATTCAGCTATTTCATCCACATTCGTTGCTGACGGGTGTATAAATATTAAGCACACAGCCATGCAATCTCTACAGACATAAATTGGCAGTAGAATGACCTTACTGAAGAGCTCAGTGACTCAACGTGGCAACGTCATAAGATGCCACCTTTCCAACAATTCAGTTTGTCAAATTTCTGCCCTGCTCCAGCTGCCCCGGTCAACTGTAAGTGCTGTTATTGTGAAGTGGAAAAGTCTAGGAGAAACAACGGCTCAGCCGCGAAGTGGTATGCCACAATCTCACAGAACGGGACTGCCGAGTGCTGAAGCGTGTCAATTGTCTGTCCTCGGTTGCAACACTCACTACCGAGTTCCAAACTGCCTCTGGAAGAAACGTCAGCATAACTGTTCGTCGGGAGCTTCATGAAATTGGTTTCCATGGCCAAGCAGCTGCACACAAGCCTAAGATCACAATGTGCAATGCCAAGCGTTAGCTGGAGTGGTGTAAAGCTCGCCCCCATTGGACTCTGGAGCAGTGGAAACAAGTTCTCTGGAGTGATGAATCATGCTTCACCATCTGGCAGTCCAATCGACTTATCTGGGTTTGAGGGATGCCAGGAGAACGCTACCTGCCCCAATGCATAGTGCCAACTGTAAAGTTTGGTGGAGGAGGAATAATGGTTTGGGGTAGGCCCCTTTGTTCCAGTGAAGGGAAATCTTAACTCTATAGCATACAATGACATTCTAGATGATTCTGTGCTTGCAACTTTGTGCTAACAGTTTGGGGAAGGCCCTTTCCTGTTTCAGCATGACAATGTCCCAGTCCACAAAGCGAGGTCCATACAGAAATGGTTTGTTGAGATCGGTGTGGAAGATCTTGACTGGCCTGCACAGAGCCATGACCTGAACCCCATGTAACACCTTTGGGATGAATTGGAACACTGACTGCGAGCCAGGCCTTATCGCCCAACATCAGTGCAGGCCAGTCAGCAATGTTCCAACATCTAGTGGAAATCCTTCCGGGAAGAGGGAAGGCTGTTTTCCCAGTAAAGGGGAGACCAACTCCATATTAATGCCCATGATTTTGGAATGAGATTTTCGACAAGCAGGTGTCCACATACCTTTGGTCATGTAGTGTACATGCACTGCACACACACAGACAGGGGCATTGCCGTAGCCTCTTCAGAAAGTTGCAGGAAATAGGAATCACTGATGCATTCTGTTCTAATAAGCTTGGGTAAATATATTTTTTCTCTCCAATAAGTTCAATAGGCTTCATTAACTAGATTTCCAAATGTGTGACACATTTGATAGAGCTGAAAGTTCAAATTCTAATACCAGACAGTTTTCATGTTATAGTATCAGAAAAGTACACTGTGCAAAATTTAAGGCTGGTATTCAATCAGATCAAGTGTCAACGAGCGATACCAGACTCCCGCATAGCCGGTGTTTTGACGACGTCAGAGGTGTAACTGCAATAGAGCTGTCAAATTGGTGAGCGGCTGCTCGTGTGGTCACGAAGGCACACCCTTTCCACTCAAGTTAGAAGTTCAAAACGAGGAATTGTAGGCCCCTCAAACTCAACTCTTGACCTCGAAACCAGTTCCCTTGCATTTTTTCATTGTTCCCCTCTAATCAGGGACTGATTTCAAATGGGTGTAATTAATTATCAGGTAGAAAAGAAAACCAGCTGGTTCCAGAACTCGTAAGGCAGTTTCCCAAATTTGTTTGTTCCCCTAACACTATACAATGTGCACCCGTTAGGGTCCCGAGGAGCGAGTTTGGGAAACCCTGTCGTAGGGTTAGAGTTGGAATACCCCTGGTGTTGCCTATATAGAAATAATGACCCTCAAATTAAAAAATAATTCAACGTAATGAGGATTTCTATCAGCCTAATCGAGGCGTAGATTAGCCTACATCTCATCCTAGTGTTCTGCATGGGAATTCTCTCTATGCGACTCCGTCTGCTATGTCCGCTTCAGGATAATGTGCGCTCGTGGATTTGACAGCTCGCAGTACCACCTCGACACGTCGAAACATCAGCTTTGTGGATTTCGGCTGAAGCGGATCTGATTGAATCCGGCCCAGGGTCACACACACAATAAGCTTCTCAGGTATTCCCGACCCCTCATTGTTAGTCAATACACACTTTGCAATACCCGTCACCAGTATAAAATACACTTGCCCAACTCAACAGGTCCTTAAAAATGTCCCGGCCATAAGATCAAGTAACACATTGTTACCCATGCTCCATTAGCAGTAACATGATGGAAGTTATTTAAATGTATGAACACTTTAGTGCATGGCTTGTCTGTACAGTGTGCGTTCCTCATCATGGCAGATCTCCACTCTTATTGGCTGACTGTCCACACTCAAGGAGCCAATTAACCCTTTACATTCCTGGGAATTGTCCTATATGGATTAGCGCTTAATTTAAACGTTTCTTACAGAAGAAATCTGAAAATAATATGCATAACCATTGTAGCAACTGAAAGGGATACAGTTTGTAAATAATAGGAAAAATAAATAATGGGAAAATCGCTTCATACTCGTCACCAAACCCACTGGCTCTTGGTCATCTACAAGTCTTTGCTAGGTAAAGCCCCGCCTTATCTCAGCTCACTGGTCACCATAGCAGCACCCACCCGTAGCATGCACTCCAGCAGGTATATTTCAATGGTCAATCCCAAAGCCAACACCTCCTCTGGTCGCCTTTTCTTCCAGTTCTCTGCTGCCAATGACTGGAAAGAACTGCAAAATTCACTGAAGCTGGAGACTCATATCTCCCTCACTAGCTTTAAGCACCAGCTGTCAGAGCAGCTCACTGCACCTGTACATAGCCCATCTGTAAACAGCCCATCTATCTACCTCATCCCCATACTGTATTTATCGTGCTCCTTTGCACCCCAGTATCTCTACTTGCACATTTACCTTCTGCACATCTACCATTCCAGTGTTTAATTGCTATATTGTAATTACTTCACCATGGCCTATTTATTGCCTTAACTCCCTTATCTTTCCTCATTTGCACTCACTGTATATAGACTTTTTTTTCTACTGTATTATTGACTGTATGTTTTGTTTATTCCATGTGTAACTCTGTTGTTGTATGTGTTGAATTGCTATGCTTTATCTTGGCCAGGTCGCAGTTGTAAATGAGAACTTGTTCTCAACTAACCTACCTGGTTAAATAAAGGTGAAATAAAATAGAGTCCAAAAAGTCCACAACTGAATCCAAATAGTACATTTGATTTTGTGCATTTCACATTTACTGTACTTTTGCAGCATTTGTTGATCATGAAAAAAACAACTTGAATATATTCAGTAACAAGACTATTCCTGGAAAATGTGGGTTAGGTGGATCATAAGACCAAACAATTACAAGGGTTTGAGTGAGGACTAACTTGAGTCCATATCCCAGTTTATACCTGGTGCTAACATTGTATTTTGTCCTGATCTTGTCCACATTCTGATTGTGCCCACATTTTTAGACAGATGTAGATGATTAAAATACATAGAGATCTGATTGTGACCAGATCTTAAAAGTGTAAACAGACAAGATCAAGACATCAGGTCAAGATCATGACGAAGGACATTTTGGCGACAGGTATAAATTAGGCTCAAGTGGCCACTCCTTTCCAAAGTGTGCACAGCAATTTCAATGCCCATTAATGACTAAGGCTGCGTTTCCACAGGCAGCTCAATTCTGAAATGTTTCCACTGATGGGTTTTTGACCAATCACATAAGTTATTTTGTTTTTCACAGCAGATCTCAGAATTGGGATGACTTAACGCAGCCAAAGAAGTCTTCAACAATAAGGTACTTTTAGTTCTCCTAGCTGTGCCGTTGAGGAACTAGAGCAAGCACACCTGCAATTGTTTTGTTTGGAACAACCCTGCATCCCCGCCATCACACAATTACTGTTGTTTACGCAATCCAAAAACAGTCCATAAATCACAATCTGGGTGAGGTGGGCATGATTTGAAAGCTTGTTCTATTGCCAAAATGACAAGCTAAGTTATAAAACACGCTGTTACAGTGTTAGGCTTTTACAAGGCAATTCGGAGAAACAGATGGTAATTTCGGTGAGCATAGAAAGAGTCATGAGTGCATTCAGGTTCAAGTGCAGCAGCAAATTTTCTTCACAAACAGGCTCATTCTGTTCAGAACAACCCAGAGTATGGCACCATGTCATCTTGTAACTGTACGTCAAACAGTGATCATAAACGTTGACACTGTATATTACATACGTTTTATGATTTGGAAATGTGAAGTGCAAATTTGGACAAGTTGTTCGGGTTGCTGGTTTGACATCAAAGCGGCATTTATTATAATCCTCATCTCATCTTTCAAAATATAGTCATCTTTTTAATTTAAAGCATTCTCAGACAGAAATTGCAAGAGTTGCCCAATTATCAGGAGGGATGGGGGAAACTTCTTGTCGCACAGGGTGCTCAAGTTCAGAATGGCTGTCAGTCAAAACCCATACAGCGCTGTGACATCATATATAGCATGTTACTGTACAGCCACAACATTCCAATTTAGGCTCTTATTAGTGCCCAAATCTACACTTTTCAACCAGTATATGAGTATGAGTGTAAAGGGTTAAGGACTCTGTGTGATCCCCTCAGTTGTTCTCGCAGGTCCGGTATTAGGACCAACCCACTGGAATTCCCTTTCTCTGTGGCTTTCAGCTCCATTTTCTCCTGTCCCTTTCCCTCCGAGTGCCTCTACTCATGTTCCTCTTCCTCGATGGCGTCCTTCTGAGTTCTGGAACACACCTCACTCGGCGGAACAGACTCCTCTCCCTCCACCAGCTTGCTGGCCATCTCATAGTTTTTCTGTGCAAAAGAAGTGGAGATCGAAAGAAGGAGAGACATGAAAGGAATGAAGAGAAATGTAGAGTGATTTTGTACTTCACTGTGACTATACAGTTTCTTACTCTCCTTTTGCCTTTAGGGATGGGACTTCACCTGTTTTTGATAGACATAGCAGGCAGCTAGGGCCACCATGATAGACTCCCCTACGAAACCAGCCAACAAGGAACCAACCCCGAGAGTAGCCCCGTGGACACTGAAACACAAACCCAAATTCATTAACCCTGGAACCACTGACCAGTAGAGATCAGAATACAGGATATACAGTAGGCCTATGTGGTACAGGCTTACCATTTTTCAATACATTTTGAGGATCCATATTAGACTAAAATAAGACACTTAACCCTTCCTCAAAAACAAAGCAGCCATTTAGTTGTAGGTCTATTATAGTGTGTGGCGAGCGAAAAATGTGCGAGCGGGTTCCCGGAAGAACATGAGTCATCTGAGATGTCAGGCTATTTCACGACAAGACATCTGGCACAGATGGATATTGTTGGTTGGGTAAAGATAAAAAGGATTTTCCACTCTTGTGAGTCTTCGCTATAGCAGCAGGTCTGGTCTACTTGCTTCCACTTGTCAGTCCGGATGAAAGGTGTTGCTAAGCGAAGGACGAAATGTAATCTCTATATGGCCAGTCTTTATGGTGACGTATATAACAATACGTTTTTATTTGTAACTCACTAACATTTTTGCGGAATAAGTGCAGATGCAGTTTGCCCACAGAGAAACAACCATCTTGAAGTGACAGTTTTCTGGTGCATACGTTTCAGATATAAAAATGGCTTTGCGAGAAACGGCAGTAGCATATTCACTTACATTTACGGATAAGGTAGAGTAAAATAAGGCCAGCTAGTATTGCAGATGGGTCAAATTCTGGTGGCATAGCTCATAAATTCATGTTTTGATAACCTTATGCCTTATGTTTAATTCAAAACCATGCACAAGGAACCGGTATAAAGATTGAATGTGTATATTAGCTCAATACAAAAAAACTGCAGAGAATCCATTAATGCGTACCTCACAATGAATTTGCACAGACTGCATTTGATGGTAGGTGATGCAGTGAATGGTGATCCTTTACATTGTCCCGATTTAAAAACTCACCTCAATACATTTCTATGAATATTTGCTCATCATGAAACAGGGCGCAGCTCTTCAACTGTCAGATTGTAGTCCAATCAAAATGACACTGAGCAAAGTTTGCCGAATTCAAAATGAACCATCTTTAGAATAGAACATCATGTGTCATATTAGTCAAAAGTAATGCACTAAAGGGAATAGGGTGCCATTTGGGACACAGAGGCTGGTCTGTGTCCACTGAATTGTCCACCTACCCAATAGAAGGCAACACGACCAGGCTGGTGATGAGGACGATGATGCGGAGCACAGAGCTGGGGGCCAGCACAAAGGTCATCTTCAGGGTCATGAACCAACCGGTCAGGTGGGACCGGACTATAACTACACACACACAGGGGAAGTCAGTGGAAACATTACATCCCAGACACAATGCTCTCTCAGCTAAACCATGGCTCATTGCTGTTCACAGACAAGAGAGGAACAAAACACTACATTTTGGGACTAATCATTATGGTCAAAAATTCCAGCAGATATTTCCTGTTAAAACAACTTTGTTAAAAAAAATTGTATTTAACCTATGTGGCCCGTCGGTAATCAAACCCACAACTCTAGTGTTGCAACCACTACGCTCCAGCCAACTGCTCAAGAGGCATAGGGAGTGTTTTAATGCTGAAATAAGAAGAGCGGTTCTTCTTACCTGGCAGAGGGAAGAAGGAGATTATCCTCAGTGGAAGAACACAGAGGTCAGCGAAGGCCAAGTCCACCCCAATCACATTCACCAGGATCATTTCCGAGATGTGAGGGGTCCAGAACACCATGAAGCAGAGCTGTCCAAAGTTTAACAAAACAAACAGAGGTGGTCGGTACATCACACACAGCTGGGCAAATAAACAGAGTAATTTAACTTGGTGTTAAGCACACACAACAAAGTTGGTCAACCTTGCCAAAACCATGCCTCATTAGAATTTACTAGATCGTTAAAGCGGTAATCAGCAGCTATAACAATAATAAAGCGTCCTCCCCACCCATTTTTCGGTAAAAAGCTGAAGGATGGGGCTGGAGACAATCCACAATATCAAAATCAGTTTTAACCCTGTTTTAAAAGGTTATATAGTGTTTGATTACATTTATTTGTTTACAAACATTGGAATAAAACAAGCTTATATTTTGGGTTCTGATGAGGTACGACAACTAAGCTCATGAGGCATTTATAAATCCAAAAATGTAGGTAGCAACTGCATATTTCCCCTTTAAGGCGAGTGGTTTCGTTTCACTGTGGTCCCTTAGAAGTTAACACAAGCCAGACGTGTGACCGAAGTCATTCATTCAAATTGTGGTAGCAATGTACTGTAGATACAGTATATAACAATATTGCAAATCAACTTATAAACCATCTGTAGCGCTCATCAGGTTCTGGTTAAAAAACATTGTATTGTCAAAGAAAATGTAGCAGTGTAGTCGTGCTGATTACCATCAGATGTTTATCTAGTTGTAGACAGTCAGTCACCTGTCATACTCTCTACACAAATAGAGTGGTCATTTTGAGTCAATGAATCAGTGGTTTTCCTCCCTTTTTCGCCAGACTTACTCAGTCTAAATCTTTAAACGCCGTCTAAGGGGGGGGGGGGGGGGGGGGGGGGGGATAGATACCTAGTCAGTTGTACAACAATGCATTCAGCTGAAATGTGTCTTCCGCATTTAACCCAACCCCTCTGAATCAGAGAGGTGCGGGGCGCTGTCATAATCGACATCCACGTCTTTGGCGCCCGGTGTTTCTTGTGCACCGTTATCCATCTTGTCCGCTCTGTGCTGTTCTCCGTTGTCTGTCCCTCGGAGTCAGACGCAAATCAGAGAAAGTCCTGGCCTGTGGTCAGACAGGCGTTGCCCAAGTTTTCATCAAGCCCTTAGGCCACGCCTATCTGGCCCAACGTGTTGTGTGCTGCCAGGCATGAGCCCACACCCCACTTGTTTAAAACTGAAATTCCACATCTGGCTGGAATGCCACTTCTTTCTCGGGTTCCAAGACCTAACTTTGGCCACAAACGTCAAACCAGTTTCTTACTATTCCCATTTCCATCCTACAGGGGTTAAAGCAAAACAAAATCCCATGATTGATTTCAGATCGATTGTCTATGGGGGCCCAGTTATCCTCCCCTGTAATGTAAAAAAGTACTGACCACCATGATTTTAGGGAAAGACGATCCATTTTGTACATAGTTCTACAGTTTCCATGGTGCCCTAGCAGCCTACGCGGAGAGCTCCTGTACATTTTGTAAATATTTTTGTCATCAATTCATTTTGGTTTTAAGAATGAATATTTAATATAGCTAATTCATATCAGAATCAACCACAGCATTAAGACTGAAGCTGGCAAGTCATTTGTTTGTTTGGCTAGCTAGCTAGCTAACATTAGCTGGCTAGCTGTTTTGATTCGAGTTCCAGCCAATGTCCAGCGGTTGAGGATGGAGAGAAGCCGAAAGCATGATGGCAGAGGTGTGCGGTGATGAGGATCGTAGGGAGGCTGCTCTTGAATTATTATTGAAATGTGGTGTGCTTTCTGGCGCCACGTAACTGCTGCAGTGTCATCCAAGTGGCTGCTTCATTTTGGTAGTAGTGAAGGAATAGTTAAATAGCTAGCTAGCTACCTACTACAGAGTCCATGGGCTACAGTGTCTTAGCTCAGATTATGGAAAAGACAAACAGTGAGACACCTTGATGAGCTACCTGCCTGTCTCCGGCCTCTCTCTCCCTGCTTGACCACCTCCCTCAGATGATCACTCAAGCCATGAACTTTCTCATGACTGTCCATCATGAAGTTGTAATGTTGTTTTTCTTAATTACATTTCTTTTTTTGTGCTTTCAGGGCTGCCAACTTTTGATAAAAACTTGGAGTGAGATTCGCTATGTGAATTGAATTGCCCTCTGGCACAACCTCGGGGGACTAATTTCTACGTATTTTGACATGGCTTAGGCCCATGACCAGGGTGGAACATCTTTAAATAAAACCCCAGATCATGTGGATTGAGGATGCTTTGAACATTAAATGAACTCAGAAGAATATACTTAACTGTCTTATGATTTATATTATCTTGTTTGATATTGTACATTTATTTGTACAAACGATTTTGGAGTATAGTTGAAAAGTTAACACACAGAGTACACAAATGGACTAATTAGAAAAATAAAAGCAGTAGTTTTCAATGCGCGAGACATAAGAGGTGTGAGGGAGTGAGAAGAGGGTCCAAATGCATCGCACAGCCAATGCGTGAGAGTTGGCAGCTTTGAAAAGCTCTATAGAAGTTGAATTATGATTATTATTCGAACTGCAAGTTTCACCAATTCCAGTCCTTTTTAAAATTGTAAATTAAAAAAGTGAAAAACCAGACGGTTTATGACAGGGCATAACTAAACTCCGCAAAAAAAGAAACGTCCTCTCACTGTCAACTGCGTTTATTTTCAGCAAACTTAACACGTGCAAATATTTGTATGAACAGAAGATTCAACAGACATAAACTGAACAAGTTCCACAGATATGATTAACAGAAATGGAATAATGTGTCCTTGAACAAAGGGGGGGGGGGGTCAAAATCAAAAGTAACAGTCAATGCAGCTGGTAGTCACACCAGATACTAAGTACTGCAGTGCATCTCCTCATGGACTGCACCAGATTTGCCAGTTCTTGCTGTGATATGTTACCCCACTCTTCCACCTGCAAGTTCCCAGACATTTCTGGTGAGAAAGGCCCTAACCCTCACCCTCCAATCCAACAGGTCCCAGATGGCAGAAAACTGACATTCCTGTCTTGAAAGGAAATCACACACAGAACGAGCAGTATGGCTGGTGGCATTGTCATGCTGGAGGATCATGTCAGGATGAGCCTGCAGGAAGGGTACCACATGAGGGAGGAGGATGTCTTCCCTATAATGCACAGGGTTGAGATTGCCTGCAATGACAACAAGCTCAGTCCGATGATGCTGTGACACACCGCCCCAGACCATGACGGATCCTCCATCACCTAATCGATCCCACTCCAGAATACAGGCCTCGGTGTAACGCTCATTTCTTCGACGATAAACGCAAATCCGACCATCACCCCTGGTGAGACAAAACCGCAACTCATCAGTTAAGAGCACTTTTTGCCAGTCCCGTCTGGTCCAGCGACGGAGGGTTTGTGCCCAAAGGCGACGTTGTTGCCGGTGATGTCTGGTGAGGACCTGCCTTACAACAGGCATACAAGCCCTCAGTCCAGCCTCTCTCAGCCTATTGCGGACAGTCTGAGCACTGATGGAGGATTGTGCGTTCCTGGTGTAACTCGGGCAGTGTTATTGCCATCCCTTACCTGTCCCGCAGGTGTGATTTCGGATGTACCGATCCTGTGCAGGTGTTGTTATGTGGTCTGCCACTGAGGACGATCAGCTGTCTGTTCTGTCTCCCTGTAGCACTGTCTTAGGCGTCTCACGGGACAGACATTGCAATTTAATGCCCTGGCCACATCTGCTGTCCTCATGCCTCCTTGCAGCATGCCTAAGGCACGTTCATTCAGATGAGCAGGGACCATGGGCATCTTTTTTTTGTTGTGTTTTCCAGAGTCAGTAGAAAGGCCTCTTGTGTCCTAAGTTTTCATTCCTATGACCTTAATTGCCTACCGTCTGTAAGCTGTTAGTGTCTTAACGACCGTTCCACAGGTGCATGTTCATTAATTGTTTATGGTTCATTGAACAAGTATGGGAAACAGTGTTTAAACCCTTTACAATGAAGATCTGTGAAGTTATTTGGATTTTTACTAATTATCTTTGAAAGACAGGGTCCTGAAAAAGAGACGTTTCTTTTTTTGCTGAGTTTCTATCCTTTGGGATATATGCTCTCTCAACAGCGCTTTTACAAAAACAACCTGTTGTGCTTTGTTAATGTCTATTATTTGTACATCTAGAGCTGAATGTAAAATAGAAGTCAGCTTTCATTATTTTGAAATACAGGCATATATAAACGGGTATGTTTTATGGGAAATATGATATGTTTTTGTACCCCTTAAACCAGGAGTAGAAGTGTTAGGGGGAACAACAGCCCCCACCATGGTGTGCCTCTCTTAATCTGACACACACTGCAACCTGACTACTAAAGCCAGAATTAGAACTGTCCAAAAAACCCTGGTGGTCAAAATACTGTACATTCAGTCCAAATATACAGGTAGTTAACCACTTATTCAACATCACTGGTTCTATACTTGCTTGTTTGGTGGTTTAGCGCTTCAAGCCCCAGGACTTATCTAGAGCCACACACACACACAGTCAAAAGTTTAGACACCTACTCATTCAAGGGTTTTTCTTTATTTTTACTATTTTCTACATTGTAGAATAATAGTGAAGACATCAAAATGATGAAATAACACATATTGAATCCTGTAGTAACCCAAAAAGTGTGAAACCATACATTTTATATTCTTCAAAGTAGCTACCCTTTGCCGTGATGACAGCTTTGCACGTTCTTGGCATTCTCTCAACCAGCTTCATGAGGAATGCTTTTACAACAGTCTTGACGGAGTTCCCACATATGCTGAGCACTTGTTGGCTGCTTTTCCTTCACTCTGCAGTCCAACTCATCCCAAACCATCTGAATTGGGTTGAGGTCAGGTGATTGAGGAGGCCAGGTCATCTGACGTAGCCCTTACACAGCATGGAGGTGTGTTTAGGGTCATTGTCCTGTTGAAAAACAAATGACAGTCCCACTAAGGCAAACCAGATGGGATGGCATATCGCTGCAGAATGCTGTGGTAGCCATGCTGGTTAAGTGTGCCTTGAATTCTAAATAAATCACAGATGGTGTGGGGGTGCTTTGCTGGTGATACTATCACACCTCCTCCATGCTTCACGGTGGGAACTACACATGCAGAGATCATCCGTTCACCTACTCTGCGTCTCACACAGACACGGTGGTTGGAACCAAAAATCTCAAATTTTGACTCCAGACCAAAGGACACATTTCCACCCGTCTAATGTCCATTGCTTGTGTTTCTTGGCCCAAGCAAGTCTCTTCTACATATTGGTGTCCTTTAGTAGTGGTTTCTTTTCAGCAATTCCACCATGAAGGCCTGATTCATGCAGTCTCCTCTGAACAGTTGATGTTGAGATGTGTCTGTTACTTGAACTCTGAAGCATTTATTTGGGCTGCAATTTCTGAGGCTGGTAACTCTAATGAACTTATCCACTGCAGCAGAGGTAACTCTGGGTCTTCCTTTCCTGTGGCGGTCCTCATGAGAGCCAGTTTCATCATAGCACTTTATGGTTTTTGCGACTGCACTTGAAGAAACTTTCAAAGTTCTTGCCATTTTCCGGATTGACTGACCTTCATGTCTTAAAGTAATGGACTATCATTTCTCTTTGCTTATTCGAGCTGTTCTTGCCATAATATGGACGTGGTCTTTCACTAAATAGAGCCATCTTCTGTATACCAATCCTACCTTGTCACAACACAACTGATTGGTTGAAACGCATTAAGGAAAAAAATTACACAAAATAACTTAATGCACACCTGTTAATTGATATGCATTCCAGGTGACTACCTCATTAAGCTGGTTGAGAGAATGGCAAGAGTTCAAAGATGTCAACGAGGCAAAGTGTGGCTACTTTGAAGAATCTCAAATGATTCCATATGGTGTTATTTCATAGTTTTGATGTCTTCACTATTATTCTACAATGTAGAAAATAGTAAAAATAAAGAAACACACTGGAATGAGTAGGTGTTCCCAAACGTTTGACTGGTACTGTATATCCATCCATCCATGGCAATGTGCTAATCTATCAGATGTTCCAGCTTTGCCTTCCTCCTTTTCTCACAATCGTTTTCCGCTAGGACCAAAAAAGTAGGCTATAGTTCAGGAAATTAATAAGTAAGACACCGGATGTTATGTAAGAAGCATTGACAGAGGTAGAAATACCAAGCATTTGTCAGTGCAGGAATCTTAAGGGACGATTTGCTCTGTTTGCTGAGTCTCAACCTGTTTTGGCTCTGAATTCTATACTCCGACTTCTTTTTTCTGTAGAGTTGGTATACTTCCCAATATAATTGGATTCTGTGACTTATCAAAATACAGTATTGGAATAAAAACAGATCCATACATCCTTCCATCTATAGATCCTTCTTACCGTAAGTGATAGTGCCAAACAACAGGCTGTAAACTTTTTGATATGCGTCTTTGTAACCGGTGTGTCAGAAGTAAGCTTATTGCTGGGATTGGTCTGTTGGAGAAGAGAATAGTATCATTATTGGGGAATAAAGGAAGCCAATACAAGTCACCTGTATTCATTTAAATCTGATGATATTAACTATGTTGTGATCTGCAACAAGAGGCTATTCTTAGACTGTGGATGAGGTCTTGGTTTACCTTGTCGAAAGCAGGATAGATGGCCCTCAGTTCGGTCAGCCAGCCGTACGGCAAGTGACCCACAGGATAGGTGGCAGTGAGGACAGCCACAGCCTGGCCAAGCAAAGAGAGAGACAGAGAAGTCATTAGGACTCATATTTCATTTCCTTTTTAAACAGCTTACAGTAATGTAGAAAAGTTGTTAAAACACGACTGTGAGCCAAAGCCTGTCAGCAAAGACAATTATGAATATGTGCTAAGTTGGTAATCACATGTGGATTTTCCCATAACTATCAAATCAAATGTTATTTGTCACATGCTTGGTCAACAACAGGTGTAGATAAACAGTGAAATGCTTACTTACGGGTCCTTTTCCAAATATGCAGAGTTAAAATAAATAGCAAGTGACACAAGGAATAAATACACATAGAATAACATGGCTATATACAGGAAGTACCAGTACCGAGTCAATTGGCAAAGGTATGAGGTAATTGAGGTAGCTTTCAGAAAGTATTCAGACTCCATGACTTTTTCCAAATGTTGTTAGGTTAGTCATTCTAAAATTGCTTCGTTTTTCCCCCTCAATCTACATACAATACTTTTTTTATTTAACCAGGTAGGCCAGTTGAGAACAATTTAGTTCTCATTTACAACTGCGACCTGGCCAATATAAAGCAAAGCAGTGCGACAAAAACAATAGAGTTACACATGGGATAACAAACGTACAGTCAATAACGCAATAGAAAAAGTCTATGTACAGTGTGTGCAAATTAAGTAAGATTAGGGAGGTAAAGCAATAGAGGCAAAGTAATTACAATTTAGCATTAACACTGGAGTGATAGATGTGCAGATGATGATGCGCAAGTAGAGATACTGGGGTGCAAAAGAGCAAAAACAGAAATAACAATATGGGGATGAGGTAGTTAGATGGGCTATTTACAGATGAGCTATGTACAGGTGCAGTGATCTGTGAGCTGCTCTGACAGCTGATTCTTAAAGTTAGAGAGGGAGATAAGTCTCCAGTCTGAGTGATTTTTGCAATTCGTTCCAGTCACTGGCAGCAGAGAACTGGAAGGAAAGGTGGCCAAAGGTGTTGGCTTTGGGGATCACCAGTGAAATATACCTGCTGGAGCGCGTGCTACGGGTGGGTGTTGCTATGGTGACCAGTGAGCTGAGATAAGGTGGGGCTTTACCTAGCAGAGACTTATAGATGACCTGGAGCCAGTGGGTTTGGCGACGGATATGAAGTGAGGGCCAGCCAACGAGAGCATACAGGTCGCAGTGGTAGGTAGTATATGGGGCTTTGGTGACAAAACGGATGGCACTGTGATAGATTATATCCAATTTGCTGAGTAGAGTGTTGGAGGCTATTTTGTCAATTACATTGCCGAGGTCAAGGATCGGTAGGATAGTCAGTTTTACGAGGGTATGAGTGAAGGATGCTTTGTTGTGAAATAGGAAGCCGATTCTAGATTTCATTTTGGATTGGAGATGCTTAATGTGAGTCTGGAAGGAGAGTTCACAGTCTAACCAGACACCTAGGTCTTTGTAGTTGTCCACATATTCTAAAATCAGAAACATCCAGAGTAGTGATGTTAGTCGGGCAGCAATCGGTTGAAGAGCATGCATTTAGTTATAATAGCATTTAAAAGCAGTTGGAGGCCACGGAACGAGTGTTGTATGGCATTGAAGCTCGTTTGGAGGTTTGTTAACAGTGTCCAAACAAGGGCCAGATGTATACAGAATGGTGTCGTCTGCGTAGAGGTGGATCAGAGAATCACCAGCAGCAAGACCGACATCATTGATATATACAGAGAAAAGAGTCGGCCTGAGAATTTAACCCTGTGGCACCCCCATAGAGACTGCAAGAGGTCCGGACAACAGGCCCTCCGATTTGACACACTGAACTCTGAGAAGTAGTTGGTGAACCAGGTGAGGCAGTAATTTGAGAAACCAAGGCTATTGAGTCTGCCAATAAGAATGGGGTGATTGACAGAGTCGAAAGCCTTGGACAGGTCGATGAATACGGCTGCACAGTACTGTATTTTATCAATGGCAGTTATGATGCAGGTTAGGACCTTGAGCGTGGCTGAGGTGCGTGCACCCATGACCAGCTCGCATAGTGGAGAAGGTACAGTGGGATTCGAAATAGTCGGGGATCTGTTTGTTAACTTGGCTTTTGAAGATTTTAGAAAGGCAGGGCAGGATGGATATAGGTCTATAACAGTTTGGGTCTTGAGTGTCTCCCCCTTTGAAGAGGGGGATGACCGTGGAAGCTTTCCAATCTTTGGGGATCTCAGACGATACGAAAGAGGTTGAACAAGCTAGTAATAGGAGTGGCAACAATTTCGGCGGATAATTTTAGAGAGGGTCCAGATTGTCTAGCCCAGGTGATCTGTAGGGATCCAGATTTTGCAGCTCTTTCAGAACATCAGCTGTCTGGATTTGGGTGAAGGAGAAGTGTGTGTGTGTGTGTGTGTGGGGGGGGGGGGGGGGGGGGGGCAAGTTTCTTCAGGGGGTGCAGAGCTGTTGGACGTGGTAGGGGTAGCCAGGTGGAAAGCATGGCCAGCCATAAAAAAAGCTTATTGAAATTATTGCTTATCGCAGATTTATCGGTGGTGACAATGTTTCCTAGCCTCAGTGCAGTGGGCAGCTGGGGGGGGGGGAGTGCTCTCATTCTCGAAGGACTACAGTGTCCCAAAACTTTTTGTAATTAGTGCTACAGGATGCAAATTTCTGTTTGAAAAAGCTAGCCTTAGCTTTCCTAACTGACTACCCGATAATAAAACATTTACATAAGTATTCAGACACTTTACTCAATTCTTTGTTGAAGCACCTTTTGCAGCAATTACAGCCTCGAGTCTTCTTGGGTATGACGCTACAAGCTTGGCACACCTGTATTTGGGAAGTTTCTCCCATTCTTCTTTTCAGATCCTCTCAAGCTCTGTCAGGTTGGATGGGGAGCGTCGCTGCACAGCTATTTTGGTGCCAGATTTCCTCCAGATGTGACGTTTGGCATTCAGGCCAAAGATTTCCATCCTGGTTTGATCAGACCAGATAATCTTGTTTCTCATAGTTAGAGTCTTTAGGTGCCTTTTGGCAAACTCCAAGCGGGCTGTCATGTGCCTTTTTACTGAGGAGTGGCTTCAGTCTGGCCACTCTACCATAAAGGCCTGGTTGGTGGAGTGCTGCAGAGATGGTTTTCCTTTCGGAAGGTTCTCCCATCTCCACAGAGGAACTCTAGAGCTCTGTCAGAGTGACCATCGGGTTCTTGGTCACCTCCCTGACCAAGGCCTTTCTCCCCCGATTGCTCAGTTTGGCCGGGCGGCCAGCTCTAGGAAGTCTTGGCGGTTCCACGATGCTCCCTATGGGACACATCATTGCACGCTATGCTTCTCTGTAAACTGGTCATCTCTGTAAACCTGTTGCAAGACCCACTGGTTGATGCTTATTTATGAAACCATCTTAGGCCTCACTCCCCCCTATCTGAGATATCTACTGCAGCTCTCATTCTCCCCATACAACACCCATTCTGCCAGTCACATTCTGTTAAAAGCACAGACATCCCTGGGTCGCTCCTCTTTTCAGTTCGCTGCAGCTAGCGACGAAGGAGCTGCAACAAACACTCAAACTGGACAGTTTTATCTCAATCTCTTCATTCAAAGACACACTTACTGACAGTTGTGGCTGCTTTGTGTGATGTATTGTTGTTTCTAACTTCTTGCCCTTTGTGCTGTTGTCTGTGCCCAATAATGTTTGTACCATGTTTTGTGCTGCTACCATGTTGTGTTGCTACCATGCTGTGTTGTCAGGTGTTGCTGCCTTGCTGTGTTGTCTTAGGCCTTTCTTTATGCAGTGTTGTGATGTGTGTTTTGTCCTATATTTCTTTTTAATCCCAGGCCCCCGTCCCCGCAGGAGACCTTTTGGTAGGCCGTCGTTGTAAATAACAATTTGTTCTTTAACTGACTTGCCTCGTTAAATAAAAGGTTTTTTACTTTTTATAAATTTGCAAAAATATTTTAAAAAGCTGCTTTCGCTTTGTTATTATGGGGTAGTGTGTGTAGATTGCGCAGGATTTTTTATTATTTTTTAAATCCATTTTAGAATAAGGCTGTAACGTAACAAAATGTGTTAAAAGTCAAGGGGTCTGAATACTTTCCGAAGGCACTGTACATAGAGTGCCTTAAAGTATTCACAGGCAAAATCCTAAAGGAAAACCTGGTTGTGTCTGCTTTCTGGGAGACAACTGTTCCTTTCAGCAGGACAGCCTAAAACAGAAGGCCAAATATACACTGGATTTGATCAACAACCAACTTTTTAAAATAATGTGCAAAGCTCTTAAAGACTTACCCAGAAACACTCACAGCTGTAATTGCTGCCAAAGGTGATTCTAACATGTATTGACTCAGGGGTGTGAATACTAAATTGCAAAAATGTCTAAAAACATATTTTCACTTTGTCATTATGGGGTATTGGGTGAGAAAAAATATTCAGGTTTTAACAAAAAAATTGTGGAATAAGTCAAGGGTAGGGGTAAAGTAACTAGGCAACATGATATAATAGACCGCTGTAGCAGCAGCTTATGTGAGCAGTAGAGCAGAGTATGTCGTGAGTGTGAAAGTGTGTGTGTGTGGCATCAGTATGCATGTATGTGTCAGTGTACTGTATGTGTGTGTTGGGGTGTAAGTATGTGTGAGTGTATGGGTAGAGTCAGAGCAAGAGAGTTAATACAAATAAAAGGGTCAATGCATGTAGCCCAGCTAGCCATTCATTACTATTTAACTGTCTTGTTTAGAAGTCTTATTGCTTCGGGGTACAAGCCGTTCAGGTTCCTATTAGTTCCAGATTGGGTGCACTGGTACCACTTGCCATGCGGTAGCAGAGAGAACAGCCTCTCCTTCAACGTCAGCAAGACAAATGAGCTGATCGTGGACTACAGGAAACGGAGGGCTGAGCATGCCCCCATTCACATCAACAGGCTGTAGTGGAGCGGGTGGAGAGCTTCAAGTTCCTCGGTGTCCACACCACTAAGGATCTATCATGGTCCACACACACTAAAACAATCATGAAGAGGGCACGTGAACGCCTCTTCCCCGTCAGGAGGCTGAAAAGATTTGGCATGGGCCCTTCGACCCCCAAGAAGTTCTATAGCTCTACCGTTGAGAGCATCTTGACTGGCTGCATCACCGCTTGGTATGGCAAATTGCTTGGCATCCGACCGCAAGGCTCTACAGAGGGTAGTGCGTACGGCCCAGTACATCACTGGGGCCGAGCTCCTTGCCCTCCAGGACCTCTATACCAGGCAGTGTCAGAAGAAGGCCCTAAAATGTGTCAAGGACCCCAGCCACCCAAGTCTTATACTGTTCTCTCTGCTACCGCACGGCAAGCGGTACTAATGTACCAAGTCCGGAACCAACAGGAACTTGAACAGCATCTACCCCCAAGCCATAAGACTGCTAAATAGTTAGTTAAATAGTTAACCAAATAGCTACCCAGACTATCTGCACTCACCCTTTTGATTCATCACATATGCTGCTGCTACTGTTAATTAATCAATCACTTTATTCCTAGTTATACATGACCAAAAGTATGTGGATGCCTGCTTGTCTAACATCTCATTCCAAAATCATGGGCATTAATATGGATTTGGTCCCCCCTTTGCTGCTATAACAGCTCCACTCTTCAGGGAAGGCTTTCCACTAGATGTTGGAACATTGCTGCGGGGACTTGCTTTCATTCAGCCACAAGAGCATTAGTGAGTTCGGGCACTGATGTTGTGCAATTAGGCCTAGCTCCCAGTCTGCGTTTCAATTCATCCCAAAGGTGTTCAAATGGGGTTGAGGTCAGGGCTCTGTGCAGCCCAGTCAAGTTCTTCTACACCGATCTCTACAAACCATTTCTGTATGGACCTCACTTTGTGCACGGGGCATTGTCCTACTGAAACAGGAAAGGGCCTTCCCCAAACTGTTGCCATAATGTTGGAAGCACAGAATCATCTAGAATGTCATTGTATGCTGTTGCATTAAGACTTCACTTCACTGGAATGAAGGGGCCTAGCCCGAACCATGAAAAACAGCCCCAGACCATTATTCCTCCTCCACCAAACTTTACAGTTGGAACTATGCATTGTGGCATGTAGAGTTCTCCTGGCATCCGCAAAACCCAGATTTGTGCGTCGGACTGCCAGATGGCGAAGTGTGATACATCACTCCAGAGAATGTGTTTCCACTGCTCCAGAGTCCAATGGCGACGAGCTTTACACCACTCCAGCCGACGCTTGGCATAGCACATAGTGAACTTACGCTTGTGTGCGGCTGCTCGGCCATGGAAACCCATTTCATGAAGCTCCCGACAAACAGTTCTTGTGCTGACTTTGCTTCCAGAGGCAGTTTGGAACTCGGTTGTGAGTGTTGCAACCGAGGACAGGCTATTTTTACGTGCTACAGCAATCGGTGTACCCGTTCTGTGAGCTTGTTTGGCTTACCATTTCGCAGCTGAGCTGTTGTTGCTCCTAGACGTTTCCACTTCACAATAACAGCACTTACAGTTGACCGGGGCAGCTCTAGCGGGGCAGACATTTGACGAACTGACTTGTTGGAAAGGTGGCATCCTATGACAGTGCTACGTTGAAAGTCCCTGAGCTCTTTAAGGCCATTCTACTGCCAATTTGTCTATGGAGATTGCATGGGTGTGTGCTAAATGTTATACACCTATCGGCAACGGGTGTGGCTGAAATAGCCGAATCCACTAATTTGAAGGGGTGTCCACATACACTATATGTACAAAAATAACTACCTTAATTACCTCGTAGCCCTGCACATCGAGTTGGTACTGGTAGCCCTTGTATATAGCAAAGTTATATAGCGAAGATATATATATATATATATATCTCGTTAACTTTTTTTATTATTTCAAAATGTTCTCCCTCTGCATTGTTGGGAAGGGCCCATAAGTAAGCATTTCACGGTTAGTCTACACCTGTTGTTTACAAATCATGCGTCAAATCCAATTTGAACAGTCTATGGCTCGGGTAGCTGGAGTCTGACAATTGTTGGGGCCTTCCTCTGACACCGCCTGGTATGGAGGACCTGGACAAGTGCCTCAGGCTAACTTCTCCTTCATTTTGATTTTGGCACAAATGAAAAAAAGTGGCATTGACTTGCCCATTTTTCATGCATCGTCTCAATGAAGAGTTCAGTGTTCGACTAGCCACGTGCGACATGCACACGCAGTTACAGGCCTGCTCGAGTTAGCATCAGGCAGACAAGCAATATCCACTGTCGTAGTACAGATAAAGCCTGAGCTGGAATGCGAAGCTAACTGAAGCTGGTTAGCTTTAGAAAACCCTGAGTAGATCTAGCTTAATTTGTAGTATACCCCTCTGGTAAAGGCCATTGCGGTTGGCAGCTTCCCAATTACAGTGAGTGGGACTGCGCTAAAAATGGGACATTATTGGGGAGTGGACTGAGTAGGCTTCAAACTCACCTCAGTAGCTGCGCTGCTGCCATGGAGGTCCCGGGACACAAAGAGGTTGACGATGGGCCTGCTGATCCGCTGGGTAGCCAGGATAAGGGCCAGAGGCCACCAGAAACTCAACATCTTCCCGATGGTGACATCTCCCTGCAAAGAAGCAAAATTATAGGGGAAAACAAGGATATGTTCAATCTGGGTGCCTTAGAGTTGTAGCTGTAGCTCCTTGCCATACGTGAGAGCAGTAGTATTGATTACGAGATAAAATAGGGGCCATTGACCTAATTGTCCTGGTTAATTCTGGGACATGGGCTACTATCTAGGTAGTCGGCAACTGCATTAAAGCCAGTTTTAGAAGACCAAGATTAACAAGAGAACCGCCATAGGACAACGGCAACCGATGTTTGATTTTGTAACTGTAAATTTAAAAAAATTAAAAAGCCATCCCCCCCCAAAAAACATCCTGCTCCTTACCTGACTTTTCCTACATATATAGTACCAGTCAAAAGTTTGGACACACCTACAGTGAGGGAAAAAAGTATTTGATCCCCTGATGATTTTGTACATTTGCCCACTGACAAAGAAATGATCAGTCTATAATTTTAATGGTAGGTTTATTTGAACAGTGAGAGACAGAATAACAAAAAAAATTGTTTCTTGTAGTTGGCCACCAGGTTTGCACACATCTCAGGAGGGATTTTGTCCCACTCCTCTTTGCAGATCTTCTCCAAGTCATTAAGGTTGAGGCTGACGTTTGGCAACTCGAACCTTCAGCTCCCTCCACAGATTTTCTATGGGATTAAGGTCTGGAGACTGACTAGGCCACTCCAGGACCTTAATGTGCTTCTTCTTGAGCCACTCCTTTGTTGCCTTGGCCGTATGTTTTGGGTCATTGTCATGCTGGAATACCCATACCCATCCACGACCCATTTTCAATGCCCTGGCTGAGGGAAGGAGGTTCTCACCCAAGATTTGACGGTACATGGCCCCGTCCATCGTCCCTTTGATGCGGTGAAGTTGTCCAGTCCCCTTAGCAGAAAAACACCCCCAAAGCATAATGTTTCCACCTCCATGTTTGACTGTGGGGATGGTGTTCTTGGGGTCATATGCAGCATTCCTCCTCCAAACACGGCGAGTTGAGTTAATGCCAAAGAGCTCCATTTTGGTCTCATCTGACCACAACACTTTCACCCAGTTGTCCTCTGAATCATTCAGATGTTCATTGGCAAACTTCAGACGGGCATGTATATGTGCTTTCTTGAGCAGGGGGACCTTGTGGGCGCTGCAGGATTTCAGTCCTTCGCGGCGTAGTGTTTTACCAATTGTTTTCTTGGTGACTACGGTCCCAGCTGCCTTGAGATCATTGACAAGATCCTCCTGTGTAGTTCTGGGCTGATTCCTCACCGTTCTCATGATCATTGCAACTCCACAAGGTGAGATCTTGCATGGAGCCCCAGGCCGAGGGAGATTGACAATTATTTTGTGTTTCTTCCATTTGCTAATAATCGCACCAACTGTTGTCACCTTCTCACCAAGCTGCTTGGCGATGGTCTTGTAGCCCATTCCAGCCTTGTGTAGGTCTACAATCTTGTCCCTGACATCCTTGGAGAGCTCTTTGGTCTTGGCCATGGTGGAGAGTTTGGAATCTGATTGATTGATTGCTTCTGTGGACAGGTGTCTTTTATACAGGTAACAAACTGAGATTAGGAGCACTCCCTTTAAGAGTGTGCTCCTAATCTCAGCTCGTTAACTGTATAAGACACCTGGGAGCCAGAAATCTTTCTGATTGAGAGGGGGTCAAATACTTATTTCCCTCATTAAAATGCAAATCAATTTATAACATTTTTGACATGCGTTTTTCTGGATTTTTTTGTTGTTATTCTGTCTCTCACTGTTCAAATAAACCTAGCATTAAAATTATAGACGGATCATTTCTTTGTCAGTGGGCAAACGTACAAAATCAGCAGAGGATCAAATACTTTTCCCCCTCACTGTACTCATTCAAGTGTTTTTCTTTATTTTCTACAATATAGAATAATAGTGAATACATCAAAACTATGAAATAACACATGGAATCATGTAGTAACCAAAAAAGTCTGACGGGTGACAATATTATCAATTATAAACTGGGTGGTTAGAGCCCTGAATACTGATTGGCTGACAGCTGTGGTATACCAGACCGTATACCACGGGTATGACAAAACATTTATTTTTATTGCTCTAATTACGTTGATAACCAGTTTATAATAGCAATAAGGCACTTTGGGGGTTTTCGGTATAGGGCTATGTCCAGGTACACTGCGATGCCGAAGAACAGCCCTTAGCCGTGGTATACTGGCCATATACCACACCCCCTCGTGCCTTATTGCTTAATTATACAACAGGTGTGTTTAATCCTGGATACTGATTGGTTAAAACCGCATTCAGACGGTGTCTATTCCACAAGTTACTTATTTACTGTTTCATCTGACTGCGCAATCCAGTCTCAGCTCAGCCAGGCAATTTATATTCTAGATATACACTTTAAAAAGCAACTAGACATTATGTCCCATTTCTTTAAGACTAGCATTTTGGTTTTCAACAGCAGAGATTTGTAATGACCTTGTAATGACCTAATGTCTGTCTCTCCTACATTTGCAACATTGTTTCAATATTGAAATTCGATCTCCAGCTGTCCTATGCTAATGAACGTGTCGGGAGTCGGGACGAGACAGAGACTGGCAGCTTTTGTCAGCTAGTTGTAATCATGAATCAGCATAATTTGTATGGATATACACAAATAAATGTCAATAGAAAAACACAAAATGTTTTCAGCTTCAGTTTGAAGTGATTGTGTTAGCAGTGTAGATGGCTAGCTCTTCTGAACAGTGGCCTGGCGCGTGGACGCCAGGCAAAAATCACACATCATTAGCTCATTGTTATGGATGTATCTCCCCCCCAAAAAACACTAGAAAACAGCTTAAACAAATGCAAATGCAGCTACTTTGCTGTTATTCTTGTTGCACTATTTGAGATGATTGTGTAAGCCAAAATTGGCTAGCTTAGCAAGCAAGGGATAAAAACGTTGCCAACCACCATGGCAACGGCACATTTAGAACAAATGACTGACTCCCGTCCATATTATTAAAAGTAATAAAGCCCTCGAAGCTGGTGTTTAGAGGATATTGACACGAAAAACATCCGTGCCAATATATCCTCCAACACTAGCTTCTTGGGTATTATCACTTAATTGTTCAATTGTACATGAAGAGATGGGTGCAGCTCGTCATTGACAGAAGCAGGGAAAGGGTCACCACTTTTTCCAATCCTCCTCCAGAGTCACATGTAGGTAAGACATTTTGATTTCTATATAGTATCAGAAAACAGCAGATTCTGCAGTTTCTAAGACACTGACCTTTGTCAAATAACAAAAAAATTCATGAGGTGAGCTCTATTTCAAAATATCACTTTTTCCAAGAATAACCACGCTGTCCATGCATTCAGCACATGAGCACTCGTGGGATCATTGCTCAGGCTACTAAGTAAAGTACTAACGTAATACAACTTAAAATATGCTATTCTGTTTTTGAAATACATTTTCTTATTTCCATAATGTTCAAGACCTGCCAAAACTAAATTGCTGTGGTGGTTTTAATGGTTTCCACATATAACCTACAGTAACAAACTAATGAAATGCTATTATTTTTTTCGTATACTAATGTTACCTAAGACCTTCATAAACACACCCAGATGATTATTCTTCTGATAGCATATATGGAATTTAATTTTTTGACTGTTAGAATATTGATGCAGTCTTTCCCCTAAACCACAGAGGGCTGAGAGGCTGCAGGTTCTCTCCTCCCTTGTATTTGGATGAATTAAGGAACCCACACCTGGTTTGTTTATGGCTTAATTGAAAGGACAAACCTGACACTAGGTCCTCCACAGAATGTGTTTGACACCCCTGGCCTAAATCATTGTCGCCACTCAATTTTTAAAAAACAACGTATTTTAATTAGTAAAAAATTATTCGTTTTCGGGATGGTAAAACGTTTTCAGTGAAAAAACAGATAAAGTATGTAGAAAGGATAATGGAGCTGTATATATAATAAAAACTAGACAGTGAGGGAGAATCTGAAATTAAAAACATTTCACGGCATGGGGCCCCAATTGATTATGGTATAATGTTTGAGTCACTCAGATAGCTTAACACGGCATAAACCATGGTAAAGTATGTAGAATTGCAGAAAATTAGCTTTTAAACCACAATTTTTTCTCAGTCCCATGACAATGTGTGGAATCATAGGAAACTAGCTTTACATTTAAAAAAAAAAAAAATGTCTCTCCGCCCCATGGCAAAATGTGTACAATTGCAGGAAATTAAGCTTTAAAACATTGTCTGTGGCCAAGAGGTTCTAAGATTTCCTGACGAAGACAGCCACGGCCACCAGTTTAGCAGTTTCTAAGCTAATTTCCTGCAATTCTACGCATTTTGACATGGAAAATGTGGTGTTCTTATGCTCAAACATAGCAAAATCAAATGGACCCCTGATTGTCTAGCTTTTATAGGTTCTAAAAGATTATAGGCTATTATTAAAAAATATACAGGTGCAGTATTTCTACAAACATTTTATTTTGTTTTAGTCGTTAAGTTTACACTGAAAGCATTTCTTTCCCATTCCCTCAAATGTATTTTCATGCAATGCACCACAAACGTCTCGGCTGCGACCCAGTTTGGGAACCACTGCTGCAGCGGATACTTATCGCCTGAAAGGCCCAGCGGTTCTAGTGTTAAATAAACAACACGTTGAACTCTTAAAAAGGTCTCAGCTGGGTGAAGAAGGAAACAGCGTACCCCCACGTCAACTCCACTGGAGTCTGGGATGTTGTCGTGAATGTTGTAGTAGTAGCCCAGGCCCAAGATGACGAAGCGCATCAGGGCTCCCATGTACAGGGCGAGGATGGGGATGAGAAGGGGCTCCACACACGGCAGGTTACTATGCAGCAGGACGGACACAAACACAATCTGCCACAGAGAGGGGGGGGGGGGGCCACAGTCAGAAACACTCCCTTAGGACCACATCACACTCACAACCTATCAGAGCAGGGCATACTGCCAAGTCCACTTTTGAGGGTAATTGCATTTTTGTTTTGGCTACAAGGACCCATCTTCACTGTACTGGGAATTAGTGAACAACAAGGAAGCAATCTGTTGAGTACCTGGGTGATGACATCAGAGATGGAGGCAGAGCCTACAATGACACTGTATTTGTGCTTGAGGAGGATTCCAGCATGTATCCAACACTAAAAAAAAAAAGATTAAGGAGACAATAGTTGCTTCTCCACCCAATAATTTTAGCACACCAAGTTATTTTCTGTAAAAAATAAAAGCAACCCAAAAGCTCACATTGAAATGTGTCAATATGCGGTAGTTGAAATACAGGGACAAGAGCGCGTACGTTTTAAGATCAGCATGATGTCAATGCAATTATACATACATTTGTGTTTTTAAGCTTCTTTCTGCCATGATTAGCCATGCTTTGGTTCATGAAAGAGCCGGTCTGCTTCCTAAATGGCACCCTATTCCCTACATAATGCACTACTTTTGAACATGGCCCATAGGGATCTGGTTCAAAGTAGTGCACTACAGTGCATTTGGAAAGTATTCAGACCTTCACTTTTTCCACATTTTCAACCTTATTCTAAAATGGATTAAATTGTATTTTCCCCACTCAATCTACACACAATACCCCCATAATGACAAAGCAAAAATAGCAAATCTCACATTTACTTAAGTATTCAGACCCTTTACTCAGTACTTTGTAGAAGGACCTTTGGCAGAGATTACAGCCTCGAGTCTTCTTGGTAATGAAACTACAAGCTTGGCACACCTGTATTTGGGGAGTTCCTCCCATTCTTCTCTGCAGATCCTCTCAAGCTCTGTCAGGTTGGATGGGGAACGTCGCTGCACAGCTACTTTCAGGTCCCACCAGAGACGTTCGATTGGGTACAAGTCCGGGCTCTGGCTGGGCCACTCAAGGACATTCAGAGACTTGTCCCGAAGCCACTCCTGCATTGTCTGGGCTGTGTGCTTAGAGTTGTTGTCCTGTCGGATGGTGAACCTTCACCCTAGTCTGAGGCCCTGAGCAGGTTTTCATCAAGGATCTCTGTACTTTTCTCCGTTCATCTGTCCCTTGATCCTGACTAGTCTCCCAGTCCCTGCCACTAAAAATCATCCCCACAGCATGATGCTGCCACCACCATGCCTCACCGTAGGGATGGTGCCAGGTTTCCTCCAGGCGTGACACTTGGCATTCAGGCCAAAGAGTTCAATCCTGGTTTCATCAGACCAGAGAATCTTGTTTCTCATGGTCTGAGAGTCCTTTAGGTGCCTTTTGGAAAACGCCAAGTGGGCTGTCATGTGCTTTTTACTGAGGCGTGGCTTCCGTCTGGCCACACTACCATAAAGGCCTGATTGGTGGAGTGCTGCAGAGATGGTTGTCCTTCTGGAAGGTTCTCCCATCTCCACAGAGGAACTCTAGAGCTATGTCCGAGTGACCATCGGGTCACCTCCCTGACCAAGGCCTTCTCCCTGATTGCTCAGTTTGGCCAGGCGGCCAGCTCTAGGAAGAGTTTGTGGTTCCAAACTTCTTCCATTTAAGAATGATGAGGCCACTGTTCTTGGGGACCTTCAATGCTGCAGACATTTTTCGGTACCCTTCTCCAGATCTGTGCCTCAACACAATCCTGTCTCGGAGCTCTACAGACAATTCCTTTGACCTCATGGCTTAGTTTTTGCTTTGGCATCCACTGTCAACTGTGCGACCGTATATAGACAGGTGTGTGCCTTTCCAAATCATGTCCAATCAATGGAAACAGGATGCACCCGAGCTCAATTTCGAGTCATCGCAAAAGGTCTGAATACTTCTGTAAATAATGTATTACATGTTTGTTTTTTTGTCATTATGGGGTATTGTGTGTAGCTTGATGAGGAAAAAGATTTATTTAATCAATTTTAGAATATGGCTGTAACGTAACAAAATGTGGAAAAAGGGAAAGGGGTCTGAATACTTAACTAATACACTGTATATAGTGAATAGGGTGCCATTTGGGACGCAGCCTTGAATCAAGCCGTATACTCTACTCAGTACTCACCATGGAGTCCAGTAGTGGGAAAGTTGCCAGGTAGAGGAAAGCCCTCCTGGTCTTGTTGCCCACGGAGTCATCCACATGATGCAGCTTATTGATAATGTAGTAGCCTAGGTCTGTCTGGGCTAGAGAGGGGAGAGAAGAAGAATAATATAAGGACTGAGGAGATGACACCACTAACTCGTTTTGAAACTTTTGAGATGATAAAACGCTCGTGGGTTGGCCTCTTAATTTAAAAAAAAAACTGAAAAAGCTTAACTTAAAGCAGTTTACAACTGATATATCACTGGATTTAAAATAATCACTTGGAATAAATAAGAATAAATACTAGTAGTTAGTTACTATTAAATGTCATGGTTTGGGACAAAACAACCATGTTTAATCCTCACCTATGAGAACATGAATGATGAATGCCATAGTGCCTGCTACCGCCATGCACAGCACAGCCTTGCCCCGGTCCCTCTTGCTGTTGACAAACACCAGGCCCACGTTCTTGAAGTCACTCATAGGCCCAGTAAAGAACTTCATTAGCGAATAGGCCAGCCCGTAGCTGGCGAGCATCTCAACCGCATCCTCTTTAAAGCCTGCTAAACCCCGGTTTAGAGCCTGCCAAGGACCACAAGGCCAAGGGAATGGATGGGAAAGAGTGAGAACGCATTAGCCCCAAGGTTCAGCATCATACAACCATCAATCATACCAGTACGCACTAGCCTGAGGGGTATACTACAAATCAGGATTGAGGAGTTAGCGAGATAACTTCGGTCAATTGAGTTAAACTGTCAATGCATCTATTAATAGATATTTTAAATTTTATTTTTTAACTAGGCAAGTCAGTTAAGAACAAATTCGTATTAACAATGACGGCCTAACCCGGCCAAACCCGGACGACGCTGGGCCAATTGTTCGCCTCCCTATGTGACTCCCAACCACGGCCGGATGTGATGCCGCCTGGATATTTTCCCACATATTAATGCCTCTGTTAACGCCAAGACAGTGGCATTTCTCCATTTCTATTTGAGATTTAAAATTATAATATTGTTGTGACTATGTTAGTGCTTATTTTTATTTTTTTTATCCCCTTTTCTCCCCAATTTTCGTGGTATCCAATCGCTAGTAATTACTATCTTGTCTCATCGCTACAACTCCCGTACGGGCTCGGGAGAGACGAAGGTCGAAAGCCACGCGTCCTCCGAAGCACAACCCAACCAAGCCGCACTGCTTCTTAACACAGCGCGCCTCCAACCCGGAAGCCAGCCGCACCAATGTGTCGGAGGAAACACCGTGCACCTGGCCCCCTTGGTTAGGGCGCACTGCGCCCGGCCCGCCACAGGAGTCGCTGGAGCGCGATGAGACAAGGATATCCCTACCGGCCAAACCCTCCCAAACCCGGACGACGCTAGCCCAATTGTGCGTCGCCCCACGGACCTCCCGGTCGCGGCCGGCTGCGACAGAGCCTGGGCGCGAACCCAGAGACTCTGGTGGCGCAGCGATGCAGTGCGATGCAGTGCCCTAGACCACTGCGCCACCCGGGAGGCCCATGTTAGTGCTTATTGACCTATTAATGAACTGCTGTGACTGTAAATGGTTAGCTACCTGATATATCCTAGCTCCCTAGTTAACCATTGGTAATCTGAGCATCGTATATCATTTCTGAAGAATGTGTCCTTTCAGAATGAGTGGTGCTGAGGCTACTGGTGTCACTATTGTCTGTCGTGGTATGGGCTGAGGAAAGGAGAAGAGTTGAGGGATCGGAGAAGGACATTCAACAGTGACAATGAAGAGGTAGCGAGCTGGGTGAGAGATTCAGATTAAGAGCCAAAAGGCCTGAGGCTACTGAGACTAACCACAAATGACTGGCCAGGCCATCACACACACCTTCAGTACACTCCTCTCCCGGCCCTCTTCCCCTGGCAGCCACGTACTCACTCACATAACTAACATTTAGGGAAGATCTAGGGCTGTATTCACAAAGTGTCTCAGAGTAGCATTGCTGATCAGGTCCACCTTGTCCATGTAAATCAGAAGATGCAGCTGCTATTTCAGCACTGTAATGGCGACAAAGCAGTGGAAAACGACTTTAGATGCACTAGAGTGCTTTAGACAAATTCACTCTGAGGTGGTTTAAAGTAAACTTCATCCAAATGTTGACTTTTCTTTTGGGAGTGAAAATTTGAAATGGAAGTTATGGAACTCCCTCGTGTGCTTCTGTTATGGGGAAAAAGTCCACAATGAAACAGACATTAAATGTAAAGAATGATACATTTGCATCTGTTGGCCATCAAGTAGGCTGATAATTGCAATGCCATTGCAGGCTACTGTAGCCTACCATTTGAAACAATAAATATATGTCGAAATGGAGATATCACTGGAGTCAATGCAAATCAATGTGTCACCTGTGTTGCCTACCTGGCTGGAGCTGGCAAACAGATTGAATAAATACCCTATAACTTCAGTTTGTTGTTATAGCCATGTGTTATTATGTAATTATTCAAATGGCCATGTTTAGTTAATTAAATTCAAAGTTCTCAATTCTGATCATGGTCACAGCTCTATCATAAATGTATCATTCTCCAAATTTAATGTCCGTTTCATTGTGGACTTTTCCCTGAAATTAGATGTTGGGATATAAGAATACCTGCATCTTGCTCAGCAAACCATGGCAAAGTTGAATTGCAATTATAAACCCAGATTTTAGTCAGTAGCCTATGCCTATTGAAATAACAAGTCAATCTAGCAAATGAGCTAGATTTATAACATCTGTAGTCTTAACATCTGCCACATAATAACGGCACAATTGCCAGAAAATAGCCGAACATTCGGTTTTTGAAGTTCGTCCAAGTGTTTCTTGCACAAAGATTGAGATTCTCTGTCCAAGTTTTATCTCTCAAACTCTCCTGTCGGATTGATCAGTTATGCACATGCGCAAATGGGATTTATTTACAATTATAAACTGGGTGGTTTGAGCCCTGAATGCTGATTGGCTGACATCTGTGGAATATCAAACCAAATACAGCGGGTATGGCAAAACATGTATTTTTACTGCTCCAATTACATTGTTAACCAGTTTATAAAAGCAATAAAAGGCACCTCGGGGGTTTGTGGTATATGGCCAATATACCACGGCTAAGGTCTATGTCCAGGCACTCCGCATTGGGTCTAGTATAAGAACAGCCCTTAGCCGTGGTATATCGGCCATATACCACACGCACTCAAGCCTTATTGTTTAATTATAAACTGGGTGATTTGTAACCTGAATGCTGGTTGGTTGAATCCCATGGTATTTTAGACAGTGTACCACAGGTCTCACCAAAACATTTTTTTACTGTCCTACCCTGAACAAAAATATAAAACTAAACATGTAAAGTGTTGGTCCCATGCTTCATGAGCTGAAATAAAAGATCACGGAAATTCTTCATACGCACAAAAAGCTTATTCCTCTGAAATTTTCTGCACAAATTGTTAACATCCCTGTTAGTGAGCATTTCTCCTTGGCCAAGATAACCCATAAACCTGACAGGTGTGGCATATCAAGAAGCTGATTAAGCATGATCATTATACAAGTGCACCTTGTCCTGGGGACAATAACAAGAGTGTGCAAAGCTGTCATCAAGGCAAAAGGTGGCTACTTTGAAGATTCTCAAATAGAAAATATATTTTGATTTATTTAACAGTTTTTTGGTTACTACATGATTCCATGTGTGTTATTTTATTTCATAGTTTTGGTGTCTTCACTATTATTCTACAATGTAGAAAATAGTCAAAATAAAGAAAAACCCTGGAATGAGTAGGTGTCCAAACTTTTGACTGGCACACACACACACCTTTTTCAGGACCCTGTCTTTCAAAGATAATTTGTAAAACTCCAAATAACTTCACAGATCTTCATTGTAAAGGGTTTAAACACCGTTTCCCATACTTGTTCAATGAACCATAAACAATTAATGAACATGCACCTGTGGAACGGTCGTTAAGACACTAACAGCTTACAGACGGTAGGCGATTAAGTTCACAGTTATGAAAACTTAGGACACTAGAGGCTTTTCTACTGACTGAAAAACACAACAACAAAAAAGATGCCCACGGTCCCTGCTCATCTGCGTGAACGTGCCTTAAGCATGCTGCAAGGAGGCATGAGGACTGCAGATGTGGCCAGGGCAATAAATTGCAATGTCTGTACTGTGAGACGCCTAAGACAGTGCTACAGGGAGACAGGATGGACAGCTGATCGTCCTCGCAGTGGCAGACCACGTGTTACAACACCTGCACAGGATCGGTACATCCAAACATCACACCTGCGGGACAGGTACAGGATGGCAAAAACTGCCCGAGTTACACCAGGAACGCACAATCCCTCCATCAGTACTCAGACTGTCCGCAATAGGCTGAGAGGCTGGACTGAGGGCTTGTAGGCCTGTTGTAAGGCAGGTCCTCACCAGACATCACCGGCAACAATGTCACCTATGGGCACAAACCCACAGTCGCTGGACCAGACAGGACTGGCAAAAAGTGCTCTTCACTGACGAGTCGTGGTTTTGTCTCACCAGGGGTGATGGTCGGATTCGCGTTTATCGTCGAAGGAATGAGCGTTACACCTAGGCCTGTTCTCTGGAGGGGGATCGATTAGGTGGTGGAGGATCCGTCATGGTCTGGGGCGGTGTGTCACAGCATCATCGGACTGAGCTTGTCATTGCAGGCAATCTCAACCCTGTGTATTATAGGGAAGACATCCTCCTCCCTCATGTGGTACTCTTCCTGCAGGCTCATCCTGACATGACCCTCCAGCATGACAATGCCACCAGCCATACTGCTCATTCTGTGTGTGATTTCCAGTGTTCTGCCATGGCCAGCGAAGAGCCCGGAACTCAATCCCATTGAGCACGTCTGGGACATGTTGGATCGGAGGGTGAGGGCTAGAGCCATTCCCCCCCAGAAATGTCCAG
This sequence comes from Salvelinus namaycush, assembly GCF_016432855.1. Taxonomy (NCBI): domain Eukaryota; kingdom Metazoa; phylum Chordata; class Actinopteri; order Salmoniformes; family Salmonidae; genus Salvelinus; species Salvelinus namaycush. The sequence continues at coordinate 2,330,959 of NC_052339.1, read as the reverse complement.
GAACTTGCAGGTGCCTTGGTGGAAGAATGGGGTAACATCTCACAGCAAGAACTGGCAAATCTGGTACAGTCCATGAGGAGATACACTGCAATAGTTAATGCAGCTGGTGGCCACACCAGATACTGACTGTTACTTTTGAACCCCCTTTTGTTCAGGGACACATTATTACACTTGTTAGCCACGTCTGTGGAACTTGTTCAGTTTATGCCTCAGTTGTTGAATCTTATGTTCATACAAATATTTACACATGCTAAGTTTGCTGAAAATAAACACAGATGACAGTGAGATATCTACATATAGCTAAATTAACCTTTACCAGTTAAATTTTTCTGAAATATTGTAACAAAATCTGCATTGGAGACCATATACATGTGCCTATACATAATGGATGCATGTGGAAATATGTAAAAACCCATAGAAATAGAAAGAATAGAACAGGCGTCCCCATTAAAGATAATGATGGCATAATGGGTGGACTGGCAGAAATTGCAAATGTACCCATAGTAGCAAAGCAGGATGTAAAAGCAGGATGTGTACCTATCAATCTGTTCCGTGATTAGTTTAATAAACTTAAGACAATACAAAAAATACATTCCATGAGCAACTTAAGTTAGCATAATTTAAATTAACATTCTACATTACCAGGCAGTCATTGCGAGCGTACCCATGAGTTCACCAGTCAGGTTCCAAACTCCAAGCCCATTCAACTCATTCTAGTTCTATGCTAAAAACACTTTATACCCTGTCGTGATCCTGAACAACTGAATTAGTCATTCAGGCGAATTAGACATTATTTCCATTTAGCTTTGCCTCCAGAGAGGATCCGCAGCTGCCGCTTTCCATAGAAGGGGGCTGGGTACGATTTATAGCTGCTCACACGGCCATTACGTATGCATAATCCTAACCTCTTCCGAGACGCACGCTTGGACTCCTACTGCCCACTAGGACTAGGCAAGAATACCAGCTAGTATGAGTAGGCCTGTCATCTGTCATATGACTGGGACTGCTGTGGGTCACTGGCGTGGGGCTATGATACTCATAAGATCTCCATTGAACTGGACTTTAGTTCTGTGTGCATTATGGCCTTTTCAGAAGCCACAAAGATACACAAGTAGATCAATACATCTACTAATAATTAAAATCAGTCACCACTCATTCAACAAAAAGCTACTCTTCTTTCCATGTTATAGTGGACATCTGCTGCTCCCGGTTCTAGATCCATGCTACAATTCAAGGGCTTTTTAGTTTACATTCACTGCTCTAGATATCACAAATGGAGCTTGAAGTCCTAAAACACAGAAATGAGTTACCTCTGGTTTGTTAAGCTATCCCTATTTGTGAAAAAGAATGAGGAAAGAATAGGGTTTTGGGATAAACGCCCCAAAAAAAAGGTCAGAGGTTAACAGACGCTTAAGATATCTTACACGTATTGTTCTATGAGATAATATCAGTCAGTTAACATGACCTTTATGAATTTTGAAGCCATTATACATTATGCATATACAGTGCATTCGTAAAGTACTCAGACCCCTTAACCTTTTCCACATTTTCTTACGTTACAGCCTAATTCTAAAATGGATTAAATAAAATGTCATCAATCCATACACAGTACCCCATAATGACAAAGCGAAAACAGGTTTAGATTTTTTTTGCCAATTTATAAAAAATAAAAACAAATACCGTATTTACATAAGTATTCAGACCCTTTGATATGAGACTCGAAATTGAGCTCCGGTGCATCCTGTTTCCATTGATCAAGTTGTAGAAACATTTCAAGGATGATTGGAGTCCACCTGTGGTAAATTCAATTGATTGGACATGATTTGGAAAGGCACACACCTGTCTATATAAAAGGTCCCTCAGTTGGCAGTGCATGTCAGAGAAAAAAACCAAGCAATGAGGTCGAAGGAATTTTCCGTAGAGCTCCGAAACAGGATTGTGTCGAGGCACAGATCTGGAGAAGGGTACCAAAAAATATCTGCAGCATTGAAGGTCCCCAAGAACAGTGGCCTCCATCATTCTTAAATGGAACCACCAAGACTCTTCCTAGAGCTGGCTGCCCGGCAAAACTGAGCAATCGGGGGAGAAGGGCCTTGGTCAGGGAGGTGACCAAGAACCCGATGGTCACTCTGACAGAGCTCCTATGTGGAGATAGGAGAACCTTCCAGAAGGACAAGCATCTCTGCAGCACTCCACCAATCAGGCCTTTATGGTAGAGTGGCCAGACGGAAGCCACTCCTCAGTAAAAGGCACATGAGTCCGCTTGGAGTTTGCCAAAAGGCACCTGAAGGTCTCTCAGACCATGAGAAACAAGATTGAACTCTTTGGCCGAAATGGCAAGTGTCACGTCCTGAGGAAACCTAGCACCATCCCTATGGATGGTGGCAGCATCATGCTGTGGGGATGTTTTTCCAATGGCAGGGACTCAGGATCAAGGGAAAAATGAACAAAGTACAGAGAGATCCTTGATGAAAACATGCTCCAGAGTGCTCTGGACCTGAGACAGGGGTGAAGGTTCACCTTCAAAAAGGACAATGACCCTAAGCACACAGCCAAGACAATACAGGAATGGCTTCGGGACAAGTCTCTGAATGTCCTTGAGTGGCCCAGCGAGAGCCCGGAATAGAACCCAATCGAACATCTCTGGAGAGACCTGTGCAGCAACGCTCACCATCCAACCTGACAGAGCTTGAGAGAATCTGCTAAGGGGAGAAACCCCCCAAATACAGGTGTGCCAAGATAAGATTGTAGCGTCACACCCAAGAAGACTCGAGGCTGTAATCGCTGCCAAAGGTACTTCAACAAAGAACGGAGTAAAGGGTCTGAATACTTATGTAAATGTGATAATATATTAAAAATAAACTTGCAAAAAAAAATAAAAAAAATGTATTAAGTCAAGAAGGGGAGAAAACAAATACAATATGACACCCATCTAACCTGGAGGAGGAAATTGTTGTCCAAAATCAAACTTTCACTGGCCGAACAATGATAAAGGGTGAATATGCACACTCAGCCAATTCTCTCCACTGGTGCCAAGATAGGCTATACTGTTCGCTAAATTTAGTTGAGTATTATGATAACTAATAGACATATTAGTATTTTCATTGTCTTCTCTTTACAGCAATAACTACTTGCTTTCCAAACAGTTTTCCAGCAATTATGTTTTGAAATATTGCAATATGCCTGGTAGTGATGGGGGATCAATAGGTACATATGGGGACATTATTTTTGACTATCGTATCATTTTGAGAAAAATAAAATAAAATAAAAAAAATTGCTAGTTTGCTGTACCGGCACCAAAACTCCATAGCCTTTTCTCCTTTTTCTGTTTAAATAATGAGTCAATTAGATTTCGACCTCTTTCTCATGGCTCGTCCCTCTGCAGCAGACATGGTGAGCAATATGTTCGGCAAATCGAATCGCAATAAATAAATAAAATCACAATATCGATTCTCAATATAATACTGAATAGCAATACATATCGCAACGGATCCTAAGTATCGTGATAACATCGTATTGTGAGGTCACTGGCAATTCACAGCAGTAATGCCTGGCTGTGCCTCTACTTTTCAATGACAGTCGCAACTCAACAATCATATAGGCTATTTGGTATAACCTGGTATTTGCCACCAGTGCTCTACAGTGGGACCATTTTATTAACATATGCGCCTAAATATTTTGCTGTGCCGACCTGGAATTTGAATTTAGGAACACCAGTGCACCTAGAACATTTAAGATTCTAGCTTTATTTCTTCATACACCACATGGCCAAAGTCATGGGCTTTACTATGGAGTTAGTCCCCCGTTGCTGCTATAACAGCTCCACTCTTCAGGGGAGGCTTTCCACTGGATGTTGGAACATTGCTGCGGGGACTTGCTTCCATTTAGCCACATAAGCATTTGTGAGGTCGGGCACTGATGTTGGACAATTAGGCCTGGCTCACGGTCGGTGTTCCAATTCATCTCAAAGGTGTTCAATGGGGTTGAGGTCAGGGCTCTGTGCAGGCCAGTCAGGGCTCTGTGCAGGCCAGTCAGGGCTCTGTGCAGGCCAGTCAGGGCTCTGTGCAGGCCAGTCAGGGCTCTGTGCAGGCCAGTCAGGGCTCTGTGCAGGCCAGTCAGGGCTCTGTGCAGGCCAGTCAGGGCTCTGTGCAGGCCAGTCAGGGCTCTGTGCAGGCCAGTCAGGGCTCTGTGCAGGCCAGTCAGGGCTCTGTGCAGGCCAGTCAGGGCTCTGTGCAGGCCAGTCAAGTTCTTCCACAACTATCTCCACAAATTGAGGAGTATTTGTCTGTAATAAAGCCCTTTTGTGGAGAAAAACTCATTCTGATTGATGTGAAATCCCTAGATTAGGGCCTAATGAATTTGTTTCAATTGACTGATTTCCTTATATGAACTGTAACTCAGTAAAATCGTTGAAATTGTTGCATTTATAATTTTATGTATAGTTTTCATTGGGAAGGCAGATAAAGCGTTTTTATCAAAAGCAATCCCTTTTGAATGAGAAAACACAGAATCCTAGTAATTGCTACACATGCTTAATTACGTCACTTTTGTTTTGAGCCGACTTCGCAGCGCACCTGACTCACGCCCGGGAGGCAGCCAGGTTCCAAATACAATGCATTCAACTTTCAGCCGGAGCAAAACACCTACACGGGCACCCGGGCGGGACTAATCAAACTGTGTGTGTGTTCCTAATTTTGCCAACAGACAAAACACTGAATGGATCAGTGGTTCACCAATCAGGGCCTCACAAGGAGTGATGTGAAATGAAACCATTTTTTGAGGGGCAGAAAGCTTCTTTGGGACAATCAGTTGATTTCTGATACACAAATGTTCCTGTAACATTCCCATGAAACATGTCTACAACATTAATATCAATTATATTCTGAGAACATAGCAACCATGTTCTGTGGGAAGTAATGAAATGTTCTCCCAACCCTCAGAAAACTGGACACATGAATGTTCTTGTAATGGAAAATATGCTTACTTTCCTTATGAAACACCATTTTCCACCCATGCTAGAGTGGTTTAACATTAATCCTGGATGTTGTATATCTGTTCAACCAATCAGGTTGAAACTACCAGACCATGGGCTATGTTTATTTTATGCCTGCTGCTGTAGCAGCATCGCATTGGTGGAAACCAAGACTACTCTCAGGGCAGACCTGGTTATGGCAACAAATGTTGGCGTCATGTCTGGGACTATTTTAGCATTTTAGCTAACCTTAACCTAATTCTCCTAACACGTTAAAAACAAAACAAAATTCACCTACCAAGCACGTTTTTGTATGGAGGATTTGGTCCCCCCCCCCCCAAAAAAATATATGGCTTATTTGCTACGTGAGGTTTATTTCATTTAATATAAATTGCATAACACTTTAGTTGTTAGGAGTACTGATATAAGTAAGACACGTGACTTCCCCACAACTTTGCAAAAAAACACTTTTATCGGAGTTGTAATTGAGATGACTAAGCATATCCATGTTATGAGGCTAGTAGCGTTGCATTTCTCCGTTGAATACATGCGGTTGAAATCAACAACCCTCATCGAATATTCAAAAAAGTATTTAAAAAAAATTAGATGTATCCACCAATCCAAAGAATGTATAGGCGGGATTAGCATTTTGCCACTAACATTGGTGGTGGAAAAAGGTGTTTCATAAAGTAAGTATATTTTTCCCGCCATCTATCCATTCAATACAGTTGAGGAAATCGAAGCCTATGCCGCCTGAATGGAGAATATGTCAGGTACGAACCGGTCCACAAGTGATACGAATGTATTGCTGACTCCATAATTTATTTGGACGGTAAAATGACCCGTCTCAATATCGCCATCTGCCGGCTTTTAAATTATACACCCGCCTGTTCTGAATTTATCAAATTCTGGATTGTAGGCCAATACTAGTGGTGGTCTGATGGATAGATACAACATTCTGTACCATGTTGAATGCTTAGTTCAAGTCAAATCAAACAAGCGCTAGAAGTTAGCCGGACCGTGTTTTGACAGAGCCTGACATCTAGCTAATTGTTGACGTTCATCCGTAATTCTTGCCTCAAACCCCAATGTTGGCTACCGACTAGCACATATCCTATGCAAATATCGCTGTCTCATGACAATTTGATGCCGCCGACCTACCTGTTCACCGACGTCGATGGCTACATTGGTAATAGCCATAGGCACCAGAAAGCGGATGAGAGGCCAATATGGAATGAGAGATGGAAATTCCAACATAGTATAGTCGGGGTGACAGAACCAGGGGCATCTGCTTCAGTCGTGATTATTTATAATATTACGTTAAATCGGTAGAATAGATTGTAGGTAGGCACTTCACTTCTCTTTAAATAAATGTCAATTCAACTGACAATCAAAGTCAGAACGCTCCCCGCATCGCTGGATCCAAGAAATACGTATCGGTGTGCAGAGGAGGCGAAGGTCATAAGAATTATTGCAGATGGGCGTTTCTCCATTGCTCGACAACGTTGGAGAAAATGACAGCTAGCTGCATCAAAAAATTAGACCGAGAAAATCCAGCGAGAACCTCGGCTTGTATCAAAACAATGAGGGAATTCCAGAAAGCTTTGCTCTCGTAGCATACGATTCTGAGCGTTCAACAGCCAGCAAGCCATCCCCGCCTTGCCTGAAACCAAACCATCACACACGTGGGTCGGCACCAAATTTAAACTTCCTCCACCTACTCCTGACGTCATTAATTATAGGTAGACAAATCAAATTGTATTGGTCGTTTACACATATTTAGCAGATGTGATCACTGGTGCAGCGAAATGATTATGTTTCTAGTAATTACATTCACTAACGCTCTATTTAACATGGAAACAGCCTAATCAGCTCTGCTAGAGCGAGTAAAATGGTCAGAGTGAGGTGTTCTCTTATTTGTGTCTGGAAGTAGCTAGCAAGGTAGCTAACACGACCAGTTAGCTTGGGTGCTTGGCTGCGGTTATGAGGGCAGAACGCTCGGATCAACCCTACTCCTCTGTCGGAGCGTCCAGTGTGCGCTCTGAATGCTCAGAATTTACGAACGACCCAGAGCGCGTTCTGACTCACTGGAGTGGAGGCAATTTAAGAATACAGCCTTAAACAATAAGGCACAAGAGGTAGCGCTGTAACAGGTAAAGAAATGACATTGTTCGCCCCGACGCGATACACTGCCTTCTTGCTTTAATAAAACGTATTTTTACCAGCATATTTAATTGTCATTAAAGCTTTATTTTGATAAGTCAGTTCATACAATTTAATTCTTCCACCAGAATATTTAGTCTGGACAAAAATCTGGTTGTTAGTTATTTTGGTCATGTTGCTAATTCTTTTGCATAGTTGCTTTGCAGAAGGTCTGGTCGTCCGTTCTTAACAAAATGGACTACCCATTTACATGTGACTATTCAAGATACAGCACTGCCTCGCGTGCCTTATTGATTTTATAAAACGGTTACGGTTACCAACATTGCATAGTTGCAATTCAGATGGATGGTAGTCCGTTGTAAACAAAATGTTTGCTATGCAGGCTGGATAATGTTCTTGTCACTTGCCAACTTCAGATAACTCTGTCACGACAAACATTGAACCTGGAATGACAGTATAGCTGCATTTTCGTTAGTTTTTTCCCCCCTATTGGCATTTACTTCGATTTGTCCATGATAATGACGTTGATGCGTGATTTCGCCTAGCTCAGAAAAAAGTTGTCTCATCTCGTTTTAAACATTGTTTCCGAGATTGGACAGGCGCTGTACCAAACTAAATGCCAGGCTGGAAGCAAGGGGAAATAATGCGCAAGTTGAGATAAATACAAGAGATGATTCGGACATGAACATGATAATCTTATGGCGGTGCAGTGATTATTTTCAGATGGAACTGTTTGCAGGCATAATGTGCCTGTGACAGCCAATACAGTGTAACGGATGTGAAATGGCTAGCTAGTTAGCGGGTACGCGCTAATAACGTTTCAATCAGTTACGTCACTTGCTCTGAAACCTAGAAGTAGTGTTGCCCCTTGCTCTGCAAGGGCCGCGGCTTTTGTGGAGCGATGGGTAACGACGCTTCGTGGGTGACTGTTGTTGATGTGTACAGAGGGTCCCTGGTTCGCCCGGGTCGGGGCGAGGGGACGGTTTAAAGTTATACTGTTACAACAGCACGACCTCCCTTCTTCGGGCATAGATTCTACAAATCAGAAACTTTATTTATTTATTTAATGTATTTTATTCATAATACAAAAATGAACTTACATTGCTACATCAAACATGTCTAGCAAACCAAACACAGGTATTAACAATGCTCAAACATACAAAAAATATAAAAATAAAATACAAAAAATAAACAATTTAAGTGCAATTATATTCACTCTGAAAATATCTTATTATAATGATTCATGAAGGTGTTATTCTTGTTGTTATTCACTAGGGTTAGTGTTTTAATAAGATAATTAAATTCAATCAGAAAAATTGGTAATTTTGGTATAGAATTTTGGAATTTTTGTTTGTGTATAAAGTATTTGGCAACAAGAATAAAAAAAAATAACAATCATTTCAGTGGTTGTGTTATCATTGCAATAGTAACATATTATATATTTTATGTTAAAATTATAGGCAGTGTTCATAATGGTAAATAAGTACTTTGCAAGTTTTCCCCAAAATTCTGACACAAATTTACATTCAAAGAACAAGTGAGACAGATTCTCACCTTCTTTTTCACAGAAAACGCAGATATCATCAATAGCCACAAATTTGGAAATCATAGAGTTACATGGATATATCTTATATAAAATTTTGAAGTGCACTTCTTTAACTTTGTTTGGTATACAGTATTTGTAAGGCCTTAACCATGCATTTTTCCAGACAATGTCAGGAATAAGCATGTTCCAGAAAAACGTTCCTCTCGGTGTAAGTTGGTTTTGTGAATGAAGAATTTGTCTTATAATATTTATTACAACAAGATTTCTCAAGTAAGCCCACACCTTCCAATCTGAGTTCTGGATAAACTTTGTTATCATTCCCAAAATTAAGATGACTTTTCATAAGTGTAGTTAGACCACTGGGAATGGCTTTGATCACAGAAATAAACTCTCTGAAAGGTATTGGAAACTCTTTCATTGTTATAAATTGTTCATATGTGAGAATATTACCCTTGTTGTCGAAAATATCCAGAACAAAGTCAATATTCCTCTCATGCCAGCTGGGGTAGAACAATGACTTATTCCTTACAGTAATGTCTGAATTATTCCACAAAAGAGCTTTATGAGGGGAAAAATTGTGCAGGAAACATATTTTCCAGGCCATTAAAGCTTGTTGGTGAAACCTAGACAATTTAGCAGGTAATCTTAAAGGAATATAATTACATGTCAGTAAAAATCGAAGACCTCCCAATTTATTAAACACATTATTTGGAATGAAATACCATATTGAGTCAGTATCGAGCAAACATTTTTTCAGCCAGTTTATCTTGAAAGTGTTATTTATGTCAACAAAATCCAACACTTCTAGACCGCCTTCAGCTCTTTTGTTAGAAAGGACAGATTTTTTTAGTTTGTGAGACTTATTTTTCCAGATGAAGTCAAGAAAGGTCTTATTGACCTCTTTACAAGTAGCTGGATTTACACATAACGATAATGAGGGGTACACAAAACGAGACAGTCCCTCTGCCTTGGACAGAAGTACTCTCCCAAGTATAGAAAGATCTCTTTGTAGCCAATTATTAAATATATTTTTAGTTCTCTTAATTTTAGGAGAGAAATTAAAATGTTGTCTGACTAAGTGGTTTTTTGACAGATGTATTCCTAAATATTTAACACAGTCCTTTACAGGAATATTTTTAATTTCTTTATCATCAGAGTCAAATAAACATAAGATTTCACATTTAGAAACATTCAGCATTAATCCTGATGCAATAGAAAATGCCGTTATAGCATTAAGGGCATGTGCGACCTGGTCTTTGTCTCTTAAGAAAAGAGTAGTATCATCAGCCAGTTGGGAAATTTTGATTTCTTTGTTAAAAATGGTTAAGCCATACAAATTTGCATCATTCAGAATATCTAGAGATAGAAGTTCCACAACCAAAATGAATAAAAATGGCGAAATTGGGCATCCCTGTCGTACACTTCTGTTGATACTAAATCTTTTGGAAGTATTAAGGTTTAGTAGCACAGAACTATTTATATCTTTGTAAAACATGTGAATTACTTTAATAAAATGTTCACCAAATCCAAAAAGTTTGCGACCTAAAGAGAAATTCATGTTCAATTGTGTCAAAGGCTTTACAGAAGTCCAGAAATAGGACAACCGCATCTGAGTCAATTGCATCTGAATAATCTATAAGGTCCAAGACTAAACGAATGTTAGAGCTTATGTGACGGCCCTTCATAAATCCTGTTTGAGTCTCATTTATAATGGTATCTATTCCTTTCTTTAATCTTTTGGCATAAACCAGAGCAATCAATTTGTAATCAACATTTAATAAAGTAATTGGTCTCCAATTGTCAATGAGAGAAGGGTCTTTATCAGGCTTCGGAATCAATGAAATTAAGGCCCTGTTTCATAGTGGAGACCATTTCCCCATTTTTAATGCAATCTTGAAACATATTGAAAATCGGGTCTTCTAGCAACTCCCAAAACTGTCTATAGAATTCAACTGACAGGCCATCAGGGCCAGGTGATTTCCCTTTTTTCATTGAATTCAGAGCCTCTCTAATTTCTCCAATTGACACAGGTGAATCGCAAACTGAGTGGAAATCATCCTCAATTACAGGGACACAATTCTGAATGTGGCAAATGTAGCTTTCACAACCATCTTCCTGAAATTGAGAGCTGTAAAGGTTTTCATTAAAAGGAATTGACAAATGATGATATTGTAATGGGATCTTTGCATAAAACATTGTTAATTTTGAGTGCAGTTATAGATTTTCTTTTGTAGTTTCTCTTTTCAAGTGCAAAAAAGTAACTAGTGTTTCTTTCCCCCTCTTCAATCCATTTTGCTCTTGACCTTACAAAGGCGCCTTTTGCCAGATCCGTGTAAGTCTGTTCTAATTCTAGTTGTAAAGACCTGAACACAGACTCCTCTTCTTCAGATAGATTATCTTTCTTTAGAAAACTGTCAAGCTTGCTCATCATCTCCTTTTCTCTATGGTTCTTTAATTGCATCAGCTCTTTGGCACGTTTAATGGATACAACTCTGACTTTATATTTGAAAAATTCCCATCTACTTCCATGACCCAAGTCTTTTCTTGCAAAAATATCTTTAGCTAATGATTTGATGTTTTCAATGAGATCAGTATCTTTAAGAAGTGTATTGTTTAATTTCCAATACCCTCGAGTGCCTTTTGATTTTTTAGTAGCTTGTAAATTCAGGGAAATCAAGTGATGATCAGAAAAGGGAGCCAACTGATGATCTACATCTATAACAAATTGTAACAAAAAAGGGGAAATTACAAATAAATCTATTCTAGATTTACGTGACATAGTTTTGTTGGTCCAGGTATAACCTTAGCATCCGGATTGAAATAACGCCAGGCATCCTCAACACAGAGATCCTTGCATAATGTAGTAATAATGTTACTATTTTGAGGGTTTTGACTCGTTCTAGGAGGAAAACGATCAACAGATGCATCAGGTGTTTCATTAAAATCCCCTGAAATAATTAGAAAAGCCTCTGAGTATTTGATGTTTAAATCCTGTACTTTCCTGGTAAATTGGGTAAAAAGGGTCTTATAAGGAGCATGTGAGTTATGTCCGTATAGATTACAGATGATGAAAATAGCATTGTCGAGTTTAACAGTTACTATGACCCATCTGCCGTCTTGTGAAGATGTGGATTCTAGAATGTCACCTTTAAACTTGTGAATAAGTGTCAAAACACCAGCAGAATGATTTGATCCATGACTGAAATAGGCCATATCTCCCCATTGTGCTTTCCAAAATGTCAAATAACTTTCACCCGAATGAGTTTCCTGAAGAAGGACAAAATCTGCATTACTGCGTTAACAGTATAAAAATAAAGCTTTCCTTTTTGTAGGATTTCTCAAACCCCTAGCATTCAGACTAACGATATTGAGTGAATTGAAATCGAACTCCTGCATTAAAAAAATAAAAAACACAAATTAGATAACAAGTATTAATATGAACAATAAAACAAACAGTGAACCTTGAGAGGATTACTCGACGGAAAACTACGCTCAGCTGAGGTAGCGGTGGTTAACAGAATAACAAATCTATTTACTTCCTTTCCTTTGGCAAGTGTTCATCAGTTGTAGTTCGAACGGTACATGTATTATTGGCAGTACATTAACTGTACTCATGGTAATACTCACAGTTCCAATTTGGTTCATGTCAACAGTTACCCAGTAATCATTCTTCCTTCGATAAACGCATGTGGGCCCTTGAATCCCGCCTTCTTTCCCTCTTGTCGCGCCTTCTGTATCAGCGGCCACAGTTTCTCTCTGGCAGCCTGATCCTGCGGTATCAGAGCTTCTTTGATGCGGAGTTTCTTCTCGTCCAGAAACTTGTTCCCCTTGGCCATTTTCCATATGATGTCCCTGTAATGGCGCATAGTTAAGCGCAAGATGATATTACGAGGGGGTCCATCAGATCTTCGTTTCCCAAGTCGATGTATCACATCAATCACGTCTCTTAGCCTGTCTTTGATGCATGGTGCCACTTTTCCCAGGATATTAATAACTACTTCTCTAATATCCTCTCCCTCTACCTCTTTTACATCTTGGATTTTCAGATTCCACCTGCGAGAGTACCTTTGAAGTGCAGCTACATTCTCACACAGCTCATTATTTTTGGATTGCATTTTCTTCAGCTCATTCTCTAGGAACGTTATCTTTTCCTTGTTCTCGCTCACAATTTTGTGTAGTTGATTGACAGTTTCTGACAAATTATCGATCTTCTTTGATGTTTCTTCTGTAGCCCGCTCTATGATGGACACTTTGGAGAGCGTGGCGTCTTGTTTAGTAGACAGGGACTGGATTGCAGAGAAAAGTTCCGACATGGAGATGTCGTCTTTTACCTTTTTCACCGGAGGATTTTTACTTGGGGTCTGAGGTAAAGAGGTTGCAAGGATTTCATCCTGGTCAGTTTTGTTCTTTCTCTTGTTAGAGATCGCGGCTTCTTGTGTATCCATGCTGCTCTGGTCCTAGTTGTGGCTAGCTAGCATGTCAGCCGTCTTCTGTGAGACTTGGATATTTCGTCTACTTTTGTCTTTCTGTCGTGTTCTTCCCATTCAACTTGACAAAAACTAACTCTAAACTTATCCCATGTCCATAAGAAAAGTTATAGTTAGTTTATTTCAATATTAATAGCCAATATTTGATTGTTAACCACCTAACCCTCAATATTGCTTTGAAGAGCGCGATAACACTCCCTCTCACAGCGACGCCATCTTGGCCTTTTTCTACAAGTCAGAAACATTGCACAGGGATGTTGGTCCATGCGGACGCGATGGCATCACACAGTTTCTGCAGATTGGACAGCAGTACACCAAGGCCACCAGCCTGTACCGTTGATACCACGACCTCCCTTTGCCTCCAGAACAGCCTGAATTCTCCAGGCACGGCTTCTACAAGTCAGAAACGTTGCACAGGGATGTTGGTCCATGCTGACGCAATGGCATCACACAGTTTCTGCAGATTGGACAGCGATACACCAAGGCCACCAGCCTGTACCGTTGACACCATGCAGGATGGGTCCATGAACTCATGCTGCTTAAGCCAAATCCTGATTCTGCCATCAGCATGACACAACAGGAACCGGGATTCGTCGGACCAGGCAATGGTTTTTCAGCTTCTTGTTTTTAGTTGATAGGTGTGGAACTCTTTGTGGTCGTCTGCTGGAAATCCTTGATAAGGATCGACAAGTTGTGTGTTCCGAGATGCTGTTCTGCACACCACTGTTGTATTACGCCGTTATTTGTCTGTTTGTGGCCCGCCTGATAGCTTGCACGATTCGTGCCATTCTTCAACCTCTCATCAACGAGCGGTTTTCGCCCACAGGACTGCCGCTGACTGGATTTTTTTTTGTGTGCCACCATTCTTGGGAAACTCTGTCATGCGTGAAAAGCCCAACAGGGCGTCCGTTTCTGTGATACTGGATCCGGCGTGCCTGGCCCCGATGATCATACCATGCTCAGTCGTTTAAGTCACTAGTTTTGCCCATTCTAACGTTCAATTGAACAGTAACTGAATGCCTGTCTGCCTGCTTTATACAGGAAGCCACGGCCACGTGACTCACTGTATGTAGGAGCGATCCATTTTTGTGAACGGGATGGTGTACCTAATAAACTGTCCGGTAAGTGTATATACACTACATTACCAAAATTATGTGGACACCTGCTCGTCTAACATCTCATTCCAAAATCATGGGCATTAATATGGAGTTGTTCCCCCTTTGCTGCAATAACAGCCTCCACTCTTCTGGGAAGGCTTTCCACTAGTTGTTGTAAAGTTGCTGCGGGGACTTGCTTCCATTCAGCCACAAGAGCATTATTGAGGTCGGGCACTGATGTTGGGCAATTAGGCCTGGCTTGCAGTCATTGGGCAAAGCATTGGCTGGAGTGGTGTAAAGCTCTCCGCCATTGGACTCTGGAGCAGTGGAAACACTTTCTTTGGAGTGATGAATCACGCTTCACCATCTGGCAGTCCGACGGACTAATATGGGATTGGCGGATACCAGGAGAACCTTACCTGCCCCAATGCATAGTGCCAACTGTAAAGTTTGGTGGATGAGGTATAATGTTCTGGGGCTGTTTTTCATGGTTCGGGCTAGGCCCCTTAGTTCCAGTGAAGGGAAATCTTAACGCTACAGCATACAATGACATTCTAGACGATTCTGTGCTTCCAACGTTGTGGCAACAGTTTGGGGAAGGCCCTTTCCTGTTTAAACATGACAATGCCCCTGTCCACAAAGAGAGGTCTATACAGAAATATTTTGTCGAGATTGGTGTGGAAGAACTTGACTGGCCTTGACTGACCTCAACCCCATCGAACATCTTTTGGATGAATTGGAACGCCGACTGTGAGTTAGGCCTAATCGCCCAATATCAGTGCCCAACCTCACTAATGCTCTTATGACTGAATGGAAGCAAGTCCCTGCAGCAATGTTCCAACATCTAGTGGAAAGCCTTCCCAGAAGAGTGGAGGCTGTTGTCGCAGCGAAGGGGGGACCAACTCCATATTAATGCCCATGATTTTGGAATGAGATGTTTGACAAGCAGGTGTCCACAAACATTTGGCCATGTAGTGTATATTATATAATGGTGTGAATGAACAGTATATGAATAGAAATGGTGAGTACAGCAGTAGTTATATAGGATAAGCCAAGACTATAATACAGTATATACATATGAAGTAGGAAAAGGGATTTATAAATACGTTTGATTGATTGAGTATGTAAACATTATTAAGGTGACCAGTGTTCAATGGCTATGTACACAGGGCAGCAGTCTCTAAGGTTCAGAGGAGAGTTCTGGGTGGTAGACGGCTAGTAACAATGACTAAGTTCAGGGCAGGGTACTGGGCGGAGGCTGGCTAGTGGGGACTCTTAACAGTCTAAAAACATATTCTGTCTCTGGCCCAGCTTTAATGCACCTGTACTGTCTCTGCCTTTTAAATGACAGCAGGTTGAACAGGCCGTGGCTCAGGTGGCTGAGGTCCTTGATGATCTTATTGGCCCTCATGACACACCGGATGCTGTACTGTAGATGTCCTGGAGGGCAGTCAGTGTGCCCCCAGTGATGTGTTGGGCTGACTTCACCACCCTCTTGAGAGCCTTGTGGTTGCGGATTATGCAATTGCCGTACCAGCCGGTGATACAGTCCGATAGGATGCTCTCAATGGTGCATCTGTCGAAGTTTGTGAGGGTCGTAGGGGCCAAGCTGAATTTCCTCAGCCTCCTGAGGTTGCTGTTGTGCCTTCTTCATCAAACTGTCTGGGTGGTGTGACCATTTGATGAACTTCAAGCTTTTCACCCTCTCCACTGGGGCCCAGTTGATGTGGATGGGGGCATGCTCTCTCTGCTGTCTCCTGAATTCCTTCATTTGTTGACGTTGAGGGAGATGTGATTTTCCTGGCACCTCTCTGCCAGAGCCCTCACCTCCTCCCTGTAGACTGTTTCATCGTTGTTGGTAATCAGGCCTACCACTGTTGTGTCGTCAGCCAACTTGATGATTGAGTTGGAGATGTGCGTGGCCACGCAGTCATGGGTGTACAGGAAGGGGCTGAGCACGCACCCTTGTGGGGCCCCAGTGTTGAGGATCAGCGTGGTGAAGGTGTTGTTGCCTATCTTCACCACAGTTGAATGCAGAGTTTGTAGGCCTATGAGGGTTGCTGAAGAAGCAAAAGTCCAAACTATAAAGGTAGCAGCTGATTAAACTTCAAAACACACACAAACTACTAGCCTACATGGAATATTTTTACAGTATCCTCAAGATCCTACACTATAATGTTTTATGGGTTGTGCAGTAAAATGGATGCCTTTAGGAAGAAAAAAAAATTTCTGGAACCTATATAGGAAATTGGTGCAATACTTGTAAACTTGCAACATTGTATCCCAATGACAAGAACTTTGTACGACTCGATCAGGGATCTAACCCACAACGTTGCAATCTCATGGTGATACACCAGCCACAACGCCACTGAGTGGAGAAATGTAGGCCCTATAAAACTGTTGAATCTGTGGCAGTGTGTTAAATTGTCCGTTTGGCCCGGGGTACTTTGGACCTGTTCAATTTGAAACCTAGTTCTGTTCGCAACGACTAGGTGTCAAAGCAACATGATATATTAATTATACAGTTGAAGACGGAAGTTTACATACGCTTAGGTTGGAGTCATTAAAACTCGTTTTTCAACCTACCACCAATGTATTGTTTACAAACTATAGTTTTGGCAAGTTGGTTTAGACATCTACTTTGTGCATGACACAAGTCATTTTTCCAACAATTGTTTACAGACCAATTACAATTCCAGTGGGTCAGAAGTTTACATACACTAAGTTCACTGTGCATTTAAACAGCTTGGGAAATTCCAGAAAATGTCATGGCTTTAGAAGCTTCTGATAGGCTAATTGACATCATTTGAGTCAATTGGATGTGCACCTGTGGCCTACCTTCAAACTCAGTGCCTCTTTGCTAGACATCATGGGAAAATCAAAAGAAATCAGTCAAGACCTCAGAAAAAAACAATTGTAGACTTCCACAAGTCTGGTTCATCCTTGGGAGCAATTTCCAAATGCCTGAAAGTACCACGTTCATCTGTACAAACAATAGTACGCAAGTATAAACACCATGGGACCATGCAGCTGTCATACCGCTCAGGAAGGAGACGCGTTCTGTCTCCTAGAGATGAACGTACTTTGGTGCGAAAAGTGCGAATCAATCCCACAACAACAACAAAGGGCCTTGTGGAGATACTGGAGGAAACAGATACAAAAGTATCTATATCCACAGTAAAACGAGTCCTATATTGACATAACCTGAAAGGCCGCTCAGCAAGGAAGAAGCCACTGCTCCAAAACCGCCATAAAAAAAAGCCAGACTACGGTTTGCAACTGCAACCGGCAAAATGGCTTAAGGACAACAAAGTCAAGGTATTGGAGCGGCCATCACAAAGCCCTGACCTCAAACCTATAGAAAACTTGTGGGCAGAACTGATAAAGTGTGTGCGAGCAAGGAGCCCTGCAAACCTAACTCAGTAACACCAGCTCTGTCAGGAGGAATGGGCCAAAATTCACCCAATTTATTGTGGGAAGCTTGTGGAAGGCTACCAGAAACATTTGACCCAAGTTAAACAATTCAAAGGCAATGCTAAGACAGGGAATTTTTACTCTGATTAAATGTCAGGAATTGTGAAAAACTGAGTTTAAATGTATTTGGCTACGGTGTATGTAAACTTCCGACTTCTTCAACTGTATACGGAAGCAAGGATAGGCTTTACATATCTATTTTGTTCTCATGTTGTCCTTCACATTTTATATGGATATATGGATTATCTCTGATAAGACTACCAATGTCTGGAGTCTGTGTCAGGCCAGGAGTTTTTCTTGACCATATTACCTGTCCAGGAAAAGTTTAGTTTAGGTGATCTAAAAATCAACGATTCTGCGCTACACCATGAAACAAAAACCCATGAACTTGATTATGGTATGGCTTGATAGGTTTTTACGCCACAAAATAGATAGCAACTCTTTTTCCACTACATTTTAGTACACTTGAATAATTGTCTCAGCAAAATTCATGGATTTATTTCTGAAATCATTTAGGAAAGAGCTAATTGGAGAATCAATTGCAGATGACCATGTTCAAGAGAATCAATGAGAATAATATGATATTGACGCTGCTTTTTACTGTGAAATATTATATTGTATACCACCTGTACGATCTATGGATATTACTGATTTGATTACATCTGAATTTAAAAGATAATCCAACGTTCTGATGTTACGCTGCACTGTCGCTTTTTAGACGCTAGAGGGTGCTTTATAACCATACATCGATTAATCGTCTGTTTTTATTGAGGACATTCCAATGTCTTTCTTCACGTTCAATGGTGAATTTGTGGAGGTGCTCGTTTTTAAAACGAAACTTTAGCTGTGCAGTTATATCTGGTCTGTTGGAAGCCAACATCGTATCTCGTAACCATTGCCTTTGGGCACACCAAGGTCTGGATCATCAAAGTTCAAGCTCTTGCCCTACATATTACATGATCAACTGGGTTTACCTGCAGCAGACTACCTAATCAAGCATGTCTTCTTGCTGCATGTTTCTTGTCCATCAGGTAAAGTATTCGATCTGGTTGTTCTAGGATTTGTCAGATGACCCAGTCCCTGCTGAACCACACTTTACTATTATTTTCCCGAATCTCCCAGAGCCATGTATTTAAATATGCTCCGGTCTCCTCTATCTCGCCTACTTTTGGTGAGTTTACCGGGAAAAACATGTACAGAAAAAACTGTTTGAATTTTTTTTTTAATGTATTTTTGATGTATTTCTGATTATGCTCCCTCTGATTTATCAATACATAAACTCATTTCAGATACAAAATATGACAGGCTTTGAAGTGTTGTGCACATGAACTGGGCATGCATCTTCTCATTCTCACATCAGCTTTTGCAAAATGTTGGCTAGGTAGGTAGGCTAAATAATGTGATTCCATAAATGCAGTGGACAGCACGATCTACTTGAATGGGTGCATGCAATTTCCAATTAGTTATCATTTACTTCTCATCTGCTGCTGAGACGTATAGCTGTTTTTGCACGGAATACTGCGTTTTTTTTAAACTCCTCCCACTTAAGTATCCTTCCGCAACAACTAGTTCTAGTTGTATAAGGATTTCCCGAAGGAAATTGCAAAGAATGAATAATATGATCATTCAGAAATACATTGACGACTGTAACGATAATAATCATCGATAGAGGCAACACGGGAATCTTCATTATATTCACATATAAACGCTATGGTTGTTTGGCGGGAAAAGAAATGTGGCGGATGGATACGTGGAATGTAGAGCACAGCAACCTTTTTATTGAACCCGGCTGAATTCTCAGCTGTGATTCTCATGCAGCAAATGACATCCAACATCACGGACAAAGAGCTGTTATGCATGCTTCTCAGCCAGCCACTTTAATAGGAAACAAATATCTCCTTATCACATAGGATTAACTTGACTGTCTTGTTTGGAGTATTTCTCACAATCTACATTTTTTTTGAGTTCGATATCTCGGCGGTGAATTGCTCTCCACTTTGTTTTCCAAACGTAAGGTAAGGGGAGTGTTGCGATGACATTGCATGTTCGGTGTATACGGCCGTTCACTAAGGAGATCGTTTGCGTTCTATTTATTTTGTAACGCTAGTTATCTGTTAGATGTGGTGCATTTTAACAGCTGTTACATATTTGTAGCTGTAATGTCCTATAGTCCGATGCATTTTATAGTTAACTGGCTAGCGGCTGTATTTTTGCAGTCTGCTTGGGTTTAAATGTCCTGTGCGCCACACAGACTAGCTGTCAGCTGCAGATTGGTTTTGTATGTTAATGTGTCTGACAAGGCTTTTATGAAATGTGATACTTTAGGTGAATGTACCATTATCAGTTTGCATGCAAGTTGATGTAGCCTATTTTATAGTTATTTAACCAACTAATTCCCCCTTTTCACTCAGGAAAGAGCGAAAATGCCGCAATATTCAAGTTTGGCAAGTAAAAACTACGACTACGATTCTATCCAGCCATATTTTTATGTTGACAACGAAGATGAGGATTTTTATCACCAGCAAGGACAACTTCAGCCACCGGCTCCAAGTGAGGACATCTGGAAGAAATTTGAGTTGCTGCCCACTCCTCCTCTCTCCCCGTTCCGGCGACCATCACTGTATAGTCTTTTCCCTTCAACTTCTGACCAACTTGAAATGGTGACAGAGTTTCTCGGGGATGACGTTGTAAACCAGAGTTTCATCTGCGATGCCGATTACTCTCAAACGTTCCTCAAGTCTATCATCATCCAGGACTGTATGTGGAGCGGGTTCTCGGCTGCAGCCAATTTGGAAAAAGTGGTGTCTGAAAGACTCGCCTGTCTCCAGGCTGCTAGGAAAGAATCAGCTTTTAGCGACAACGTGGAGTGGACTACTACTCGGTTGAACGCAAACTACTTGCAGGATCTGAACACATCCGCGTCCGAATGCATTGATCCATCAGTGGTATTTCCCTACCCAATAACTGATACTTCCAAATCAAGCAAGGTGGCACCACCCACGGATGTGGCATTGGACACCCCACCCAACAGCGGTAGCAGCAGTGGGAGTGACTCTGGTAAGCTGAATAGCAGTGTTATAACTTATTGCTATTTATGATTATTCTGACTAAACCTTTTGTATAATGCCAGTGTTTTCTAGCAACATGCATTATAATTCCCTCATTGCATATGTCAACTCTTATGGTGCTGTTGAATATTAAAATGTTTGCTGATTAATATTGGGGTGAATGGATGGACCTCACTCATGTCCTTGAAGTCAAGGGTGTGAACTGGAATTTTGACATGGATGAGTTTGCCAGGCTAGAGGCAGTTGCATAATTTATTATTTAACTAGGCAAGTCATTTAAGAACATAGTTATTTTCAATGATGGGCTAGGAACAGTGCGTTAACTGCCTTGTTCAGGGACAGAATAACAGATTTTTACCTTGTCAGCTCAGGGATTCGATCTTGCAACCTTTCGGTTACTAGTCCAACGCTCTAACCACTAGGCTACCTGCTGCCCCGCATAACCTCTACCACAAGTGCTATAGTCAAGACTGTGCTGTAGTTAACTGTCTACAGACTAGTCTGTGTTGAGGGGAAGGGTTTCAGGCTGGAATGTTGAAAAATCAGCTGATGTGGAAAAAGGGGGAGGAGAGTGGAAAGCAGAAATTTCTGACATGAAGGCATGCTGTGTTGTATGGGGCACAATTGTGGTTAGTGATTCTCCTCAAAAGGAATGTGAATGCTGAAGGGTTTTATTTAATCTCATTGCAGAATATGAGGAGATAGATGTCGTGACTGTGGAGAAGAGGCACGCAGAGAAGCGGTGCGACCCCAACATGTCTGGGCGCAGACATCACAGTCCCCTTGTGCTGAAGAGGTGCCATGTCTCCACCCACCAGCACAACTACGCTGCCCACCCCTCCACGCGGCACGAGCAGCCAGCTGTCAAGAGGCTGAGGCTAGAGAGCAGTAACAGTGGCAGCAGCAACCGGGTCCTCAAGCAGATCAGCAGCAACCGCAAATGCCCAAGTCCCTGGACGTCAGACACTGAGGACTATGACAAAAGAAGGACTCATAATGTACTGGAGCGCCAGCGGAGGAACGAGCTCAAGCTAAGCTTTTTCGCTCTACGGGACAAGATACCGGAGGTGGCTAACAATGAAAAGGCAGCCAAAGTGGTCATCCTGAAGAAGGCTATAGAGTGTATTTACAGCATGCAGACAGACGAGCAGAGACTAGTCAACTTCAAAGAGCAGCTGAGGAGGAAAAGTGAACATTTGAAACAGAAGCTGGCCCGGTTAAAGAACTCTCATTTTTGAGATCAAAGTGGCATAGACTTTTTGGCCTTATCATTTTTAATGCAAGTTAAGACATGGTGTGTATAGTTGATAGACCCCAAAAACTTTTTTTGCATGCAATATCTGATTTAAATGTTGAACTGCCTTAATTGAATTATCGGCAGTAAAATATTTAATTTATTTTATTAATAAAATCTGAAATTGGGCTACATGTGTTGCATGCCCGACCTAAAATATGAATGTTTTGTATATAATTTCTGAATATTTCCTAAAATGTATTTTTGGATCTCAATTGTCAGGAGGTTCAGGCAGTATATGGGTTTCCATATGTTCCTTGATTAATTTGAAATATAAATGCATTTCTTAACACTCGCCTGTTTAGTTTTTTTGGGGGGGAGGGGTGTCTCTTGGAGTCATTTGAGGTCTCACATGATCTGTTTGCATTAACAGTTGATGACCACATGAATACACTTCTCTAAAATAATGAAGCGCTAAGGTGCAGGAAACAGTTCTGAAATACTTACCTTATTTCACTTGTGGGGAAAGGGGGTCCGAAGGCTGACTTAAAATGGACATGGATTTGCACTAATGTGTATTCTCTTTGAAGTCTTAACAATTAAAAGACCAGTAGAATCACCTTTATTCAGGAATTTGACCTGGTAAAATGCCGCAGCTATAAACCGATCTATCCAGATTTGACAGTTGAGGGGCAGTCGTCAAATACAGTTCAGGGGAACCAACTTGTAATTGAAGGCAATTGGGTCTTACAACTTATTTCTATCTTAGATGAGTGAACCTAGCACACACTGGAGATTTCATGTCCTAATTTACATAGTCCAGATGGCAGAAAACCAAGGTACATTGAAAAGGACCCTGGTCTATGTCCCGTTCTCCACCCTTTTAGAATAACTTCCTGTTTATGGATTCAAAAGCACAGGAATGTTGTAAGCATTGGCTGGGAGAGAGACTACCAAGGGTATGGTGACTATGGCAGATGTGTATATGGAGCTTGAATCTCATGGTGGTGGGAAAGGGGATGAATGGACTTTTGTCCAATGAGAAAATACGTACAACTGTGGGAAATAATGTATAGTTCTGATAATACCCTATTGTATCTGGTAGGAGTATGTTTTTTTTTGGAAAATAAGGGTATGTCGGACTTCTGGGACTCGTTGGAAACATCCAAAATGATGGATAAAACTTTAGGTACAGTAAAATCAGTGAAGAGCACGAGAAGTGGGTTTGTTCTGATTTCTTGTGTTTCTGCAGATCAGGGGAAAAAGTGTGTTGGATATCACTCATATCATGCTTTGAGCTACGGAGCAGGGCACCTGTCAAATAAGTAATTTCTCGAGTCTCGGGGGATGTTGAGATTGCTCTATCAAAGAAAATTCCATGAGTGGTCTATGTACATAGGATTAATCACATGGTAATGGCAGGAAGGAGAAGAGTTTGTCTGTTCTAGTGTTTTTTATGTGGAGTCTACTCGAGTGCAGCTGGGATATGTGTACTATCCTGTCAGCTTTTGTAAACCAGCCTTTACAATGTTCTTGATGTAAAATGTTTGGACACGTAAGAAGTGTCTGCAGAAGGGAGAACCCGATGTGTGGGAAACATCACTATGAAGGAGATTTTGCATGTTTATTAGAAGACAAGGAGCAAACTGTGTGTGGGGAACATGAAGCGCAATCCTTGGATTGCCCGATTAGAGTGAACGAGACTGAGGTTGCCAAAATCAGGACAGTTGAGAGTCTCCTATGCCAAGGCTTTCAAAAGGTACAGTATCTCTGAAGGTCCAGTGGTAATGAAGACCAGTAGGTCTACACTGGAGCCTTCACCCCATCTTGAGTATTACCAGCAGGACCCAGACATTCTTCATGTGAAAAAAGTGGACTTTGTGTCATTTATAGCAATGGTGATAAATGGAAGTGCATAAATTGAAAATAAGTCAAGAAAGATCAACATCATTGTTTCTGCAGCTAAACTCTTTCTGGGATTCAAATATTTGATATCTGAGGAGCTACTGTCTCGTGCAGTCCCACCCTCTCAGGCCCCAGAGCCTGAGCACGGTATTTGAGTTTTCCAATGACTGAAGGAGTTGAAATGTATATATTTTGTGTTATTACTTTTTTTGTAATTTGTGTGGATTAATGTACATTTTCCCTTCTCATATGGAATTTCCTTTGTTTTTGTAAATATTTTCACCCCCGTCCAGTTGGTGGCGACATTACACCTTTTGTGTGTAGTTTGCCATAATACCCAAAGAAGAAGAAGCATTTGCTGGAGGGAGTTTACACCATTGAGTTCCACAGTATGAGCTATAATACCCATAAAACCTAGTGGTAAAACCAGGAAATGGTTCCTATAATTTTTTCACCATTTATTTTTGTTTCAGGGATTTCAGAACTACTTCATATAAGGTCTGTGTTTGGGTACAAAATCTCTCTCGGATAAGGTAACTTTTATCAATATAATCGCCTGTTAATATTAATGCCAATGATTTTGGAATGAGATGTTAGACAAGCAGGTGTCCCCATAATCTTGGTCACGTAGTGTATATTGAAAAAAACTCACCTTGTCCGAGAAAGAATTACACAGGTATCAAAACGTCACACCAGGGTAAGCCTACAAGAAACACAGACCATTACTGTATTTTACCGCTAGGTTTTATGGGTATTATGACATGTCCATGGGTGCCGGACTATTGTTAAATCCATGCAAGAATGTATGTATGTGCACACTTGTAAAGAAGGGTGGAGAATTGGGATGGAGCCCTCTTCATCATTGACTAAAGCCTTGAACCTACTGACCTCTGAAGTCTATCACAATACAAAACAGATGAAAACATTAAAATGTTATGGAAGATTTGATTCTGGGTTGCCAATATTATCTTCCACACATACCCTTGTTCTTGCAATCACTCACTCGCTGGTCATAGTTGTATCTTCAGAAATAGCCACTTGAATCACAATTCATTTTTGAACTTTTAAGCACACAACTAAATCACAAGATGCAGTTGATTTACCTGGTATGGTGCAGATGACAGACATTTGCTGTAACTGATTCAATTGTGAAGCATCATAGGTGTCTGTTGAAATTGAAAGTGTAGCCTCAGGATTAGATTCCAGACATCCACAGCATTATTTTCATTCTTGCAGGAATTGCTCTTTTCTATCCTCGGTTCTTTTATCACCAATGACCCAGTGACGTCAAGTCTGGGTATGCAGGGCTTCCACTGGTGGGTTTTATGCCCAAAATCAAAACAGTTGCTGAAACTGCATCAAAACCTCCATTCAAATCATTGACATAAATCTATTCCTGACTCCAGTAACTGTTAATGGACAGGGTCAGCATAGGCCTTACTGCTTTGCCTAGCTTAAATTTGTTCCATTTAGACGATTTCATATAATTTGCACGTGTATTGGCTAAACATGTTGTGTGGTAAACTCTGCACATTTGGGCGTGTCTACATCATTTGGAGCCCGCATCCCTTTAACTGACCGAAGCTAGCTAGCAAAAACAACCTGACAAATGGACCTCCTTCACTGCACCTGGATTTCCTCTGGAAACTTGGTATAATTCAGAGGGAGACCAACACCTGTGCTTCCTGACCTTCATCAGAGGAAGGGACAGAAAATCATCTGATCGAATGCACAACACTCGGCCTGACAGACACAGCAACCTGGAGCAGACAGACGATCATAGATGAGAGGAATGTTTTACAACATTTTGGACAATATCAGTGTTAAAATGAAAGCCAGGTTTGAAATGTAACTGTGGATTCTACATCGGTCTATGGCTGAGCTGAGTTGAGCAGTGTGTCATTTTGTCAAATGATATGAAATATGTTGCCATCGGAGGATATCGCTTGTGTTTTAATAGCCTATGTTGCTCTGGTTGTTGGAGCTATCTGTTGTATGGTGAACTAGACCTTCGTAAAGGTTTATTTGTCAGTAAATCTGGCTTTGATAATTGCCAGTGCCTACCCAGCCACAGACCTCACCTCACGTCACTGCAATGACCATAATGTGAGTTATCATTCCCATGTCCATTCCACTGTCCTTGTGTAACATAGGGAAACACATTTGTACATGAGACCTTGACACGACACATTCACATGTCCTTTATCTGTCTGTAGTAACATGGTGCATCAGTAGCTATTTGCAAGGGGACTGTTTCATTTCACAATGATGCTGCCAACTATATATCATAACCCATACCTTCCCTGGGTTGAGTGCCCTACACTGCAGTGCTGACTGTTGCATACAAATGTCCTGTAATCACGAGGTTGTAACAGAGTATCTCACTCCCAATCAGGGGGGGGGGGCATTTGGAGAACAGCAAATATAAGCAGAAGTGACTCCAGCCATTATCACCTTTTTGCTGTAGCTTCATTTCCCTCAGTCACATGGGACTTAATATTCAACAAACACGTCATGCAAGAATTAGATGCCACACACCAGCTAAGCACCGGGATTACAACTCTAGTTTAGTTTCATGTCAAACAGCAGTTACATAGCCAAAGCCATCTAATGCACCCATACAATCTAAATGTGTTAGTTGCAGACAAAGATTTGAAGATTTTAATCGCAGATGCAGCAAAATGCTTGTGTTTCATACTCCAACAGTAAAATAATACCAAGCAATACAATACAATACACACTTAATCCAACAATTCTACAATAAAGAAATTAAGAAATATCAATACGAGCAATGTCAGATTCAAGCCATCTACTATGTATATGTATACAATACCAGTCAAAAATCAAGGGTTTTTCTCTATTTGTACTATTTTGTACATTGTAGAATAATAGTGAACATCAGAACTATGAAATAACACATATGGAATCATGTAGTAACCGAAAAAGTGTTTAACAAATCAAAATATATTTTATAATTTATATTCTTCAAAGTAGCCACCCTTTGCCTTGACAGCTTTGCACACGTCTGGCATTCTCTCAGCCAGCTTCATGAGGTAGTCACCTGGAATGCATTTCAATTAACAGGTGTGCCTTGTTAAAAGTTAATTTGTGGAAGCATCCAGGGTCAACGTCCTGCTCAAGGGCACGTCGTTAGGTTTCCCACAATGCCAAAAACAGGGACCTGAACCCTCCAAGATCCCCCCCACATTTCCCCAAGAGCTGTCCCTCAACCATCCGAGACCCCTCCCACAGTCCCCCCCCCCCCCAAGAAAATAATGTAAAAAATTATACAAATAATTCCATTCCCCACCCCCAAGAACCTCCCCAAATGTATCAACAACCAAGAAAATGAACTGATGAGAAATAAGAAAAAGACAAAGGAAAATAACAATGCAAAAAACAAAGGACATCAAGAACAACTGAAATCATAACAGCAAGGCCAACTGTAAATGTTTGAGTGCATGTCTGGCACTATTTACATGTGTGTGTGTCCGTGTATGTGTGCATTTGAATGAGTGTGTGTATATGCATGTGTACAAACACCTGCACGGCATCAGCCTCAGGCAAACCGGCATTAGCTGTAAAAACACTACCCCTCAGTGTCATTCAAACTTACTTTTTATTATGTTTCATTTTGACTTTATTTTTTATAATTTTATCTTTGACCATCATTCTATCCCCCGCCAAGCAACTCCACTCCCACTTGTCTCCAATTCCACATCCCAACCCTCAGCTTCCCTCAGCCCATCCCACCTATCTCTGCTGGCCACCCTCTTCGGATTTCTACACAAGATTTCACGTCAACAGTGAAGAGGCGACTCCGGGATGCTGGCCTTCTAGGCAGAGTTGCAAAGAAAAAGCCATATCTCAGACTGGCCAATAAAAAGAAAAGATTAAGATGGGCAAAAGAACCCAGACACTGGACAGAGGAACTCTGCCTAGAAGACCAGCATCCCGGAATCGCCTCTTCACTGTTGACGTTGAGACCAGTGTTTTGCAGGTACTATTTAATGAAGCTGTCAGTCGTCCTGGCACCACATGCCCAGGTCTCTGACCTCCTCCCTATAGGCTGTCTCGTCGTTGTCGGTGATCAGGCCTTCCACTGTTGTGTCATCGGCAAACTTAATGACGGTGTTGGAGTTGTGCCTGGCCATGCTGTCATGAGTGAACAGGGAGTACAGGAGGGGACTGAGCATGCACCCCTGAGGGGCCCCTGTGTTGAGGATCAGCGTGGCGGATGTATTGTTATTTACCCTTACCACCTGGGGGCGACCCGTCAGGAAGTCCAGGATCCAGTTGCAGAGGGAGGTGTTTATTCCAAGGGTCCTTAGCTTATTGATGAGCTTTGAAGGCACTATGGTGTTGAACGCTGAGCTGTAGCCAATGAATAGCATTCTCACATAGGTGTTTATTTTGTCCAGGTGGGAAAGGGCAGTGTGGAGAACAATACAGACTGCATCATCTGTGGATCTGTTGGGGTGGTATGCAAATTGGAGTGGGTCTAGGGTTTCTGGGATAATGGTGTTGATGTGAGCCATGACCAGCCTTTCAAAGCACTTCATGGCTACAGACGTGAGTGCTACGGGTCGGTAGTCATTTAGGCAGGTTAACTTAGTGTTCTTGGGCACAGGCACTATGGTGGTCTGCTTAAAACATGTTGGCATTACAGACTCAGACAGGGAGAGGTTGAAAATGTCAGTGAAGACACTTGCCAGCTGGTCAGCGCATGCTCGCAGCACACGTCCTGGTAATCCGTCTGGCCCAGGCACTATGGTGGTCTGCTTAAAACATGTTAGTATTACAGACTCGGACATGGAGAGGTTGAAAATGTTAGTTCAGACACTTGCCAGTTGGTCAGCGCATGCTCGCAGTACAACACGTCCTGGTAATCCGTCTGGCCCTGCGGCCTTGTGAATGTTGACCTGTTTAAAGTTCTTACATCGGCTGCGGAGATCGTGATCACACAGTCTTCCAGAACAGCTGGTGCTCTCATGCACGTTTCAGTGTTATTTGCCTAAAAGCGAGCATAGGGCTGTGCTTCCCTTTGTAGTCTGTAATGGTTTGAAAGCCCTGCCACATCCAATGAGCATCAGACCTGGTGTAGTACGATCCAATCTTAGTCCTGTATTTTTTTTTTATTTAATAATTATTATTATTATTATTTTTATTTTTATTTTTTTTTGGGTGGATCAGCTTAATATTGCGGAAAGAATGTTGCTTCCAATGTAATTGTCTGCATCATTTCCAATCCCCCATATTTTTTGGGGTAAATATATATATCCATTCACGTATGCATACATATACACATATATACATACACATACCTACATAGACATACATACTTTTTTTAAAGAGTATACCTTTATTATTATTCCCCGCAAACCCTACCACTGATCCCCCAATTGGAGTAAACTGATAAACATTTCTGTTTTTACCTTCAATTTATACATCTTATACACATTTTACAGACACAGTCTACTTTATAATAGTTCTCTCTTGTTTGTTCTTAGTCCTTCCTCTATTTCTGTTGTCCATCCAGTTTGATTTCCACTTGTAACTGTGCTATTTCACAATAGCTCCGCACCTATACACATTTCACAGATCCCGTATGCCCTACATTGTTTATCTTGTTATTAGTCCCACCCTTCAGCTCCACTCAACCTTTCCCATCTATCTTCCAACATCATCCATTTCGGATTTTTATTTGCCATATATTTTTCAACTGTGCTGTGATGCTTCACAAAAGATTTGAATCTTCCTATTCTCATAGCTTCCACGGATTGTAAATTAAAAATAAACATTTTTGCTAAAATAATTATTATATTATTGATTGATTGACTATGGCTTTTCAAATCCCCCAGTATTGCTATCTGTAGCGTTAGTTCTACGCAAATGTTGCAATTCTTCAACCATTCCTGGACCTGTGACCAAAAACGAGCTACATGCGGACAATACCAAAATAAATGGTCTAATGACTCTGCCTCCTCACAGCAGAATCTGCAGAGCTGGGAAGATTGTATCCCCCATATATATAACATTCTATTAGTTGCAAGAATTTTGTACAATAATTTAAATTGAAAAATTCGAAGTTTTGAATCCGGCGTTGTTTTGCGTATCAATTCATAAACCATGTGCCATGGAATGGGTACATCGAAAATCTCTTCCCAACTATTTTGCAATTTATATGGCACAGCTGTCAGTTTTTTGGTCCTTAAATTAAATTGGTATATGTTTTTATTTATCACACTTTTCTTTAACCATTTATGTTCTTTAATATAAGGCCGACATACAAGTTCCTTACTTTTATCCCCTTCTACCTGCCTCTTCCATTTTTGTGGTAATGCGGCAATTAATTGGTTGTAATTTTGGATAGAGCAGACATTTCCATATGTCTGTGTTAGCTGCATGTGTGACATTACTCCACCAGTCCTATTTATGATATCATTCACAAAAATTATACCTTTTTTAAACATTTCTTCGATAAATACAGTTTTTTTTATCAATTACTATATTTGAATTTAACCACAAGATTTGTTGTACTATTTGTTCCGTCCTTTCAGGTGGATTAAACTGAAATTGCAACCAACTTTCTAAGGCTTGTTTAAAAAATAAAGATATTTTGGAGATTATTTCCTTTTCAAACAACCGAAAGTGAGCAGGTGTAATCTGAATAAAGGGAAAAAGGCCCTTCTTGAACATAGGATGAGACATTCGTACCAATCTACTAGAGAACCAGTTTGGATTTAAGTATAACTTTTGTATGACTGATGCCTTTAGTGAGAGGTCTAATGCTTTAATATTTAATAATTTCTGCCCTCCGAATTCATATTCGTTATATAAATAGGCCCTTTTAATTTTATCTGGCTTGCCGTTCCAAATAAAATTGAATATTTTTTGTTCATATAATTTAAAAAGCAGGTCACTAGGTGTAGGCAAAACCATAAGCAAATAGGTAAACTGTGATATGATTAAAGAGTTAATCAGGGTGATTTTCCCACAAATAGACAGGTATTTTCCTTTCCATGGTAGCAAGATCTTATCTATTTTTGCTAACTTTCTATAAAAATTTATTGGAGTGAGATCATTTCTTTCTTTTGGGATTTGTATACCGAGTATGTCCACATCTCCGTCAGACCATTTAATTGGTAAACTACATGGCAATGTAAAATGTGTATTTTTTAGTGATCCAATACGTAATATGGTACATTTATCATAATTTGGTTTTAATCCAGAGAGGATAGCAAATGTATCTAGATCCTCTAAGAGGCCGTGGAGAGATTCTAGTTGTGGTTTTAAAAGAAAACATGAATCATCAGCGTACAATGACACCTTAGTTTTTAGGCCCTGGATTTCTAATCCCTTAATATTAATGTTTGATCTAATTTTAACAGCTAACATTTCGATGGCAATAATAAATAGATATGCCGATAGTGGACAACCTTGTTTTACTCCTCTAGATAGTTTAAAACTTTCTGAGATGTAGCCATTATTTACTATTTTACACCTAGGGTTACTATACATAATTTTAACCCATTTTATAAGAGATTCCCCAAAATTGAAATATTCTAGGCATTTATATATAAACTCCAGTCGTACTTTATCAAAAGCCTTTTCAAAATCAGCTATGAAAACCAGGCCTGGTGTCCCCGATATTTCATAGTGTTCTATTGTTTCCAGTACTTGCCTTATATTATCTCCAATGTATCGTCCATGTAAAAAACCTGTCTGATTAGGATGAATAATATCTGACAAAACTTTTTTTATTCTATGCGCCAAGCATTTTGCTAGGATTTTTGCATCACAACACTGAAGTGTAAGAGGTCTCCAATTTTTTAAATGGACTGGATCTTTATATATACCACTTGGGTCCTGTTTCAGTAATAATGATATCACACCTTCTTGTTGCGTGTCTGATAATCTATCATTTATATAGGAGTGGTTAAAACAAGCTAATAATGGTCCTTTGAGTATATCAAAAAAATGTTTGTATACTTCCACTGGTATGCCATCCAGTCCTGTATTGATGCTTTGCCAGTTTGATGGTTCGTAGGAGGGCATAGTGGGATTTCTTATAAGCTTCTGGGTTAGAGTTCCGCTCCTTGAAAGCAACAGCTCTAGCCTTTAGCTCAGTGCGGATGTTGTCTGTAATCCATGGCTTCTGGTTGGGATATGTACGTACGGTCACTGTGGGGACAACGTCATCGATGCACTTACTGATGAAGCCAATGACTGATGTGGTGTACTCCTCAATGCCATCGAAGGAATCGCGGAACATATTCCAGTCTATGCTAGCAAAACAGTCCTGTAGCTTAGCATCTGCTTCTTTCTGACCACTTTTTTATTGATCTTGTCACTGGTGCTTCCTGCTTTAATTTTAGCTTGTAAACAGGAATTAGGAGGATAGAATTATGGTCAGATTTGCCAAATGGAGGGCGAGGGAGAGCTTTGTATGCTTCTCTGTGTTTGGAATAAAGGTAGTCTGGAGTTTTTTTCCTCTGGTTGCACATTTAACATGCTGATAGAAATTTGGTAAAACAGATTTAAGTTTCCCTGCATTAAAGTCCCAGCTCCTAGGAGCGCCGCCTCTGGGTGAGCTTTTTCTTGTTTGCTTATGGTGGAATACAGCTCATTCATTGTTGTCTTAGTGCCAGCCTCTGACTGTGGTGGTATGTAAACAACTACAAAAAAAATACAGTCCGTACATTCAAGTAAGGTAGATAACATATCACAGTCATAGCAAGATACAAATATAACCGTTACTGAGAAAGTTATTGTAGTTGAAGTAGTCTGTTAGTTTATTGGGTATGTTTGACAATTTTGAACATCATCTATGTTACAGCTTTTGAAAAAGCGAACATAAGTGCAGGTGACAGATGAGCAATAATAAATATTCTATGTTGAAATCTTTGATTGGCTCTTCTTTCCAGTAATTATTGTGATATAATGCTTAATTGATCATGTATGTGCAGTTTAAATATAATAATATAATACATAACCCCCAAATATGTATTTTAAACATCCAGAAAATGTATTTTCACTTTTAATTCAGATCCTAAAATTAACCTAACTGCAAGGTCTTGAAGATACGTCTTTTTCTTACTGGATAGTGGCTATTTATTATTTCATGCATTTGCAGAAATAAGAATTGCACCTACAGTAGATGAATAGTGAACACGATGGGAGACAGAGCTGGTTTCAAGCTGGGCGCAGCAGCGCTTGAGGAGGAGGAGGCAGGTAGCTGGGTCCAGGTGCAGGCAGAAGGTCATACACAGGGGTCCAAAAAGGCAACGGTACAGGCAGGGAAAAGGCTAGTAACGTCGTCCAGGAGATCAGGCAATAGGTTGATAACAGGAAATCCGATAGGCTAACGTACAGGCAGGGAATAGGCAAAAGGCGTCGTTAGTGAGGCAGGGAAAAACTATCATACACGGGTGGAGTAAAATTACGGGGAAACCCAGAGCTCTGAATAGAAGTGCGTTACAAAACAATAAATCACAATGAAGGGGTGCAGAAAAAAACGGAACTAAATAGTGTGTGATAATGACATACAGGTGTGTGAACAGGTGATTGGGATCTGGAGAGTGAGCTGCGCTCAGGGGATCTATGTGTTTGAGAGAGTGAGTTGGAAGCAGACGTTGAAAGATGCCGTATTTATAGCACGAGCCCAATCAATCATGCGTGCTTTCACGTCGATATGCCTATGTGGAGGTGATATTATCATCATCATGAGGACTCCCTATCGTGACGTTACCCACGGTATCTGACTGTATGCAGCGCTCCTTAGAGCGCATGGCTGCGAGCACATGGAAAGGAGGTCGAGATTTGTGTTTGAAAGACACGCACCTATCCGAAATGGAATATAACTAATAATGCACTAAACGGAGTCAGGGAACAGGTAAGAGTGCTCTATACTATCTATCTCTGGTTTACATCACTTTATGTCAATGTTTGTGTTTATGTTCAATCAAAATCCTTTCCGTGTATTGCATTCGGCTAACCTTATCCAACTACAGTTATTTTGCTTATGAAATTAAATCTGGAATATAATTTCCTCATGTTAAAACGTATTTTGTTATTCAGTGAACTTCCAGATATCATTGTATGGGTGTTTTAACATGGTGCCAAATGTATCACTTATCATGGGCTGCATGTTTATTTTCCCTTATATCAAATGGCTCGGCAAAGTGTTATTGTTGTCCACAGAACTGTTTCATCTAATTTGATCCCATATATAAAGATATTATAACGTTGAAAGCTTCTCTTTTCAAATACTCTAACCTACTGTAAATTCATTGCAGGCTATACACTTCATTGTGTGCAATGTTTTTGATGATAATGTTATTGGGTTTAATTGGTGTTATATTCTATTTGTTCTATGATCAGTTCCTTAAATCAAACACCTCCACCACTCCAACATTTACTAATACATGGTTTTATTTTTCTAATTTCCTTTTGATCTATGCCGTATCATATAGTTGCTGCTGCATGTTTGTCATATGTGTGAATATTGATGCACTCAGTTGCATTGTTTCACTTCCTTTTTTATGTTCAAAAACAACATATTTCAGAGGGTAGGCAGCCATGAGCTATCCATTGCCTGTCCGATATCAACTCAGAGGAATAAACAAAGGGGGACTTTGTCTTATTATAGCAATTATATACTATAGTCAGCACATCATTATTTAGTTAAAGATGTCACGGGTTAGATGAAATGGTGACGCCTTACTATCCAGTTGTCTTGTAAGCCATATTATACAGTATGGCATGTGCAGCGTTTAGGCTAGAATTGAAGTGATTGTACACTATATTATTTTCTGATGCTCATCCAGCCCTATCAGCACATTCACAAAGAAGTCGATATGATCGTCAATGATTCAGATGCACACACTTTCATCTTAGCCCTTCAGGATGTGTGTGTGTGTGTGTGTGTGTTATTAAAGAACACATGGTCATTGGTTTTCAAAGAACTGCAAAGAACTGCAGAGTCATGTGACCATGGCAGACATGATGAGTACATTTATTGTCACTTTGTGGTACGTTTGTGCTTGTATGCACCATAGCAAGATTACACAGTCACTTTACGGAAAACTGATCCAGAAACAGACAGAAAACCGTGTTCATTTGGCCTTCAGTCTGTGATGTTCTGTCACTTACAGTATGATGACGACCTTGCCTCCCAGTAACATGACTGAAGATAGAAACCCCTGTTCACTTTCTCTGGGAATGAGCCAGAGTAGGCATACTGAGCTATAAACTCGCACACTGAGGAGTATGGATCTTGGTGTTGCTATCTCTTTCCCTGTTAGTTCTGTCTCGTGCTCAGCAGGTTCACTACCGATACGCTCCTGGGTATAGTTTCCCGTAGATACAGCTCCAGGATCAGTTTTCCCTCCCCCAATTCCCTGAACCTTAATCATTAGTGGGGAAAATTTCTAAACTGACCCAATATCAGCATCTAGGGTCAACTTCACCTTACACGTCCTGATACACAAGCTTATAGGGGACGAGAGGGAAAAAGCCTTGGTCCACTTTTAAACCCTCTGAGCCAATCAAACAGCTCGTGCATGTTATCAGTTCATTATATTTAGTTGTAGAATACAATAGGTAAAGATATACAGTAACAGTCAAAAGTTTGGACACCTACTCATTCAAGGGTTTTTCTCTATTTTACTATTTTCTACATTGTAGAATAATAGTGAAGACATCAGAACTATGAAATAATTCATATGGAATAATGTAGTAACTACAAAGTGTTAAACAAATCAAAATATATTTGAGATTCTTCAAAGTAGCCATCCTTTGCCTTGATGACAGCTTTGCACACTCTTGGCATTCTCTCAGCCAGCTTCTTGAGGTAGTCACCTGGAATGCATTTCAATTAACAGGTGTGCCTTGTTAAAAGTTAATTTGTGGAATTTCTTTCCTTCTTAATGTGTTTAACACAATCAGTTGTGTTGTGACAAGGTATGGGGTGGTATACAGAAGATAACCCTATTTGGTAAAAGACCAAGTCCATATCATGGCAAGAACAGCTCAAATAAGCAAAGAGAAATGACAGTCCATCATTACTTTAAGACATGAAGGTCAGTCAATCTGCAGTCGCAAAAAACATGAAGCGCTATGATGAAACTGGCTCTCATGAGGACCGCCACAGGAAAGGAAGACCCAGAGTTATCTGCTGCAGAGGATAAGTTCATTAGAGTTAACTGGCCCTTCAGATTGCAGCCCAAATAAATGCTTCACAGAGTTCAAGTAACAGACACATCTCAACAACTGTTTAGAGGAGACTGTGTGAATCAGACCTCCATGGTCGAATTGCTGCAAAGAAACCACTAAAGGACACCAATAAGAAGAAGAGACTTGCTTGGGCCAAGAAACATGAGCAATGGACATCAGACTGGTGGAAATCTGTCCTTTGGTCTGATGAGTCCAAATTTGAGATTTTTGGTTTTTGGATGATCTCCGCATGTGTGGTTCCCACCGTGAAGCATGGATGAGGAAGTGTGGGGGTGCTTTGCTGGTGACACTGTAGGTGATTTAAAAAATATATATTTATTTTTTGTATTTTTTATATTGAAGGCACACTTAACCAGCATGGCTACCACAGCATTCTGCAGCGAAACGCACCTCCAGGCTGTGTAAAGGCAATTTGACCAAGGAGAGTGATGGAATGCTGCATCAGATGACCTGGCCTCCACAATCACTCGACCTCAACCCAATTGAGATGATTTGGGATGTGTTGGACTGCAGAGTGAAGGAAATGAGCAATCCGTCAAGACTGTTGGAAAAGCATTTCTCATGAAGCTGGTTGAGAGAATGCCAAGAGTGTGCAAAGCTGTCAGAGGCAAAGGGTGGCTACATTGTTCAACACTTTGTTTTGTTGTTGGTTACTACATGATTCCATATGTATTATTTCATAGTTTTGATGTCTATACAATTATTCTACAATGTAGAAAATAAAGAAACCCTTGAATGAGTAGATGTGACCAAACTTTTGACTGGTACTGTAGGTAAGGGTGTTACGTAATAGTCTGGGGTTAAACCTGTACACAACTTCAGTGTGAAAGCAGGACTACACAGGGGACCGTCTGACATCTATTACCGTCCGTAAGAATGTGTGTTTTTGCATTAGAGTGAGGAGCTGAAGTAGATTAAGCAGATATTAATCCTACCCTTATGGAAAACAACATGATTTATGTTTTGCACATTTGGAAAATCACAACCTTTTCATATGTGAAACCATGTGGTTTTGGAGCACTTCACATGTGATGCTATTTCACATGTGGATATTCACGTGATCACATAACCTTTTATATGTGGATAAACATTTTCACATGATGCCCTGCAAACAAATGTGTCAATAGGATGTCCCCAGAACGTCATGAAATAGCCACACTGTTTTCAAAATACAGTTGAAGTCGGAAGTTTACATACACCTTAGCCAAATACATTTAAACTCAGTTTTTCACAATTCCTGACATTTAATCCTAGTAAACATTCCCTGTCTTAGGTCAGTTAGATCAACACTTTATTTTAAGAATGTGAAATGTCAGAATAATAGTAGAGAGAATGATTTATGTCAGCTTTTATTTCTTTCATCACATTCCCAGTGGGTCAGAAGTTTACATACACTCAATTAGGATTTGGTAGCATTGCCTATAAATTGTTTAACTTGGGTCAAACGTTTTGGGTAGCCTTCCACAAGCTTCCCACTTTTGGCCCATTCCTCCTGACAGAGCTGGTGTAACTGAGTCAGGTTTGTAGGATTGAGGTCAGGGCTTTGTGATGGCCACTCCAATACCTTGACTTTGTTGTCCTTAAGCCATTTTGCCACAACTTTGGAAGTATGCATGTGTTTAACTTTGGTGTAAACTAAAGGAGTGTGTTTTGAATTATTTTTGTTGTATTAATGCTATTTAATCTCTCCTCAGACTAATATTATTCTGTTTGTCCTTTGGGTAACTTTGCCACTGTTCCACACCTTGTGTGTTGCACTGTCATGGTGTATTTGTGGTCATTGTCCATTTTGGAAGACCCATTTGTGACTAAGCTTTAACTTCCTGACTGATGTCCTGAGATGTTGCTTCAATATATCCAGATAATTTTCCTTTCCTCATGATGCCATCTATTTTGTGAAGTGCACCAGTCCTTCAGCAAAGCACCCCCACAACATGCTGCCATCCCTGTGCTTCACATTTGGGATGGTGTTCTTCGGCTTGCAAGCTTCCCCCTTTTTTCTCTGAACATAATGATGGTCATTATGGCCAAACAGTTCTATTTTTGTTTCATCAGACCAGAGGACATTTCTCCAAAAAGTACGATCTTTGTCCCCATGTGCAGTTGCAAACTGTAGTCTGGCTCTTTTATGGCGGTTTTGTAGCAGTGGCTTCTTCCTTGCTAAGTGGCCTTTCAGGTTATGTCGATATAGGACTTGTTTTACTGTGGATATAGATACTTTAGTACCTGTTTCCCCCAGCATCTTCACAAGGCACTTTGTTGTTGTTCTGGGATTGATTTGCACTTTTTGCACCAAAGTACGTTAATCTCTAGGAGACAGAACGCATCTCCTTCCTGAGCGGTATGACGGCTGCGTAGTCCCATGGTGTTTATATACTTGCGTACTATTGTTTGTACAGATGAACGTGGTACTTTCAGGCGTTTGGAAATTGCTACCAAGGATGAACCAGACTTGTGGTCTACAATTATTTTTTTTCCTGAGGTCTTGACTGATTTCTTTAGATTTTCCCATGATGTCAAGCAAAGATGCACTGAGTTTGAAGGTAGGCCTTGAAATACATCCACAGGTACACCTCCAATTGACTCAAATGATGTCAATTAGCCTATCAGAAGCTTCTAAAGCCATGACATAATTTTCTGGAATTTTCCAAGCTGTTTAAAGGCACAGTCAACTTAGTGCATGTAAACTTCTGACCCACTGGAATTGTGATTAAGTGAAATAATCTGCCTGTAAACAAATGTTGGAAAAATTACTTGTGTCATGCACAAAGTAGATGTCCTAATCGACTTGCCAAAACTATAGTTTGTTAACAAGAAATGTGTGGAGTGGTTGAAAAATGAGTTTTAATGACTTCAACCTAAGTGTATGTAAACTTCCGACTTCAACTGTACATATTTTACATGCATGATTACATTGTGTATGTACACTGAGTGTATAAAACAGTAGGAACACCTGCTCTTTCCATGACATAGACTGACCAGGTGAATCCAGGTGAAATTATCCCTTGTTAAATCCACTCCAATCAGGGGAGGAGACCGGTTAAATAAATATTTTTAAGCCTTGAAACAATTAACAAATGGATTGTGTATGTGTGCCATTCAGAGGGTGAATGGGCAATACAAAATATTTAAGTGCCTTTGAATGGGGTATGGTGTAGGTAGGGTTGCACATTTTGGGGAATATTCAGAGGTGGAAATTTTCTGTGGGAATTAATGGAAATATATGCAAATTAATATTAATACCATTTAAATGTAGATGTTTTTTGCATTAGATATATTTACCATATCCTATGGAGACAGAAACATAAACCTTTTACCTTATCATAAGTAGACATTATTAAATCCTTCCAATAGAAATAAGAAAATAATTTAGTTATGAATTGAACTTTAAGTAAATGAGTTGACTCTTCACATGGGATGATTTCACTGAACAACAAAAGAAAGGGAATATTGAATGATCCCCAATGAGCCGTCGCATTTCCCAAAAATGTTTTCAACATACATCTGTAAACCTGTCTTCCTCTCAGGCTTCCATGTCTTCTCCCTGGACCTCCTCAATGTCCACCTCTTGAACATCAGACTCTGAGGCCTCATCTTCACTGTCTCTTTCCAACCTTGTTGAGGATGGCTCGTTGTCAGGCTCAAAAAGCCAAAAATTTGCCCGGATGGCCACCAATTTTTCAACCCTTGTATTGGTCAGCCTGTTGCGTGCTTTCGTGTGTGTGTTCCCAAACAAGGACCAGTTGCGCTCTGAGGCAGCTGATGTTGGTGGGATTTGAAGGATGATGGAGGCAACAGGGGAAAGAGCCTCAGATCCACAAAGTCCCGTCTACCAGGTGGCTGATGAGATGTTGGCACGACTGCCACATTGCATCTCCATCCCAAAGCCCTTGCTTGGAAGTGTACTTCGCCAGACTGCCAAGAACCTTGCCCTCATCCAGGCCAAGGTGGCGAGACATGGTAGTGATGACACCATAGACCTAGTTGATCTCTGCACCAGACAGGATGCTCTTGCCAGCATACTTAGGGTCCAACATGTACGCTGCGGCGTGTATGGGCTTCAGGCAGAAGTCTTCACGCTTTTGATGTATTTCAGAACTGCAGTTTCCTCTGCTTGGAGCAACAGTGAAGTGTGTACGGATTTCTTCTCTTACATCTGAAAGCAGAATTTGAACATCAAACAGGATGGCATTGTCTCCTTCAATCCGTGCAATGGCTACTACTATAGGTTTCAGGCTGCTTACTACTCTCTCCCAAAATACATCATCCAGGAGGATCCTCTTGATGGGGCTGTCCATATCGGCAGACTGATATGAGCATTTCTTGGAGAGACCCCTTCCCCTCCAGGAGACTGTCAAACATGATGACACCACCCCAGCTGGTGTTGCTGGGCAGCTTCAATGTGGTGCTCTTATTCTTCTCACTTTGCTTGGTGAGGTAGATTGCTGCTATAACTTGATGACCCTTCACATGCCTAACCATTTCCTTGGCTCTCTTGTAGTGTATCCATTGTTTTCAGTGCCATGATGTCCTTGAGGAGTAGACTCAATGCATGAGCAGCACAGCCAATGGGTGTGATGTGAGGGTAGGACTCCTCCACTTTAGACCAAGCAGCCTTCATGTTCGCAGCATTGTCTGTCACCAGTGCAAATACCATCTGTGGTCCAAGGTCAATGATGACTACCTTCAGCTCATCTGCAATGTAGAGACTGGTGTGTCTGTTGTCCCTTGTGTCTGTGCTCTTGTAGAATACTGGTTGAGGAGTGGAGATGATGTAGTTAATTATTCCTTGCCTACGAAACATTTGACCACCCATCAGAGATAATTGCAATACAGTCTGCTTTCTCTATGATTTGATTGACCTTCACTTGAACTCTGCATCCAGAAAATTAGTAGATAAAGCATGTCTGGTTGGAGGGGTGTATGCTGGGCGAAAGAACATCCAGAAATCTCTTCCAATACACATTGCCTGTGAGCATCAGAGGTGAACCAGTTGCATACACAGCTCGAGCAAGACACTCATCAGCATTTCTCTGACTACGTTCCTCCATTGAGTTTGAAAAACTTCTGATTCCAGGAGGACCATGAGCTGTTGCTATTTATAAGGTGTCTGATTCATCATTTTCACCTCGAATAGAAGTAGAGGGACTTTTGTCAGAGGTTACTTGTTGTGAGCGCTGAGGGAACTTTATGCACTTGGCCAGATGATACTGCATCTTTGTTGCATTCTTCACATGATTTGGCACAGTATTTGCAAATGTACACAGCTTTTCCTTCTACGTTAGCTGCAATGAAATGTCTCCACACATCAGATATAGCCCGTGCCATTTTCCTGTAAAGATAAGAAAAATTTGGAAAAAACCCCCAAGTACAGACAAATAGTAAAGCAGTTAGATTAAATGTTATAAAATGAAACGGGTGAATTAACACTCCTCAGTTAGCAGGCTCAAGCAAGCTTAAACACACGGTAGCAAAAACT
Organism: Salvelinus namaycush; assembly: GCF_016432855.1. NCBI lineage: Eukaryota > Metazoa > Chordata > Actinopteri > Salmoniformes > Salmonidae > Salvelinus > Salvelinus namaycush. The sequence continues at coordinate 2,289,297 of NC_052339.1, read as the reverse complement.
AACTAGCAGAAATTGTTAACATGTTAGAAAGGATTTAAACACACTTTGCTGTAGGCTACTATTTACTAGTTAACAAAAAATAATGTATGTCATATAAAATATAGTCACCCCACCCAGTATTGTAATCAAAACTTACCAGAAAGCATGTAGTCCTTGGCTCAGACATTGTAGTAGTGTGGGCTCAATAGCATCTTGATCTTGAATCAGCTGCACATGTGATGGAAGAGTGCACTGCACATGTGATGGAAGAGTGCACTGCACATGTGATGGAAGAGTGCACTGCACATGTGATGGAAGAGTGCACTGCACATGTGATGGAAGAGTGCACTGCACATGTGATGGAAGAGTGCACTGCACATGTGATGGAAGAGTGCACTGCACATGTGATGGAAGAGTGCACTGCACATGTGATGGAAGAGTGCACTGCACATGTGATGGAAGAGTGCACTGCACATGTGATGGAAGAGTGCACTGCACATGTGATGGAAGAGTGCACTGTGCATGCAGAAGGTTGCAATTTCATTCAATTGGGGATAGTTTTTCCAAAATATACCACAAGACTTAGAATTGCCTTGTGTATCCCACAAAAAAAGGTTCACTATTATAAGCTACCTTTTTTTGATGAATTTAAGCAAAATTCCCCAAATGCCTGGGCTTAGCTTCCCATGGAACATTTCCAGAAATATTCTGGAAATTTACCGGAAAGTTTCCGACCCTTTGCAACCCTAGTAGTAGGTGCCAGGCACACTGGTGTGTCAAGGGGGACTTGTGCAAATGCAGCATACACCAAATCCAGAGGTTGTGAGTTTATGTCAAATGTAATCATATTGTCATTCTTTAAAGATTTGTACACTATTTTAGCTTAACAGTGTACCACTTACCTTAAACCCCCCATATAATTTCATTACTTCCCTTTACAAAAGAAACGTGACATTTGCAGTTTCACATGTGAAATAACTTTTCACATATTGAGCTGAAATGTTCACATGTGAAAACGAAATAGACACGTGAGGTCGTTGTTCATATGTGAAATCATGTGTTCACATCAGTGGCGGTCGGTGCCGTTTAAAATGAGTGAGGCCATTTAAAAAAATTTAAAAAATAAATTACAAGCATGGCCTCATTTCTATTACAGCATATTGGATGACTGTCATTCATATTCCATTCACCCAGCTCAATGTAACATCGATAGGTTTAGACTACTACATTATACAAAATTTTTCCATATACCCATCATGAGGTTGCTACGACCTAGCCTATGAATGACAGTTTACAACAGGCCAAGAAAATGTTTAGTTGGTGACAGAAATTGACCCATTAAATACCGCCTTGTATAATCTTGCCTGCATCTAGCTGATCATTAGTCCAACAGTTGCAAACAAGAGTTTCTATTGGACAAATTCAGGTATGTTTATCCCCGTTCCGTTTGCTTCCGTTTTTAAGAAACGTTTTTCAATAGAATCGACGGAATGAATACACCCCTGATCACAGGCAAACACAGCCCAGCTAGCACAGTGGATCTAGGCCGATTCCGGCTGAGAGTCAGACTCATGTGGCCCAAATCTGAGCCGTCTTCGACAGTATTACTTATGGCTAGGATGTGAGGATTGATCTCAGGCCAATTCCGGTGTGAGTAATCTGGCCCAAATGTATTACTGGGGCTCGGACCAATTGGGGCAGCTTTATATAATTAACATTTCATTAATTATTTTTCCATATTTTCTCATTGTTTCTGTGATCAAAAAATACAATTACATTGAAATTAAATTGTTTAAGATTCCTGTTTTAAGTAGTATTTGATACTTTGTGCAAGGCAATTGATAAGCATTAAAAACTTTGGATGGAGCCTCCTGAGTGGCGCAGCGGTCTAATACACTCCATCGCCGTGCAAACTGCATTGCTACAGATGCTGGTTCGAGACCCGTGCCAGCTGCGACCGTGAGACCCATGAGGCGATGGACAATTGGCCCAGCGTCGCCCGAGTTAGGGGAGGGTTTGGCCGACCGGGATGTCCTTGTCCTATCGTGCTGTAGCGACTCCTGTGGCAGGCCAGGCACATGCACAGTCACCAGGTGTATGGTGTTTCCTCCAACACAGAATGTTTTTTTTGTGGATGGGTATACTTTGTATGTACAGTTGAAGTCGGAAGTTTACATACATTTAGGTTGGGGTCATTAAAACTAGAGGTCGACCGATTATGATTTTTCAACACCGATACCAATTATTGGAGGATCAAAAAAGCCAATGTAGATTTTTTAAAATATATTTTTTAATGTATTTATTTGTAATAATGAGAATTACAACAATACTGAATGAACACTTATTTTAACTTAATATAATACATCAATAAAATCAATTTAGCCTTAAATAAATAATGAAACATGTTCAATTTATCTCCCGGGTGGCGCAGTGGTCTAGGGCACTGCATCGCAGTGCTAGCTGCGCCACCAGAGTCTCTGGGTTCGCGCCCGGGCTCTGTCGCAGCCAGCCGCAACCGGGAGGTCCGTGGGGCGACGCACAATTGGCATAGCGTCGTCCGGGTTTGGCCGGTAGGGGTATCCTTGTCTCAGTATGTAAAATGTAATAAAATGTATGCACTCTACTGTAAGTCGCTCTGGATAAGAGCGTCTGCTAAATGACTAAAATGTAAATGTAAATGTAATTTGGTTTAAATAATGCAAAAACAAAGTGTTGGAGAAGAAAATAAAAGTGCAATATGTGCCATGTAAGAAAGCTAACGTTTAAGTTCCTTGCTCAGAACATGAGAACATATGAAAGCTGGCTGTTCCTTTTAACATGAGTCTTCAATATTCCCAGGTAAGAAGTTTTAGGTCGTAGTTATTATAGGAATTATAGGACTATTTCTCTCTATACCATTTGTATTTCATTAACCTTTGACTATTCAATGTTCTTATAGGCACTTTAGTATTGCCAGTGTAACAGTATAGCTTCCATCCCTCTCCTCGCTCCTACCTGGGCTCCAACCAGGAACACAACGACAACAGCCACCCTCGAAGCAGCGTTACCCATGCAGAGCAAGGGGAATAACTACTCCAAGTCTGAGCGAGTGACGTTTGAAACGCTATTAGCGCGCACCCCGCTAACTAGCTAGCCATTTCACATCGGTTACACCAGCCTAATCTCGGGAGTTGATAGGCTTGAAGAGCTTCTGGCAAAACGCAGGAACGTGCTGTTTGAATGAATGCTTACGAGCCTGCTGCTGCCTACCACCGCTCAGACTGCTCTATCAAATCATAGACTTAGTTATAACATAATAACACACAGAAATACGAGCCTTAGGTCATTAATATGGTCGAATCCGGAAACTATCATCTCGAAAACAAGAAGTTTATTCTTTCAGTGAAATACGGAACCGTTCCGTATTTTATCTAACGGGTGGCATCCATAAGTCTAAATATTCCTGTTGCATTGCACAACCTTCAATGTTATGTCATAATTACATAAAATTCTGGCAAATTAGCCGGCCCAAACTGTTGCATATACACTGAGTCTGCGTGCAATGAACGCAAGAGAAGTGACACAATTTCACCTGGTTAATATTGCCTGCTAACCTGGATTTATTTTAGCTAAATATGCAGGTTTAAAAATATATACTTCTGTGTATTGATTTTAAGAAAGGCATTGATGTTTATGGTTAGGTACACATTGGAGCAACGATACGCACCGCATCGATTATATGCAACGTAGGACACGCTAGATAAACTAGTAATATCATCAACCATGTGTAGTTAACTAGTGATTATGATTGATTGATTGTTTTTTATAAGATAAGTTTAATGCTAGCTAGCAACTTACCTTGGCTTCTACTGCATTCGCGTAACAGGCAGGCTCTTCGTGGAGTGCAATGTAATCAGGTGGTTAGAGCGTTGGACTAGTTAACTGTAAGGTTGCAAGATTGAATCCCCCGAGCTGACAAGGTAAAAATCTGTCATTCTGCCCCTGAACGAGGCAGTTAACCCACCGTTCCTAGGCTGTCATTGAAAATAAGAATGTGTTCTTAACTGACTTGCCTAGTTAAATAAAGATTAATTCAAGGTGTAAAAAAAAATTGGCCAAATCGGTGTCCAAAAATACAGATTTCCGATTGTTATGAAAACTTGAAATCGGCACTAATTAATCGGCCATTCCGATTAATCGGTCGACCTCTAATTAAAACTAATTTTTCAACCACTCCACAAATTTCTTGTTAACAAACTATAGTTTTGGCAAGTTAGTTAGGACATTTACTTTATGCATGACACAAGTAATTTTTCCAACAGTTGTTTACAGACAGATTATTTCACTTATAATTCACTGTATCACAATTCCAGTGGGTCAGAAGTTTACATACACTAAGTTGACTGTGCCTTCAAACAGCTTGGAAATTCCAGAAAATGATGTCATGGGTTTAGAAGCTTCTGATAGGCTAATTGACATAATTTCAGTCAATTGGAGGTGTACCTGTGGATGTATTTCAAGGCCTACCTTCAAACTCCATGCCTCTTTGCTTGACAACATGGGGAAATTTTTAAAGAAATCAGCCAAGACCTCAGATTTTTCTTTTAGACCTCCACAAGTCTGGTTCATCCTTGGGAGCAATTTCCAAATGCCTGAAGGTACCACGTTCATCTGTACAAACAATAGTATGCAAGTATAAACACCATGGGACCATGCAGCCGTCATACCGCTCAGGGAGGAGACACGTTCTGTCTCCTAGAGATTAACGTACTTTGGTGCGAAAAGTGCAAATCAATCCCAGAACAACAGCAAAGGACCTTGTGAAGATGCTGGAGGAAACTGGTACTAAAGTATCTATATCCACAGTAAAACAAGTCCTATATCGACATAACCTGAAAGGCCGCTCAGCAAGGAAGAAGCCACTGCTCCAAAACCGCAATAAAAAAGCCAGACTACTGTTTGCTACTGCACATGGGGACAAAGATCGTACTTTTTGGAGAAATGCCCTCTGATCTGATGAAACAAAAATAGAACTGTTTGGCCATAATGACCATTGCTATGTTTGGAGGAAAAGGTGGATGCTTGCAATCCGAAGAACACCATCCCAACCGTGAAGCACGGGGGTGGCAGCATCATGTTGTGGGGGTGCTTTGCTGCAGGAAGGACTGGTACACTTCACAAAATAGATGGCATCATGAGGGAGGAAAATTTGTGGATATATTGAAGCAACATCTCAAGACATCAGTCAAGAAGTTAAAGCTTGGTCGCAAATGGGTCTTCCAAATGGACAATGACCCCAAGCATACTTCCAAAGTTGTGGCAAAATGGCTTAAGGACAACAGTCAAGGTATTGGAGTGGGCATCACAAAGCCCTGACCTCAATCCCATAGAAAATGTGTGGGCAGAACTGAAAAAGCGCGTGTGAGCAAGGAGGCCTACAATCCTGACTCAGTTACACCAGCTCTGTCAGGAGGAATGGGCCAAAATTCACACAACTTATTGTGGAAGGCTACCCAAAACGTTTGACCCAAGTTAAACAATTTAAAGGCAATGCTACCAAAAACGAATTGCGTGTATGTAAACGTCTGACCCACTGGGAATGTGGTGAAAGAAATAAAAACTGAAATAAATCATTCTCTCTCCTACTATTCTGACATTTCACATTCTTAAAATAAAGTGGTGATCCTAACTGACCTAAGAGGGAATTTTTACAAGGATTAAATGTCAGGAATTGTGAAACTGAGTTCAAATGTATTTGGCTAAGGTGTATGTAAACTTACGACTTCAACTGTATAAAGTGTATAACAGTAATATTTTAAATGACTAAATCGAGCAATTTTGTATTAATTAATTTAAATTTGCACCGGGCTGCTTCTCGGGTGATTCTGGTAAGATACCGGCATAGTCGGCTGAATTCCGGTAGACAGAAACGGCCCGATGTACTTGGGCCGATTCTGGGCAGTCATTAATTTTGATTCCGGGCCGATTCAATCAGTTCCGGGGGCCACTTCTGGGCCGATTCCTCATTGCTAGCTGGGAGTTCACTTTCATATATAGGTGGGCCGAGTGCTCAGACAAAACGAGTATCGTAACGGATATGTGCAATTTTCTGGATACGATTATGATCAAAGCATTTTTTTGTAGTTATCTGTGATCTGAACAAAAGTTACTGTTTCTTTCGGGTACCAGCAAGCATCTTTCTCATATCAGTCAGTCACAGAGTTTCTAAATCATACTATACGGTCTTTGAGTCAGTAATGTGCGGTCTAAATAACTCAAGTGGCTAGTTTGCCTGTCGGTAAAGAGAAGGGCGGGCTGTACGTTGATCCTGCTGCTCTGACTGGATAGAGTGAAGTTGTATTTCTCCGTCCACTTCGGGCCTGATCATTTAGATTGTTGCTGCCTGCTACTATGATACATCACATTGCGAGGACGTTTGACATCAAGCTATCAATGTGTATAATCTTTAACAAGTGGTGCAAGGGTAGGGAAAAAATATGAAAATTGATGTGCATTCTGACTGAGTGACAGCAAACTTTGCTGCAAGCTGAGGACACAGACACACATACACACCTCAGCACGCTGCAGCTTTTTTGCAGTGACATGCTGACTAGAGCGCGTGTAACAGAATAACTTTAAACCGTCCCCTCGCCCCGACCCGGGTGCGAACCAGGGACCCTCTGCACACATCAACAACAGTCACCCACGAAGCATCGTTACCCATCGCTCCACAAAAGCCACGGCCGTTGCAGAGCAAGGGGAACCACTACTTCAAGGTCTCAGAGCAAGTGACGTCACCGATTGAAAGGCTATTAGCGTGCACCACCGCTAACTAGCTAGCCACTTCACATCCGTTACACGCGCGTGCGCCATCATGCACATGTTGATTTTGTCCATCCACAGATGCAATCAGGACACGCAGGTTGATCTATCAAAACGAACTCTGAACCAACTATATTAGTTTGGGGACAGATCAAAAAGCATTAAACATTCATGGCAATTTAGCTGGCTATCTAGCTGTTGCTAACTAATTTGTCCTGGAATATAAACATTGGGTTATTTTACCCGAAATGCACAAGTTCCTCTACTCCGACAATTAATCCACAGATAAAATGGTAAACGGAGTTAGTTTCTAGTAATCTCTCCTCTTTCAGTTGTCGTCTTCTTTTAACGTTTATATTGCGGTTGGCAACCAACTTTAAGGTGCATTACCACCAACTGGACTGGAGTGTGGACCTCAGTTCCTCTTTCAATCACCCGTGTGGGTATATTCTCCTAAAAACCAATCAGGAGATGAGAGAGGCCGGACTTGCAGCGCATCAAGCGTCACAAATAGAACCAAGTTCTGTTTTAGGGCCTGGCTACGCAGACACTCATTGATTCGCGCGAGCAGTATGGATGCAATGATTGATTTAACATGTATGTGTACATTTATTTAGCAACGCTCGCACAAGTTACGCGAGAGGTGTGGTCAGCATGTGAGAATGTGCAGGGAGGTATTTTGCCAACATCTATTTAGGCCAGCCTTTCTTGAAGTATGGGTCGCAACCCACCCCTCTTAATGGTGGGACGCAATGTGTCAGAGTAAATGCATAAGTGCACTCTTTGCTTAGCAGCGTCTCTGCTCAGTTTGGCTCCTGCCGGCAAGTGGGAGGGAGATGTCCGTATGCATCGCGGTTTACCAGGTCTTTTTTTTCTAGTTTTCTTGAAGATCACTCAGTGACCCACACGCTGCAGCGCAGCAGCAGATGATGCGCTGTCAGCCACTGATTTGTCATTCCCACTCACATCTGACATCAGTGGACTCAAGCTAGCCACAAGTTCTGACTGAGCTCAATCGTCATGAAACGCAAATACAGCGACGAGTTTCTCTCTCTTGGTTTCATACAAACGTTGAGAAATAACGAGGAGCGCCCACAGTGTGTTTTGTGCTGGGAAGTACTTAGTAATGAGTCTCTCAAAACGAACACATTTAAGGCGACCTGACCAAACATCCACAGCATGACGATAAACCCAGGGAGGTCTTTCAGAACAGGGCAGAATGAAAACAAGTCTAGGTTGGAACTGTTGCTGTTAAAATACAAGTCATTTTTATTCTGAACTGGAATAAACCGATTTGAAGCAAAATTATTTTTTGAGGCAAGCACACTTACAGTTCTGGGTTGCTCATCTGCATCAGGAAGCTGTCTCCTGCCTGACTGAGAAAGCAGATGTTCCCACATACCTATGCAAGTCAGGGTTCTTAACTATGGCATACTTAAAAAATGGCATACTTAAAAAACAAGTACAGAAACCGACTCAATGCTGAGCATGACTGTCAAAAACGGTTGAAAACTTTACCTGCCTTATTGTGTGTGTTTTCTGGTCTATGTCTGTGATGTGATCAATCAATATATTCCAGTTGAGTTTTTATTGTATTTTAACAGCAACAGTTCCAACCTATACTTTTTTTCAACAATACTTTATACAGTAAGATGTACAATAGGCCTGAATTTTTCATCTGTACTGTTACTTAGGGTTGCACTATCAAAAACTGTGTGTGTTCTTCTGTTATACATCTGTGTGATGTGATCAATCACTTTATTCCAGTTCAGAATGAAAATGATTTCTTGTATTTTAACAGAAACTTCCAACCTAGACAGATACTGTATGTGAGTGTTTTTAATGGGGAAAAATAAACATGAATTGCTTTGTACTGTATATAGGTATTTAATTTCATTGTTATTTGTTTTTGTCGATATTGCATTTGTTTTAGAAATAAGGGCAATAAAATGTACAGATATTTACATATACTGTAGTTGCATGTTTTCATAAGCTTGGGTCTCAGGGAAACACCGAATTTCTCTTTTGGGTCCAAGGCTGAACATGTTTAAGAACCCCTGATTTAGGCATATTCTAACACTTCAGTGGTTTCCGTTCACTATTATCATTCGATTCGACTATCAACTGTGAATTTACGGATACGATTACGAATACTAGTATGGCCAAGTCTGCACACCGCTACTTTCATAGCAACCACATACAAACAGCATGATTCCTTCTCGTATCTACGCTCTCTCCTCCTCTCACATTTTCCCTTCACTTGTGAACAGTGCACAACACATCAGCTGTCTGTGACCAGGTGAAAAAACCTTTCCAAGCCAAACCTTCATATCATAACCGGTAACCGCTATACACAGCCTACATCAGTTGTCCCCATATTAGCTAACGTCAAGTCAACAAAGCTACTAGAACTAACGTGTTAGTAAACCTGCTGCAATCATGCAGTACAGTTAGCTAGCAGGTACACCAGCGGGCCCCGTGTCAATAAATTAATAAAACCTAAAGCTTACCTTGACTTGGAAGTGTTCCAGTATTGGATAGTCATAGCCAGCTAGGTAACATAGCATCCCTCTCTGTTTGAGCCGGGTGTTTGAATAGGCTAAACTAGCTAGCTGCATTCCCTAGCTAAGTAAGTAAGAGAAATGCAAAGTATAGCTAGCTCTCCATTTTTAAATAAATTAATTTGCTAAAAACTGTTCAGCTATTGTCTTTATCTTTGAGTCAACGACAGACCACATTCTATGCAGTGCTAGTCAGCTGTAGCTTATGCTTTCAGTGCTGTTTTAATTCGATTGGGTGAACATGTCAATTCATGCTGCAAGAGTTCTGATAGGTTGGAGGATGTTCTCATAATGTGTCATAATGTGTAAGTCTATGGAAGGGGGTGCGAACCACGAGCCTCCTAGGTTTAGAATTCAAGTCAACGTACCCAGAGGAGGACGGAAATTAGCTGTCCTCCGGCTACACAATGGTGCTACTCTACAGAGTGCTATTGAGGATACATTGTGCCAAACATTGTGTTTTAATTATTTGGTGACGTGAATATATTTAGTATAGTTTTATCTAAAAAGGATACGTTTCTGGGCTCCCGAGTGACGCAGCGGTCTAAAGCACTGCATCTCAGTGCAAGAGGTGTCACTATAGTCCCTGGTTCGAATCCAGGCTGTATCGCATCCAGCCGTGATTGGTAGTCCCATAGGGCAGTGCACAATTGTCCCAGTCTCGTCCGGGTTTGGCTGGGGTAGGCCGTCATTGTAAATAAGAATTTATTCTTAACTGACTTGCCTAGTTACATAAAAAAAAAAAATAACCTGAAGGTTTCACTATTTTTATGAAATTCATGGAGTAGGATGGTCCTCCTCTGAGGAGCCTTCACTGGTTCGCATGTATTTAATATAGAGTTAACATGTGAGGAGAAAAACATGGTTTCACCACACATGTGAGTTGCAGATTAACATGTGGAATTTGCAGTTTCACATGTGAAACACTTTGTTGAGGACTAGCAAAGTGGAGGTGTTGTGAGGGCCCTGAGCGTAATGATACGCTTGGAGGGTACAATGGTGTTGAAGACTGAGCTACAGTCAATAAACAGCATTCTTACATTGGCCTATTCTATTTGGACAAGAGGAATGCCTGTGTGTAATGCGATGGCGATTGCGTGGTCTGTGGATCTATTGGGGCGGTATGTGAAGTGGGTCTAGGGTGTCAGGTAAGGTAGAGTGGATATGATCCTTAACTAGCCTCTCAAAGCACTTCATGATGACAGAAGTGAGTGCTACAGGGTGATAGTCCTTTAGTCAGTTACCTTTGTTCCTGTACCCAAGAAAGCAATGGTGGCCATCTTGAAATAAGTGGGCCAAGATGGGGCCTCGCAAAATGTCTTAAATGTCTTACTCACGTCGGCCATGGAGAACAAAAGCCCACAGTCCTTGGGAGTGGGCCGCGTTGGTGGCACTGTGCTCTCCTCAAAGCGGGCGAAGGTGTTTAGCTTGTCCAGGAGCAAGACGTCGGTGTCCGTGACGTGCCTGGTTTTCCCTTTGTAGTCAGTGATTGTCTGTAGACTCTGCCACATACGTCTCGTGGCTGAGCCGTTGAATTGCGACTCCACTTTGTCTCTGTACTGACGTTTTGCCCGTTTGATTGCCTTACGGAGGGAATAACTACACTGTTTGTTGTATTTAACCATAATCCCAGTCACCTTGCCATGGTTAAATGTGGTGGTTCGCGCTTTCAGTTTTGCGAGAATGCTGCCATCTGTCCACAGTTTCTGATTTGGGTAGGTTTTAATTGTCACAGTGGAACAACATCTGCTATACACTTCCTGATGAACTCAGTCACCGTGTCAGTGTATATATCAATGTTATTCTCAGAGGCTACCTGGAACATATCCCAGTCCGCGTGATCAAAACAATCTTGAAGCATGGATTCCAATTGGTCAGACCAGCGTTGAATAGACCTTAGCACGGGTACTTCCTGTTTGAGTTTCTGCCTATAGGAAGGGAGGAGCTTTGTAGGCATCCCGGAAGTTGGAGTAACAGTGATCGAATGTTTTAGCAGTGTGAGTACTACAGTCAATGTGTTGATAGAACTTCGGTAGCGTTTTCCTCAAATTTGCTTTGTTAAAATCCCCAGCTACAATAAATGCGGCCTCAGAATATGTGGTTTCCAGTTTGCACAGTTTGGCTGTATGGACGGGACAGCATATCAAATCAAATCAAAATCCTGAGAGGGCCATGATTCCGTGAAACAAAATGTTACAATCCCTGATGTTATACACTCGGAAGTGGTGCATGGTGTGCACGCCTCGTTAGTCGGACTAGAGGTCCACTCCAAATACCTCCTCTCCACCGGCCGGCGTCTTGGGGGCAGCCTCTGGGATAAGTTAAATTGCCCAAGGGGGTACGAACAAAGGATCCAATTCTGGGAAAGTGGTAATGCTGATGAGTTACCGTCGCTCTGATATCCAAAAGTTCTTTCCGGCTGTATGTAATAACACAAACTTTCTGGGCTAATAATGTAAGAAATAACACCCCCAAAAAACGACATATTGCAAAGCTGCTTAGGAGTTTGAAGCAGAGCTGCCATGTTTGTCGGCGCCATCTTGAGGGTCTCGTGGTATTACACGTTGAAAATTTGCAACCCGTGTCAATTTATTTCACGATTTATTTCATGTTATCACATTGCTTTTACATGTTGTCACGTTATCAAATTAACTTCCGATAAGATTACTAGATCACACGTGAAACCTCTCTCTCTCTCTCTCTCTCAATTCAATTCAAAGGGCTTAATTGGCATCGGAAACATATGTTTACATTGCCAAAGCAAGTGAAATGGATAATAAACTAAAGTGAAATAAACAATCAAAAATGAACAATAAACATTACACTCAAAGTTTTCTAAGAAATAGAGATATTTCAAATGTCATATTATGGCTATGTACAGTATAACAATGTGCAAATAGTTAAAGTACAAAAGGGAAAATAAATAAACATAAATATGGGTTGTATTTACAATGGTGTTTTTCTTCACTGGTTGCCCTTGTGGCAACAGGTCACACATCTTGCTGCTGTGATGGCACACTGATATTTCACCCAATTGATAAACTGTGTGTAATATGTGTCTCTAATATGGGTCATACATTTGGTAGGAGGTTAGGAAGTGCAGCCTAGTTTCCATCTCGTTTTGTTGGGCAGTGTGCACATAGACAGTATTTTCTTGAGAGCCAGGTCTGCCTATGGTGGCCTCTGTCTCTCTCTGCCCCCCCTCCCCGTCTTTCAATGTTTCTCTCTCGCACTCATTCTCTCCCTTGCGCTCTCATTCTTTCTGTCCATTAGACGGCAGCCTGTCTGTGTTTTCTTTGGCAGTGGGTGCCTGGATCCCCTCACAATGTTTTCAGTGTGAGAGATGGGGTATGAGAGGCACAGTCAGAAATAAAGTTGTGGAATAAAAAGTGGGGCGGGGGGTTACACTAGTTTCCCTGTTTTGCGTTCAACCTCAACAGTTCTGGAACCAAATACATAAGTTGGGAACAAACGATATAAGAAAATATGAATGTTTTTTTCAATGGGATCTCTCATAGGCTGACGTTTTCCCACAGTCTGAATGTGAACATTTGCACGAAAACCAAATTAAGGGAGACATAGACGCTATTAAAAAAAACAACAGACAATATGAAAAGTAATTGGTGGAGGAGATTAATCATGAACCTTTTGTTTAAACAACGGTGAATTCCTGTGTGTGTGAGAGATTATGTACAACCTACCTAAAAGCAAGAGATCACTATGTGCACAGGTAAGATCAGGGATATTGCCCCTGTGTATTGAAACAGGTCGGTATAATGGTGAAATAGAAGAGGAAAGACTATATCACTATTGTGACCTCGACGAAATGGAGAATTAAATGAATTGTATGCTCTATTGCCCTTTCTATCACAGTATACGCGTGTCCTTATTCCAGAAAGCCCACCAGATCTACCTTGGCATTTTTGTGGCTGAGCAATGAGGATTGTGTATTTCCGTTTGCAGAATCTTTAGATAAAGCCTAGAATAAAAGAACGTGCGACCTATAATACAAATATTTAGATCAAGGTATATAGCAAAGAACACGTACGTATTTCAGTGGAGGCTCCTCGGAGGAGGAAGGGGAGGACCAACCTCGGTGAATTGCATAAAAATATTGAAACATTAAAAAAGTGATCCTTTTTAGATCAAACTATACTAAATATATTCACGTCACCAAATAATTGATTAAAACACTGTTTTTCAATGATGGTCTACATCTCCACACTGTGGAAGTAAGCATTATTCAGCATATTTTCTTAACACAAAATGTGTGAATGTTTCATTCAGGACTTTTGTTGATGGTATTTAGTGATTTATTTTCAGGAGAATGTTTTAACATTAAGGTCACAGGTAGCATAATGTGACCATGGCAGATCATCACAATATCATTTAAATCCTATTTGCAGTTTGAAATCAAATGAAAAACACACACGTCGAGGAGGTTTCATTACAAATGGTGGCTGCTATCACAGGTCTTCCATCAGTAATGGTAAAGAACAGACGCACGTCACAAATCTCTAAAGTGGTTAACATTGCAGCCATATCGTCACAACATTATACATACATGTGTTTTCTTGGGGTCAGATTCAGGATTTTTATCATAGTAAAGTACCTCAGAGAGGTCTCTGGGATAATTGAAAGCATATAGCTCCGCTGTGGGGTAGTCACAGGCATGTCTGTCTGTTATGTAATGCTATTCCCCCTGCTGAATGAAATCACTGTCTTGCTTCAGGCACGTTTTCAGGAATATTTAACTGGATAGGGGAGGGGAAAGGGAGAAGTTGGAAAACTGAACTGTATGTCTCTCTCATGGATTTTCTTTCCCTTGTTTGGTTCTCTATGCAGAAGTATTACAACATGGATTTGATAAACAGGCCAATTTTTTTGTTTACACACAGAATGGTGCGCTACATCACATTTTACGCAGACATTATTATCCAGATAAACTTAGTTGGTGCATTCAACAAAGTAATTCACCGTACTTATAGGCCTAACTATGGCAGGGAGTGAAATGTCTCTTTCAGTTTATAGATTTACTAAGACGCTTAGCTTAGCATTTATGTAGTTGAAGCAGAATACTGCCTATGGAAACCTAGAGGTGTCAGCCAGCCTTCTTGTTGCCTCGCTAACATAGTGGTTGGATTCAGAACAGGGCCATAGTTATCTCATAGAAAGTCTGCCTGAAAAGCCTTTTGTTACACTAAGACTTTTCAGGCTCCATCGGTCAATCCATGTTCAGATGGAAGGCAGATAAAAAGCTGCTGAATGGCTGGAATCTGTAGAACCTTTTTGTATTTGGATGTGCTGGGTGTCAATGCGCTAATGATGCTTAACATGCCGTGTTGGCCGGATTAGAACTAATTCTCCTCTGAGATTTTCCTCTCTGCCATAGATGCGTATTCACACAGCTTTATTTGGGCTGGGGTTTGTGAGTCAATAGAGCACAGTCTGGAGTTTAAAGGGATGGACAGGGCCAGGAGAAGAGGGAGGGTGAGAAGGAAGTTAGTGGGGGGTTGTCGTATGCTTTATGCCCCTCCATGGAGTCACACACACACACACACACACCGCACAAAGTCACACACACACAGAATTATGAAGAGAAAGTAAGGATTTTAGCTAGCAGGGAGAGAGAACCGGCTAACATTCAAAGTGTGATCTTCCTCTACCTCCCAGGTTCTGTAGACGTGACGAGTCATGTTCTTCAAACAATGGTGTTTGATTTTGCTGTCGTAGGGCCTTAATGAAATCTGTTTTGTTTTTCACATTCCGTTTTTTCCGTTTTTATTTTTCTGAATTCTGTGTTTTTACGATTTACGCAAATTTTATCAGAAAAAGTATCTAATAATCTGAATGAATATAGCATCAACAATTTAATAAGATATATAACAGTACATTTGTAATGATGCAACACAACATTGCACTATTTATCAAGGCAAGTGCTGGAATACAGAGTTCTAATAAGTGTTTCATTATAAATGTAAAAAAGTAATGGAAGAATCTAGGCAATAATGCAGCAATGGGCAAAACTTATGGTACTACCATGTCTGTCCATTGTAAGTTTTCCATCTATCACAGACATCTCCATTGAAGTACATGATTGTCAGCCTCTTTTTGTTGAGCTCGGTGAGTGCCTCTCGCTTGTCTGTGAGTAGAGTCTTGTATTTGCTGAAACTCCTCTCACAGTCGACTGAGCTGACTGAGAAGTAGATGTTAGGGCACTGCCACTTCTGCAGCTGTTGGGAATCTCGCACTCCGGCCCCTCCAGTAATCAGCAAGCGCCAAAGCTCCCTGGACACACAGAGCTGATAGGCAATCCATTCTTCACTGAGCTCTGTTGATAGGCTTGCCGTGGATTTCAGTTGTGTGTAGGCTTCAATCTGCTTTTCCATGGCTGGAGCCTGCCTAGGATCAAACACCCTAGCCAGCCTGTCAACCTCTCTGGCTGGATGTGTGTCCCAGTGCTTTAAGTACTTTGTGAATGCAAGTGGAATGCACCATGGAGATGGTTAAGCACCCCTCTCCTCTCTTCAATCGCCATCTTTCTCAATAGCTCATCTGTCTCGGCACCATACCCACATGTTTTTGCCGTTCCATTCACTAGATAAGAGCCCAGATCCTCCATGACATTGTATGCAGACACGGCTGTGGAACGGTGGGTTCCTTCCAGGATTGATAGAGCTGTTGTCAGTTTGGAGCAGCCCAGAGATGAAGGTTATCTTAACAGTGTCACGATCGTTATGAGACGAATGAGTGGACCAAGGCGCAGCGTGGAAAAAAGACATCTTCTTTTAATGAAGAAAAACAAACACTTACTAAACGAACAAAAACAAACGTGAAGCTAAAACGAACTAAGTGCACGCATGCAACATAGACGTAGACAATTACCCACAATCACCTAAAGCCTATGGCTGCCTTAAATATGGCTCCCAATCAGAGACAACAATAAACAGCTGTCTCTGATTGAGAACCAAACCAGGCAACCATAGACTTTCCTAAACCTCTACACTGAACACAACCCCATACACTCTACAAAACCCCCTAAACAATACACACACCCTAAACTAGACAAAACACACAAACATCCCCCATGTCACACCCTGACCTAACTAAACTAATAAAGAAAATCAATATAACAAAGGCCAGGGTGTGACAAACAGTGAGGGCCTGCACCTTCTCCTCTGTTTCCAGCTGGCTGAGGATGTTTGTGACTGCCTGGGATGATGACTTTTCTGCCAACAAAAACTCTCTGCACAGATGAACATGCTCTGCGTGGTACTTCACTGCCTCAAACCAGCTATTCCATCTGGAGCTCACTGCTTCAGGAGGAGCCTTGGCCTGCACAAACTGCTTCATAATGAGGAAGCTCACCCATCTTCTCTTTCTGGCAGGGTTCTTGAAGAAGACAGATCTCATCCATGTCACAAGTGATCCAATTTCAGAGAAGTATTTTTAGTACTGCCAGGTCTCACCCACCAGATTAATGACATGGCAGAGACGGATTACATGGACACTGTTGGGCATCACTCCATTCAGAACCTCCTTGTATGCCTTCAGTCAGTAGGAGGCATTATCTGTGACCGCTGCCCAGGCATCGTTCAGGTTCAGACCACGTGTAACAACACCTGCACAGGATCGGTACATCCGAACATCACAACTGCGGGACAGGTACAGGATGGCAACAACAACTGCCCGAGTTACACCAGGAACACACAATCCCCCCATCAGTGCTCAGACTGTCTGCAATAGGCTGAGAGAGGCTGGACTGAGGGCTTGTAGGCCTGTTGTAAGGCAGGTCCTCACCAGACATCACCGGCAACAACGTCGCCTATGTGCACAAACCCACCGTCGCTGGACCATTCAGGACTGGCAAAAAGTGCTCTTCACTGACGAGTCATGGTTTTGTCTCACCAGGGGTGATGGTCGGATTCGCATTTATCGTCAAAGGAATGAGCGTTACACCGAGGCCTGTACTATGGAGCAGGATCGATTTGGAGGTGGAGGGTCCGTCATGGTCTAGGGCGGTGTGTCACAGCATCATCGGACTGAGCTTGTTGTCATTGCAGGCAATCTCAACGCTGTGCTTTACAGGGAAGACCTCTTCCCTCATGTGGTACCCTTCCTGCAGGCTCATCCTGACCTGATCCTCCAGCATGACAATGCCACCAGCCATATTGCTCGTTCTGTGCATGATTTCCTGCAAGACAGGAATGTCAGTGTTCTGCCATGGCCAGCGAAGAGACCGGATCTCAGTACCGTTGAGCACGTCTGGGACCTGTTGGATCGGAGGGTGGGGGCTAGGGCCATTCCCCCCCAGAAATGTCCGGAAACTTGCAGGTGCCTTGGTGGAAGAGTGGGGTAACCTCTCACAGCAAGAACTGGCTAATTTGGTGCAGTCCATGAGGAGATTCACTGCAACACTTAGTATCTGGTGTGGCCACCAGCTGCATTGACTGTTACTTTTGATTTTGACCCCCCCCCCCCCTTTGTTCAGGGACACATTATTAAATTTCTGTTAGTCACATGTCTGTGGAACATGTTCAGTTTGTCTGTTGTTGAAACTTGTTGTGTTCATACAAATATTTACACATGTTAAGTTTGCTGAAAATAAATGCAGTTGACCATGAGAAGATGTTTTTTTTTTTTACTGAGTTTGTATAATACACTGCAGTTGAGCAACAATGGGAAAGGAATTCTGCTTTGAAAGTAGAAAAACTTGTAACCCCACTTTTGAGAAAATGGGCCGAAATGTTTTGGTACACCTACTGGAGAGCTCTTCTTTGTCTACACCCATTCCACATCATTCACACCCTCCTAAGACTTAGCCCCACCCATCTCTAAGGATTCACATGTGAGGCCATGTGCTAAACAGAGTGAGCTAAACAATGAACCTTAATCCCAACCCATACTACTAGCAATAAAAACTGATTGTCATAGATAGTCACCATGCATGAATCTGGAGGTAGCTAAAGCTAACCAACTAGGTTCAATGTTAGCTAGGTAGTTGACATTAGTCAATAACTAGCAATGCAAATGTCTTTCTGAGGTACGAATAATATTACTACACAGATCATAAACGTAATGTTAGCTAGCGGGCCAGCTAATGTTAGCTAGCTAGCTAACAGTAGGCTTTAACTTGCAATGAAAACAACTTTCTGACTAAATTAGAAACGTATAATATCTGAAAATGTAGCTAGACTCTTACATGGATGTCCTTAGTTTGAAGATGTAATCTGGAGACAGGTGTTTTATACAACAGCCTTCTGTGTTCTCTTTTCGACTTCCTCTGCATTTGCAATCATACTCTGCTTCCACCGGGCATTCCACTGATTTCAAAACTCTAATTTCAGGGATATCCTCATCGTCTGATTCATTTTCAGAGTCAGCATCGCGCGATCGTCTTCCAGAAAGTAGGCCACAATTTATTTATTTTTGTCGATAGCGCCTGTTAAATCCAGGGCAGCAATGTTGAGAGCAACACTTTTGCAGTTATTTTTTTATTTAAAAAAAGCTGCGGTAGCAAGGATTATCTACACATGCAGCAACTCATGTTATAGACAGAAGCATGCTACATGGCAGACTAATCCAAACTCATCTCTCGGCATGTCCAACCCATCCATTATTTCAGCCAATCATGGCTAGGGGGAAGGTTCCTGGCTTTTTCTGTGGCTAAACCAACTAGGCTTGTAATATTTTTATTTTTTATTAGTATTTACAGATGGCATATAAGTTTGTTATTAAGGCACATGAAAGTTCACATGTTCCAGAAGGCATTTCTGCCAAAAAAACGCATTTTGATAAAAATATATACTTTTATGTTCAAATGCCTCTCCTGTGAAGTAGTGACTTGCGACATACACCTAGCTTCTTAAAACGGGTCACAAATACTCAACCTAGTTCGGCACAAAACAATTGGTAATTAACTACAATTGCCATAATCCATTGCGCTTGTTCTGCCGGACAGAGGTGGATACACACAGACCACAAGAAACCGCATGAGAGAGGAATGTACACAACACAACAATGAGCGGTAGCTCTATCTGATTGATCCTTGTAGTTTTTGGTAATAAGCCGTCTTGAAAGTATGCCTTATCTACTTTGAATATCTGCTAAAATGGTTTTGTTAGACATCTCTGAGGCATAGACAGTCAGCTACTAGCTAGTCAGGTAACTACTAGTCGAGGTAAATGGGATGACTCAATGGGGAGCACATAGATCACGTTACATGGATGTCTGGCTGGCCGTCTTCTACTGCCTGAGCAGAGATGAGATGGTGATAACTTTTTAGGAAAATAATAAAGTAATCAAATAAAACACTGTAATATACACAACTGAAATATTTTATTAAAGTAAGGTAATGTGAATAAGTGATAAACATGCACTAATTGGCAGTCACTACCATCATCGGGCTGTTATTGTTTTATTCTGTGTTAGACAATGTTTTGGCAATTGAATGTTCTCCATATTTGGCTTTGAAATTTCAATAAACAATCTAAATTAATGTAAAGGTTATAGTTCATCATGTATTTTGTTTTAAATAAATCTGAACCGAAATCTAAAACCGTGATAAAAAAGTTAATTATGAACCGAACCGACCTCAAAAAGCACTAACTGCTCAGCTTCAACTTCTCTTAATTTACCTAAAAAGCAATTCATACAAGTAATAGTCTTAGAAAATGGGTCATTAACTAATTATGAACTGTTATAACACTAATTGCTGTTTTTTTTAACAGCCTGTTCTATTGAACACATGCTGTGGCAAATGAAACCTGTCCGACAGCTAAGAGACTCACTCAGACTTGTATTACAGGGAGAGAGCTGACCCAACGTGGGTCAAGTGTGCTGGCTTATGTGGTACCACTCTGTACCTAGATACACTTTAATCAGCGTTAAAACAACGTTAATTAAATATTTAATGGGTACCTTTCACGACCTGCACCAACTCTCCATCACCAGGTCGTCAGTCTGTCTTGCATGATTAATTAGACTGATTGACAGACACTGCACTATGTTAATCTGCACACCAATGTTTTACATTAGTTTTTTCAATTTTTGTTTGAAATTCAGTTTAGTTTCAGTTAGTTTTCAGACTTGATCTCCTAGGTGTTAGTTGTATAAAAAAATTATTTTGTTTTCATATTATTTAGTTTTAGTGTTAGGGACAGAAAGCATGCGTGGACTGCTAGGAGGCCCTTTACTCAGTACTTTGTCGAAGCACCTTGGGCAGTGATTACGGCCTCGAGTCTTCTTGGATATGACACTACAGACTTGGCACACCTGTATTAGGGGTGTTTCTCCCATTCTTCTCTGCAGATCCTCTCAAGCTCTGTCAGGTTGGATGGGGAGCGTCTCTGCACAGCTATTTTCAGATCTCTCCAGTGATGTTTGATCAGGTTCTGGCTGGGCTCTGGCTGGGTCACTCAAGGACATTCAGAGACTTGTCCCGAAGCCGCTCCTTCATTGTCTTGGGGGTGTGCTTAGGGTTGTTCCTTTGTTGGAAGGTGAACCTTCACCCCAGTCTGAGGTCCTGAGCGCACTGGAACAGGTTTTCATCAAGGTTCTCTCTGTACTTTGCTCCGTTCATCTTTACCTCGTTCCTGAATAGTCTCCCAGTCCCTGCTGCTGAAAAACATCCCCACAGCATGATGCTGCCACCACCATGCTTCACTGTAGGGATGGTGCCATTTTTCCTCCAGACTTGACGCTTGGTATTCAGGCAAAAGAGTTCAATCTTGGTTTCATCAGACCAGAGAATCGTGTTTCTCATGGTCTGAGAGTCCTTTAGGTACCTTTTGGCAAACTCCAAGCGGGCTGTCATGTGCCTTTTACTGACGAGTGGCTTCCGTCTGGCCACTCTACCATAAAGGCCTGATTGGTGGAGTGCTGCAGAGATGGGAGAACCTTCCAGAAGGACAACCATCTCCACAGAGGAATTCTGGAGCTCTGTCAGTGACCATTGGGTTCTTGCTCACCTCCCTGATAGAGGCCCTTCTCCCCCGATGGGACTGGGAGACTAGTCAGGATCGAGGGAAAGATTAACGGAGCAAAGTACAGAGAGATCCTTGATTAAAAACCTGCTCCAGAGCGCTCAGGTCCTTAGACTGGGGTAAATGTTCACCTTCCAACAGGACAGCGACCCTAAGCACACAGCCAAGAAAATGCATGCGTGGCTTCAGGACAAGTCTCTGAATGTCCTTGAGTGGCCCAGCCAGAGCCCGGACTTGAACACGATTGAACATCTCTGGAGAGACCTGAAAATAGCTGTGCAGCGACGCTCCCCGTCCAACCTGATAGAGCTTGAGAGGATCTGCAGAGAAGAATGGGAGAAACTCCCCAAATACACCTGTGCCAAGCTTGTAGGGCCGTACCCAAGAAGACTTGAGGCTGTAATCACGGCCAAAGGTGCTTCAACAAAGTACTGAGTGGAGTCTGAATACTTATGTAAATGTATTATTTCACTTTGCTAACATTTTGTAAAAACCTGTTTTTGCTTTGTCATTATGGGGTATTGTGTGTAGATTGATTCTTTAAAAAAAAAATCCATTTTGGAATAAAGGCTGTAACATAACAAATTGTGGAAAAATGAAGGGGTCTGAATACGTTCTGAATGCACTGTATGTCGATGTCGGTGCCTATCTGCCCAGAAAACTTTTAGACTGTGTTGGTGGAAGTGGTGGTATAACAAAATAGGTTCTATAGAGGATTTGCAGAGTGCAAAATATACTTTCCCCCCATCATATTATAGCTAACAACTAAAATAAATATAATGTATTTTGTGCATGTTTTATTGCATAAAGGAGACACCGTGGGAAAGAAAGATAGTGTGTCAAAGCAGTGGGCCGGAATCGAACCCAGGTCACAAATTATGATTTTTTTTTTTGACTTTATGCAACAATCCCCACCTGGACCCCTACAGTATAGGTAAAACCACCTTTGAGTTGCGAAACAAATATTAACTTTACCTGGCGAAATCAATGATCTACAAATCAAATCATCCAGCTCACCATTTGGTTTTTGCGTTTTGATGGGGGACAGTTGTGAAAACACAGGTGACAACACCAGAAACAACAGGAGTTAGTACAGCAGTGAGCTTGCCTTGTAATGGAGTTGCAATTATGAGGTAAGGAAAGCGTGAAGCTTCTGCTGTCATTTCACCATGAGAGCAGGAGGCTCATTCTGGAGGTGATTAATGGAGACGTCTTCTATGGCTCCTGAGGGGGAGAGGAGCACACGAGCAGGCCTTATTTTCAACCATTGACCGAACTGACTGAGCTTCCGTTTATTTTCCCACGACAGATGGGCCATTGCTTGTTTGCACCTCTTGGCCGCTGAGCATCCTCAATCTTCCTCAGCCCCACCGGTTCCCCTGTATAACAGCCTGTCCCATAGGTCACCTCTGTGGCTTAACTACCAGCCCCAAGTTACTAGGCACACTGAAATCGATGGCCTGTTATTCTCTGGCAAACATTGTTACAACTTTGTATTTCTCCATTATACTCACTGCATTGTGCTCTGGGAGTGAGACCGAGTTCTGGCAGGGGTGTCACCCTATGGGGATGTGCTGCTGCTGAGGCATTCGAATAGATCATTCAAGGGGCTCTGCCATAGACTCTCAGCTCTACTACCACATAACATGTAGCGAACCCACATACCCTGATTCCAAGCCCCCTCTACAGGGCACAATGTGGACGTATCTAGGACATGGTGTCCAATCAGACCCTGAGCAGAATGATTGTTCCTAAAATGTCAGTCTTTGAGCTTTTAAAACTTTACTCCTTACTCCACACTTAAGGGGATTTTTTTTCAGTGTGTGAAAAAAAATAAAAAATCAATTGGATAAGTCTCCACCCCCCTGAGTTAATACTTGGTGGAAGCACCTTTGGCAGCAATTACAGCTGTGAGTCTGTTGGGCTATGTCTCTACCAACTTTACACACCTAGATTTGGCAATATTTGACCTTCTTTAGAAAACTGTTCAAGCTCTGTCAAGTTCCTTGGGGAGTGTTGATGGACAGCAATCTTCAAGTTATGCCACTCATTTTCCATTGGATTTAGTGCAGGGCTCTGACTGGGCCACTCAAGGTCATTGACCTTTTTATTCCTTAGCCACTCCTTAGCCACTGTAGCTTTGGCTGTGTGCTTCGGGTCGTTGTCATGCTGAAAGGTGAACTTCCATCCCAGTTTTAGCTTTTTTGCAGCGGCAGCAGGTGTTCCTCAAGGACTTTTCTGTACATTGCTCCATAAATTGTCCCTTCAACCCTGATAGTCCCTGACGATGAGAAGCATCCCCATAACATGATGCTGCCACCACCATTCTTCACAGTAGGGATGGTATTCTTTGGGTGATGTGTTGGGTTTGTGCCAAACATAACACTTTGCATTTAGGCCAAAAAGTTCAATTTTAGTTTTGTCATACCACCCTACCATACATGCCAGATTTGTAGAGCGCTGTTTATACTTATCCCATGATCTGTGCCTTTCCACAACTTTGTCTGGGCATTCTTTTGAAAGCTCCTGCTCAGGGTTGTGTTTGCTTTGCAATTCACTACCCAGCAGAGGAAACCTACAGGAACTGCTGAAATTTATCCTGAAATCATGTGAATCACTGCAATTTAACACAAGTGGAGGCCAATTAACTTAGTGTGTGAATTTTAAGGTGATTGGTTACACCTGAGCTCATTTATTATCACTATTACAAGGAGGGTGGACGCTTATCCAACCAAGCTATTTCAGTTTAAATTGTTAGATTTTTCACTTGGAAGTTGTGGGGTAAAATGTGTAGATCAATGGCGGGAAAAACTATTTCAGCTATAAGACAAAAGGTAAACATTTTAAAAGGGGGTGTCAACTTTCTATAGGCATTGTAAGGGATAAGATTTGAGGTCAGAGGCCACAAAGAAGGGGCTACCATGGTCTTGACTTCATCCGAGGACATTCATAATCCGATTATTACTCTGTGATATTCAAAGGAAAGTTTCTGTGTTCATACTTGAAATGCCACAGAAAATAGTGCTTTGACACTGATTTGTAATTGACTCGCTAGTCATGGTTCATATAATAGAAAACTTCAGTCAACCTATAGCAGGGTTCTCTGAGAGCTACTTTAAAGAATGAAACATGTCGCAAGCTACTAATTAACTTAGCTTTCAAATAGGCATGTTCTTTTCTCCCCTGCAACTCTTCCCCAGGTCTTTGCTGTAAAAGGGATGTGTTTTATGTCAATATACCTGGTCAAATAATGGTTAATCAGCAACTCTAACGGGGCCTTATAACATCTGTTATTTCCTCCCAAATTCTGTTTTCTGTTTTATTTTTTTGTGGATAAAAAAAGTGCTATTATTTATAGAGAAGCAACAAAATTGTATGTTCGGAGTGTATGTCAGTGCATAAATCACATCAGAGACCATTGTTGAGGTCTGTGGAAAAAACGAACGTTTAGATTTTGGAGTGCGATGTTTCTGTACAACTCATCATGGTAGAGTTTTGTCAGGTAGACCTACTTTGTTGTTAACATGTTATTGAGAAGGGGAAAGCTTTGCTGTCTACCCACAATACGGTTGTCATTAGCATCGCTAACTGTCTACACAAAGTGATACACAAACGTGCACACCACGCAGATAGTCGGGGCAATATTGCTGTAAATTAGGCCTAATTTATTGCCAGATATTGTGTTATGTTTGGCTTTTTAAGCCTACCCCTGCCTACCCCTGTCTAGGATTGTGACAGGGGTAGGATTGTGTCAATGTGACTGATTGGACAGCAGCAGTTGATGACAGTTTGATGGAACCCATGGAAAGTGTCTGCTCTTTCAGAATAGTTTGGCGAGCTACTCATAGGTGGGCTGAGAGCTGCTCATAGGTGGGCTGAGAGCTGCTCATAGGTGGGCTGAGAGCTGCTCATAGGTGGGCTGAGAGCTACTCATAGGTGGGCTGAGAGCTGCTTGTAGCTTGTGATCTACCTGTTGGAGACCCCTGACCTATAGTGTGTCATGGGTCTAGGACAAAAATAAACGTCCCTTTTTCAGGACCCTGCCTTTCAAAGATAATTTGTAAAAATCCAAATAACTTCACAGATCTTCATTGTAAAGGGTTTAAACACTGTTTCCCATAAACAATTAATGAACATGCACCAGTGGAACGGTTGTTAAGACACTAACAGCTTACAGACGGTAGGCAATTAAGGTCACAGTTATAAAAACTTAGGACACTAAAGAGGCCTTTCTACTGACTTTGAAAAACACCAACAGAAAGATGCCCAGGGTCCCTGCTCATCTGCGTAAACGTGCCTTAGGCATGCTCCGTACTGTGAGACGCCTAAGACAACGCTACAGGGAGACCGGACGGACAGCTGATCGTCCTCGCAGTGGCAGACCACGTGTAACAACACCTGTACAGGATCAGTACATCCGAACATCACAGGACAGGATGGCAACAACTGCCCGAGTTATACCAGGAACACACAATCCCTCCATCAGTGCTCAGACTGTCCGCAATAGGCTGAGAGAGGTTGGACTGAGGGCTTGTAGGCCTGTTGTAAGGCAGGTCTTCACCAGACATCACCGGCAACAATTTCGCCTGTGGGCACAAACCCACTGTTGCTGGACCAGACAGGACTGGCAAAAAGTGTTCTTCGCAGTTTTGTCTCACCAGGGGTGATGGTCAGATTCGCATTTATCGTCAAAGGAATGAGCGTTACACCGAGGCCTGTAATCTGGAGTGGGATCGATTTGGAGGTGGAGGGTCCGTCATGGTCTAGGGCGGTGTGTCACAGCATCATCGGACTGAGCTTGTTGTCATTGCAGGCAATCTCAACGCTGTGCGTTACAGGGAAGACATCCTCCTCCCTCATATGGTACCCTTCCTGCAGGCTCATCCTGACCTGACCCTCCAGCATGACAATGCCACCAGCCATACTGCTTGTTCTGTGCGTGATTTCCTGCAAGACAGGAATGTCAATGTTCTGCCATGGCCAGCGAAGAGCCCGGATCTCAATCCCATTGAGCACGTCTGGGACCTGTTGGATCGGCGGGTGAGGGCTTGGGCCATTCCCCCCGGAAATGTCCGGGAACTTGCAGATGCCTTGATGGAAGAGTGGGATAACATCTCACAGCAAGAACTGGCAAATCTGGTGCAGTCCATGAGGAGATTCACTGCAGTACTTAATGCAGCTGGTAGCCACACCAGATACTGACTGTTACTTTTGATTTTGACCCCCCCTTTGTTCAGGGACACATTATTCCATTTCTCTTAGTCACATGTCTGTGGAACTTGTTCAGTTTGTCTCAGTTGTTGAATCTTGATATGTTCATACAAATATTTAAACGTTAAGTTTGCTGAAAATAAATGCAGTTGACTAGTGAGATGACGTTTCTTTTTTTGCTGAGTTTACTAAAACTGTGCTGCATGAATTCTAATAAAGACCCCCAAACTCAGACTGACGAATTGACTGTAAAGCCCACCATTCTTCAGCCCTCCCAGTGCCAATGTCGATCAGGACAGAAATTCATTGTGTGTCTGAGATTTTTGTGGCAGACACTGCTCAACAATTATTTTGTTTTGTCGACATTTGTAATGTTTACCGAAAACATTTTGGTTTCCAAAAGTCCTGTCATTACGTTTTTTTTTTATCCGACATGGTACTTTTTTGATTTTATAATTTAACTAGGCAAGTCAGTAGAGAACAAATTCTTATTTACAATGACGGCCTACCCCAGTCAAACCTGGACGACGCTGGGCCAATTTTGCACCGCCTTATGGGACTCCCAATCACGGCCGGATGTGATACCGCCTGGAATCTAACCAGGGACAGTAGGGGCACCTCTTGCACTGAGATGCAGGGCCTTAGACCGCTGCGCCACTCGGGAGCCCTTCACTTTGGATGGTTGGATGGAAACCTGGTTTCTGACTCATATACTGAAGCTACTCAAACAGACTCTTATCGGTATTCATTTGAATGAGAGACAAACAGATGCTTGGAGGGAGAGGAAACGCCAGATCTGCAAACACATGTAAACTGATTAAGAGAGAGAGTCAAAACAAGGCTGTGGCTGTAATCTCAATCTCTCGCTCTCGCTCTCTCTCATTTTATATATAGAGATTGCAACAGTAAAGTCATGATTCAATGATGTTCCACCCCATTAAGAATACTAAGTGTGAAGAGATGCCATTCGACAGTGAGCTAACTATGAATATGTTTTCAGAACTTTTATTTACATGACTGATCAAAACAAATGATCTCAGGCTCTCGTCTCGCTGCAGCAGACATACATTGAAAAATATGTTTGGTGCAATAAAATCCCAGTATCGAATTGCAATACATAGATTCATGGGAGTCACAATACATACACTGAACAAAAATATAAACACAACATGTAAAGTGTTCGTTCCATGAGCTGAAATAAAATATCCCAGAAGTGTTCCATAAGCAGAAAAAGCTTATTTCTCTCATTCTTTAGCGGAAATTTGTTTACATCCCTCTTAGTGGTCATTTCTCCTCTGCCAAGATAATCCATCCACCTGACAGCTGTGGCATATCAAGAAGCTGATTAAACAGCATGATCATGGTGCATCTTGTGCTGGGGACAATAAAAGGCCACTCTAAAAAGTCCAGTTTTTCCACACAACACAATGGCACAGATGTCTCATGTTTTGAGGGAGTGTGCAATTGTCATACTGACTGCAGGAATGTCTTCCAGAGCTGTTGCCAGATAATTTTATATTAATCTCTCTACCATAAGCTGCCTCCAACGTCGTTTTAGAAAATTCGGCAGTGCATCCAAACGGCCTCACAACCGCAGACTACGTGTATAGCGTTGTGTGGGCGAGCGGTTTGCTGAATTTGAATGCACAGAGATACCGTGATGAGATCCTGAGGCCCATTGTCGTGCCATTCATCCGCTGCCATCACCTGATGTGTCAGCATTTTATTATTATTGTTATTATTAAACCTTTATTTAACCAGGAAGTGCTCGTTGAGATTTAAAATCTCTTTTTCAAGAGTGTCCTGTCCAAGATAGGCAGCATCAAGTCATTACAAAAATTACAGACAACATGAAAACTACATGTAATCTAGTAAAAACCATAGAATTCACAAAAGTATAACAAAATCAAAAACAGCAAATTAAAAACATTGACAGGTCAGGGAATCAGTCTCCTGATCATTCATCAGTGATTTAACAATACCAATCGGGACAAGTTCTTCCAGTTTAAAAGTATTTTGTAAGGCGTTCCAAGACGATGGCGCAGAGTACATAAAAGCCCTTTTACCAAATTCAGTTCGGCCATTTGGAACAGTTAGCAGGATAAAGTCCAGCGAACGAAGAGAGAATAATAAAAAGGTAGTAAACCCCAAATGGCTTTGTAAATAAAAGTATACCAGTGACTGAGCCTACGAGTGACTAGAGAAGGCCAGCCAACTCTGGTATACAAAGTGCAGTGGTGCGTAAGGGTTTTGCAGTTTAAAATAAATCTCAAAGTGCCATGGTAAAGGGTGTCAATTGATCTCAAACACTGAGCGGAAGCATTCATATAAAAAATGTAGTAAAGGCATACATGTAGCTGATACTAGCCTCCTTCTGTACACAATTTCTCACAATGTCCCAGTTCTTCCATGGCCTATACTCACCAGACATGTCACCCATTGAGCGCGTTTGGGATGCTCTGGATCGACGTGTATTTGACAGTGTATTCCAATTCCCGCCAATATCCAGCAACTTCGCACAGTCATTGAAGAGGAGTGGGACAACAATTAACAGCCTGATCAACTCAATGCGAAGGATATGTGTCACGCTGCATGAGGCAATTGGTGGTCACACCAGATATTGACTGGATTTCTGATCCACGTCCCGGTCATGTGAAGTGCGTAGATTAAGGCCTAATTTATTTATTTCAATTGAGATTTCCTTATACGAACTGTAGCGCAGTAAAATCTTTGAATTTGTTGCATGTTGCATTTATATTTTTGTTCAGTGTATATACAGTGGCAAGAAAAGTTATGTGAACCTTCTGGAAATACCTGGATTTCTGCATGAATTGGTCATACAATTTGATTTGATCTTCATCTAGGTCACAAGAATAGACACAGTGTGCTTAAACTAATAAAACACAAACAATTATACGTTTTCATGTCTTTATTGAACACACTGTATAAACATTCACAGTACAGGGTGGAAAGAGTATGTGAACCCTTGGATTTAACAACTGGTTGACCCTTCTTTTGGCAGCAATAACCTCAACCAAACGTTTTCTGTTGTTGCGAATAAGACCTGCACAACGGTCAGGAGGAATTTTGAACCATTTGCTCTTTACCAAACTGTTTCAGTTCAGCATTATTCTTGGGATGTCTGGTGTGAACTGCTCTCTTGAGGTCATGCCACAGCATCTCAATTGTGTTGAGGTCAGGACTTTCTTCTGTTGAAGCCATTCTGTTGTTGATTTACTTCTGTATATTGGGTCGTTGTCCTGTTGCATCACCCAACTTCTGTTGCGCTTCAATTGGCGGACAGATAACCTAACACTCTCCTGCAAAATGTCTTGATTAACTTGGGAATTCATTTTTCCGTTGATGATAGCAAGCTGTCCAGGCCCTGAGGCAGCAAAGCAGCCCCCAACCATGATGCTTCCTCCACCATACTTTACAGTTGGAATGAGGTTTTGATGTTGGTGTGCTGTGCACTTTTTTTCTCCACACACAGTGTTATGTGTTCCTTCCAAACAACTCAACTGTAGTTTCATCTGTCCACAGAATACTTTGCCAGGAGCGCTGTGGAACATCCAGGTGCACTTTTGCAAACTTCAGACGTGCAGCAATGTTTTTTTTGGACAGCAGTGGCTTCTTCCGTGGTGTCCTCCCATGAACACCATTCTTGTTTAGTGTTTTATGTATCGTAGACTCGTCAACAGAGATGTTAGTATGTTCCAGAGATTTCTGTAAGTCTTTAGCTGACACTCTAGGATTCTTCTTAACCTCATTGAGCATTCTGCACTGTGCTCTTGCAGTCATCTTTGCTGGATGGCCACTCCTAGGAAGAGTAGCAACAGTGCTAAACTTTCTCCATTTATAGACAATTTGTCTTACCGTGGACTGATGAACATCAAGGCATTTAGAGATACTTTTGTAACCCTTTCCAGCTTTATGCAAGTCAACAATTCTTAATCTTAGATCTTCTGAGATCTCTTTTGTTCGAGGCATGGTTCACATCAGGTCATGCTTCTTGTGAATAGGAAACTCTAATTTTGTGAGTATTTTGTATTTTTTTTTAACCTTTTATTTAACTAGTCAAGTCAGTTAAGAACAAATTCTTATTTACAATGACAGCCTACCGAAAGGCAAAAGGCCTCCTGCGGGGACAGGGGCCTGGGTTAAAAATAAAAAATATGACAACACAACATGGTAGCATGAAGAGATTGAGATAAAACTGTTCAGTTTGAGTGTTTGTTGCAGCTCGTTCCAGTCATTAGCTTCAGCGAACTGAAAAGAGGAGCGACTCAGTGATGTGTGTGGTTTGGGGACAGAATGAGAGAATGAGACTGGCAGAACGGGTGTTGTTGTTGGAGGAGGATGAGGGCTGCAGTAGATCTCAGATGGGGGGGAGTGAGGCCTAAGAGGATTTTATAAATAAGCATCAACCAGTGGGTCTTGCGACAGGTATACAGAGATGACCAGTTTACAGAGGAGTATAGAGTGCAGTGATGTGTCCTATAACGAGCATTGGTGGCAAATCTGATGGCCGAATGGTAAAGAACATCTAGCCGCTTGAGAACACCCTTACCTGCCGATCTATAAATTATGTCTCCGTAATCTAGCATGGGTAGGATGGTCATCTGAATCAGGGTTAGTTTGGCAGCTGGTGTGAAAGAGGAGCGACTACGATAAAGGAAACTAAGTCTAGATTTAATAGGGAAAGTCGGCTATAACCAACATCTCCAATCTCGTCTCATTGATTGGACTCCAGGTTAGCTGACTCCTGACTCCAATTTAGCTTTTGGGCAAGTCATTAGCCTAGGTGTTCACATACTTTTTCCAACCTACACTGAATGTTTAAATGATGTATTCAGTATAGACAAAGATACAATTATTTGTGTGTTTATTAGTTTAAGCACACTGTTTGTCTATTGTTGTGACTTAGATGAAGATCAGATCCAAGTTGATGCAGAAATCCCAAAGGGTTCACATACTTTTTCTTGCCACTTTATCTTATCGGCACCTATGTATCGTGATAATATTATATTGTGAGGTCCCTGGAAATTCCCAGCCTTAGTGCTCTACACCTCTGCGTAATCTCTTTGAGCCTGAGACAACTTTATTGCTCTGATCTCTCTTCAGAGAGGGACCGCAACATCAGCAGTGTTCTGGCCCTCCAGCGAACCCCCTGGTTCCCCAGTCCCCATGCCCTCAAAAGGAGGTTGAACCTGGGGAGGCCAGCACCACAAAGTGGCCTGGCAGCCATCACATGCCTGAAGGTGTTTTTGTTTGAACCTTTTTCATTCATTTACTCTACGGCGCAAGTGTGTCTGCAACGTTAAACAAGCAGGGGCCAACGTGTAAATATTTAGCCTTCCATGTTTGAGCGAGTTCAAAGGCGGCCTGTACAAGTGAATGAAAGACATTCTCTGGCTTCCCAGTAAACACCGCATTTTATCTAAGCTCAGATAACGGAGTCTGAAATGAATGGCCGTATCTGAGTGCTAACAGGAGAACAAAGCAAATTCCAGGGACCTGTAAACTGGAGACGTAATTTGCTCCATAACTGGCGATGGCTTCATTATGGCAGAGGAAGTAATTAATCACAATGTCTTTTGTGTTGCACGTTGAATAGAGCACACACACAGGACCAACCCCAGATTGAAACTAGAATCTACCAGATCACGGGTCCAACAGGTTTTTTTGATGTGCAAATTGAGAAGGACTAAAAGCACAAACACCCGTAGGAAGCATCACACAGCTTATGTGCCTTGATGTCCTGCTCCTGTGGGCATTTAGACACAAGTAATAGCCTTCAGATGCTGCTGGGTGTGTTTCCATTGCCAGCTGAACATGCAGGTCATAGAAGTCATGACCCCAGTTGACCCTTAGGACTTCCTGACGTTAATCAGTTGGGGGTTCGAGAGCTCTACTGATCCCAAGTTTTTAAAGGTTAGGATGTCTTAATGAATCATCGTGATCATTTGATGTGGATAAGCCTGTCTGGACAATTTCGAATATTATTATGATCTTTTGTCAAATGTTTTTTTAGTTTGTCAACCTGAAGGTTCACATGCAAATCCAAGTAGCATACGAATTAGATCAATCGAAGTCGCTATGCTAAGCCACTTCTATTTACTGACTTCCCACTGGGCACAGACGTCTATTCCACGTTGGTACAACGTCATTTCATTTAAATGACGTGGCAACAATGTTGATTCAACCAGTGTGTGCCCAGTGGGTTGTCTCACTCCCTAGCCTGCACACTGATTATCAGCTCCTGCCCTGAGACAATATTATTTACTGCAATAATATCATGCAACTTTTAATCATGATGTACCGGAGTAGCATGGCCTGACGATCTGTTTTACAATCACAAAATGAGTAAAGATCAATCAGAAACACATTTTTATTATGTACACCAGCAGAAGGATCATATCACCCATTAATCATGACAAATGAACTGTGGGAAATGTCACAGCCGTCTATCAAGAACCATGAAACAGCTATGCATATCTAATCAACTTCAAAGACAACGCAGGTTCCCACAGAAATATCCTCTAAAAGGGTTCTTGGAAAAGCTTGGACTTTGGAACGTGGAACCACCTGAGGTGAATTGTCCTAGCCTGTGAGGTTGTAAAACGAAACCGGGATGTTCAACTCCAGTCAACGAGGCAGATGTCCGTGAGTTCAAGTGGATGATATCAGCGAAGTGCACATCATTTTGTCACGTCTTGTGCCTCAGTGACAGTTGTGCTTCTCGCTAACATTATCTCATTCCAGAGGAAGTACACATTTAGAAGGAGAAACGGAAAGATTTCCTCCAGAATGACAATAGGGTTATTCATTTGTCAGGAAGCAAGCAGTCTCTTGTAGAATGCTAATGTAAGGCTGGCTGTCCGTTTATTTAATTTGCGTGGGACACATACTTAACTGGAAGTGGACATGAAAGAAGCGTGAGAGAGATGCAGAGAATATAGAATATAGCCTTTAGGCTGAACTGCAGAACAATTGGTCTTGTATAGGGGTGATTCCTCACCAAACTCGAACAGAAAAATACCGAATGTTTTTTTTTTTCTGTTTTTTTTTCTTCTTCTTCATGAAATGTAATCATAGAAGGGTCCTTTAGAGGAAGGGTTGTTGACATATATTTGACATTGGTATCTTAAAGCATAATTGAGAAATCATTAATTGAAGTTGGAATATTGGTGACATTTTGTCCTTACCCAGGTCTCTTAAGACTCCATAATGTTTCATCTGTAGGTGCTACAAAGCAAAAGTTGGTCTTATCTGAAGCTTTACCGCTTGTCCGTAATGTGAGTTGTAATTTTCCTTTCAATCACACATTTCTTACATACATTTATGAATATTGAAAAATATCCAAATGTATATTTAAATTATACAATTTGAATAAACTGAAAATCCAAATCACTGTATATTTTTTGTTCTAGTTTTGTGAAGAATCCACATAAGAGTTGCCAGATCCTTGAATATTCCCCCTTTTCTACCACCTCTTCTCCTATAGAGAAGAGTTAAGCCCTAAAATATACTTTGGAAGTCATATTAACCATGGAATCAGGGTCCATAAATGTGTCAATGAAACATACATTCTGCACCAACACCGAGTCTAATTGAGCATAATAACGTTTCTATACACTATACAGTCTCTTTAGAAGAAAAATCATTCTCCATTCGTTCTAGATGTACACCTGTTGAGTGGAGTGGCTTTCCGTCCTTCACGTTTTCCATCCTGAATTTATAGCCTTCATCTGTAGAAACGACATTAAACTCTGTCTTCTATAGGATTGCCACAGCCGTTGCCTGGGATGTCCTCGCTGACTCCCCATGTAAAAGATATTGATTATCAACTCAGGCCATAAAAGTTGACATCTGTCTAATTTGATGTTCACATTTTAGTAATTTAGCAGACACTCTTATCCAGAGGGACTTATAATTAGTGCATTAATCTTAAGATAGCTAGGTGAGACAACCACATATCACAGTCATAGGAAGTTTCCTTGGAGGTTCATTATTGTGGCGTTCTAGTCTACCACCCATTGGTGACTGCTGTATTTCACTGTTTGTGTCTTATGGTTGTGAGAGCAGAGAAGCTGCAATGATGATGATAATGGCTTGGATTCAAATAACACCTTTCTACCAATTGAGGTAGGCTACTCAAAGCGCTTTACATAGTAAGGGGGAAACTCACCTCATACTCCACCACTGTGTTGCACAACCACCTAGGTGATGCACGGCAACCATTTTGTGCCAGAACACTGACCACAATTCAGCTAGCATGGTGTAGAGGTGAGGAGTGATATATGCCAATCAGGAATGAGAGGGATGATTAGGTGGCCATGATGAAAATGGGGCCAGGTTTGGAATTTAACCAGGGTTAACATCCCTAGTCTTGCGATAACTGCTATGGGATTTTCAATGACCACAAGAGTCAGGACACCTGTTTAACATCCCAGCCTAAAGACACACACTACGCAGAGCAATGTCCTCTTCACTGCCCTGGGACATTGATCTTAAGACCAGAGGGAAGAGTGCCCCCTACTGGCACATTTCCAGCTACAATAGTCATTTACAACATTAACAATGTCTACACTGTATTTCTGATCAATTTGATGTTATTTTAATGGACAAAAAATGCTCTTATTTAAAAAAACAAGGACATTTCTAAGTTACCATAAACTTTTGAACGGTAGTGTAATGTTCGTCTAAGGGAGGAGACAAACGCAGCGTGGTAAGTGTTCATGTTATTTTAATAAATAACAAACAAACAACAAAGGGAGTGAACGAAACAGTCCTGTAAGGTGCAGCAACACAAAACAGAAAACAACTACCCACAAAACACAGGTGGAAAAAGGCTACCTAAGTATGGTTCTCAATCAGAGACAACGACAGACAGCTGCCTCTGATCGAGAACCACACCCGGCCAAACACACAGAAAAGAAAACATGGAACACAAGACAAAGAATGCCCACCCCAACTCACGCCCTGACCAAACCAAAATAGAGACATTAAAAAGGATCTCTAAGGTCAGGGCGTGACAGGTAGTGTACCTGAGCTGACAAGGTGAATTCCAGGGGTGGTGCTCCAGTGGTGGTGTCCTACTATGGCTGATCCTGTAAAACAACACATTTCACTGCACCTATCCAGTGTATGTAACAATAAAACATCTTATTTAATTTGTATTTATTTGTTACTACCATGCAACCTCTAGCTGTGCTGTAGTTGTGTGGGCTTTGGCATCAGAAGAAGGACTCATGCTTTTACGAGGCCAGCAGCTGTGAGGGACAACATTAGGCACGCTAACTCATTGCACAGAGTGGCCTAAACACATTGGGCCAATTTATTCCTGGCAGCAAATTCACATACTGTATACAGTCACAGCCACAATTCGTGCGA
This sequence comes from Salvelinus namaycush, assembly GCF_016432855.1. Taxonomy (NCBI): domain Eukaryota; kingdom Metazoa; phylum Chordata; class Actinopteri; order Salmoniformes; family Salmonidae; genus Salvelinus; species Salvelinus namaycush. Next base: position 2,253,365 of record NC_052339.1, on the reverse strand, counting down.
CACATTTGGTGAGAAATCTGAAGGGAAATAGTCCTGGCTGGTTATCTTATGGTTTTAGGAAGTCCTCATACGGGGGTCGTATGACCTCGTTCACCCCTTCCAGCTCTCTCTCTCTTCTCTAGCTATACTGGAGCAGCTGTTGGCCAGCGCCCTCAGTGGGTAATCCCTAGAACAGAGACTGCTAATGAACCCTGAGCTCTTTAGGAAGACCTGGCCCTGAACCCTCTAGAGGAAAAGCCACATCACATGGAGCATGTTAAGTGAATTGGTTTACCTGCTGCCTCCGGTGGGCTCCAAGGGTTGAGGGGGGGGGGTGTCAATATGACGTCTGTCGGAACAGATCCCAAAAAAACATGGATGGTTCTGTTCAATCTTTGGCTCATGTTGACTGATATTATACCTCATGTGGTTTAGTGTCTATTCTGTTTACTGTGTATGTACTTAGGCGTTGCATGTTAACTGCGCATCACTGTTGTATAATAGTTGACTGGGTTGACCACAGTGGTTACTCAGTCGGTGAAGTACTCTAAGCCGTCATCGCACAGGTCAAACGTTTCACCTAACCTCACTCCAAGTTCTCCGGAGCAGCCTGTTGGCATGGCGACTGGTGATGTTGACATCCATATCAAAATGGAAGCGTCTGCACCATCCGTGATCTAGTGCCCGCCAGTCATCGACAACAAGCTCATTACTCAGTAGAGCAGATTAACACCCCGGAGATCGAACTCCTCCCCTCCCCTCCGACACCCCCTCTACAGTCGCACATTCCATAGGTATCATGTTTCAGTGAAGATATGAAGCACTTGGCTGGAGTTTGACACATTCAGTAAATTATCTCTTGGAGGGGGCTGACATGGCTTTCGGGGGGGCCTGGTTGGACCCTTCCTGCCCCACCCTCCCAGAGGAGACAAACCCAACTAGAGTGGGACCGGGAAATATATTTTATTTGCATTATGACTCGTCCAATATAGGGCTATATGTCACTCAGTATTGGAATTCTGACAATGTTTTACGACTGTAGGTACGCCTACTTGTCATGGTTATCTTTCGTTAATCAGTGCATAATTACCCTGTCAGGCCTGATGGATGTACAGAAAGAGGATTTCCCAATATGTGTGGTGTGAAAAACTTGTGAAAAATGTGAATCCTTTGTTCTTCTCCATAAAGAATGTGTGGGCCGCAGCCAAAACTTTCCTCGTGTGACCTACTGTAAACCAGGGCAGTGCTTTTAACACAATCGTTATCAGGTGAATAGTTTTTAACCCTTTACACGTGTGGGAATTTGCCTATATGGATAGGGCTAAATTTAAATGTTTCTTACATAAGAAATATGAAATGCATGACAATTGTAGCAATTGAAAGGGAGCAGTTTGGAGAGTATTGGAAAATTATTAGACCAAAAGGTGAGGACACAACAGTTCACCATACACAAGAATGAATCCAAACATTAAGACTGTCGATTTTATTTTTGTTGCGCATTTTACATTTACTGTACTTTTCGCTGCATTTGTTGGTAACAAAATCTGAAAATACTCTGGATACATTCAGTAACATGATAAGAATATTCTTGGAAAATGTGGGGTAGGTGCAACATGAGTGAGCAGACTAACTGGTGTCTCCAAGTGGCCACAAACCTGGCTGGACTAACTTGTGTCGCCAAGTGCCCACACACCTCTCCAAAATGTGCACAGTTCCTAAATAAGTAATTTCTAAGAGTATTAAACTACTGTATAAAGTGCTTTTTTTGAGCTCTCCTAGCTGTGCCATTGAGGAACTAGAGCAAGCACACTTGTAGTTGTTTTGTTTGGAACACAACCCTGCATCCCCGCCAAAAATGGTCCATTTATAAATCCCAATCTGGGTCGGGTGGGCATCGTTTGAAAGCCTGTTCTATTGCCAGCATGACTAACTAAGTTATAAAACACGATGTTAGGCTTTCGCAATGCAATTCAAGGGAACAGATCATTTTGGTGCGCATAGAAAGGAGTGCATTCATGTGCGTGTGCCGCGACATTTTCATCACAATAGACAAACAGGCTAATTCTGTTCAGAACAACCCAGGGTATGCCGCCGTGTCATTTCGAAACTGTACATCAAACATAGTGAGTGATCATAAACGTTGACACTGTATATGACATGAGTTTTATGATATGGTTATGTGAAGTGCACATTTGGACGGGTGTTTGGCTTGCTTGACAGCGGTATTTTTTATAATCCTCAACGTCTCGTCTTTCAAATACCTTTACAACCATTTCCCTCACTCAGACAACAAAACATTTGCAAAAGTTGCCCAATTTAGTGGGAGGGATAGGGGTGCTCAAATTCAGAACGGCTGTCAGTCAAAAACCATACAACGCTGTGAAGCGCAGAGCCAGAGCTCTGACGTCATGTATAGCATGTTACTGTACAGCCACTGTGTTCCAATTTAGGCATTTATCGGTGCCCAAATCTGCCATTTTCAACCTGTATACGGGTACGAGTGTAAAAGGGTTAAACAACTAATTCACCTACGTCGGTTCAATCTGTGAGCGCAATGCACATTTTCTCGAGAGATAAATCCGATTTAAACCCGAACTGTGCAATGTAGTAGGGAGTTGTAGTTCCCAACATATCAATATTCTACATACAGTACACTGAGTAGACCACACATTAGGAACACCATCCTAACATTGAGTTCACCTGGTCAGTCTGTCATGGAAAGAGCAGGTGTTCTTAATGTTTTGTACACTCAGTGTAGTTTATCGCAGAAAACGTGGTAATTAACTATAATGACCATAATCCATCGCTGCCTACTTGTCCGGTCTGAGACAAAGAGAAGAGATTGAAGAACACACAATCGAGAGGGATAGAGAGCAGTTGCTTCATGAGGTATCGCGAGAAATTCATGATCTAAGATTGATAGTGATCATATGCCTTTGACTTTGAAGAACTCCTAAAATCGTGATTTTTGTCAGACAGCAGCTCTAAAGACATGAGATATTTACTTGGAATTTAATAATAAATTAATCAAATAGGCCTAAAACAAATGTAATATACACAACTGAAATATTTTATTAAAGTAATGTGAATAAATTATTGTTAAGTGATAAGCAGTAATGGGACTTTTATTAATAGTTTTATTCTGTGTTACATCATTCAACCCACATAATGCAGTGCATTTAATGTCCAAAGAAATTATCGAAACCGAAAATTGAAAACTGTGATTGTTTTAATCAAACCGAACCCAAAAAGCACTATCATATCAAATGTATTTATATAGCCCTTCTTACATCAGCTGATATCTCGAAGTGCTGTACAGAAACCCAGCCTAAAACCCCAAACAGCAAGCAATGCAGGTGTAGAAGCACGGTGGCTAGGAAAAACTCCCTAGAAAGGCCAAAACCTAGGAAGAAACCTAGAGAGGAACCAGGCTATGAGGGGTGGCCAGTCCTCTTCTGGCTGTGCCCAGGTGGAGATTATAACAGAACATGGCCAAGATGTTCAAATGTTCATAAATGACCAGCATGGTCAAATAATAATAATTACAGTAGTTGTCGAGGGTGCAGCAAGTCAGCACCTCAGGAGTAAATGTCAGTTGGCTTTTCATAGCCGATCATTAAGAGTGTCTCTACCGCTCCTGCGGTCACTATTCGCTCAGCACTACAGGTGACCTGCTTGAATAAACACCAAGTCAAATTGGGATTCCCCGTTCCCACTGAAGCATGGCATAGTAAAGGAAAGGCACTCTGTTGGCAACCTCCTTTGATGCTTTAAACATTAATTAAGCAGTTATAATTTAACTTATTATACTTCCAGTCTGTGTGCATACAATATGTACAGTAGAGGTGATTCTCATTTACATTGAAAATCCCATCCGAAAGACAGCACCCTACACAGGGCAATGTCCCCAATCACTGTCTTGGGATATTTTTTTTTACACCAGAGGAAAGAGTGCCTCCTACTGGCCCTCCAACACCACTTCCAGCAGAATCTAGTCTCCATCCAGAACCAACCCTGCTTAGCTTCAGATGCAAGCCAGCAGTAGGATGCAGGGTGGTATGCTGCTACAGTATGTGTATGTTGGGCCCACAGTCTCTTCCCTGTTGTGTGCTTGAGGCGTGAGCATCATTGCAGCATCAACATGTAACATGTTTTAACCGGCTTTATCACAGTTGCTGCCAACAGTATTTTTCAGTGACAACACAATTCTGGCGGCCGTCTTCTGTTACACGCAGGTGTTCGCCGCTTGCTAGATAGCTAATTATCTAGTCTATCTTCTGTGAACACACCCTGTAACATGGAGATATGACCGTGTGGGAACATTAACCCTATAAAGGCGTGTATCAATTTAACCTTTTTGTATTTTGGAAATGATGTCTCACTGATATTAAAGATAAGGTCCTTATACGTCCAAAACCGTACCGCAAGTGATGTGTGTTAATGTTCAGACCGAGCGCTGGTGCTCTTTAACAAAACTCCCCCATACAGAGGTTGCCTTCGTCCAACGACTTTTATGTGTAATGTAATGGGGCTGAGAGTCATGATCATGGGCTAAGGTCAGCCATACAGATTATTGTTACACCCACACCCAATGATCAAGGACATCAGCCTTAGCTGCAAATCTGTGCAATATCATCAGACTAATTGAGATAAAACAGAGCAAATAAAACAGACCCCAAAAAATATACACTACACTTAATTCAAATTCATATCATACAAGGAATGCCAATGTAAATGGTTAGTGGGTTTTACCATCCATCTTAATCCAAAACCAAGGGATGATTGAATAGTTAAATTAATATTGTCTAATACAAATAATAAGCAGAATGTCAGGGCTGGGCTGGGCTGGGCTGGGCTGGGCTGGGCTGGGCTGGGCTGGGCTGGGCTGGGCTGGAACAGAAACCTGCACGTCCAGTAGCTAGATCTCTAGGAGCACGGTTGGCCTTGCATGTTCTAGGTCTACGCATTGTTACTTTTAACACCACTTCTAACTGTAAACCAATAGCATACACTGAGTGTACAAAACCTTAAGGGCACCTGCTCTTTCCACGAGGTGAATCCAGGTGAAGGCTATTGATGTCACTTGTTAAATCCACCTCAATCAGTGTAGATGAAGGGAAGGAGACAGGTTAAAGGGTGATTTTTAAGCCTTGAGACAATTGCGACATGGATTGTGTATGTGCCATTCAGAGGGTGAATGGGAAAGACAAAATATTTAAGTGCCTTTGAATGGGGTATGGTAGTAGGTGCAGGCGCAACGGTTTGTGTCAAGAACTGCAATGCTGCTGGGTTTTTCACGCTCAACCGTTTCTCATGTGTTTCAAGAATGGTCCACCACCCAAATGACATCCAGCCAACATGACACAACTGTGGGAAGCTTTGGAATCAACATGGGCTAGCATCCCTGTGGAACACTTTCGACACCTTGTAGAGTCCATGCCCTGATGAATGTAGGCTTTTCTGAGGGCAAAAGGGGATTAAATTAGACCAGGACTTGCTTCATTGTTGATAAACAACTTACCCGTGTGTTACACATCATCCTAAAGCTGCCACTTCTTGCTGCTAAATGTTACTATCCATGCAGGCAATGCAGCCCGCTGCAGTGCTTCTTTGGAAAATGTATAAACTTTAATGTTCAAAAATAGATTCTTCCCCGCTCTTAAAGACCATCTCCTGTACTATGGCTTCTAATTTAGCTAGCTAGGTGTTTACAGCCACGACGGAACAGCTGTTTACAAACTCACCGGAAGTTCTTTGGGATTCCAGGGTTCACTTCCGCATCTCCTCCGAAAGCTGTTAAATAGGTCTATAGAACGGTTCTATATAGCACCAAAAAGGGATCCGCTTTAAGAACCCTTATTTGACACTATATACTATATATATTTTTCTACATGGTATGTGTTTCGTTTAGCCAGGTCACTCATGGATACCACCCTGACAAAAAATAGGGTGCCACCATCACGTGAGTGGGGACCAAAGCGACAACCCCTCCCTTCACTCACACACATTCCTTTTCAATACTTTGTCACCCTCCTGAAATAGTCAGACTGTCGTGTACTGTAGCTGCCATACTTTTACAACCAGTCAGCTGCCTAAGCAATCACACCCCTGAGGGCAGTGTATAGTGCTCTACATGCAGGACAATGATGGAGGCAATGAATATGTCAGTGGAAATATGTTATGTGGAGGGAGTCTTGCTGTGTTCATTGAGCCTACTGGATATGGCTACTGTATACTACTGTATATGGTACCTGTGGGGAGGGATGTACCTTCATGTAACATTAACATCTACCCCTAGACACCAAAGACTTGCTGTTATATTGCACTCAGCATTTGCAAAATTTCCCTAACCACTATGTGGATACTGAATCCTGATATTTGATGTTCATATGTACTCTTTAAATTTATTCCCAGGATATTGTGTGTTATAATCCAAACATTTTTATAGCATGGCAAAATAAATGAGAGATCTTATACACAGAGAATGCGTGGTATGGATTCCATTCTGCAAAGCGTTGTCCTATTTCCTGACCAAATATGATCAAGAGGGCAAACAATGACCAAGAACATTGTTTTCTTTGTTAGCAAACCTTGTTTCCCCATACCTGAGCTGCAAGCAACCAGTGGGTGTAACGTGAAAGGCTTTGAGGCATCCATTCTCACAGAGCTGTTAAACAATATTGAAAAAACGGTCTCACCACTGTCAAGATATGACATGTTCTGCATAGGCATTCCAAAGGTGACGCTCCCTTCAGCTAGGCAACGTTAGGTGGAGTGTGAAATTGAGCTATTTAAAAGAACAGAATTCACATTCCAGTTGGTCTTGTCTCCTCAATGCCTTGATTTGTCTCAACTCTTCTAGTCCCATGTATCCAAGAACACCCTTGTCATTGAACTCAGCACATTCTGAGTTGTACTATATCGATATGAACACCCAGAGCTGTAGAGCTAAATGTTCTGTGCTAATCATTAGCATTTACTGTGCAGCAGACCTGTCAAAGGCTAATATGTTTGAACCGTCGCATGGCTCATTATTGGTTTAGCAGTTAGGCTACGCTGTGTTGATTAACATCCTCTATTCATATTTTTTTTACAAAGCTGAGGCAACACTTTGTGTCCCAAATGGCACCCTATTCTCTATGTAGTGCACTACTTTTGACCAGAGCCCCATGGGCCATGATCAAAAGTAGTGCACTATGAAGTGAATATGGTGCTAATTGGAATGCATTTTATAAGTGGGTGTGTGTACGCTCTTTAGCCTGCATGTTTGGCCTACGAGGGGTTCTGCTTTAAGAGTTGTGATTTTATAAATTAAGATGAAACTAGGGCCAAGTGTGAAAGACCCAGACAGTTCGTCTGGTAAACGGTTTCCCTTCAAAGGAGAGCAGCTTTAACATGCACACTCATAAATCAGTAAGGAGGGTAATCATTTCACTCTTGGTAATGGCTCTCTGATGAGTTTCTTTTTCTCTGTGTTTGCAGGATGGCTGTTGACGACCCTCCCCTTTCTGCTATACTCAGCTGTCAATCAACCAGGATGAGCAGATCTCTAATCAAGACATGGACCTGGATGCAAAGACTGAAAAGGTGGAAACGGCATATCATGCTCAATAAGGGATTTTATGTTGTAATGTCTGTTCCTTATATTTTGTCAATAGAATCTGCTGTATGATAGGAAGCCAGCCATAGAACATGGTTTTGGAATGACCACTTCTTCCCTTTTTAAGTGTATCTATGAATAAAGTCAAGTGAAATAAGTCAGTTCTGAAGCGAATACAGACACACTCACACATAAGTAACACAATTCCCCTCATTGACACACTATGAGGTCAGTTCCCTTCACACCTCCAGGTCAAGACAGGGGTTGAGGGACGTCCCTAGGGAATATTTAAACAGTGGTCATCACATTTCCTTCCTCTCCTGCCACTCAGTTTACAACGAGTTGCTTATTGGCTTTATAACTGGGGCTCGTATTCATAAAGATCCTAGATCCGCACTTCCACACAGAGATGCTGTATGAATACAAGCCCAGAGGCTTTGTGAAGGTCAGAATTTAAGTTAAATATATAAATAAAAAAGGAAAGAAAGAAGTAGCTTTGTTGTTACACACTTCTCACTTCCACTTTTCTTTGAGTCATGCTGATGTTGAAGACAGACCCACCGTGAAAGGGGCCCCAGTGGTACGATACATTGTGAACGGTACTGTGGCCGGGAAGTACCCAATGTCACATGTCACGTAGTACCACATCCGCTTACCACAGCCTTATTCTAGTGAAAGCGACAGTACTCGTGCAGTCTCACCTGCCGTAGGGACGTGTGTGTGTGAGTGCCTGCATGTGTGCGTGCATTCATGCGTGTGTCTGTCCTGACAAAGACATTCATCTATGCAAGAGGTATCTCAATGTTCTAATCTATCTCATTGTTCTATGTGGGTATATGGCGTCAAATCAGCCTCTAAAGTCAATTGGGCAAGATGGGGCTGTCGAGCAAGATGAAGCAACGTTGAGCAAGCAAACACTGAGTCGAGAGCGCAGAGGATGGTTACTGCAAGCAGAGGATGACTGCAACGAGCGCACAGACAAGTCGAGAGCACAGAATGTGGTCGAGCGAGCAAAGGACGGGTCCTGAGAGCGCACAGGCAGCGGGGACGCGCAAAAAAAAAGAAGAAAATTGTCAAATGCGCTTTCACAAATACACTGCTTCCCCACATGGATTTTTTTCTCTCACAACAAGAAATCTTGCTCTCGCAACTGCAATCTTTTACTATAATTTTTATTACAGGTTAAAAATCTAGCCAACATTGGTTAACACAGCATAAAAGTAATCATTATTATGGAGCCCCAAATCCCGCCAATTTCTACAATTTCACTTCTTAAAATCATATTTTAACCTTAACCACATATTTAACCTTATGCCTAACCTTAAGTTAAGACCAAAAAGCACATTTTTGTTTTCTTACATTTTTTACGGTACAGCCAATGTTGACTTTGTGGCTGTGTTATCTTGTGGAAACCGGATTTGGGCAGTGAAAGGCAAGGTGATGGGTTTGTTATAAGAAATCTTTGGTGATGGTGGTGGTGAAGTAGTGACGATGGCCGACGATAAAAAGGTACGCTCTATAGTTTTTCAGTAGAGAACCTAACCAACCGACTAATCACCTGTGATTTTGAAATTGAAGTAGCTAGCTAGCTAGTTACTTGTTCTTCTGTTATTAAAGCAGGATATCTACAGTGGTGGAAGAAGTACCCAATTGTCATACTTGAGTAAAAGTAAAGATACCTTAGTAGAAAATGACTCAAGGAAAAGTGGAAGTCACCCAGTAAAATACACCTTGAGTAAAAGTCTTAAAGCTGTTGGTTTTAAACATACTTAAGTATCAAAGTAAATGTAATTGCTAAAATATACTTATGTATTAAAAGTACACGTCTAAATAATTACAAATTCCTTATATTAAGCAAACCAGATGGCACCATTTTCTTGTTTTATTAATTTACGGATAGCCAGGGGCACGCTCCAACACTCAGACATAATTTATTAATGAAGCTTGTGCTTAGTGAGACCGCCAGATCAGAGGCAGTAGTGATGACCAGGGATATTCTCTTGATAAGTGTGTGAATTAGACCATTTTCCTTTCCAGCTAAACATTCAAAATGTAACCAGTACTTTTGGGTATCAGGGAAAATGTATGGAGTAAAAAGTACATTTTCTTTAGGAATGTAGTGAAGTAAAAGTTGTCAAAAATATAAATAGTAAAGTACAGATACCCATAAAAACGACTTAAGTACTTTACACCACTGGATATTTAAGAAAGCTAACTATCTAGCTAACGTTTAACCACATATAAAAGTTAGCTACAATGCTCTTGGTTAAATCAAAAGATACTGCTAAGTTAACTAGGGGATAGTGTAGAAGACCAGCATGACTGGGAGGGAGTGGCGGAGGAGGTGGAGCCAAGAGAGATCAAACTCTGAAGTAAATAGCCAATATTATAAACCGCTAACTGCGTACTTTGAGTTCTAGACTATTTGAAACACAGATTTGATTTACTTTTACTCTGGCAGTTTTTGTGCAGTTACAACAGAAGAGAATGATTCTAACCATCTATCTCTCCATGCAGGCCCACTATGTGGTGGGGAAGTTATTCTCTGCTTAGCTGACAGAGATAGGAGATACAGAAGTCCACTGTTTAAAGTCCCTTGGGTCTCTTCTATGCACAGCACTCTGGGGAATTGCTGCAGGTATTCATGATTTCTATCAATCACCCCCATAACTTAATCACTGGTGGTACTGAGTTCCTCTAATTGCTTTGATGCTGTATGGAGGCATTCTTTTTTTTACCCCCTTTTTCTCCCCAATTTCGTGGTATCCAATTGTTAGTAATTACTATCTTGTCTCATCGCTACAACTCCCGTACGGGCTCGGGAGAGACGAAGGTCGAAAGCCATGCGTCCTCCGAAACACAACCCAACCAAGCTGCACTGCTTCTTAACACAGCGCGCATCCAACCCGGAAGCCAGCCCACTGCTTCTTAACACAGCGCGCATCCAACCCGGAAGCCAGCCGCACCAATGTGTCGGAGGAAACACCGTACACCTAGCGACCTGGTTAGCGCACTGCGCCCAGCCCGCCACAGGAGTCGCTGGTGCGCGATGGGACAAGGATATCCCTACCGGCCAAACCCTCCCTAACCCGGACGACGCTAGGCCAATTGTGCGTCTCCCCACGGACCTCCCGGTCACGGCCGGCTGCGACAGAGCCTGGGCGAGAACCCAGAATCTCTGGTGGCACAGCTGGCGCTGCGATGCAGTGCCCTAGACCACTGCGCCACCCGGGAGGCTTGGAGGCATTGTTATGAGGACATTTGTCACGCAGAGAGGATGACATGTTATTGACTTTGACCACCTGTTGTCTTTTTGGTTAGAAAGATGGTTCTATACAGAGGATGGTGCTATACTGAATGTGTACAAGTAGGTTAGGTAAGGGATGAAGTGAAAACTAATAGGAGGATAGCTCCCCACGACGAGGGTCGGGCATGAAATGACAGCAGGCTGTTCGATACTGAGCCATGCTGACTGACGAGTGGCGTGGATTAGTACAGCTTGGCTCAGTCCCACATTGTATACAGTTATCACTTATTTGGCTAAATAATTATCCATAGTTGCCTCTCTTTTTTTGCCTTGAATGCAAAACTTTTCAACTCCAATTGAACTCTGACATTTCCTGACATATTTTGACTGTGTGTAGAGAACATACAGTAGCAGTCAAAAGTTTGGACACACTTACTTATTCCAGGGTTTTTCTTTATTTTTACTATTTCTGTGTTGTAGAATAATAGTGAAGACACCAAAAAGATGAAATAACACATGGAATCATGTAGTAACCAAAAAAGTGTTGGGAAAAAATATTTGAGATTCTTCAAAGTAGCCACCCTTTGCCTTGATGAGAGCTTTGCACACTCTTGGCATTCTCTCAACCAGCTTCATGAGGTAGTCACCTGGAATGCATTTCTATTAACACGTGTGCCTTGTTAAGTGAATTTGTGTTATTTCTTTCCTTCTTAATGTGTTGTGTTGTGTTGTGACAAGGTAGGGGTGGTATACAGAAGATAGCCCTATTTGGTAAAGGACCACGTCCATATTATGGCAAGAACATGTCAAAAAAGCTAAGAGAAACAACAGTCCATCATTACTTTAAGACATGAAGGTCAGTCAATATGGAAAAAAAACATCAAACGCTATGATGTAGCTGGCTCTCATGAGGATCGCCACAGGAAAGGAAGACCCAGAGTTATCTGCTGCAGAGGATAAGTTCATTAGAGTTAACTGCCCCTTCAGATTGCAGCCCAAATAAATGCTTCACAGAGTTCAAGTAACAGACACATCTCAACAACTGTTTAGAGGAGACTGTGTGAATCAGGCCTCCGTGGTCAAATTGCTACAAAGAAACCACTACTAAAGGACACCAATAATAAGAAGAGACTTGTTTGGGCCAAGAAACACGAGCAATGGACATTAGACCGGCGGACATCTGTCGTTTGGTTTGATGAGTCCAAAATCTGAGATTTTTTTGTTCCAACCGCTGTGTTTTTGTGAGACGCAGAGTAGGTGAACAGATGAACTCCGCATGTGTGGTTCCCACCGTGAGCATGGAGGAGGAGGTATGATGGTGTGGGGATGCTTTGCTTGTCAACAGGACAATGACCCAACACACCTCCAGGCTGTGTAAGGGCTATTTGACCAAGAAGGAGAGTGATGGAGTGCTGTATCGGATGACCTGACCTCCATAATCACCCGACCTCAACCCAATTGAGATGGTTTGAGATGAGTTGGACCGCAGAGTGAAGGAAAAGCAGCCAACGAGCTCAGCTTTTTTTGTGTGTGTAATTTCATAGTTTTGATGTCTTCACTATTATTCTACAATGTAGAAAATAGTAAAAATAAAGAAAAACCCTTGAATGAGTAGGTGTGTCCAAACTTATGACTGGTACTGTATGTATCCCTCCATTTTCCTCAGTGGAGTCCTATCCAATGTCTATGCACCTGTTGTGTTGGCGTAGTTACCGGACTAGTGGTAGGAGTTGTTGATGACAGTGATGCGTCCCAGTGTGATCTCAACAAACAGCCGCTGTGGCAAAACCATGCCTGGTGACGACAACCAGATGATGATATTTCTCCACCCTGGATCACGGTAAACACACACCTAGTCACTCTCTCTCTGTGTATGTTTGTTGCATGTGAGAGAGTGAGTAATGGGTCTGTATATGTAGGTGTGTCTATGGGGAGAGTAGAATATACGTTTTGTGTATATGAGTCTACTCTGAGTCTGTATACACCCTGTATTGCATGCCTGTGTTTTGTTTGCACACACTTTTCTTGTATGTGAATTAGTACAGTGTTTTGTGACATTCATCTCTCTCTCGTCTCCTCAGATATTTGGTGCTCCCCAGACCAATGTTTCGAGGCAGGGATGAACTATGCTGTTCATCTGAGCTTGCCCCTCTACTCTGCACTCAGTGATGTCCAGTACCCATACACACTCATCGACTCTGTTAGTTCCACCATTACCGCTGTCTTGAGAACAACCAGAGTGTGGTCAAGACCCCCTCCACAGACATCTGCTGCATCTTCATCTTAAGCATGTCAGCTCTGCAGCACCAGGGAGCTAAAGGTACGGCACCGCACTCCCAACAGTCATGTATGACTGCTTAAACATACTTCAACATACTTGTATACTCATTTATGTGTTTCTTAACTAAACATCTAAGGAAGGTTTCTTATGGCTCAATAATACTGACATGGATTGTACACCTTTCCTTAGTCCCACATAGTGAGGTCTGCCATTCCGTATTTAGGCAAACATACAACAGCTCCATGCCATTTTATTTTGATTCCTTGCATCCTTTTTCCGTGCCTCCTTATAAAACCCCATCGGCTCAGACCTCCAATGGGTTTCGAGAAGGATGCGGGTAGAGGAAGTGAAGAGTTGAGCTGAGATTAATTGGGACAGAGCTCATGTCATTGTTTTAGGTGGAATCTTATATTGAAATATTCCATCAAAAAGTATTCACACCCCTTGACTTTTTCCACATTTGTTGTGTTACAGCCTGAATTTAAAATGAATGAAATGTAGATTTTGTGTCACTGGCCTACACACAATACCCCATAACCCTTATGGAAGAACCACATGATTTTACATGTGGAAAATCACATGATTTCACATGTGAAATGATCAAGTTTTCCACATGTAAAATGTTATCATGTGAAACCATGTGGTTTTTGGAACAGTTCACATGTGATGATATTTCACAATAAGCTTCACATGGATTTTCACATGTACATAACCTTTCACATGTGAAACCATGTTGTTTTGGAACACTCCACGTGATGATATTTCACATGTGGATTATTTGGCGATGCCCTGCAAACAAAAATGAGTCATTAGGATGTACCCGGAACATCACGCAGTCGCAATGTTTTCAACTTCCATATTGGAAACACTTAGACATACATGATTACATTGTGCATGTTCATTTATACAGTAATTATTATTCAACCCACCTGGGATTTGAACTCACAACCTCTTGGTTCACGGCATTCTGTTCTTCCTGCTATGCCACCATGTCTGTGTCAATAACTGATTTCACCTGTATTCCTACACTTTGGACTTCAAAGTAAATCCCAGCTTTGTTGAAAACACACTCAAGAAAAACGATATATTTATCAAAGTGATTTAGGAGTGACATTAAAACAGAATAATATGGCCCACCAACATTAGACAACGGTATAGAAAACCCCTCAAATTGCTGAGATAAGTCAATTGAATCATGAGATGATAACGAAAATAGCAGTGCAGATGTCGCTATTTTGCTAAATCCAGAGGTTGTGAGTTCAAATCCCAGGTAAGTGTTTAATCATATTGATTAAAGATGTTTACATTATTTTAGCTGAACGGTGTATCTCTTAGCCCAAAACCCCCATACCACTTAATTACTTCCCTTACAAAAAATACAATTGTGAAATGTGAAGATTCACACAGGGGTGTGAATACTTATGTAAATGAGGTATTTCATTTTCACAGCTCAATCTTTTACGCTTAGCATGAATAAACACAAGTCAGTTTTCAGGGGAACGGAACACTGGAATATAAAAGAGCATATGATGTGTTGAGCAATGTAAAGTTTTATGGGGAGGTCAGGTGTCTCTGTTTGTGCCAGCGTGCCTGCATGTCTCTGTCTGCGTGTCTGTGTTTGACTGACAAGGCTTTAGTGGAGTCATGTATTTTCATGGTATAGGCTGAAATATGTTGAGTCGATGCTGCTGTTGCCTTTATTTTCCCCCCTGTGTCCAGAATGCTTTGTACTCCTGTGACGGTCGCTGTCAGTAGCTGTCACATTCCATCCATCTGTACAAATCCGTCTTTTGTCAATCAGAAAGAGTCTGGAGCAGAATGGTTGAGTCTGAATAAATCTCTCACTTTCGCAGAAGCTCATTTGACTGTGTTTTCTTGCTGTTCCACGGGCAGTTGAAGCACATTCATTACACAAAACCAAACGCTGACGCTGAACCTAGATTTTCTGCATAACTTCCTTCTAGCTAGACTTGGAGGGAATGTACAGACACACACATCACATGCACTTACATACAAAATACTTCTGTCACGCTAAGAAACAACACATACAAACCACACCCTCACCTGTGCACATTTTTATAAAACATGAGAGTTAAATGACATCATTTACAGATTGCGTTGCAGACACTAACTTGTTCAAACATTACTCAAACTGATTCAGTCAAAATGTATTATTGTTTCTAACCACATTATTATTTTAATTCCACCCCACCCATGCCCCAATCTCCACTATATAACTTTCACTATAAGGTACTGTAAATTCCCTAACAAAATATGTTGCCTTTGTACCAGAAGCCATTGAACCACAGAATATACTTTAGGTCTAGATTAGATGCCTCATTTTGTTTTAATTGCTCTCTATCTCTCGCTCTCTCTCTGATTTTAAGCTCTATTGGATCTGAAAGAAAGTGAGAGCGTTAAACAAACAGAGATTTCATTAAAAGAAACCGCTGTCAACTCAATCTTCCCACTCACTCCCTCCTCAGGACGACTGGAATGTCCTGTCATCCATTTCCTCCCAGACAACCTGACACCAAGTGTGGATAGGTTGACTGACTTTCCCACCAAAGTCGGAGGTGGCTACAGATGATTGAAAACACACACACACACACACACATTCCACACAGACAATTTCCTTGCCACACACAGTACTCAAACATACACGCTGTACTGTGAAACACTCAAATAGTGACAATGTCAAAGGAATTCCACAGACTTGTGTTACCACTAAGTCACACATCTTAATGCACATACACCCCCCCCCCCCCCCCCCCCCTCCAGAGGCTGCTCTTGGTTTTGGTCCTATCAGTGAATCTTAGCAATTAAGATATTACTGTATTCTTGAGCAGCTAAATAGCTCTCTATATTCTACCCACACAGTATATTTGAGTTTATGCCTCACTTAAAGAGAGTCTGAAGATTAGTAATTGAGAAATCACCTCCCCTAAGGTACTGATTCATTTAAGCTCTTACTAGAAGTCAGTTAAGGGACTTTACACAAACTGAAAATGAAGGCAGTAGAAATGCCAAGAATATTTTTTCTGTGTCTACATGTTTGTGGTACAAACCAAAGACTTGCGTTGTCTGTAAAGCTCACTTAGGCATATTTTTCCCACTACCAACTATCTGCAGTTCAATTGGTTCAGTTCTCACTTTTCCTCCCCATGACCTCAGTCTCTATGACTGGAGAATCAAAGAGATAGGCTATGCGTTCTATGGAAAATCATGAACAGCGTGGACGGGGTGTTCCACGACGCACTAGCGGAGGAAGTAACCTTCCACTGCAATCTCAATACAAGAGATCACAATAACGAGCTAATTTAGTTCTGGGTGGAGAAAGTTACGTTCTATGCATGGTTCTCTGCATGGTTGTGCTCTGTATTTACAAATCAGTAATTGCATAATGTAGTTGACAGTATGGTATGGAGCCGGCAAAGTCGACTTTTCAACCAACATGAACCATTAAAGGAATACACCACCCAAAAAAACAATATTTTGGTTTGTTTCATTAGTCCATTGTTGACATAGTCCCAAAAAATGTTTTGCTTGTCAGCAATCAAGTTTTTAATAAACTCAGCAAAAAAAGATACGTCCTTTCACTGTCAACTGCATTTATTTTCAGAAAACTTAACGTGTAAATATTTGTATGAACATAACACGATATAACAACTGAACAAGTTCCACAGGCGTGACTAACAGAATTGAATGTGTCCCTGAACAAAAGGGGGGGGGGGGTCAAAATCAAAAGTAACCGTCAGTATCTGGTGTGGCCACTTTGAAAGTTACATATCTTAAACTTGATTGCTGACAAGCAAAATGTATTAGTCGCCAGTCTCCAGACCTGAACCCAATAGAAAATCTTTGGAGGGAGCTGAAAGTCCGTATTGCCCAGCGACAGCCCCGAAACCTGAAGGATATGGAGAAGGTCTGTATAGAGGAGTGGGCCAAAATCCCTGCTGCAGTGTGTGCAAACCTGGTCAAGAACTACAGGAAACGTATGATCTCTGTAATTGCAAACAAAGGTTTCTGTACCAAATATTAAGTTCTGCTTTTCTGATGTATCAAATACTTATGTCATGCAATAAAATGCAAATGAATTACTTAAAAATCATACAATGTGATTTTCTGGATTTTTGTTTTAGATTCCGTCTCTCACAGTTGAAGTGTACCTATGATAAAAATTACAGGTAAACATGCTTTGTAAGTAGGAAAACCTGCAAAATCGGCAGTGTATCAAATACTTGTTCTCCCCACTGTATGTGTGTGTGTTTATATGTGTGTGTGTATGTATGTATGTATGTGTATATATATATATGTATATATGTATGTGTATATATATATACCGGTTTACATAATTTTGATAGCCGGACACTGTAAAGTCCATTATTCCTCTGAAGAGTATGAATTAGGCTGTTTGAGAAGGTTTGAATCCAAGCAACCTGCCTACAAGTAGTTTGACGTACAATACCAACAAAGCTACTGTAGTAGGTCAAAACTTTGTGCTGGAAAACCTTGATAGAGCATGGGTGGAATAAGAATTGTGGTGCTCGTGTGAATTTCCTTTTTTGTTGTCTCCAGACCAATGCCTATTCTCACTGAACTGTTCTCCAATTGAAGGGTTCTGAAATATTCTCTTTCGCCAAGGCGAGGTGTGACCATGAATATATCATAGTCATCCACCTCGGTGGAAACGACTTGACACGCAAAGGGGACAGTCCTGGTGCGTCAGATGCGATCTGATTTGGAGGTGGTTCATCTGAAGGTTCACGGGACAATGGTGGGTCTACTCTGACATCACACAGTGGAGGAGCTGGATGTTCCAGTGGGAAGAGGACCGCAACAATCGTATAGAGATGGCCCGGCGCTCTGTCAACCAGCTGGTGTTTGCACATGCACACAACCTGCCACACTGCCATAAAGCACTGTGTCCCTGGGCAGTACCGTAGGGATGGTGTGCACAAAGCATCTCAGAGTAGACAATTGGTCATAAGTGATGAACATAGAGACCGTTTACTCCTACTCTTATGGGTAAAAAATAATATTTAGGAGACCTCATGAGCTGTCCTAAACAGTTAAGAGTTACCAGGAGGTGTCTTGATTATGAAAAAAGGCAGCAAGCCAGTGGTTCCTGCACCATAGACAGGCAAATGCTTGGAGTTGAAAGAATGTTTTGATATTTCTATATGATCAACCCATAAATGTGACCCGATTTCAGGAAACTAGGCATATGTCGCAAGACACGACTTCACAGGAGAGCTGTTTGAACGTACATTTTTTTAAATCAAAATGCGTTTTTGGGCAGAAATGTCTTCTCGAACATGTGAACTTTCATGTGCCTTAATAACAAACTTGTATGCCATCTGTAAATATGAATACAATTGTTCCATTACAAACATAGTTGGTTTAGCCACAGAAAAAGTGGGCAACCTTCCCTCTAGCCATGATTGGCTGAGATAATGAGTGGGCTGGACATGCCGAGACAGGAGTTTGGATTGGTCTGCCATATTGAAGGCTTCTGTCTATTTGAGCTCGTCAGTCTGTGTTGGTAATCCTGTCGAACACAGATTTTTTTTTAAATGTATTGTGTAGTGGAGCTGCATATAGTTGAAGTTGGAAGTTTACATACACTTAGGTTGGAGTCATTAAAACTTGTTTTTCAACCACTCCACAAATTTCTTGTTAATTAACAAACTATAGTTTTGGCAAGTTGGTTAGGACATCTACTTTGTGCATGACACAAGTCATTTTTCCAACAATTGTTTACAGACAGATTTTCACGTATAACTCACTGTATCACAATTCCAGTGGGTCAGAAGTTTACATACACTAAGTTGACTGTGCCCTTGGAAAATTCCCGAAAATTATGTTATGGCATTAGAAGCTTCTGATAGGCTAATTGACATAATTTGAGTCAATTGGAGGTGTACCTGTGGATGTATTTCAAGGCCTACCTTCAAACTTAGTGCCTCTTTCCTTGACATCATGGGAAAATTTAAAGAAATCAGCCAAGACCTCAGAAAAAAAATTGTAGACCTGGTCTGGTTCATCCTTGGGAGCAATTTCCAAACGCCTGAAAGTACCACGTTCATCTGTACAAAAAACAGTATGCAAGTATAAACACCATGGGACCACGCAGCCGTCATACCGCTCAGGAAGGAGACGCGTTCTGTCTCCTAGAGTTGAAAATGCGAAAAGTGCAAATCAATCCCAGAACAACAGCAAAGGGCATTGTGAAGATGCTGGAGGAAACGGGTACAAAAGTATCTATATCCACAGTAAAACGAGTCCTATATTGACATAACCTGAAAGGCCGCTCAGTAAGGAAGAAGCCACTGCTCCAAAACCGCCATAAAAGAGCCAGACTACAGTTTGCAACTGCACGTGGGGACGAATATCATATTTTTTTGAGAAAATTCCTCTGGTCTGATGAAACAAAAATAGAACTGTTTGGCAATAATGACCATTGTTATGTTTGGAGGAAAAAGAGGGAGGCTTGCAAGCCGAAGAACACCATCCCAACCGTGAAGCACGGGGGTGGCAGCGTCATGTTGTGGGGGTGCTTTACTGCAGGAGGGACTGGTGCACTTCACAAAATAGATGGCATCATGAGTGAGGGCAATGATGTGGATATATTGAAGCAACCTCTCAAGACATCAGTCAGGAAGTTAAAGCTCGGTCGCAAATGAATCTTCCGAATGGACAATGACCCCAAGCATACTTCCAAAGTTGTGTCAAAATGGCTTAAGGACAACAAAGTCAAGGTATTGGAGTGGCCATCACAAAGCCCTGACCTCAATTCTATAGAAAATTTGTTGGCAGAACTGAAAAAGTGTGTGCGGCCAAGGAGGCCTACAAACCTGACTCAGTTACACCAACTCTGTCAGGAGAAATGGGCCAAAATTCACCCAACTTATTGTGGGAAGCTTGTGGAAGTCTACCCGAAACGTTTGACCCAAGTTAAACAATTTAAAGGCAATGCTACCACATACTAATTGAGTGTATGTAAACTTCTGACCCACTGGGAATATGATGAAAGAAATAAAAGCTGAAATAAATCATTCTCTCTCCTATTATTCTGACATTTCACATTCTTAAAATAAAGTGGTGATCCTAACTGACCTAAGACAGGGAATTTTTACTCTGATTAAATGTCAGGAATTGTGAAAAGTTTAAATGTATTTGGCTCCGGTGTATGTAAACTTCCGACGTCAACTGTAAGTGTTGCTCTCCACTTTCTGGAGGATCAGGTTTTTAAATCAGTGGAATTAGTGTGACAGCTGAAGAGATGGAGAAAACACCTGTTTACGGATTACATCTTGAAGCTAAGGCCAACCGTGGTATGGCATTCCTGACAGGGAGACGCGTCCATCATGTCTGATGATGTATACAGGTAAGATAGTCTAGTGTTAGCTAGCTACAAGTTTCTACTTTTGACAGGAAGGGGTTTAATTTCAAGCTAAAGTGTAATGTTAGCTTGCTAACATTAGCTGGCTGGCTCCCTAGCTGACGTTATTATTCGTTTCCCAGAGATATGGGAAACGCTATGCTTTTCTAGTTAGAGCCTAATGTTAGCTAACTATCTTGTTAGCTCCCAGCACTGTGGCATTATTGGCACATTGTTCATTGTTGTTTAACTAGCTAACGTTAGCTGGCTGGCTCGTTAGCTAACGTTACGTGACGTGTGTGATCTTAAACGTTGTTTACCTAGCTAGGTTAATTGTTTACCTAGCTAGCTAGCTATATGGCTTAAGCTAAAGTGTTAGTCAGCTGGCTGGCCTCCTAGTGGACGTTATTATTAAGAGTAATGAAGTTGTTGCCAGCATAGCCGGTTATGTTGATTTCACGTTATCCAAAGGTAAACAAATCATCGGCCGGAGCGTCAAGTGTGCACTCCGATAGTGAAACGAGATGGGTGCGGCTAAAGCTTAACTTCTTATGGCTGGGGGCAGTATTGAGTAGCTTGGATAGATAAAGTGCCCAGAGTAAACTGCCTGCTACTCAGTCCCAGAAGCTAAGATATGCATATTATTAGTAGATTTGGATAGAAAACACTCTGAAGTTTCTAACTGTTTGAATGATGTCTGTGAGTATAACAGAACTCATATGGCAGGCAAAAACCTGAGAAAAAATCCAACCAGGAAGTGGGAAATCTGAGGTTTGTTGGTTTGCATATCCAATATAGTGTCTATGGGGTCATATTGCACTTACTAAGGCTTCCACTAGATGTCAACAGTCTTTAGAACCTTGTTTGATGCTTCTACTGTGAAGGATGGGGGAATGAGAGCTGATTGAGTCAGGGGTCTGGCAGAGTGCCACGAGCTCACTCAGGCCCGTGAGGTAGCTGCGTTCCTTTTTGTTTCTAAAAACAAAGGAATTCTCCGGTTGAAACATTATTGAAGATTTATGTTAAAAACATTCTAAAGATTGATTCTATACATCGTTTGACATGTTTCTACGAACTGTAATTGAATTTTTTGACTTTTCGTCTATACTAAGTGTGCCTGCGCTTCGTGAATTTGGATTTTTTAACTAAACGTGCGAACAAAAAAGAGGTATTTGGACAAAAATTATGGACTTTATCGAACAAAACAAACATTTATTGTGGAACTGGGATTCCTGGGAGTGCATTCTGATGAAGATCTTCAAAGGTAAGTGAATATTTATAATGCTATTTCTGACTTCTGTTGACTCCACAACATGGCGGGTACCTGTATGGCTTGTTTTTGTGTCTGAGCGCCGTACTCAAATTATTGCATGGTGTGCTTTTTCCGTAAAGTTTAAAAAAAATCTGACACAGCGGTTGCATTAAGGAGAAGTTTATCTTAAGTTCCATGTAAAACACTTTTGTCTTTTATCGATGTTTATTATGAGTATTTCTGTAAATTGATGTGGCTCTGCAAAATCACCGGATGTTTTGGATGCAAAACATTACACGCCAATGTAAACAAAAAATGTTGGATATAAATATGAACTTTATCGAACAAAACATACATGTATTGTGTAACATGAAGTCCTATGAGTGTCATCTGATGAAGATCATCAAAGGTTAGTGATACATTTTCTCTATTTCTGCTTTTTGTGACTCCTCTCTTTGGCTGGAAAAATGGCTGTTTTTTTCTGTGACTAGGTACTGACCTAACATAATCAGATGGTGTGCTTTCGTCGTAAAGCCTTTTTGAAATTGGACACTGTGGTGGGATTAACAACAAGTTTCTCTTTAAAATGGTGTAAAATACTTGTATGTTTGAGGAATTGTAATTATGAGATTTCTGTTTGAATTTGGCGCCCTGCACTTTCACTGGCTGTTGTCGAGGTGGGACGCTGTTGTCGAGGTTCATCACTTTTTGACGAAGCCGGTGACTGATGTGATATACTCGTCAATGCCATCGGATGAACCCTGGAACATACAGTGCATTCGGAAAATATTCAGACCACTTCACTTTTTCTACATTCTTACATTACAACCTTATTCTAAAATGGATAAATAAATGTTTTACTCATCAATCTACACACAATGCCCCATAATGACAAAGCGAGAACAGGTTTTTTGACATTTTTGCTGAGAAATTTGCTGCAGGGGGTGCTGAGATGTTGGCCGGGGTAGGGGTAGCCAAGTGGAAAGCATGGCCAGCCGTGGAAAAATGCTTATTGAAATTATCGTTTATCGTAGATTTATCGGTGGTGACAGTGTTTCCTATCCTCAGTGCAGTGGGTAGCTGGGAGGAGGTGCTCTTATTCTCCATGGACTTTACAGTGTCCCAAAACGGTGGAGATTGTCCCCCCAAAAACTGCAACATGTTGCACAGGTCAGATTATATTAACCCCACTGTAACAAACCAAATGCTAGGTAAGAAGCATAGGGAAATAATGTCTAGATACTTTTATCCTGTGGATATTACGTATTTGAATGCCTGGCTGGGATGCAGGACAGTAGATGCACATTGATACTTGAAATGTAATTATGGCATTATGGAATAACTAACTATCAACCAATCAGCATCCAGGATCCAAACTATGTTTTATAAAAAAGTATATGTCATGCAGTGGGACCGTTCTCTTTACAAGAAGACACCGATTTATTTTATTTTTTATCAATCTAAGTGGTACTCCACTGTTTGATGCTAGGTCAATGCCTCTTTCAGGAGGGTGAAAGAAAACTCTCCTGTCAACAATCAATCTCTCAATGTATGTCCATGTAGTGTTTTCAATTCAGCTCTTTATCAGCTATGGTGATGCTATGTTTAAGCTCATAGTTTAGCCAGGGAAAGGCTGTCTGCGTCTCTCTCTCTCCTAGCTAAAGCTGTATGCCGGCTCTGTTGTGGCCCAGTGGTCAGTGGTTTGCGCTCCCATTGAGCAATCTTCCACTGGCAAAATTCCACTTGGCAACAAAGCATCCTTCACTCATGCTGCCAAACATACCCTCGTAAAACTGACCATCCTACCAATCCTTGACTTCGGCAATGTCATTTACAAAATAGCCTCCAACATTCTACTCAACAAATTGGATGCAGTCTATCACTGTGCCATCTGTTTTTTCACCAAAGCCCCATATACTACCCACCATTGCGACCTGTACACGCTTGTTGGCTGGCCCTCGCTTCATACTCATCGCCAAACCCACTGGCTCCAGGTCATCTACAAGTCTCTGCTAGGTAAAGCCCCGCCTTATCTCAGCTCACTGGTCACCATAGCAGCACCCACCCGTAGCACGCGCTCCAGCAAGTATGTCTCACTAGTTACCCCCAAAGCCAATTCCTCCTTTGGCCGCCTTTCCTTCCAGTTCTCTGTGGCCAATGACTGGAACGAACTGCAAAAATCACTGAAGCTGGAGACTCATATCTCCCTCACTAGCTTTAAGCACCAGCTGTCAGAGCAGCTCACAGATCACTGCACCTGTACATAGCTCATCTGTAAATAGCCCATCTAACTACCTCATCCACATTCTGTATTTATTTATCTTACTCCTTTGCACCCCAGTATCTCTACTTGCACATTCATCTTCTGCAAATCAATCACTCCAGTGTTTAATTGGTATATTGTAATTACTTTGCCACCATGGCCTATTTATTGCCTTTACCTCCCTTATCTTACCTCATTTGCACACACTGTATATAGACTTTTTCTACTGTATTATTGACTGTATGTTTGTTTATTCCATGTGTAACTCTGTGTTGTTGTATGTGTCAAACTGCTTTGCTTTATTCTTGGCCAGGTCGCATTTGTAAATGAGAACTTGTTCTCAACTAGCCTACCTTAAATAAAGGTGAAATTAAAAATTAAAAAATCCCTTTCCCCTCGCTGGGTAGCAGCAGCATTGTTTGCTTTTACACTGGGAGGTGTGAAACATGCAGTCTCATTCACACCTCCCCAGCACCAGTCTTTTTTTTTTTTTAGGCTCTGCTGACAAGTTCACTCAGAAGAAGGTGTGACTTCACACCTTAGGTCAGACTTCCACCCAGGAACCGAGAGTTCTTCTTTCAATCGAGGTTCAAATGTGGGTCTGCAATCAGAATGCTTCATTGACAACATAGCTACTCACAATGTGGCTAGTTTCACTATCAAACTACTACGATAAATGCTTCCTCCAAAAAGCACATTTTCCCAAAACAGAGATAGAACTACTATAGTTATGTACTGTAGTTATGCATTTCATATGCTGTATGGAGAGAAACTGTGTTTATTTTGCCGAAACATCAAAATAATTTCATCAGTCCATCTTGTCCTTATCTGTCTATTGAAGTTAAGGGTTGTGAGGGACCCGACTGCTACAGTTTGAGAACAAGTACACTACATGACCACAAGTATGTGGACACCTGCTCGTCAAACAGCTCATTCCAAAATCATGGGCATTATGGAGTTGGTCCCCTTTTGCTGCTATAACAGCCTCCACTTTTCTGGGAAGGCTTTTCACTAGATGTTGGAACATTGCTGTGGGGACCATTCAGCCACAAGAGCATTAGTGAGGTCGGGCACTGATGATGGGACAATTAGGCCTGGCTCGCAGTCGGCGTTCCAATTCATCCCAAAGGTGTTCGATGGGGTTGAGGTCAGAGTTCTGTGCAGGCCAGTCAAGTTCTTTCACACCGATCTAAACAAACCATTTTGGTATGGACTTCGCTTTGTGCACGGGGGACATTGTCATGCTAAAACAGGAAAGGGCCTTCCACAAACTGTTGCCACAAAGTTTAAAACAAATCCAATTTTATTGGTCATATACACATATTCAGCAGATGTTATTGCGGGTGTAGCGAAATGCTTGTTTTCCTAGCTCCAACAGTGCTGTAATATCTAACAATTCAAAACAATACACAAATCTCATAGTAAAATAATGGAATTAAGAAATATATAAATATTAGGACGAGCCATGTCGGAGTGGCATTAGCTAGAGTACAGTAGAATGCAATACATACATATGAAATGAGTAAAACAGTATGTAAACATTTATTAAAGTGACCAGTGATTCCATGTCTATGCACATAGGGCAGCAGCCTCTAAGGTGCAGGGTTGAGTAACCGGGTGGTAGCCGGCTAGTGACAGTGACTAAGTTCAGGGCAATGTACTGGGTGGATGCAGGCTATTGATGGCTATTTAACAGTCTGATGGCCTTGACAGTCTGATGGCCTGATCGGTCCCAGCTTTGATACACCTGTACTGACCTCGCCTTCTGGATGATAGCAGGGTAATCAGGCCGTGGCTGGGGTGGTTGAAGTCCTTGATTATCTTTTTGGCCTTCCTGTGACATCGGGTGCTGTAGATGTCTTGGAGGGCAGGCAGTGTGCCCCCAGTGATGCGCTGCACCACCCTCTGGAGAGCCCTGCGGTTGCGGGTGGTGCAGTTACCGTACCAGGCGGTGATATAGCCCGTCAGGATGAAACAGCCCGACACAAAGTTGGAAGCACAGAATCGTCTAGAATGTCATTGTATGCTGTAGCGTTGATTTCCCTTCACTGGGACTAAGGGGCCTAGCCCAAACCATGAAAAACAGTCCCATACCATTATTCCTGGTCCACCAAACTTTACAGTTGGCACTATGCATTCGGGCAGGTAGAGTTCTCCTGGCATCCACCAAACCCAGATTCATCCGTCGGACTGCCAGATGGTGAAGCGTGATTCATCACTCCAGAGAACATGTTTCCACTGCTCCAGAGTCCAATGGGGGCGAGTTTTACACCACTCCAGCTGATGTTTGGTATTGCGCATGGTGATCTTAGGCTTGTATCCTGTTTGAAAGGTGGCATCCTATGACGGTGCCATGTTGAAAGTCACTGAGCTCTTCATTAAGACCATTCTACTGCCAATGTTTGTCTATGGCAATTGCATGGCTGTGTGCCCAAAATAGCCAAATCCACTAATTTGAAGTATGTGTCCACATACTTTTGTATATATAGTGTATGAGTCCATGTCTAGGACAACAATCCAATAAGCACTCAGGTAAAGGGCTCACTACAAGTGATACAGATCCCAGACTGAATGACAACCATGTAATTCGAAGATATAATAATCTTAAGATTTAAGACAAAAATAAAATATTATTGTTGTATATTATGTTATGTTAAATATTATGTTATCCTACTGTACATTCAATTTAATTGAGAAACAAACGTTACACGGTAATTTTTCTTGATGGAAGAAGTTACTTTCACAGTACATTCACTACCATCTGAGACATTTGTTAAGCTGAAACGTTTACTGTGTAGTGTGTAAACCAAAACCTCTGAGTTTAGTTCCTCTTAGCATGAGGACTTGGAACTTACACACCATAAATGGGAGAGAGTTTCATTCACAAATTTCACTCGATGGGACTATGACAGAGCGCATGGAGACGAGCTGCTGTGCTTACCAAGAGCCTGGGATTTGTTTAATTGGGCTCATAACAAACCATAATAAAGGAACTTTTGTAATGACAACATGCATGACTGTTAGACAAATGCTGGGGGTATTTCCATGGTTTCTCTGTACAATTAAAATGGCTTGCACTAGAGAATAACGAATGGGGGGGAAAATGTATGCTCTCTTTGATCACTAATGCAAAAATGGTGACTTATTTCTTCTTTCCGTCAACATTTGGCTCATGATTTATTGCGAATTCACATTCTGAGTGGATGATGGCTTCATAATGAGTCTATGTTGACACGTTGTACCAATTACCCGCCTGTGAAACCAATTTACTCATCTCTTTCTACTTTCACAAACGTTTAACTATAAGCTGTGGTATCGGTTAAAGGTGGCTATACTTTCTAGCTGCTTTTTCCCCCCAACAGCTTAAAGTCATTTGACTCTAAACAAGAAGCTGTTAATCCAATGAGAGCAGAGCAGGTCAAACACTGTGGAAAATTAGATAGTATTGGCCTTAGTTTTACAACAATTAACTATGTATGATTGCATTAGTGGAAGAGAATAATGATCTAAACATTGTTAAAGTAACGTTAAAAGCTTCCCATCTTTCCTCTTTTCCATGTAAGTATGTGCAAGGTGTAAGATCCATGGGGTAATTCTGGATGGGAGAGGCAGGCCAAGATGACATATAGTGTAATAGTACAGTAGAGCATAAGTACAGTATTTAGGACCAGGGGTTAGAACCAAAATGATTTAACAACAGCTCAATTCGGAACAGAACCCTTATTTTTTCTGTTTCTTTCCAGTGTTCTGACCTGCATAATAAAGTTCTGAACTGGTTGGAACCAAAAAAAGTAACGGTTCATACAGTTCCTTTTTGTTCATTTTTTTTAACCCATGAACTCAGTTTTTACATTTAGCTCATTAATTTACTCCACCAATTAGCGTCGATAGAGAAGCTTGCTACGGAATGAGTTAGCTAGTTGATTACATTTTTGATTGGTCATACAGTGCCACATTGTGTTGTTACAGCCTGAATTCAAAATTGTTTAAATTGATTACACATCTACACACAATAGCCCATAAAGACAAAGTGAAAACATGT
Source organism: Salvelinus namaycush (assembly GCF_016432855.1). NCBI lineage: Eukaryota > Metazoa > Chordata > Actinopteri > Salmoniformes > Salmonidae > Salvelinus > Salvelinus namaycush. Next base: position 2,225,317 of record NC_052339.1, on the reverse strand, counting down.
TTTTAGAAATTTTACCAAATTTATTGAAAATGAAATACAGAAATGTCTCACTTACATAAGTATTCACACCCCTGAGTCAATACTTTGTAGAAGCACCTTTGGCAGCGATTACAGCTGTGAGTCTATTTGGGTAAGTCTCTAAGACCTTTGAACACCTGGAATGTACAATATTTGACCATTATTCTTGTATTCAAGATCTGTCAAGTTGGTTGTTGATCATCGCTAGACTGCCATTTTCAAGTCTTGCGATAGATTTTTAAGTCAAAACTAGGCCACTCAAGAACATTCAATGTCGTGTTAAGAAACTCCAGTGTAGATCTGGCCTTGTGTTTTAGGTTATTGTCCTATTGAAAGGTGAATTTGGCTCCCAGTGTCTGTTGGAAATCAGACTGAACCAGGTTTTCCTCTAGGATTGTGCCTGTGCTTAGCTCCATTCTTTTTTTATCTTAAACTCCCTAGTCCTTACCCATAACATGATGCAGCCACCAACATGCTTGAAAATATGAAAAGTGCTACTCAGTTATGTGTTTTGTTGGATTTGCCCCAAACATAACGCTTTTTATTCAGGACAAAAAGTACATTTCTTTGTCACATTTTTTGCAGTATTACTTAAGTGCCTTGTTGCAAACAGCATGCATGTTTTGGAATATGTTTTATTCTGTACAGGCTTCCCTTCTCACTCTGTCATTTACGTTAGTATTGATGAGTAACTACAATGTTGTTGATCCGTCCTCAGTTTTCTCATATCACAATCATAAAACTCTGTAACTGTTTTAAAGTCACCATTGGCCTTATTGTGAAATCCCTGAGCAGTTTCCTTCCTCTCTGGCAACTGAGTTAGGAAGGACGCCTGTATCTTTGTAGTGACTGGGTCTTTGTAGTGACTTGATACATAATCCAAAGCCTAATTAATCACTTCACCATGCTCAAAGGGATATCCAGCACCTGTTTTGTTTTTATACATCTGCCAATCGATGCTCTTTTTTGTGATGCATTGAAAAACCTCTGGTCTTTGTGGTTGAATCTGTGAATGATACGTACTACTCGATTGAGGGACCTTACAGATAATTGTATGCGTGGTGAAGAGAGATGGGGTAGTTGTTAAAAAATCATGTTAACCACTATTATTGAACACAGAATGAGTCCATGCAACTTATTATGAGATTTGGAATCTGGGCTTGTTTTCATCATGTCCGAGGCATTTCTAGCAGTGGAGGCTCCTCAGAGGAGGAAGGGGAGGACCATCCTCCTCAAAAATAAATCCTATACTAAATATATTCACGTCACCCAAAAATGTATTAAAATCCACTGTTTTGCAATGAAGGTCTACAGTAGCCTCAGCAGCACTCTGTAGGGTAGGACCTTGGTGTAGCCGGAGGACAGCTAGTTTCTGTCCTCCTCAGGGTACATTGACTTCAATACAAAACCTAGGAGACTCATTGTTTTCACCCCCTTCCATAGACTTACACAGTAATTATGACAACTTCCAGAGGACGTCCTCCAACCTATCAGAGCTCTTTCAGCATGAAGTGACATGTTGTCCACCCAAACAAAGGATCAGAGAATGAATCTAGTACTGAAAGCATAAGCTACAGCTAGCTAGCACTGCAGTGCATAACATGTGGTGAGTAGTTGACTCAGAGAGAGAGAAATACAATAGTTGACAGTTATGAAAAAATGTATTTCTTCCAAGGAGAAGCAATAGAGAGAGAGAGAGAGAGAGCGCTAGCTATATTTCGTAGTATATATTTTTTAAACTTTCACTTACTTAGCTAGCATCAAATGCAGCTAGCTAGTTTAGCCTATTTAAACACCTGGCTTAAACAGAGAGGGATGCTATGTTAACTAGATGGCTATGGCTATCCAACACTGGAACTCTCCCAAGTCATGGTAAGCTTTTGGTTTTATTCATTTATTGCCATCGGGGCCTACCAGTGTAACTGCTTGCTGTTGACTGTACACTGTACTGCATGATTGTAGCAGATTTACTAACGCGTTAGTTCTAGTAGCTATGTTGACTATGATGTGACGCAGATATAGGCTGTGTGTAGCGGGTTTCTCGACCTGTGCACCCACGTTGTAAACTTTCATTCGTAGGCTAGGTTGTAGCAACCTCATGATGGGTACAGGGAAAATTGGAGTGCCATATAGTAGACTAAACCTATCGATTGAGCTGGGTGAATGGAGTATGAATGAGAGTCATCCAATATGCTGTACTAGAAATAAGTCCATGCTCATAAAAAAACAAAAAAACATGCTCCCTCATCTTAAACGGCACTGACCGCCACTGTTTCTCACATAATTGCCCAGGTGGAAGGCAGGTCTGGGCTTTGGCGCTGAATGATACACCCTATGATGTCTTCCGGTGTATTGATGGGGGAGGGGCATTTCATCCTGCTGTGTGGCATTTCTATTCTCACTATACATTTTTGTGCATCTAGATATGGTTGTCCTTGTTCGATAGAGCCGACGTCTTTCAGCGATCTTCCTATCGGCGGATTCATTGCTAAATATAAAAGCTGACACATTTTTTCCCAGTCTCTGAAAGACTACAACTAGTGTGGGGCGATGCTTCATACTCTGGCCTCATCCCTCCCCCAAGGCAGGCTTTTTTGAAAGGTAGGTGGACACTAACAACACAATTCTTTGGGCAAAACTGAAAGAATCCAGACTGCAATGGCTTCAAAGGATTCCTCTTATCAACACAAATTCGACGATAAAGATTTTTTTTAATGTTCTATTAGCTACATGGTGAAATTCAACCATACATGTTTCAAGCAGAATATAGCGAAGAGGATTTGAAACAGAGTTGAATTTAGGTAGAAGCTCAGCTACAGCCGGTGCCAGCTCAGAGGGCAGATAACAAATATGGTGGCTAGACAGTGGCGTGCCGTGGGCCTGGGGCCTGGGCCTTCAGTGAGGTACTACACAGTCCCACCCGAATTAATCCACCTCATTATGATGCCATGGCTCTAGACACTATACATTTAGACAGAAACGCAGTATAACCAGGCGTTGCGTCACCTTGAAATTGACAAATTGACATTTTTGGGTAAACAGTGTTTACCCAAAAACATGACACAATCAATGAGTCTTTTCAATATTTCCCTTCACCTTTTCATTGTGCAGCTCCGTTGCCCTGCGCGCTTGTTCTTTGAGCTGTAGATCCACTCCGGTGTCCCCAAAAGTTTTCAAAAGCACCATTGCTTGTTTGGTGTCTCGTTGCTGCCTTGGTTAGACAACTCAAGTTTGCAAAGCCAGTGTGGCTCCAAACACCAAATCGATCACTTGCAAATAATAGGCATTCCCAGCAGTACAGTTTGCAGTGCTTCTCGGAGCCAAGGAGCCTGTGAGCCATTGACAGCGCTCGTAGTTGAAACTTTGAAAGTGGCGAGCGAACGAAGCCCTTTCCCGCCTGTGACAGGCTTTGTGGCGTCGGGCGACCTCTCCTTACAATGTCTAACTTTTCTTGAAAAGTTCGTCTTGAGAATGGCGTTATAATTATATCCTCGACCAAATCGATATCTTCTCCTCCTTCCGCCATTGTGGGTTGAAAAAACAGCTTAGTATTAACGAATTAATTCGTTTATCAAATTCAGTTTCCTAGATCTCCATAGGACCTGCCTCTCAATATTGGTAATCCAATCAAAAGACGTGCACGCGCTACGCCTGCTAGCTGGCTGCTGTGTAACACTGGAGCCAGCCAGCAGGCGTACAATAGCCAACTCTAAAGCTGATTGGTTGACACTAAATTTTCATTTCCATTCACTATAAGCTACAAGCGCCCGCACTGTTGATTCTGAAGGCCTGAGGGCAGATTTTAGACCCCTGGCAACACATGATGGCTGAATATGATTGGATAAAAGATCTAACATAAAGACCAGCCCTCCAAATCTCAACCTGGGGCTGGAAGCAGTGCAACCAAGAGGAAAGCTATGAAATGAAGAGTATAACTCTTACTCTGGGGAATAATTTAATACATATTTGTGGGAAAATATATTTAAAAAATATATATATTCTGATGATGTTTAGGCCAGCAGAGAAGGCCTTGCAGGCCCTGACGGCCCACCACTGTGGCTAGATAAGTAAGTTATTTTTCCTGCAAGCCACCTAGCTAGCTAGCTAACTTTAGTTTATGTACTGAAACCCATGTTGAGCAAATCAAATAATTATTCTGTTTGCTAACTAGCTAGGTAGGTGACATTAGCTAGCTAGTCTAGCTAACTAAGTTGGCAAAACAACTACCGGTAACCATATCTATGACTAAAGGATAGAAGAGGTTTTAGAATCAGATCTATTGCATCTCGATTGGAAAACCTATTTTTAGTCGTAGATATGGCTACTAAACAGCAAGCTACAATGTTACAACCAGCATCCTAAAGCTAGGTTTACAAACAAATGTTAGCACGACTAGAGTTGGCTAGCTAGTTAGCCTGGTACTTGTTATGTGCCATGCACGCCTCACGTTTGTCACTTCTTAGCAAACGTGTAACATCAGCAACTGTAAATAATTTTACTAGCTAGCTGTGTTACATAATTGATGAGGGTTGACATTGGTTATGATTATGACCATGGATGCATTTCAATCTCACAAAATGTTAGGCCTGATGCAAGATAGGATTACAAACCAGATATAAATAACAATTATTGGCTAGCTAGCTAGCTAAATCTACTAGCTAATAGTGAGGAGAAACTATCTGGTTTTACTGTAGAAAATATTTGCCTAAGCATGCCTAACAGACATGGCTGTAGCTAGATACTGTCTGTCTACCTACCTAGGTACATTTGTACGATCTGGTCACTGTGGAGAGGTTGAGGGTTATACTATATTTATTTTTATTAGGCTACATATTGCACTAAATGTAATCTCTGCCTGTGTACATGTATGCAAGTCCAACTAGTCTACCCTAATGTTGATGTTATGCTGGCACAGTTCAACTGTCGTTCAAACTGTATAATAGAGTATAAACATTCTCTGTGCCACACCAAACAGTACCTATCCTGTAACTTCCTGTAATGGATACCAAAAATCTTTAGTTAAATCACATTATTTAGTGTAACAATCTGTAGCTACAGTTCTCTGCACTTTACAACACCTGAGACACACTCAGACACACTGAACTGTACTACACTGTTTATACTGTGTTTTTTTGTATGTTACTTTCACCATTCCATTCTTGTTGAATACCCAGTTCTCTTTTTAAGTTATTAAATATTGTACAGTCGTGGCCAAAAGTTTTGAGAATGACACAAATATAAATTTTCACAGTTTGTCAGATTTACATTACATTTAAGTCATTTAGCAGACGCTCTTATCCAGAGCGACTTACAAATTGGTGCATTCACCTTATGATGTTACTATGGAATACTGAAGTATAATTACAAGCATTTCATAAGTGTCAAAGGCTTTTATTGACAATTATATGAAGTTGATGCAAAGAGTCAATATTTGCAGTTGTAAAGAATCTGTGTGTAGCTGGTGAGATGAGTCAGGCGCAGGACAGCAGATAAGAGTAAAGAAAGCAATTTTACTCAAAATATATCACAATACACGTCATAAATACAAGGCCACACAATACGGACTGCAATACAATAAACAATTACTCACAAACAAACATGGGGAACAGAGGGTTAAATAATGAACAAGTAATTGGGGGATTGAAACCAGGTGTGTAAGACAAAGACAAAACAAATGGAAAATGAAAAGTGGATCGGCGATGGCTAGAAGGCCGGTGACATCGACCGCCGAATGCTGCCCGAACAAGGAGAGGGACTGACTTCGGCGGAAGTCGTGTGACAGTACCCCCCTTTGACATGCGGCTCGAGCAGCGCGCCGACACCGACCTCGGGGACGACCCGGAGGATGAGGCGCAGGGCGATCCGGGTGGAGACGGTGGAAATCCCGCAGCAACGAAGGGTCTAAGACGTCCTCCTCCGGACCGTACCCCTCCCACTCCACGAGGTACTGAAGGCCCCTCGCCCGACGCCTCGAATCCAGGATGGCTCGACCAGCATACGCCGGGGCCCCCTCGATGTCCAGAGAGGGTGGAGGAACCTCCCGCACCTCAGAGTCCTGGAGTGGACCAGCCACCACCGGCCTGAGGAGAGACACATGGAACGAGGGATTAATACGGTAATCTGGGGGAAGCTGTAACCTATAGCATACCTCGTTCAGTCTCCTCAGGACTTTGAATGGCCCCACAAACCGTGGACCCAGCTTCCAGCAGGGCAGGCGGAGGGGCAGGTTCCGGGTCGAGAGCCAGGCCCGGTCCCCCGGTGCGAACACCGAGGCCTCACTGCGGTGGCAGTTGGCGCTCGCCTTCTACCGCCTCATGGCCTGTTGCAGGTACACATGGGTGGCGTCCCAGGTCTCCTCCGATCGCTTAAACCATTTGTCCTCCGCAGGAGCTTCGATCTGGCTCTGATACCAAGGTGCCAGAACCGGCTGATACCCCAGTACGCACTGGAAGGGAGAGAGGTTAGTGGAGGAGTGGTGGAGTGAGTTTTGGGCCATCTCTGCCCAGGGGATGAATGACCGCCCACTCCCCCGGCCGGTCCTGGCAATATGACCGCAGAAACCTACCCACATCCTGGTTTACTCTCTCTACCTGCCCGTTACTCTCGGGGTGAAAACCTGAGTTGAGGCTGACCGAGACCCCCAGACGTTCCATGAACGCTCTCCAGACCCTGGACGTGAACTGGGAACCCCGATCAGAGACTATGTCCTCAGGCAACCCGTAATGCCGGAAGACGTGAGTGAACAGGGCCTCCGCAGTCTGTAGGGCCGTAGGGAGACCGGGCAAAGGGAGGAGACAGCAGGACTTAGAAAACCAATCCACAATGACCAGGATCGTGGTGTTGCCCTGTGAGGGAGGAAGATCCGTCAGGAAGTTCACCGACAGGTGCGACCATGGCCGTTGTGGAACGGGTAGGGGTAGTAACTTCCCTCTGGGCAGGTGCCTGGGAGCCTTGCACTGGGCGCACACAGAGCAGGAGGAAACATAAACCCTCACGTCCTTGGCCAAGGTGGACCACCAGTACTTCCCACTAAGGCAACGCACCGTCCGACCGATGCCAGGATGACCAGAGGAGGGTGACGTGTGGGCCCAATAGATCAGACGGTCGCAGACAGCAGACGGAACGTACAGGCGCCCAGCTGGACACTGAGGGGAGTGGGCTCTGTGCGTAACGCCCGCTCGATGTCCGCGTCCAGCTCCCACACCACAGGTGCCACCAGGCAAGAGGCCGGAAGTATGGGAGTGTGATCCATGGACCGCTCCTCTGTGTCATACATCCGGGACAGTGCGTCTGCCTTAGCGTTCTGGGAACCTGGTCTGTAGGACAGAGTGAAAACAAAACGGGTAAAGAACATGGCCCACCTTGCCTGGCGAGGGTTCAGTCTCCTCGCCGCCCAGATGTACTCCAGATTGCGGGGGTCAGTCCAGATGAGGAAAGGGTGTTTAGCCCCCTCAAGCCAATGTCTCCACGCCTTCAGAGCCTTGACAACAGTCAACAGCACCTGGTCCCCCACATCATAGTTTAGCTCCGCAGGGCTGAGCTTCTTCGAAAAGAAAGCACAGGGGCGGAGCTTTGGTGGCGTGCCCGAGCGCTGAGAGAGCACGGCTCCTATCCCAGCTTCGGACGCATCCACCTCCACTATGAACGCCAAAGAGGGATCCGGATGAGCCAGCATGGGAGCCGAGGTAAACAGAGCCTTCGGGTGACCAAAATCCCTGTCCGCCTCAGCCGACCACTGCAGTCGCACCGGTCCCCCCTTCAGCAGTGAGGTAATGGGAGCCGCTACCTGACCAAAACCCCGGATAAACCTCTGGTAGTAGTTGGCAAACCCTAGAAACCGCTGCACTTCCTTTACCGTGGTGGGAGTCTGCCAATTACGCACGGCTGAAATGCGGTCACTCTCCATCTCCACCCCTGAAGTGGAAAGGCGGTACCCTAGGAAGGAGACGGACTGTTGGAAGAACAAGCATTTCTCAGCCTTGACGTACAGGTCATGCTCCAACAGTCGACCAAGCACACTGCGCACCATGGACACATGCTCGGCGCGTATAGCGGAGTATATCAGAATGTCGTCGATATACACCACTACACCCTGCCCGTGCAGGTCCCGGAAGATCTCGTCAACAAAGGCCTGGAAGACTGATGTAGCATTCATCAACCCGTACGGCATGACGAGGTACTCATAGTGCCCTGAGGTGGTACTAAATGCCATCTTTCACTCGTCTCCCTCCCGGATACGCACCAGGTTGTAAGCGCTCCTGAGATCCAACTTTGTGAAGAAGCGCGCCCCGTGCATTGACTCGATCGCACTGGCAATGAGAGGCAGCGGGTAGCTGTACCTCACTGTGATCTGATTGATACCCCGATAGTCAATACACGGGCGCAGACCTCCATCCTTCTTCTTCACAAAAAAGAAACTCGAGGAGGCAGGTGAAGTGGAGGGCCGAATGTATCCCTGCCCCAGGGATTCGGAGACATATGTTTCCATAGCCGCCGTCTCTTCCTGTGACAGAGGATACACGTGACTCCTGGGAAGTGCTGCGTCTACCAGGAGAATTATCTCACAATCCCCCCGTCGACGGGGTGGTAATTGGGCGAGAGCCAAATCGGCATATTCTGAGGGGATGCGCACGGTGGAGGCCTGGTCTGGACTTTCCACAGTAGTCGCACCGATGGAAACTCCCACACACCTCCCTGAGCACTCTCGTGACCACCCCTTGAGAACCCTCTGTTGCCACGAAATAGTGGGGTCATGACAGGCCAGCCAGGGTAGGCCCAGCACCACGGGAAACGCAGGAGAATCAATAAGGAAGAGACTGATTCTCTCCCTGTGACCCTCCTGCGTAACCATGCTTAGCGGAGCAGTGGCCTCCCTACTCAGCCCTGACCCTAATGGTCGACTATCTAGGGCGTGCACAGGGAAGGGCATATCAACAGGAACAAGGGGGATCCCTAACCTATGAGCAAATGAACTGTCAATAAAATTCCCAGCTGCGCCTGAATCGACGAGCGCCTTATGCTGGGAAGGCGGGGAAAACTCAGGAAATGTAATTAACACATACATGTGAGCAACAGGGGGCTCTGGGTGAGCCTGGTGCCGACTCACCTGGGGTGACATGATAGTGCCCTGCCTGCTGCCTCGAATCCCTGAGGAACCCCCCCAGCACCGACCAGCAGTGTGCCCTCGGCGGCCACAGATGGTGCAGGGAATGGCCCCTCCTCCGGTCGCCCTAAGTGCAGCACCTCCCAGCTCCATGGGTGTCGGAGCGGAGGTGCTGGGGGATGGAACTGACAGGCCCGATCCGAACGTCCGCTGGTAGTCAGCAGGTTGTCCAGCCGGATGGACAGGTCCACCAGCTGGTCCAACGTGAGGGTGGTGTCTCGGCAGGCCAACTCCCGACGGATGTCCTCGCGCAGACTGCACCGGTAGTGATCGATCAGGGCCCTGTCGTTCCATCCTGCGCTGGCGGCCAGGGTCCGCAAGTCCAAAGCGAATTCCTGCGCGCTCCTCGTCCCCTGCCTGAGGTGGAACAGATGTTCACCCGAAAGCGGCGGGTGAACTCTGCGTAATGGTCCAACGCCGCGTCTCCTTCACTCCATACGGCGTTGGCCAACTCCAGGGCTTTGCCTGAGAGGCAGGAGACGAGGGCGGACACGCTCTTACGTCTCGAAGGAGCTGGGTGGACGGTCGCCAGGTAGAGCTCAAGCTGGAGGAGGAACCCCTGGCATCCGGCAGTCGTCCCATCATACTCCCTCGGGAGCGCGAGCCGAATTCCGCTGGGACCGGGTGAAGGAGGGGTGGACAGTGGGGCTGGTGGAGGCGCTGGACGACCTCCTCCTCTCTCCCAACGATCCATCGTCTGCAGCACACGATCCATGGCGGTGCCCAGATGTTGCAATATGGTCGCGTGCTGCTGGACGTACTCCTCTATCGCCACATGGAGGGCGTCTGCTCCTGCTGACTCCATTCAAGGTGAGTAATTCTGAAAAGCGTCTGTGTGTAGCTGGTGAGATGAGTCATGCGCAGGACAGCAGATGAGAGTAAAGAAAGCAATTTTACTCAAAATATATCACAATACACGTCGTAAATACACGTCGCCACACAATACGGACCGCAATACAATAAACAATTACAAACAAACATGGGGGAACAGAGGATTAAATAATGAACAAGTAATTGGGGTATAGAAACCAGGTGTGTAAGACAAAGACAAAACAAATGGAAAATGAAAAGTGGATCGGCGATGACTAGAAGGCAGGTGACGTCGACCGCCGCCCTGACAAGAAGAGGGACCGACTTCGGTAGAAGTCGTGACAGCAGTGTTGACCCTTCTTTTTCAAGACCTCTGCATTCCGCCCTGACATGCTGTCAATTAACTTCTGGGCCACATCCTGACTGATGGCAGCCCATTCTTGTATAATCAATGCTTGGAGTTTGTCAGAATTTGTGGGTTTTTGTTTGTCCACCCGCCTCTTGAGGATTGACCACAAGTTCTCAATGGGATTAAAATCTGGGGAGTTTCCTCGCCATGGACCCAGAATATCGATGTTTTGTTCCCCGAGCCACTTAGTTATCACTTTTGCCTTATGGCAAGGTGCTCCATCATGCTGGAAAAGGCATTGTTCATCACCAAACTGTTCCTGGATGGTTGGGAGAAGTTGCTCTCGGAGGATGTGTTGGTACCATTCTTTATTCATGGCTGTGTTCTTAGGCAAAACTGTGAGTGAGCCCACTCCCTTGGCTGAGAAGCAACCCCACACATGAATGGCATGACACAGGACTGGTGGTAGCGCTCACCTTGTCTTCTCCGGACAAGCTTTTTTCCGGATGCCCCAAACAATCGGAAAGGGGATTCAGAGAAAATGACTTTACCCCAGTCCTCAGCAGTCCAATCCCTGTACCTTTTGCAGAATAGCAGTCTGTCCCTGATGTTTTTCCTGGAGAGAAGTGGCTTCTTTGCTGCCCTTCTTGACACCAGGCCATCCTCCAAAAGTATTTGCCTCACTGTGCGTGCAGATGCACTCACACCTGCCTGCTGGCATTCCTGAGCAAGCTCTGTACTGGTGGTGCCCCGATCCCGCAGCTGAATCAACTTTAGGAGACGGTCCTGGCGCTTGCTGGACGAGAGAATCACATACATGATGTCAGCTGGTCCTTTTGTGGCAGGGTTGAAATGCAGTGGAAATGTTTTTGGGGGATTCAGTTCATTTGCATGGCAAAGAGGGACTTTGCAATTAATTGCAATTCATCTGATCACACTTCATAACATTCTGAAGTATATGCAAATTGCCATCATACAAACTGAGGCAGCAGACTTTGTGAAAATGTGTATTTGTGTCATTCTCAAAACTTTTGGCCACGACTGTACACTCCCTTGTATTTTAGATTTGGACAAATAAACATTCTTTGGATATATCTGAATGTCTAACATATGCTTGATGCTACAGAGCCCAGTACAGCTTTAATAAATATATCCTGTGAATCCATAAAGGCAGAACATTTTGAGGATAGATAGAAAATATCCATATTTATTTTATGATGGTTCTACATGATCTTATGCTGAGACACACTGTCCTTTATCCGGCTTCGGTAGAGTGGCAATGATGTTTGGCATGGTAGACTTTGTCAGTTGACTCTGTGCTTGTGGCGAATGGCCTTCTCCTGTCTGCGAGTGTACGGCCAGCTGGATAAGACTACCGGAAGTGGTGTAGGGCTCCTAGACCTTAACCACCAACTGTTTGGACATCTTGCAGAAGATTTGCTGGTGCTGCATGTCTCCTGGAAAGACATGGTTGTGGTGTTACCATTTTACATTTTTTTGTGGAAGGAACGTATGGCAACACACCTTTGTTGGTGAAAATGTCAACCAATTGGGACCTAAGTGTTTAGAGACAGACTAGTGTATTGTTGAGGGACATTGGGAGTTTCTTTTGAGAGGAAAGAACAGTCAACAAAGTGAATGGGCTAGGGGGCTGCAGAAGATGTGAAACGTCCTAGGAGGGCAGTTCTCACACAGTATTGTCGTGTATGGGAGATTTAGAAATGGCACCTTTCAGTCGTTCTCATACACAACAATACATTTACTGTCTCTAAGCACAACCCTGCACAACTAAAAACCCCTTCCTCATCTCAAAGACCTATCTGTTAACTTCCCCCAGCACATTGACTTTGACAGATCATTCTTATCAATAGTAGCTCTTGGCAGCGGATTTTTGTAGATATGTCTTTGTATTGTGTTTTAAGAATCCGCAGAGAGAAGAATGAGGTGGTTGTGTCACTACTGTTGTAGTCTTGATTTTATATCTTTCAGTGTCCCTTGCCTGTTTTTGTCCCACAATCTGGTTTGTGCTCCATAACCACAAGGTGTGCCCCTTCCCTCATGCTCGTGTACCCAAAATGCTGCTGTTTTGGGGTATTTTCAGCAGGGCCTGTGGAAGGACTCCAGATAACCTGAGTTTTATAAAGACAAAAGGTAAAAAGAGAAGAGGGGTAGACTAAATTGATTACATGGTCTGGAAGGTACTTTGTGGTCCTCAGGCTACATCTAACCACCTGTAGCCCCATAACACAAACTCATACAAACACTACCCAATTCAGGTGTATGCCGTCAGCTGGTAAATATTTTTGCCAACTTCCCTTCACCTTGTGCAGAGGTAGGGGTTGGAAGCACATGCTGATATAATCAGATTCTGTACCAGCTACAACAAAACATACAATGCACAATTGAACCACCCCAATAATTGTATTGATCTCTATTAGACTGGCTAGCTTAGTACACTTAACATGGAGATTACGATATTGTCAGCTTGCTGTTAACAATATTTCTAGCCAGCTGAGAACCAACTAACCAACCATGGATGATTTATACACGTTTATCATTGCTACCAAAACACAAACAGAGAGTCAGTTAGCTATATTGACAATTGTATTTTAGTAACGGTGTGTTTTCCAGACATGGGTGGAATAGATGGCTACCAGATAGTTACTTTTATTGCTAATGTTAGCTAGCTTACGTTAGCTAACGTTAGTCAAGTATGTTTACTCTGCTGAAGGTAGCTAACAGTCTAGCAGTGACTACCATGGCATAGGAAAGATTGATTGACCGTATGTATCCAAATGATAACTAGCTAGCTATATGGTTTAGCTGATGGCTGTCGGAGTTAAATACAGGACTGTAATGTTAGATAGCGAGCTAACTTACATAGTCCAGCTATGCTAGCAAGCTAGCTAATGTTACATTACCTCTAATCAAGAATCTTCTGCTTTGCTGTGAAGGAAAAAACTATTGTATCGCATTGCTTCTTGGCTGTTGTCGAAATGGATTCCCCATTAGTTCAGCTTGTAAATCCTTCTGATAATCTTTGTTCACTGTAAGCATCAGTCTTGGTAGATAGAATGATGACAGATAACACATTTTCATGCTTGTTTGTAATTGGCACAGCCAGACACAGAACACCACACGGGCATGATGACAAACGTTAGTGAAAAACAAACGTTTTCCAAAAAATTGTGCCTTGAAGTTTTGAGATTCCTGTGTGTTCGAAGTAAACAATGTCATCAAGTTCATGGGCACGCCCCATCTACCTAGTGGGGTGGTATCTGTATTCGCTATGAATGCCAGACTTTGTGGTTCACTATCAGTAGAAAATACAACTTCCTGATTCTACCAGTGAAATTAAAATGTGCTCATCGTTCTAGCTTGTGGTTTGGATAATTTTGACGTTTATGACAAAAATGTAATGTTGTTAATATAGTAATACTATATGCCGTGGCAGAGCCAGGGTGGAATTTCCCTTGAAGCAAATTTGTTCTCCTGAACTTATTTAGGCTTGCCATAACAAAGGGGTTTATTTTTTTTGTTATTTCAAAAATATTCTTCAACCAAAATTATACTTTGACATGAAGGGGTATTGTGTGTAGATCAGAGACCAAAAAAATGAAATCTATTTTAAATTCAGGCTGTAACACAACAAAGTGTGAAAAAGTAATGGGGTGTGAATACTTTCTGGAGGCACTGTATAAGTTCAGGCGCAAGATGCAACTGAAATTTCAATTTCAAGGGTGGGGAGAAAGCGAGAGGCAGAGGTGGACATGTAGGGGGATTGGCTTGAAATGCTAAATGCATGACATGGTGAATTGGAATGTGTTTAGGCTATTACTAGCATCAGAACTTTACTGAATTACAGAATGACATAGACTAGATATTAGGAATATTTTTGGAACCCAAAATAACATTATTAACTGGTACTTTGAAAGTAACGGTTCTGTTCCGGAAAACACTAGAGATCACTTTTGTTTTCGGTTCTGTTCCCTGAACCGGTTCAAACCCCTGCTTAGGACTCACCTAATTGAATTGTCTTAAGAATAATTTATACCTTATATACAGTACCAGTCAAAAGTTTGGATACCTACTCATTCAAGGGTTTTTCTTTATTTTTACTGTTTTCTACATTGTAGAAAGCTAGTAGCTAGTAAGGTACCTAATTGTTACTCAGAAATTATTTGATATTTTGATAGAAATGGATACAGTTATGTCCATACATGTTTTGAGTGTTCATGCAACTGTATCTAAAAGAGAGTGGTGGTGCTATGTCTATGTCAGAAAGTTCATGGGGGTCACTTCCTAAAATGTAGGAGAAGGCAGGGATACGGGTTCTTGGAAACCGGAGTTGCTGGGTAGCATAGCTTGCTAACTTGGGACACATTTGTTTGAGTTCACACACATAGTGGATATTTATGAAGCAGTTTGTGGGGAATGTTGAGCTCGTAACACCACTCACATTGCATGCTGCTACATGGAAAAGTACCAAAGGGGGGAAAATAGGTCCACACAGGGTAGTTTTTCAATATAAATGGCAGGTCTGTCATATTTGAGCTGATATAGATTTATTTGACCTTTATTTAACTAGGCAAGTCAGTTAAGAACAAATTCTTGTTTTCAATGACGGCACAGGAACAGTGGGTTAACTGCCTTTTTAACTGCCCTCTTGCATCAAAGCACCCCCACAACGTGATGCTGCCACCCCCGTGCTTCACGGTTGGGATGGTGTTCTTCGGCTTGCAAGCGTCTCCCTTTTTCCTCCAAACATAACAATGGTCATCATGGCCAAACAGTTCTATTTTTGTTTCATCAGCCCAGAGGACATTTTTCCAAAAAGTGCGATCTTTGTCCCCATGTGCAGTTGCAAACCGTAGTCTGGCTTTTTTATGCCGATTTTGGAGCAGTGGTGTTGGGGTTCCTTGTTCCTTGTCAATCATTGGCTTATTGGTGAAATCAGCAATCAGACAATATCTTCAAGTAAATCAATCAAACCTATATTTAATGCAATTGCAGAAAGTTGACAACAGAAACACAGCACGCATGTTTCCGAGTAAGTTCTGCAAAATATAAAAGGTCCAAGTTGCTTTAATATGCTTGCAGTCAACCCCTAGTGATGTAACTGCCTACTTCAACACCTTCTACGCATGAGATCAAGCCCATGCATATATAGTTATACAAACTTGCAGGAGAGAACAATAGTCCAGTGTTTTCTAAGGGCTCATGTGGCTTACAGTGGTATGTCTGACTTGTCTCTTATCTCTTTTACTCCCCTGCAGGGTTCTGTGTCTATGAATCTCTTTTAGCCTTGAGGCGCTTTCTCACTGACATCCTGTTTTAACTGCAATAACTCACACATCTCTCAGACCGTTTCTTATAAGAGGCAGAGACTAGAAAAGAACTGTGGACCAGTATTTAACCTTATAATGCATATATTGCTAGTATGTGGTCCAGGACCCTATAAATGTAGTGGGGGAGGGTCTTATAGTCCTTCCTCTTCTGTTAATACAACATAAGCATAATCAATTCTAATAATATATCAATCATTTGGTGCAGCCCCTATCATGACCCCAAGGTGAACGCCATCAGTGGTTGAGCGGCCTTTCAGGTTATGTCGATATAGGACTCGTTTTACTGTGGATATAGATACTTTTGTACCTTTTTCCTCCAGCATCTTCACAAGGTCCTTTGCTGTTGATTTGCACTTTTCGCACCAAAGTACGTTCATCTCTAGGAGACAGAACGTGTCTACTTCCTGAGCGGTATGACGGCTGCGTGGTCCCATAGTGTTTATACTTGCGTACTATTGTTTGTACAGATGAACGTGGAACCTTCAGGCATTTGGAAATTGCTCCCAATGATGAACCAGACTTGTGGAGGTCTACAATTGTTTTTCTGAGGTCTTGGTTGATTTCTTTTGATTTTCCCATGATGTCAAGCAAAGAGGCACTGCGTTTGAAGGTAGGCCTTGAAATAGATCCACAGGTACACCTCCAATTGACTTAAAGGATGTCAATTACCCTATCAGAAGATTCTAAAGCCATGACATCATTTTCTGGAATTTTCCAAGCTGTTTAAAGGCACAGTCAACTTAGTGTATGTAAACTTCTGACCCACTGGAATTGTGATACAGTGAGTTATACTGTCTGTAAACAATTGCTGGAAAAATGACTTGTGTCATGCACAAAGTAGATGTCCTAACCGACTTGGCAAAACTATATTTTGTTAACAAGAAATTTGTGGAGTGGTTGAGAAACGAGTTTTAATGACTCCAACCTAAGTGTATGTAAACTTCCGGCTTACACGTGAGTGTATATATGTATATACATGTGTGTATGTATGTGTGTGTGTGTACACTACCGTTCAAAGGTTTGGGGTCACTTAGAAATGTCCTTGTTTTAAAAAAAAGAAAAGCACATTTTCTGTTCATTAAAATAACACAAAATTCATCTGAAATACAGTGTAGACATTGTTAATGTTGTAAATGACTATTGTAGCTGGAAATGACAGATTTTTTTTTTTTTATAGAATATTTACATAGGCGTACAGAGGCCCATTATCAGCAACCATCACTCCTGTTCTCCAATGGCACGTTGTTTTAGCTAATCCAAATTGATCTTTAGAAAACCCTTTTGCAATTATGTTAGCACAGCTGAAATCTGTTCTTCTGATTAAAGAAGCAATAAAACGGAGCATCAGCATTTGTGGGTTCGATTACATTACACTATGGAGTTTGCGTTGAAATATGTTGGTATTCTAGTGCCAACTGTTGGTTGTAACTGTGCACGCTACATCTGTCTATGGCTGAGCTGAGTTAAGCAGTGTGGCTTTTTGTCAGATGATATGAAATATGCCGCCATCGCAGGCTATTGCTTATGTATCTTGGCTCCATTGGTATTTACATTTTGTGAAAATTGTTTGTCAATTTTGCCTATGTCATTCTGGTTGTTGGTGCTATCTGTTGTATAGTGAACTTTGGCTTCATCAAAGTTTATTTGTGAATAAGTCTGGCTTTGATAATAGCTAGTGCCTACCCATCCAATGACCTCACTCCACGTCACTGTCCTCACCACCTATAAATAGAGGAGTCTTAACCTTGCAGTGAGGTCAATGAGGATAGTGAGGACCCTGTACCGTGATGGACGGCAGGTAGCCTAGCATTGGCGGGCAGGTAGCCTACCAGTTAGAGAAGCGAGCCAGCGACCGGGGTGTTGCTAGTGACCTGGAGGGTTCGTTGTATCAAATCCAAGATGCCGTTGTGCACGAGCAAGGCACTTAACCCCCCACAATGACATCTCACCGCACCTCTCCGACCTGTGTGCGTATGTGTGTCTTTCGGAGGGTTAGGGTTTAAAGCGGAAGTGACATTTTGGTTGGATCTTCTGTACAGTTGACCAATAAAGTGATCTTGAGCTCCTAAAGTTAATATACGTAGAACAGACCTATTAAGCATGAATGTGTCCTTATTAGCTAATCCTCAATTAAAATAACCACTCAGACCGTCCCTCATGTAATGTCTTTATCTTATGGATCAGGTTGTGGCTGGCCTGGCTGCTGTGTGCATGATGTGTATATTAATATCCATGTGTGCATGCCATGCCATGCAACCTATTCATTTGTGTGTAATTTAGTGTGTAAATCGTGCAATCACGGCATTTTTTAGGTGCCCTGTGAGACTGGCCACTCATCCTGTAGGTGACATGCAATGCTCTGTGTGTGCGCGTGCGTGCGTATCCACTTGGCAGGAGAGTGTGCTCCAAGTATGCCCGCTCCCGATTCAAACCCTGATGCAGGCTGATACTCGCTCCCTACATCCTCGCTGATCCGCCCACAAGTGGGAATGCACTCTCCAGGAAGCATGCTTCACTGGCCTACATGCTTGGCCTGCCTCTTTTATTTAATTTAAACCCATCACTTTGTTTGGGTTAGGATGGTTTCTTAGAATAACTCGCGATGGTAACAGGCAATTAATTTCCAATGTAAATTCAAAGGGCGGTCTTTATTCAAAGACCTATGGTATTCTTGGCTTTGATGCTCAAAAGGCTAAGATAAACCTTTCTGAGCTCAAGAAATGTTAGCATTGCCCACACACTCTATACTGTTAAGTTATACTGAGCAGGCAGGAGGCATTCACCACTGTAGACCTCCCCACTTCCAGCACTTCACTGCATCTTATTTCAAGTGCTTTCAGTGAGTCACTTCTCATCAACTGACTAGCATCGCCTGCTGAACTACTGCCATTACTCATGAGGACTCAAGTGAGAATACCCAAATTATAAGGTAACAGTATGGTTTTATCCACAGAGCTGAGAGTGAGCATAAAGGCCTGTTTTCAAAATCTGCCTGTTTCCTGTTCATAAAGGGATCTGAACCCCCCCGTTGTTATAATCTGTAGTAAAAAGAAAACCCCAGACCTTGCCTGTCGAAATGTGTGGAAAAAAATGCAATACGAACAAGTCATTCTTTACTTTAAAAGAAAATGTCAATACACAGGGGGGAGGATGATGGAAATGTGAAATGAAAGGTTAGGGTTTTGCTCTAAATGTTTGGTTCTCTATTCAAACTTTGCATATCTTGTGGAGGTTGACTTTGTGAGTCATTGTTAGGGGAAGTTCATCCTCTGTGTATGTATATTAAGGGCCATGGCAGCCCTGGGGTTTCCCCCTGGTCATTACCCTGTCAGACCTACTGACAGCTCTGATACCGATCATCTCCAAGTCCAACACCTTTGAACTTCCTCTGTTCATTACATTATCTTTTTTTTTTTTTTTTACAATTTTCCCCTTCATCTGTTTCCATTTGATGAGTTTCCGTAATTAAAGGGGATAGTGTTGAGAAACATGTTGCAAACCCTGGTAGCTACTAACTAGCTAGCACAACCGTCAATATCCTCGTGTGTCTCTTACTGCCTCTTCACCTATTCATTAAAACAAAGACCACTATCGGCTGGATAGTTCCTTGAGGAGGCTACCCTCAGCCATGAGTAGGAAAAGGCTAGCCAAGGCGCTCTCATACCCAGTGAATGAGCTCTCCATGTGCGCATGACAAGGTACAAGGGAACAGTCAATTGCCTCTCTGTTTACATAGATGCCTAGCCAGGAGAAAGGGTAAAAGGGTTAGAGGGACAAGCAGATGAGGTGGCTAAAGAGGAGAAAACATAGGTGTGTGTGAATCTTGTGTCCTCAAAAGTAACTACACCTCAGTAATGTATGATTTAAAAAAAATGTTTTTAATCTCTTTCTGGCAGTATAAGCGTTACTAGGTATTGTTTATGGCCCTCGTGATAAGTAATAACTTTTGGGTAACCTACATTTTGACATTACATTTAACTGGTTTTAATAATAATGGCATGCAAGAAAAAGTTTAACAAAGCAACACATTTTGAATTGCAAAATATAGCCTAGTGTGGCAGTACGTGGAGGAGCAAAGATTTCTGAGAAAGAAAATGTCGTCAGGACTACAAAGACTGTCTGTTTATATTGTGGTTAACTTTGCTACATAGGACCAGCATGTGAAATTCTCTCAGACTCGATGTGTAGAGAGACATATGCTTTGACTTCTTCAGTGTTATCACCACACTGACATTTCTAGGAATGATGGTTGTCATCACATCGCATACATATTCACAGAATACGGCTACCTGGTCTTAAAATAGAGTGACAGTTTCCTCTTCACTTTCCTTTCAAAGTGCAATACGCTCAATCATGGAAACACCAGCAGTATTTAAGCATAATTCTATGAAAACAATTGATATAGATAGGATAGAGAGTAGATTTCAAACTGGTTGGTGACATAGTGTCTTACTTCAGATACATGGCTAGATTTGTATAAAGTTTTACCACATTGGGCTAAATCAGGGTCACACAGAGTGTTTCTTGGTAGTCTTAAACAAATCAACTTTGAAACAAAAGTATACATCTTACACACATGGTTATGGCATTTTTTTTAAAGACACCTGTACCATGTCAGATATAGAGTTGAAATGTATTTAATTTTGAGTTTGCATCCCGATTATTACACTTTATATACATAACAGAATACTGAAATATAATAAAGTTTGACATAGAAACACCAGATTTTCAGCAGGTTTTTTGAAATAACGTATATTAATTATGAAAAATATGAATACCATTCGCTTTGGTCATTCCACTGCAGGAAAGGGGTACAGCTATACAGCTATGCAAAAGCTAAAATTTCCAGATTCTTCTTGATAACACCAATTATAGTTTTGGCAATTAGCCCATATAAACCTGCTGGGGGGACACTGATTACATGATTTCCTCTTCACAGTCACAATCTGCAGTACCTCTTTCTGATGAAGATACTATATAGGCCTATAAAATGTACACAACAACACTACACAATATTATGGCTGAGCTTGGCTACCATGTGGCTGGGTGTTGTGAGATCTCTGGAGGGATGTCAGCATTTTGGAAATGAATTGGGGAGGGGTGAACTTGCTGCTCATGGTTCTGTTAAAACATGGCTATTTGAATTGGAAAGCAGAGTGAGTTTATAAAGGGAACTACTAATGATCAAACTGTTTGAGGTTTATCCGTCAGTGGCCTTACTCCACATCTGAACATGAAACCGTTGAGCTTTCACAAGTAGTTTGTTTTGTTGCAGGCTGAGAGCACGTTGGTGAACTTGAAAACAAGTCCCTCGATTCTGGTCTTCACAATTAGTACCGATGCTCAGCATGCTCAACTACAAACTGATTCACTTTTGAATGAGTATTGGGTGATCAAAATGGATGCCCTGGAACTACAGTACCTAACATGCAACCCCTAGTAAGGACATTATTATTTGGTCCTTTCTGGACTTGCCTTTGCAGTTTATTACGGTGTCCTTATTAGGACTGCCTCAGTCCTGCTGAGACTGAAACCACTTCTGCTGACACTGAGGCTGTCCTTATATGGACACCGTATACAAATGTAATGTTGACAAATGTCAATGCATAGTTAAATGTAACTCAGTATTTTGATACCACTCTTTAGAATGGTGATATGATTTCAGATTGAGGGCAGGAGTGACAGTTGTTAAACCACTAGCATAGCAACATTATATTTTAGTGCCTTTTTGTTTTATGTGACTGGGCTGACACATGGACAGATTCATGATACCACAATTGAGCTAGATGATGCAGCACTTTTGATCTAATAATGGTTTGCGTCATTTGAAAATGATTGATTCACTCATTCATTGTGAATTGAGATGTCTTGGGCATAGTTGTCAAGACATTTTTGAGTTGTCTGAGACACTGTGGAGCCAACCAGTGTGTGCAGAGCCAGTCTTACCTCCCACTCGCTCTCTGGGTTTCTGACATAGCTGTGGTGTCATTGTCAAAGAGAAAGATCTGAGAAACAGCATGCCTTGTGACGTTAGCCCCGGAACAGCTGAAGCCTCAACCTCTTTTCTTTCTCAGAGAAACCACAATCGGATAAAAGCTTATAATTTGCAGGGCGTTGGCGTGCACTGTCTCTCTCATCTAATATGGTGCTTTTTGTCCAGGATGACTAGCTTTGGAAGAGCATCATAGAATCATGTGCATCCACAAATGATAGTTGTATCCAAAGAGGAGCCGAACTCACACAAATTGGACACATACCACCAACAAGGTTGACTGGGTGCATTCTTTCAGTTTAGAAGACTGTGAAAACAGCACACATTATGTGAATGAATGAATGATTTTAGGATGATTGTGGGACAATCATGTTGGATCTTGAAGGAAGTGTAAATAGGACCTCTGTCTTTGTCTACCAAATTAGACAACTGGATAATTCAACTTTTCATGAGTCTCTGTTGAGTTTCCCAAAAAGCTCAGTAAAGCTCAGTTCTAGTTTTGATGTATTACATTGAGATTAGCTCAGAATCACTAAACGGGGAAGAACCAGTCACACACGTCTGTCTAAGACAGACAGGTTGAGTGGTGAATAAAGGCACACCCTCTGCTTATTTTTCACCTCTCTTCCTTGCGAAGAGCACTACTCTTTTGAGGCTCTCCTCAGCACGACTTGATCCCTGTCTTCTTGCTTATATGTTCTCAGGCGAACCGCGAGGTTAACGCAGCCGAATGCAGGATTGTTCAGCTCTCGCCCTTTGTGTTGACCAACTGACCCAAAGGAAAGTTTTGCTTTGTGTAGAATTAGCTCTTTTACTTTTTCTACTCACTAAGTTTTCGGTGGTAGCTAGGGTCGGCTAGCTACTGAGACTTGGCTAGCTACTGAGACTTGGCTAGCTACTGAGACTTGGCTAGCTACTGAGACTTGGCTAGCTACTGACTAGCCCTCTTATTGGGTACACTGTCGGACGGCTGCATCATGTCATTCCAACAGTGCCTCTCCCTGTTCCACAGTGGAGCTCAGTCACGCTCAGAACGTGCCCCCAAGCGCTGGGGTTGATGGCATCCACCATCTCAGTAATACCACTTGGACTATTGTCTGCCCAATGTCTGTTTACATGAGGTCACCTCAATCGAAAGATAAAGGTAACCTCAGAATGTCTCTCGGCTTTCCGTCACTGGAAGAGCCCCTTGATCTTCGTTTCTGGCACTCCCATGGGGGTATTATCAACGAGGAAGGTGGTGACGATAGAAAGAGTCACTCACAGGGTGGGGCGCAGTCTACGAGGGAAGAGTAGTAAATGGAGTGTGTCCCCACAATTCCACCTCGCTCATGTAAAATACCTTGAACTGCTGACAGTGTTCCGCTTACTGAGACACTTTATTCCCTTCCTTTCGGAATTGTCACATCCTGGTCAGGACAAACAATAGGACTGTGCTGGCATACATCAACTGCCAGGGTGACACTTGCTCTCTGAATCTATATTATTCTGTGGAGCGACTCATGTCCCAGACATACTGAATGTGAGAGTGGACTTGTCCAGAGGGAATCATCCACACAGGGATCGGAGACTCCATCCCCGAGTGCTGAACCAGATACAGGAGATATACGTTCGAGCCACCGTATTTCTCTTCGCATCACACAAAGACGTCCACTGCCCACTGTTCTCTGCGAAAGCAGGACACGCACCACTGGTGGTAGATGTGCTGCTCTCTGCTTTTCCTCCTCTATGCCTCACACTCTCCACTCTAGTCAGAGTAAGGGAACAAAGCTTATCCCTCATCTTGGTAGCCCCTCGGTGGCCAGGGAAGCTCTTGTTAGCGGCAATCATTCCCCTGCTTTATGACGAGGCCTGGCAAATGCCGATACGCAGGGATTTTCTGACCCAAACGAACAGAGAGACTTTTCACACTCATCCATGGTCCTCTGGGCTGGCCTCTGAAAGGATGAATCTGGATGTGACAGCCTTGCCCCTCAACGTCATTGAGACTATCCAGAGTGCCAAGACCCCTTCACTTCTCAAAAATGCACATTGGTGTGACCTCAAACCAATCAGTCCTTACCAATGCTCTGTATCTAAGGTTTTATGCTTCTTGCAGGACGTTTTGGACAGACGGAAGGCTTTCTCTGCTGTTAAGGTCTATTTAGCTGCTATCTCGGCCTGTCATATAGGCTTTGACAATAACACAGTAGGGAAACACCCTCTTATGTTGTTTCATGAAGGGAGAGCGTCGCTTACGCCCTGTCTCCAAGCCATTAGCCCTGTCTTGGGACCTGTCTATTGTGCTTGAGGCTATTTCACAGCAGCCTTTTGAGCCACTGGAAAGCATGGAGATAAAATATCTCTCCTTCAAAACCGCTTTACTGGTTACCCTTATGTCCGCAAAGCAAGTGAGTGAGCTGCAGGCACTGTCAGTCCACCATTCGTGCCTACAGTTTGCCCCAGGGTTTTCCAAGGTAACCCTGCTGGCCAACTCCGCCATTATGCCTAAGGTCAGCAACAATTTATAATTGTCTAGCCTTAGTGCTTGTGGCTTTCCACCCACCGCCCTTCACTTAAATGGCGGAGACGCTCTTCTTCCATTGATGTCCAGTACACGCTTTGCTCATGTACTTGGATACAACTAGAGCATTACGCTAGAGCAACCAACTCTTCTTGGTCGCCTCCCAGGTCCAGTTTGCAGTTCTCCCAGGGTCAGCTCGACGAGTTGAAATAGGAGAACGGCAAGATGACAGCAATCTGTAAGTCATTGAGTGAGGACATCAGTTCTGCGTGTGAATCCATGATAACAATGTCTGATAAATCAGACTCTCGAGGGCCAATCAAGGCGAAACAACATGGTTGTGGACGGAATTGCAGAATCTCCAGATGAGACCTCGATGGAGTCTGAGGACAAAGTGAGGGAAATGATCTCTGAGAAATTTAAGATGGACCACAGGAAGGTTGAGGTGGAGCGCGCTCACAGGACTGGAAAACCCACCACCGGCCCAGGTGATAGGCCCAGGCCGAGGTAGCTGTTCTGGAAAGAGCCAAGAACCTGAGAGGAACGTATATCTTCCTCAACGAGGACTATCCTGAAGCTGTGCGCCAGAAGAGGAAAGAACTGATCCCAGTCATGAAAGCTGCCAGAGCGCGTGGGGACATTGCATATATCTGCTACGACAGGCTCATTGTCCACCCTCTCTTCCAGAAGCCTGGAAGGGATGAGAGAGCCAAGCCTATAGGTTCTTAGCCTCAACCCTGCAGCACAAACACACCAATTGATTAATGGACTGCTGGGAATTTTTTTTTTATCTTGCTTTGTCTGCTCTTTTCAGTAGTATGTCTATCTCTGATAAGCTACCCAGGAAAGGGTTGAAAATAGCCCATATTAATATATGTAGCCTTAGAAATAAGGTTCATGAAATCATTAACTTGCTAACATCAGATAACATTCATATATTAGCCATTTCTGAGACTCACTTAGATAATTAATTTGATGATACATCAGTAGCAATACAAGGATATAACATTTATTGAAGCGACAGAAATGCTTATGGGGGAGGTGTTGCTGTATATATTCAGAGCCTGTAATGCTTAGAGAAGATCTTATGTCAAGTGTTATTGAAGTGTTGTGGTTGCAGGTTCCCTTGGCACATCTAAAGCCTTTTCCTTTGGGGTGTGGCTATTGGCCACCAAGTGCTAACAGTCAGTATCTAAATAATGTGTGTGAAATGCTTGATAGTGTATATGATGTAAACAGAGAGGTCTACTTTCTTGGGGACCTGAATATTGACTGGTTTTCATCAAGTTGTCCACTCAAGAGGAAGCTTCCTACTGTAGCCAGTGCCTGTAATCTGGTTCAAATTATTAATCAGTTTACCAGGGTGTTTACAAACACTACAGGATCAAGATCATCCACATGTATCGATCACATTTTTACTAATGCTGTAGAACTTTGTTTTAAAGCTATATCCGTACCCATTGGATGCAGTGATCACAATATAGTGGCTGTGTCCAGGAAAGCCAAAGTTCCAACAGCTGGGCCTAAAATAGTGTATAAGAGATCATACAAAAGATTTTAGTGTGAATCTTATGTGGATGATGTTAAAAATATTTGTTGGTCTGATGTGATTAATGAGGAGCATCCAGACGCTGCACTTGATGAATTTATTAAATTGCTTCTTCCAATTATTGATAAACATGCACCTGTTAAGAAACTGACTGTTAGAACTGTTAAGGCTCCATGGATTGATGAGGAATTGAAAATCTGTATGGTTGAAAGAGATGGGGCAAAAGGAGTGGCTAATAAGTCTGGCTACACATCTGACTGGCTTACTTACTGCAAATTGAGAAATGATGTGACTAAACTCAACAAAAGAAGAATAAACTGTATTATGAAGCCAAGATCAATGATATAAAGATTGATGGGGAAAAAACTTGAGTACTTTAAATGAAAATATGGGCAGAAAGACAAATTCAACTCCATCTTTCATCGAATCAGATGGCTTATTCATCACAAAACCATTTGATGTTGCCAATAATTTTAATTATTTTTTTCAAAGTGGGAAAATGTTGGCAGGAAATGACCACGAAAGACAGTGAGAAATTATATTCATGCATAAAAAAACAAATAATGAAAGGAAAGCAGTGAAAATTTGAATTATGTAAAGTTGGTGTGGGAGAGGTGGAAAAATTATTGTTAACAATCAATAATGACAAACCTTCTGGCATTGACAACTTAGATGGAAAGCTAATGAGGATGGTAGCTGACTCTATAGCCACTCATATCTGTCATATTTTTAATCTGAGCCTAGAGGAAAGTCTGTCCTCAGGCCTGGAGGGAAGCAAAAATAATTCCGCTACCCAAGAGTGGTAAAGCGGCCTTTACTGGTTCTAACAGCAGACCTATAAGCTTGCTGCCAGCTCTTAGCAAACTGTTGGATTTTTTTTTAAAGTGTGGTAAAGTGTGGTGTACCGCAGGGCAGCTCTCTAGGGCCTCAACTATTTTCTATTTTTACCAATGACCTGCCACTGGAATTAAACAAAGCATGTGTGTCCTGTACTGTATGCTGATGATTCAACCATATACGCATCAGCAACCACAGCTAATGAAGTCACTGAAACCCTTCTTATGGCTGCAATCCCGGTAACGGGATTGATATGACAACAGCCAGTGAAAGTGCAGGGCGCCAAAAAAAAAAAAAAGAAATCTCATAATTAAAATTCCTCAGACATACATGTGGTTTATACCATTTTTAAGGTAATCTTGTTGTTAATCCCACCAAAGTGTCCGATTTCAAATATGCTTTTCAGCGAAAGCACCACAAACAATTATGTTAGGTCACACCAAACCACAATAAGCAGAGCCATTTTTCCAGCCAAAGATAGGAGTCACAAAAAGCACAAATAGAGATAAAATGAATCACTAACCTTTGATGATCTTCATCAGATGACACTCATAGGACTTTGTTACACAATACATGTATGTTTTGTTTGATAAAGTTTATATAAAAAAATCTGAGTTTACATTGGCGCGTTACATTCACTAGTTCCAAAAACATCCAGTGATTTTGCATAGCCACATCGTTTCAACAGAAATACTCATCATAAATGTAGATGATAATACAAGTTATACACATGGAATTATAGATGTACCTCTCCTTAATGCAACCGCTGTGTCAGATTTCAAAAAAACTTTACGGAAAAAGCAAACCATGCAATAATCTGAGACGGCGCTCAAAACAATAGTCAAATTAGCCGCCATGTTGGAGTCAACAGAAACCAGAAATTACATGATAAATATTCCCTTACCTTTGATGATCTTCATCAGAATGCACTCTCAGGAATCCCAGGTCCACAATAAATGCTTGATTTGTTCGATAATGTCCGTTATTTATGTCCAACTACTTGGTAAACAATTCCAAAGTCACGAAGCGCATTCACTAAAACCTGACGAAATGTCCAAAAGTTCTGTAACAGTCAGTAGAAACATGTCAAACGATGTGTTGAATCAATCTTTAGAATGTTGTTAACATAAATCTTGAATAACGTTCCAACCGGAGAATTACATTGACTTCAGATGAGTGATGGAACGGAGCTCCCTCTCATGTGAACGCACATGGTCAAAGAATGGTCACCTCATGGCAGTGGTGACTAATTCTCGCCCCCCCTTCACAGTAGAGTCATCAGACAAAGTTATACAGACTGTTGACATCTAGTGGAAGCCGTAGGAAGTGAATACTCATTCATATCTCGCTGTGATTTCAATGGGATCTTGGTTGAAACTCGACCAGACTCAGAATTTCCACTTCCTGTTTGGATTTTTTCTCCGATTTTTGCCTGCCATATGAGTTCTGTTATACTCACAGACATAATTCAAACAGTTTTAGAAACTTCAGAGTGTTTTCTATCCAATAGTAATAATAATATGCATATATTAGCAACTATGACTGAGGAGCAGGCCGTTTACTCTGGGCACCTCTGTGCACCTTTTATCCAAGCTACTCAATGCTGCCCCTGCAGCCATAAGAAGTTAACAAAGAGTTGCTGTCTGTTTTGGAATGGATGGCCAGTAATTAACTGGTCCTGAACATCTCTAAAACTAAGAGCATTGTATTTGGTACAAATCATTCCTTAAGTTCTAGACCTCAGCTGAATCTGGTAATGAATGGTGTGGCTGTTGAACCAGTTGAGGAGACTAAATTACTTGGCGTTACCTTAGATTGCAAACTGTCATGGTCAAAACATATAGATTTAATGGTTGCAAAGATGGGGAGAGGTCTAGCCGTAATAAAGAGATGCTCTGCTTTTTTGACACCACACTCCAAAAAGCAAGTTCTGCAGGCTCTAGTTTTGTCTAATCTCGATTATTGTCCAGTTGGGTGGTCCAGCGCTGCAAGGAAAGACCTAGTTAAGCTGTATCTGGCCCAGAACAGAGCGGCACGTTTTGCTCTTAATTCTAATCAGAGGGCTGATGTAAATACTATGCATGCCAGTCTCTCTTGGCTAAGAGTTGAGGAGAGACTAAATGCGTCACTTCTTCTTTTTGTAAGAAACATTAATGTGTTAAAAATACCAAATTGTTTGCATAGTCAACTTACACACAGCTCTGACACACACACACTTATCCCACCAGACATGCCACCAGGGGTCTTTTCATAGTCCCCAAATCCAGAACAAATTCAAGAAAACGTACAGTATTATATCGAGCACTTATTGCATGGAACTTCCATCTCATATTGCTCAAATAAACAGCAAACCTGGTTTCAAAAAACAGATAAAGCAACACCTCACGGCACAATGCCTCTCCCCTATTTGACCTAGATGGTTTGTGTGTATGCATTGATATATAGGCTACGTGTGCCTTTTTAAAAATGTATGTAGTTCTGTTCTTGTCTAATGATGTTCTGTATTATGTCATTCTGTATTATGTTTCATGTTTTGTGTGGACCCGAGAAAGAGTAGCTGCTGCTTTTGCAACAGCTAATGGGGATCCTAATAAAATACCAATACCAAAAAGCCTCTCTCGTCAACGGCTTTCCCATTGGATAATAAAGGCTAATATATTGGCCTATGATAGCAAGGGTTTACAGCCCCAGGAGGGCCTGAGGGCTCACTCCACCCAAATGGTATGGCTACCATTTGGGCACTGTTCAAAAGCATCTCCTTTACAAGAGATTCATAATGCGGAATGTTTGGCCTCCCCTCATACATGTATAAGGTTCTACCGACGACAACACTGCACCTTTGTTGGCGCATACTGTCCTCAGTGTCGTAGCTTCTGAGGGTTGATATGTTGGGACTACCTGGCTTCGGAGAGCATGTCTACAATACGGGAGTTGGCAATATCCCAATGTGACACATCAACATTAGTATTTGAAAAGAGAATGTAGGGTTACTGTAGGGTTGTCTGATTATAAGAGTGAGATGTATCACAGCATTTCCCTGCATCCAAGAGCGCAAAGAAGAGATGCATGCTCAAGAATGATCAGAGGGTACACGAGTGGCACCTTATAATTAGAGGGGCTCACCTTATTTGCTTCGACAGACGTGTGTGATTGGTTCTTACCCGATTAGTGATTCTGAGCAAATCTCAATGTAATTCATCTCACTCCTATTATAAGAGAACCGAGGTTACGACAGTAACCCTAAATTATGATCCAAATTGAATAAATAGATGATAGTCTTTGTTTGCTCCTAAAAGCCCTCAGAGATTAAATGTCTGTTTTATTTGTCACCGCATGTGTAAATAGGGCTGATTAGAGAGTTGGTAGGCGGATGTGTATCATGTGCTGCAGTGTAACACTGAATCCTGGGATCTAAGGCTGTGAATGGCTGGTTCTGTAAGCCCGTGGGGAGGGCTGCAGAGCAGAACCGCAGTGTACAAGAAGGGACTCTGTGTTCCGGCGACACACACAAGTATGCATCTCATTACTGGGTCCTGGTTGCCCCGAAATAACTCAATGGCTCTGGGCCTGGGACCACCACAGCTGCCACCCTGGTGACTGGGAAGTGTACAGTACAGGGTACGGTCGCTGACTCACAGAGAGACATTCCGAGGGAGGTTGGGCAAAGTACATAGCACTTCTATCAGTCAGGAGAAGATTCTATAGTTTTAGCTTTAGAAGGGGCAATTTATCCTTTTCAAATGACATTTGTTGTATGTGTCCCACCAGTCCTCCCTTTGAACTAGTACATGATGTCCTATGTGGGGTACACATTACCACTAGATTAAGGGTGAATGAAACACACTCATAGACCTCCATTCATCCGGTTCCTCAGAACATCCTGCCTAAAGGCTTCTACTTCTCAGTACCAGGTCGTAAATCTGCCCACCAGCCCCTTATAGCCCCCCAGCAGGAAGCCACTTCACCCCCTGAGAAAGCTATGTGAACCCCTTGAAACTCCTCTGGCCTTTTTGGATGTATACTAATCCATGAATAACATTTGACTATCTGGTAAAATAATATATATACATATTCAACAAAATTATATTTGAGAGTATTTTCGAATACTTATTTCAAATACTATTTTCAAACCCATGGGAGTGTATCTGAGCCGGTGTATTTTGAAATACTTTCCAAGTGTATTTCCAAATACATAAAAATATCCAACTACTTGTCTTTTAACATAAACTATATCTGAATACTTACTTTGAATGTATGTGAAACGAATTAAAATATTTGAAATAGTATTTGAACCCAGGTCTGGTCAAAAGCAGGTATGTCACATGGAGCAGTTACACATGAGGCCCTGCCTGAAATCATCTTATATCCGGTCCCACTTTAAACAGTACAACTTATAAAGGCTTTATATAGCATATATAAAGGCTTCATAAGCACTGCATGAATTATTCACAAATACTTTCTAAGCGTATGTCATACTCTATAAATGGATCAGCTTGGTGCAGATAGATTGTAGCTTCCATCAATGTAATTGTCTGCATCATTTCCAGTCCCCCATATATATTTTTTTGTAAATATACACTACCGGTCAAAAGTATTAGAACACCTACTCATTCAAGAGTTTTTCTTTATTTTTACTATTTTCTACATTGTAGATTAATAGTGAAGACATCAAAACAATGAAATAACACACATTGAATCATGTAATAACAAAAAAAGTGTTAAACAAATCCACATTTATTTTATATTTGAAATTCTTCAAAGTAGCCACACTTTGCCTTGATGACAGCTTTGCACACTCTTGACATTGACATGAGTTCTGTACATTTCTCTTGAACACTGTTTATAAGGGAATATTCCAAGGGTGATGTATGAAAACTTAATGTTGCTTGCAGTTGCTATGACCATCTTCCTAAGTGTGTCCTTGTGTGCAGACCACGCAGACTATGCCGGAAACATCCTGGTTTTGTTTGTGGACCACTGCAGCTGCCTGTATGGGAAGGAAAACATAACATATAACATGCATTGCCTAACCCGTCTCAGCCATGAAGCATGAGCATTTGGCGTTCTTGACAATATCTCTTGCTTCCCCATCAATAATTTTCTTGGCCAGTTAAAAAGAATGATAAGAAAACCAAACAAGTCTTTCGAACAGGTTATACGGAGGCTGTCAGAAAGAGCGGCCATGACAATGGCCCAGTCCCAAATGGTCTAACAGTGAAATAGCAGTATAAAAAAATGCAGTACTTCTCTGTACAGATGTTCACTGGGAATAACTGTCCAGTTGAGGAACAAGGAAGTTGTTCTAGTGCAAAACCTGCTGGAGGAGGAACATGGAGACACTTTGATTGTGTACAAAACATTTAGGAACAAGACAGACCTTTTCGCATATCCCCTCTACTTCCGTGCAAAGAGGGCTTTGCTGGGATGCCATTACTCCATTTGTAGGATGCAAAGCGGCAATATATATTTTTTCTGTTTTCCCGTTAGCTCGTTTCAAGGTAAATTGTCAGTAAAAGACATTACAGAAAATGTATTATTTACTTGAAGGGATTTTCTTTTAACTCCTACAATTAGATGTTACTATTGTTAAAATGTTTGAGTAAACGAATCTAATTGAATCCCCTTATTAGCTTTTTTGTTCACAGTACCATGTTTGCTGTGGTTAATTTCCCGAATGAAGATGCAAAAACCTGGTGCACCAAGGACAAATGTTATTGGCCTCCATACAAGAGCCAGGAAGGCAGTGATGTTGCACAAACGGCCGGACATTGATACATGGGAGGTGTATTCAATTCAATTACTGAAGACAGAGTGAGTACGTTAACTGAATATTTAGATACTAAATGTCTCGTTTTACAGATTAACTGATAAACTCCGGTTTCGTGATGTTTTCAGATTCATATGAGAAATCCCATGGTTAGGGCAGAAACAGGCAAAAGCCTGGAAACAGAGCCGGAGTCTCACCAAAGGAAGAGAAAGTAAGATTTAGTGTTAGAAATAAAAGGAATCTTATCACTACTATGAAAACTTCATGCTTGACCTTAGAGATCCTTTTTATGTCTCTATTTTGGTTTGGTCAGGGCGTGAGTTGGGGTGGGCATTCTATGTTGTGTGTTCTATGTTTTCTATTTCTGTGTGTTTGGCCGGGTGTGGTTCTCAATCACAGAACTACCCACCACCAAAGGACCAAGCAGCGTGGTAAGGAGGAGCAGCGTGGCCAGGAGTATGAGACAACCTGGGAGGAGGTAGAGAGATGGGCGGTCGACCCAGGGAGAGTGCCAGAGTCTGCCTGGGAGTCTATGGAGCAGTGTGAAGAGGGATACCGGAGGATGGAGTCGGCGAGACGAACACGGCTGGCAAGGAAGCCCGAGAGGCAGCCCCACATTTTTTTGGGGGGGAGGCACATGGGGAGTGTGGCAGAGTCAGGTTGGAGACCTGAGCCAACTCCCCGTGCTTACCGTGGCGGGTGTCGTACTGGTCAGGCACCGTGTTATGCGGTGGAGCGTGCGGTGTCTCCAGTACGCGTTCTTAGCCCGGTGCGCTATATCCCAGGTCCTCGCATCAGCCGGGCTAGAGTGGGCATCGAGCCAGGACGGAGTGTGCCAGCCCTGCTCTCCAGACCTCCAGTGCGTCTCCTCGGCCCGGGTTATCCTGTGCCAGCCCTACGCACGGTGTCCCCGGTTCGCCAGCACAGCCCAGTGCGGCCTGTTCCAGCTCCCCGCACTTGCCGGGCTACAGGGGGTATCCAGCCAGGACGCGTTGTGCTAGCTCTGAGCTCGAGGCCTCCACGGCCCAGTGTATCCGGTGCCTTGGCTAAGGAAGAGGCCTCCTGCATGTCTCCTCAGCCTGGTGAGTCCTGTGACTGTGCTAAGCCCTAACCCTCCTGCATGTCTCCCCAGCCTGGTGAGTCCTGTGCCTGCTCCCAGAGCCAGGCCTCCTGTGTGTCTCTCCACTCCAGTGATGATCCATGGCAAGAAGCCTCCAGTGGTGAGCCATGGCACGAAGCCTCCAGTGATGATCCATGGCACAAAGCCTCCAGTGATGATCCATGGCACGAAGCCTCTAGTGATGATCCATGGCACGAAGCCTCCAGTGATGATCCATGGCACAAAGCCTCCAGTGATGATCCATGGCACGAAGCCTCCAGTGATGATCCATGGCACGAAGCCTCCAGTGATGATCCATGGCACGAAGCCTCCAGTGATGATCCATGGCACGAAGCCTCCAGTGATGATCCATGGTAAGAAGCCTCCAGTGATGATCCATGGCAAGAAGCCTCCAGGGGTGAGACATGGCACGAAGCCTCCAGAGACGGCCTCCAGCCCGGAGCCTTACAGTGACGGCCTCCAGCACGAAGCCTCCAGTGATGATCCATGGCAAGAAGCCTCCAGTGATGATCCATGGCACGAAGCCTCCAGTGATGATCCATGGCACGAAGCCTCCAGTGATGATCCATGGTAAGAAGCCTCCAGTGATGATCCATGGCAAGAAGCCTCCAGGGGTGAGACATGGCACGAAGCCTCCAGAGATGGCCTCCAGCCCGGAGCCTTACAGTGACGGCCTCCAGCCCGGAGCCTCCAGTGACGGCCTCCAGCCCGGAGCCTCCAGTGACGACCTCCAGCCCGGAGCCTCCAGTGACGGCCTCCAGCCCGGAGCCGCCAGAGTCTCCCCTCCTGTCCGGAGCCGCCAGAGTCTCCCCTCCTGTCCGGAGCCGCCAGAGTCTCCCCTCCTGTCCGGAGCCGCCAGAGTCTCCCCTCCTGTCCGGAGCCGCCAGAGTCTCCCCTCCTGTCCGGAGCCGCCAGAGTCTGCCCTCCTGTCCGGAGCCGCCAGAGTCTGCCCTCCTGTCCGGAGCCGCCAGAGTCTGCCCTCCTGTCCGGAGCCGCCAGAGTCTGCCCTAATGTGCGGAGCCGCCAGAGTCTGCCCTCCTGTCCGGAGCCGCCAGAGTCTGCCCTCCTGTTCGGGGCCCGCTGCGAGGGTCCCCGCTCCAGAGGCGCCACCGCAGATAGATGCCCACCCAGACCGTCCCCTATAGGTTTAGGTTTTGCAGCCGGAGTCCGTACCTTTGGGGGGGGGGGGTACTGTCACGCCCTGACCTTAGAGATCCTTTTTATGTCTCTATTTTGGTTTGGGCAGGGCGTGAGTTAGGGTGGGCATTCTATGTTGTGTGTTCTATGTTTTCTATTTCTGTGTGTTTGGTCTGGTGTGGTTCTCAATCAGAGGCAGCTGTCTATCGTTGTCTCTGATTGAGAACCATACTTAGTTAGCCTTTTCCCACCTGTGTTTTGTGGGTAGTTGTTTTCTGTTTTGTGTCTGCACCAGACAGAACTGTTTCGGTTTCGTTCGTTCTCTTTGTTGTTTTTTTGTTTCAGTGTTCAGTTTTTAATAAAAAAAGCATGAACACTTTAAACGCTGCACCTTGGTCCACTCCTTTAAACGGCCGTTACATGCTTCTACCAGACATTCCACTGATTTCAAAACTCTGTCAACTTCTTCCATGACAACAACACTGTTTCTTCCCCATCACTGTCATCAGAAGACTCTACAATATCTTCAATTTTTTTTTTTTTACCTAAATCAAGGATTCCATCATCGTCTGATTCATTTTCAGAGTCAGAGAGAGTCCGCATGGTGCGGATGTCCGGATGTCCTCTTGAAAGTAGTCCATCACAACCTTTTCCCACTGACCTTTGTCGATAGCGCCTGATAAATTCAGGGCAGCAATGTTATTGAGAGCATTAGCAACACATTTGCAGTTCTCCATGGCTAACGTTATATATTTTGAAAAAAACTGCAGTAGGAAGGATTATCTACACATAACAAGCAGCTCATTTTATAGATAGAAGATGCTACACGGCAGACCAATCCAAAACTCATCTCTCGGCATGGCCAGCCCATTCATTATCTCAGCCAAGGTTCCTGTGTTTTTCTGTGGCTAAACCAACTAGGCTCGTAATTTAACAACTTTGTTCGTATTTACAGATGGCATACAAGTTTCTTATTAAGGCAAATGAAAGTTCAAATGTGCCAGAAGGCATTTCTTACAAAAAAGCATTTTGATTAAAAAATGTACATTAAATGCCTCTCCTGTGAAGTCGCGACATACGCCTAGTTTTCTGAAACGAGTCAGATATGATTTAGCAATTATTTTTATATTTGCCATAGTTTCATTCTGTAAAAAAATACATTTACAGTTTTCCACGATTGTTTACACACGTTTGCTGAATCTTTGGACCATTTTCCCAAAACTCTAAACACAAAACCATAAACACAAAACTCTACAAATCTCTAGCAAAAGCAAACACTGCATTCAAAACTGTTTTATCTCTTTCCAAAATGTTTTTTTTTTGCATCAAAATGACACACGCGTCATATGAATAGATCTGTCTACCAACCAACAACACACTGACGTGCTCAACACAAAACACTACTATGAATATCCCATCAGTAGCTTTATGCCTTTTGTATTTTCAGTTTTACACAATATCCCATCAGTGTTACACAATAAATTGTGGGTGGTCGATGAACCAGTTGCGGACCAGAGCAGCTCGGTGGAAACTCATGTTGTCCCAGATGACAACATACCTGGGCTGCTCTGGTCCACCCCTCTGCTCGGCTGGAATGAGGATGCCATGTAGTGTGTCCAGGAATGTGATGAGAATGGCGGTGTTGTAGGGACCAAGTTTGGCATGGTGATGGAGGACTCCTTGCTGGCTAACGGCTGTGCACATGGTGATATTCCCTCCACACTGTCCAGGGACATTCACAATGGCATGGTGGCCAATAATGTTCCGTGCCCATCCCATTCTTTTGGCTAGTTTGAAGCCAGCCTCATCAATGTAAATATAAACATGCTGAATTGCAGCGGCATCCAGCTCCAAGACTCTCTGAAACAGACAAGACAATATGTGACGTAGACCTAGAGCAGTCAATATGGTGAGGCACAGTACACTGGATTACAGTACTGTAATGTGTCTGTACAGTGCTAATATTAAATTCACAGTATAGTACTTATTTGCACATATTCATAGCGCTGTTCTTTAACCCTCTCGGAGTTTCGTTCAAATGCCACCCTGTAGACCTGTTTCATCCGGATTCGCTTGTGCTGTAATACACGGTCCAATGTAGACAAGCCCACCTGGTGAATGTTATTGAATATTGTGTTGTCTGCAGTTATGTGGTTCTGGATTTCTCGTAGTCTAATGGTATTGTTTGCCACCACCATGTTCACAACAGCGGTCTCCTGTTCTGGTGTGAACAGCCGGTGTCTTCCACCATGGCCTGGCCAGCTCTCAGTTCTGCAGAAGATCCACAAATATGATATGATTGGTTACAGTAAACTAAAATAATCTATTTTCTTTCAATATGAAATGACATTACTGTAACATTGGCCAACAATCACTGAGTAAAATAGGCCTAAATGTCAGACTGCAGTATACTACAGTATATATACATAAAGAGCATAGTGTAGATTGTAGGTAACTTACCGGTTCTCATTTCTGAACGTATGGATGATAGCCACTACATGGTTGCATCTAAGGTTTGCCTGAACTCTCTGCCCAGCCTCCCTCATACTCAATTAATGGTCAATTCAACTGTCCTTTCTTGGCCTCCCCTTCCTCTTCTTACTTTCACTCCACCTCTAGTTCTTGCTTTACCATTGATTTCCATTTTCCTCCAAAACAGGAGAGCTCGTCTGTGGCCTTTTATAGTGCTAATGCTCTGATTTCTAAGTGAACAATTCAGCAACTAGTATTTACACCTGTGAGGAGTGGGTGTTGCCAATTGGTATATAGAGCTTGGCATTGTGATTGGCGTTGCTTTCCAAAGGGTCTAAAGATATTTTAATTTTGAATGTTGTGTCTAATGTAGAGAGCTGTGTGTAGTGTTTTGCAAAAAGTGTGATATAGAATTGAAAACTGAGTGTAAAGCAGGAATTGTGCTTGCAATTTTGCAGACTTGGTTTAGGGATTTGGTACACGAGTTTCAGGTTTCGGTGATTGCATTTCAAGTTCCAATTTTAGTGTGTAAACAATTGGGAAAAACTGTAAATGCATGTATATTTCACAAAATATTTCCAAATATATTTTAAAATCAAATTAAAATCAAATATATCAGTAAATAATTATTTCATGTATTTCAGAATGTATTTTGAAATACAATAAATATATTTTCCAATGCATTTAACATATGTTGTGATATCATTTTAAATACATTCCTTAATATATGTTGGAATGTATTTCAAATCTATATCAAATACATAAAAAACTAAAATACATTATCCGGCCAATTTTATATACACTGCTCAAAAAAATAAAGGGAACATTTAAACAACACAATGTAACTCCAAGTCAATCACACTTCTGTGAAATCAAATTGTCCACTTAGGAAGCAACACTGATTGACAATAAATTTCACATGCTGTTGTGCAAATGGAATAGACAAAAGGTGGAAATTATAGGCAATTAGCAAGACACCCCGAATAAAGGAGTGATTCTGCAGGTGGTGACCACAGACCACTTCTCAGTTCCTATGCTTCCTGGCTGATGTTTTGGTCACTTTTGAATGCTGGCGGTGCTCTCACTCTAGTGGTAGCATGAGACGGAGTCTACAACCCACACAAGTGGCTCAGGTAGTGCAGCTCATCCAGGATGGCACATCAATGCGAACTGTGGCAAGAAGGTTTGCTGTGTCTGTCAGCGTAGTGCCCAGAGCATGGAGGCGCTACCAGGAGACAGGCCAGTACATCAGGAGACGTGGCACATTTGTGGCCTGCTGGAGGTCATTTTGCAGGGCTCTGGCAGTGCTCCTCCTGCTCAAAGGCGGAGGTAGCGGTCCTGCTGCTGGGATGTTGCCCTCCTACGGCCTCCTCCACGTCTCCTGATGTACTGGCCTGTCTCCTGGTAGCGCCTCCATGCTCTGGACACTACACAGACACAGCAAACCTTCTTGCCACAGCTCGCATTGATGTGCCATCCTGGATGAGCTGCACTACCTGAGCCACTTGTGTGGGTTGTAGACTCCGTCTCATGCTACCACTAGAGTGAGAGCACCGCCAGCATTCAAAAGTGACCAAAACATCAGCCAGGAAGCATAGGAACTGAGAAGTGGTCTGTGGTCACCACCTGCAGAATCACTCCTTTATTCGGGGTGTCTTGCTAATTGCCTATAATTTCCACCTTTTGTCTATTCCATTTGCACAACAGCATGTGACATTTATTGTCAATCAGTGTTGCTTCCTAAGTGGACAATTTGATTTCACAGAAGTGTGATTGACTTGGAGTTACATTGTGTTGTTTGTGTTCCCTTTATTTTTTTGAGCAGTGTATTTAACAGGTATCCCAATTTTTTTTGTTGCAACAAATATATTTTACATTTCTTTTTTTTCTTCGTATGGGCCAGTTGGTCTGTCTGTGCTATAACAGTGGTTTTGTAAGGCATCTACCAGGTGATTACCCTCAAAGGTAGATGCTTACGGTTTTCAGAATAAGAAGTGTTCGGGGGGCACACGGGGAGTAGTTTGTAAACCAAGATACTGAGTAAACATATCCATGGAGGGTTCTATTGAATTCCAGCCACGTTCTAAACACAGAAAAAACACAATGGTTTTAAATTAGACTTAAGCAATTAACACTTTAAAGTTGAAACCTAAACAGAAATACTGTATGTTATTTTAGTCACTGAAAACGCTCACTATCTGCATCCACATGATTGTGTGATTAGCTGGAGCAGATCTTACAACTTACAGGACCAATTTAATGCACACGACTGATCAACGAGCCACCAACCTCCGCACACTAAATGCTGATTGATTGTGGAGGGGAAATATGGCTTGTGTCGCAAATGGGGACCAGGGCCCATAGGGCTCTGGTCAAAAGAAGTGGACTATGTAGGGAAATAGGGTGCCATTTGGGACGCAACCATGTTCCATGGTGGGAGTGGTGGGCTTAAGAGCGGTTTATTGTGAAGGTTATTAACTAATGGGTCTATGGATAATCCCAGGTGAGTGTCTTTTAGCCATACCCTGAGAGGACCACAGTATACACAATGAACAGGCTTCGCTTAACCTTACTACCGGAAAACGCTAAGATGGCAATGTGCAAACCCCGTCCGAGCATTATTTAGTTGTTAACTTCTTATGGCTGCAGGGGCAGTATTGAGTAGCTTGGATAAAAGGTGCCCATTTCAAACGGCCTCGTACTCAATTCTTGCTCGTACAATATGCATATTATTATTACTATTGGATAGAAAACACTCTCAAGTTTCTAAAACCGTTTGAATTATATCTGTGAGTAAAACAGAACTCATTTGGCACAAACTTCCTGACCAGGAAGTGGAAAATCTGAAATCGATGCTCTCTTCTAGGTCCTGCCTATAAATGGGCATGATACCTATTAGTATACATGCACGTCATACACCTTCCCCTGGATGTCAAGATGCAGTGAGAGAAGAAATGGAGTGTTTATCTTGGTCTGAGATGGAATACATCCTCTTGGAATGACGTGTCACCCATTTCCTGTTTTCAGGAAGGCGCAAGGTTGGACCTGGATTTGCCTTCTGAAAAGCTTTCGTTATAGTCGACTACTATCTCCGGCTTTGATTTTATTTGATACATGTGACAATATCATCGTAAAGTATGTTTTTTCAATATAGTTTTATTAGATTTTTGAAATTTATTCGGGACGTTAGGCGTGTTGCGTTGTGTGCCTTTGTTCAGAAAGGAGAGCTTCGCGCCACTTGGCTAGTGCGCTTGCTAATTCAAGAGGGAAAAAGGACGTTCTAAATCCAAACAACGATTGTTCTTGACAAAGGACACCTTGTACAACATTCTGATGGAAGATCAGCAAAAGTAGGACCCATTTTATGATGTTATTTCATATATCTGTCGAACTGTGTACTATTAGTTTTGCGCCCAGGTTTTGGGCACTCGGTCAACATAACGTAAGCCTTATGTCGTAATGAAGTTATTTTTAGAATTCTAACACGGCGATTGCATTAAGAACTAGTGTATCTATCATTTCCTATACAACATGTATTTTTTAGTTATGTTTATGAATAGCTATTTGGTCAGAATATGTGTGTCAGAAAAAGTGTCAGAAAAAATCCGGACGTTGTGGGAAAAAGTA
Organism: Salvelinus namaycush; assembly: GCF_016432855.1. Classification (NCBI taxonomy): domain Eukaryota; kingdom Metazoa; phylum Chordata; class Actinopteri; order Salmoniformes; family Salmonidae; genus Salvelinus; species Salvelinus namaycush. Next base: position 2,184,625 of record NC_052339.1, on the reverse strand, counting down.
GCTACGTTAGCACAATGTATAACCACTGATTTCAGCTCTAAATATGCACATTTTCGAACAAAACATAAGTGTATGTATAACCTGATGTTATAGGACTGTCATCTGATGAAGCATATCAAGGTTAGTCAAAAATTATATATCTTTTACTGGTTTGTTACGATCGCTAACTTTTGCTGCTGGGAAATGGCTTGTGTTTCTGGCTATTGTGGTAAGCTAATATAACGCTATATTGTGTTTTCGCTGTAAAACACTTAATAAATCGGAAATATTGGCTGGAATCAGAAGATGCCTGTCTTTCATTTGCTGTACACTATGTATTTTTCAGAAATGTTTTATGATGAGTATTTAGGTATTTGGCGTTGGTGTCTGTAATTATTCTGTCTGCTTTCGGTGCAATTTCTGATTGTAGCTGCAATGTAAACTATGATTTATACCTGAAATATGCACATTTTTCGAACAAAACATAGATTTATTGAATAACATGTTATAAGACTGTCATCTGATGAAGTTGTTTGTTGGTTAGTTTGGTTGGTTCTTGGTTAGTTAGGTTGGCTTTGTGCATGCTACCTGTGCTGTGAAAAATGTCTGTCCTTTTTTGTATTTGGTGGTGAGCTAACATAAATATACGTGCTGTTTTCGCTGTAAAACATTTAAAAAATCGGACATGTTGGCTGGATTCACAAGATGTGTACCTTTCATATGCTGTATTGGACTTGTTCATGTGTGAAAGTTAAATATTTAAAAAATATATATTTTGAATTTCGCGCCCTGCACTTGAGCTGGCTGTTGTCATAAGTGTACCGACGTCGGGCTTGCAGCCAGAAGAAGTTAATAGGGTTGAATGACCTCTAACCTCTGTTCTGAATTTCTGGTGAGGCTTGATCACCCTCACTAGAAAGACTAGAGACATCCAGTCTAATCAAATTTTATTTGTCACATTTTTTATTTTTTATTTTACCTTTATTTAACTAGGCAAGCCAGTTAAGAACCAATTCTTATTTTCAATGACGGCCTAGGAACAGGGGCAGAACGACAGATGATTACCTTGTCAGCTCAGGGATTCGATCTTGAAACCTTTCGGTTACTAGTCCAACGCTCTAACCACAAAAAAAATTGGGGCCTTCCTCTGACACCGCCTAGTATATAGGTCCTGGATAGCAGGAAGCTTGGTCCCAGTAATGTACTGGGCTGTACGCACTGCCCTCTGTAGCGCCTTACAGTCAGATGCCAAGCAGTTGCCATACCAGGCGGTGATGCAACCGGTCAGGATGCTTTCGATGGTCCAGCTGTAGAACCTTTTGAGGATCTGGGGACCCATGCCATATCTAAAAACATTGGGTGAGATTTAAAAAAATGGGCTATATGAACACTAATAATTAGGAAGAAGTTTATAATTTAGCAATAGTCCTATGTGTGATTCGGACCACGAGAAGGACAGAGAGAACGCTGCCCCTGAATGAGGGACACCTTTCTCTAGTCTATTTTACCATTACCTTATGGGATACAATTATTTCCTTATGGCGTTATCAAGAGTTGTAATTCTAATTTTACTTGTTATTTTGATTTAACAGGCAGGGGAAATGCCTACCTGTAAAAGGAAAAAATATATGTTGGTTATGGTTGACAGTTACTCCAAGTGGATTGAAGTTTTCCTCACCTCTAGTTTTACAAAGTGTATTGCTGTTTTTTTTATTTGTATATATTTACCTTTATTTAACTAGGCAAGTCAGTTAAGAATACATTCTTATTTACAATGACGGCCTAGGAACAGTGGGTTAACTGCCTTTTTTCAGGGGCAGAACGACAGATTTTTACCTTGTCAGCTCGGAGATTCGATCTAGCAACCTTTCGGTTACTGGCTTAACCCTTTAACCACTAGGTTACCTGCCGCTACCTGTTGTGTTGCCTGTTTGATTTTGTCTTGCTTCAATACAAATCTCACCAGATTGGGTCTGCTGAAGGGTCTAGATTTCTCCCTAAGGATTAGCCCTCTGACTCCCTGACCCTGTAACCCTGTGGTGAGATCGCCAAGGTGATAAGGGAGTATATCTAGATGCATGGAAGGTATAATTTGACCGAGAACAGTGTGAACCTCACCCCCTCTAACCGGCTGAAGTAATGGCTACAATGGTGTTCACTATGGTCCTTCACCACTTCTACCGTGAGACCTGAGTCTGAGCCAGCAACCTGTACACAGCATCCAGTCGAAGCTATCAACTGCCTTTTCTCTCATTTCTTTTCTCTCAGGAGTGTGACATGAGTCCATGTGGAGTGAGCATGGAGAGAGATCCCGTCCAAACTTCTCTCATGCTGCTGGTGTACTGGTAGGAAAATGGACAAGACATAATGAACCGTAAAGGACAGTGGCAGCTCAGGTGAGAGAAATCGGGACATTATCAATGGCCATCCACTTTGAACATGTGCCATTGGGAGGACGAACTGGAACGCCAGAATGAGTGCCGGGAGGAAGGGGGGTTTTCAACTGTGCCTGTAATTGATTCATCACAAATTGTTTATTTGGGGTATCAGGTTGATTGTGGAGGTCTGCACACTGCGAAATGTATAGTACTTTAGACTAGAAATGCATTGCGATACCGATCTGTCATTAACATGCCATTCGCAACAAAAGCGCCAGGCTGAAATGTCTTTGCCAGAATCCATAAATGCAATTGTGTAATGAAGCGAAGGTTTTAAAACCATGGTTTTGCAAGTTGGATTGTACAACCCAGAATGAAGGGTTTGAAAGTGTCTGTGGTTTTATGCGTTGATTACTACTTTGATTGTAGATTTTATCTTCAGTATTATGATTATGTATGAAATTAGATTAACTCCCGTTAAATTAAGTATAACCTTTATTATGATGATGTATTTTGATATAGAAGCTAAAATGTAATGCTTACCTTAAAATATAACGATTGTTATCACACAAGTGATAAGAGGATGGAATGTGATGGAAAATTGTATCTTGTGAAGAAAGCCTTGAAAATGTTAATCTTGTTTTATTGTCATAAATAATCCATTGATTCCTGCCTGTGCTTGGTAAAGATATGAGTGGGGGCGACATGACCCCCCCCCCCCCCCCCCCCCCCCTTTAGGACCATCTGGCAGAACGCCCAGAATATGTTCTTTAAGTTAAGATAGGATACGGTGCCAGACAAATGCCAGAACCAACGCTATGAACTATGCCTATATAACGTGTCTGTAAGCAGTATATAATGGATCTAACGGGACTGCCCCAAAACTGAATGTACTTTGAAATCCAAAGTGTAGAAATACAGGTGAAATCAATCATTGACACAGACATGGTGGTGTAGCAGGAAGAACAGAATGCTGTGAACCAAGCGATCGTGAGTTCAAATCCCAGGTGAGGACATAGTGAATAATAATTACTGTATGAATAAACATACACAATGTAATCATGTACATTGCCTTCAGAAAGATTCTGGGTTCGGGTCCAAGCTCTGTCGCAGCCGGCTGCAACCGGGAGACCCATGGGGCGGTGCACAATTGGCCCAGCGTCGTCCAGGTTAGGGGAGGGTTTGGCTGGCAGGGTTGTCCTTGTCACATTGCGCTAGTGACTCCTGTGGCGGGCCAGGCACCCCAGGCACAGTGCACGCTGACACGGTTGCCAGGTGTACAGTGTTTCCTCCGACACATTGGTGTGGCTGGCTTCCGGGTTAAGTGGGCATTGTCAAGAAGCAGTGCGGCTTGGTTGGGTTGTGTTTCGGAGGACGCACAGCTCTCAACCTCTGCCTCGCCTGAATCCGTACAGGAGTTGCAGCGATGAGACAAGACTAACTACCAATTGGATACCACGAAATTGGGGAGAAAAAAGGGGTAAATAAAAAGAAAAAAATTAAGTATTCACTCCCTTTGACTTTAAAAAAAATATGTATGCTTTACTGCCTGAATTTAAAATGGATTACATATGGATTTTTTGGGTCACTGGCCTACACACAATACCCCATCATGTCAAAGTGGAATTATGTTTTCTGAAATTTGGCTCTCTGTTTTTCAAAAAATGAAAAGTTGAAATGTCTTGAATCAATTAGTATTTAATCCTGTTGTTATGGCAAGCCTAAATAAGTTCAGGAGTAAAAATGTGCTTAACAAGTCACATAAGTTGCATGGACTCACTCTGTGTGCAATAATAGTGTTTAACATGATTTTTGAATGACTACCTCGTATCTGTACCCCACACATACAATTATCTGTAAGGTCCCTCAGTCGAGCAGTGAATTTCAAACACCGATTCAACCACAAAGACTAGGGAGGTTTTCCAATGCCTCGCAAAGAAGGGCACCTATTGGTAGATACGTATAAAAAAAAGGCAGACATTGAATATCCCTTTGAGCATGGTGAAGTTATTAATTACACTTTGGACACAGTCCTATATAGTAGTAATAGAATAGTGGTATTGGTTGTGAAATAGTGGTAGTGACAGCGGTAGCAATGGTAGTGGTAGTAATAACGGTAGTAATGGGGTTTTCATAGGCCTATGGGTTAGTTATAGTTTCAAGTTTAATGTCACATGCACAAGTACAGTGAAATGCCTTTCTAGGGAGCTGTTTTGGGGTGGCTTGTTGGTGTGGAGTTATTATAGTGGGTTATAGTGGTGTTATAGTTATAATTGGAGGTGTACCTGTGGATGTATTTCAAGGCCTACCTTCAAACTCCGTGCCTCTTTGCTTGACATCATGGGAAAATCAAAAGAAATCAGCCAAGAGCTCAGAATTTTTTTTTTGTAGACCTCCACAAAACTGGTTCATCCTTGGGAGCAATTTCCAAACGCCTGAAGGTACCACGTTCATCTGTACAAACAATATATAAACACCATGGGACCACACAGCCGTCATACCGCTCAGGAAGAAGATGCATTCTGTCTCCTAGAGATGAACGTACTTTGGTGCAAATCAATCCCAGAACAACAGCAAAGGACATTGTGAAGATGCTGGAGGAAACAGGTATGAAAGTATCTATACCCACAGTAAAACGAGTCCTATATCGACAAAACCTGAAAGGCCGCTCAGCAGGGAAGAAGCCACTGCTCCAAAAACGCCATAAAAAGCCAGACTACGGTTTGCAACTGCATATGGGGACAAAGATCGTGCTTTTTGGATAAATGTCCTCTGATCTGATAAAACAAAAATAGAACTGTTTGGCCGTAATAACCATCCTTATGTTTGAAGGAAATAGTGGGAGGCTTGCAAACCGAAGAACACCATCCCAACCGTGAAGCACAGGGGTGGGGTTGTTTTGCTGCACGAGGGACTGGTGCTCTTCACAAAATAGATGGCATCATGAGGGAGGAAAATGATGTACAGTGGGGCAAAAAAGTATTTAGTCAGCCACCAATTGTGCAAGTTCTCCCACTTAAAAAGATGAGAGAGGCCTGTAATTTTCATCATAGGTACACACAACTATGACAGACAAAATGAGAAAAAAAAATCCAGAAAATCACATTGTAGGATTTTTTATGAATTTATTTGCAAATTATGGTGGAAAATAAGTATTTGGTCAATAACAAAAGTTTATCTCAATACTTTGTTATATACCCTTTGTTGGCAATGACAGAGGTCAAACGTTTTCTGTAAGTCTTCACAAGGTTTTCACACACTGTTCCTGGTATTTTGGCCCATTCCTCCATGCAGATCTCCTCTAGAGCAGTGATGTTTTGGGGCTGTTGCTGGGCAACATGGACTTTCAACTCCCTCCAAAGATTTTCTATGGGGTTGAGATCTGGAGACTGGCTAGGCCACTCCAGGACCTTGAAATGCTTCTTACGAAGCCACTCCTTCGTTGCCCGGGCGGTGTGTTTGGGATCATTGTCATGCTGAAAGACCCAGCCACGTTTCATCTTCAATGCCCTTGCTGATGGAAGGAGGTTTTCACTCAAAATCTCACGATACATGGCCCCATTCATTCTTTCCTTTACACGGATCAGTCGTCCTGGTCCCTTTGCAGAAAAACAGCCCCAAAGCATGATGTTTCCACCCCCATGCTTCACAGTAGGTATGGTGTTCTTTGGATGCAACTCAGCATTCTTTGTCCTCCAAACACAACGAGTTGAGTTTTTACCAAAAAGTTATATTTTGGTTTCATCTGACCATATGACATTCTCCCAATCTTCTTCTGGATCATCCAAATGCTCTCTAGCAAACTTCAGACGGGCCTGGACATGTACTGGCTTAAGCAGGGGGACACGTCTGGCACTGCAGGATTTGAGTCCCTGGCGGCGTAGTGTGTTACTGATGGTAGGCTTTGTTACTTTGATCCCAGCTCTCTGCAGGTCATTCACTAGGTCCCCCCGTGTGGTTCTGGGATTTTTGCTCACCGTTCTTGTGATCATTTTGACCCCACGGGGTGAGATCTTGCGTGGAGCCCCAGATCGAGGGAGATTATCAGTGGTCTTGTATGTCTTCCATTTCCTAATAATTGCTCCCACAGTTGATTTCTTCAAACCAAGCTGCTTACCTATTGCAGATTCAGTCTTCCCAGCCTGGTGCAGGTCTACAATTTTGTTTCTGGTGTCCTTTGACAGCTCTTTGGTCTTGGCCATAGTGGAGTTTGGAGTGTGACTGTTTGAGGTTGTGGACAGGTGTCTTTTATACTGAGAACAAGTTCAAACAGGTGCCATTAATACGAGTGGAGGACAGAGGAGCCTCTTAAAGAAGAAGTTACAGGTCTGTGAGAGCCAGAAATCTTGCTTGTTTGTAGGTGACCAAATACTTATTTTCCACCATAATTTGCAAATAAATTCATTAAAAATCCTACAATGTGATTTTCAGGATTTTTTTTTCTCATTTTGTCTGTCATAGTTGAAGTGTACCTATGATGAAAATTACAGGCCTCTCTCATCTTTTTAAGTGGGAGAACTTGCACAATTGGTGGCTGACTAAATACTTTTTTGCCCCACTGTAGATATATTGAAGCAACATCTCAAGACATCAGTCAGGAATTTAAAGCTTGGTTGAAAATGGGTCTTCCAAATGGACAATGACCCTAAGCATACTCCCAAAGTTGTGGCAAAATGGCTTAAGGACAACAAAGTCAAGGTATTGGAGTGGCCATCACAAAGCCCAGACCTCAATCCTATGGAAAATTGTGGGCAGAACTGAAAAAGCGTGTGCAGGCAAGGAGGCCTACAAACCTGACTCAGTTACACCAGCTATGTCAGGAGGAGTGGGCCAACATTCACCCAACTTATTGTGGGAAGCTTGTGGAAGGCTAACCAAAACGTTTGACCCAAGTTAAACAATTTTTAGGCAATGCTACCAAATACTATGTCACGTTCGTCGTTTGGATGAAGAGAGGAGGACCAAGGCGCAGCGTGATAAGAATACATACTTCTATTTATTTAACGAAACGAAGAACACTGAAACAAACTATGCAAAACAACAAACGAACGTGAAGCTATATATTAAACAAGTGCATACACAGACAACTTACATATAGACAATAACCCACGAAATACCCAACGGAATATGGCTGCCTAAATATGGTTCCCAATCAGAGACAACGATAAACAGCTTCCTCTAATTGAGAACCAATCTAGGCAACCATAGACATACAAACACCTAGACTAGAAAACACCCCATAAACATACAAAACCCCTAGACAAGACAAAACACATACATCCCCCATGTCACACCCTGACCTAACCAAATAATAAAGAAAACAAAGATAACTAAGGTCAGGGCGTGACAGTACCCCCCCCCCCCCCCCCCCCCCCCCCCTCCCACCAAAGGTGCGGACTCCATTCGCAAAACCTGACACAGAAAGGGAGGGTCCGGGTGGGCCTTCTTACGGCGGCAGTCCGGGACGTGGACCCCACTCCACCATAGTCATTACCCGCTTTGGTGGCGCCTCTGGAGCGGGGACCCTTGCAGCGAGTTCCGGACTGAAGACCATCGTAGAGGGCGCCACTGGACGGAGGGGCAGCTCCGGACTGAGGGGCGGCTCCGGACTGAGGGGCGGCTCCGGACTGAGGGGCGGCTCCGGACTGAGGGGCGGCTCCGGACTGAGGGGCGGCTCCGGACTGAGGGGCGGCTCCGGACTGACGGGCGGCTCTGGCGGCTCCGGACTGGCGGGCGGCTCTGGCGGCTCCTGACTGGCGGGCGGCTCTGGCGGCTCCTGACTGGCGGGCGGCTCTGGCGGCTCCTGACTGGCGGGCGGCTCCTGACTGGCGGGCAGCTCCTGACTGGCGGGCGGCTCTGGCGGCTCCTGACTGGCGGGCGGCTCTGGCGGCTCCTGACTGGCGGGCGGCTCTGGCGGCTCCTGACTGGCGGGCGGCTCTGGCGGCTCCTGACTGGCGGGCGGCTCTGGCGGCTCCTGACTGGCGGGCGGCTCTGGCGGCTCCTGACTGACGGGCGGCTCTGGCGGCTCCTGACTGACGGGCGGCTCAGGCGGCGCTGGACAGACGGGCGGCTCAGGCGGCGCTGGACAGACGGGCGGCTCAGGCGGCGCTGGACAGACGGGCGGCTCAGGCGGCGCTGGACAGACGGGCGGCTCAGGCGGCGCTGGACAGACGGGCGGCTCAGGCGGCGCTGGACAGACGGGCGGCTCAGGCTTGCCGAGGCGCACTGTAGGCCTGGTGCGTGGTTGCCGGAACTGGTGGTACCGGGCTTGGAACACGTACCTCAAGGCGAGTGCGGGGAACAGGGCGTACTGGAACAGGAACAGGGCGTACTGGACTCTGGAGACGCACAGGAAGCCTGGTGCGTGGTGTTGGCACTGGTGGTACTGGGCTGGTGCGAGCGGCTGCCACAGGCGGACTGGTGCGTGGAGAAGGCACCGGATAGACCGGACCCTGGAGGCGCACTACAGGTCTCGAGCACCGAGCCTGCCCAACCCTACCTGGCTGAACGCTCCCCGTAGCCAGGCCAGTGCGGCGAGGTGGAATAGCCCGCACTGGGCTGTGCTGGCGAACCGGGGACACCATGCGTAGGGCTGGTGCCATGTACACCGGCCCGAGGAGACGCACTGGAGACCAGATGCGTAGAGCCGGCTTCATGGCACCTGGCTCGATGCCCACTCTAGCCCAGGCCGATACGAGGTGCTGCTATGTACCGCACCGGGCTATGCCTGCTTACCGGGGACACCGTGGGCATCTCTGCATAACACGGTGCCTGCCCGGTCGCTCTCTCTCCATGGTAAGCACAGGGAGTTGGCTCAGGTCTCCTACCTGGCTTAGACACATTCCCCGTGTGCCCCCTCCCAATAAATTTTTGGGGCTGCCTCTCTGGCTTCCAGCCGCGCTTTCGTGCAGCCTCCTCATACCACCGCCTCTCCGCTTTCACTGCCTCCAGCTCAGCTTTGGGGCGGCGATACTCAGCGGCCTGTACCCAGGGTCCCTTGCCGTCCAGAATTTCCTCCCAAGTCCATTGCTCCACAAAGCGCTGTTCCTTCCTTTCACACTGCTTGGTCCGGTTGTGGTGGGTTATTCTGTCACGTTCGTCGTTTGGATGAAGAGAGGAGGACCAAGACGCAGCGTGATAAGAATACATTCTTCTATTTATTTAACGAAACGAAGAACACTTAAACAAACTATGCAAAACAAACGAACGTGAAGCTATATATTAAACAAGTGCATACACAGGCAACTTACATATAGACAATAACCCACAAAATACCCAACGGAATATGGCTGCCTAAATATGGTTCCCAATCAGAGACAACGATAAACAGCTGCCTCTAATTGAGAACCAATCTAGGCAACCATAGACATACAAACACCTAGACTAGTAAACACCCCATAAACATACAAAACCCCTAGACAAGACAAAACACATACATCCCCCATGTCACACCCTGACCTAACCAAAATAATAAAGAAAACAAAGATAACTAAGGTCAGGGCGTGACATACTAATTGAGTGTATGTAAACTTCTGACCCACTGGGAATGTGATGAAAGAAATAAAAGCTGAAATAAATAATTCTCTCTACTATTATTCTGACATTTCACATTCTTAAAATAAAGTTTTGATCATAACTGACAGGGAAATTTTACTAGGATTAAAAGTCAGGAATTGTGAAAAACGGAGTTTATATGTATTTGGCTAAGGTGTATGTAAATTCCGACTTCAACTGTATATACAAGCAACCTATTCCAGACCGGTCTGCACATTTTAAAGTTTGAATGGCGTTTCTTTCTTGAATGGCTAAAGACCAGTTACATTGCAAAGTTTTACCATTCAAGTCTGTGGCCATTGAAATGCATTGGGATTTATGCAAATATGGTTGTGGTGTGAAAAGTATAAGCAGTTACAAAAATATTTTCTCAAACACAGTGTAGATGGTCAGTTTGCATGTTTTAAACTTGTTTTGGTGTCAGTAGCGTTTACAGTTTTGGCGTTAGAGCTTCCATTGGAAGGATTAGGCACCTAAAGGACTCTCAAACCATGAGAAACAAGATTCTCTGGTCTGATGAAAACAAGATTGAACTCTTTGGACTGAATGCCAAGCGTCACGTCCTGAGGAAACCTGGCACCATCCCTACTGTGAAGCATGGTGGTGGCCACATCATGCTGTGGGGATGTTTTTCAGCAGCAGGGACTCGGAGACTATTCAGGATCGAGGGAAAGATGAACGGAGCAAGGTACAGAGCGATCCTTGATGAAAACCTGCTCCAGAGCGCTCAGGACCTCAGACTTAGGCGAAGGTTAATCTTCCAACAAGACAACGACCCTAAGCACACAGCCAAGACAGCTCAGGAGTGGCTTCGGGACAAGTCTCTGAATGTCCTTGAGGAGCCCAGCCAGAGCCCAAACTTGTATCTGATCGAACATCTCTGTAGAGACCTGAAACCAGCCGTGCAGCGACGCTCCCCACCCAACCTGACAGAGCTTGAGAGGATCTACAGAGAATAATGGGAGAAACTCCCCAAATACAGGTGTGCTAAGCTTGTAGTGTCATACCCAAGAAGACTCAAGGATGTAATCACTGCCAAAAGGTGCTTAAACAAAGTCATGAGTAAAGGGTCTGAATACTTATGTAAATGTGATTTCAGTTTGTTTTTTTAATCCATATTGTGTGTAGATTGATGAGGGGAAAACTATATAATCAATTTTAGAATAAGACTAACGTAACAAAATGTGGGAAAAGTCATTGGGTCTGAATATTTTCCCGAATGCACTGTAATAGCAAGCACACCTAATTACTCAAGGCAGCTGGGATGTATTCCCTGGGAACCAAACGGAAGCAAATGTAATGAAACGGGGAGGGACCTACCTGAATCTGTCCAATAGAAACTTGTTTTCATTCCAAAACATTTGGACTAATGATTACACCCCTCTTGACACTCAACCAAACAGCTCCCATGGGCTCTAGTTTTTATGAAGCAGTATGAACCATCCTCCTACTGGTACTGTCTTGAGATGGACCACAAATTCAGCCCAAATCAATGAACACACAGGACGGGCTGGGAGGAGTCCAACAGCCCCCTCTCTAACACACTCATATGGAATTAAGGGCAATGGATGAAACATCCTCTTCTGATGTCTTTCACCATCTGAATATGTTTTGGCTCAATAATGTCCCCCCCCCCCCCCCCCCCCCCCCCCAGCTATTATATACACATCCCTTGGACCCCCAATGCAATCTTGTTTCAGAGAAAGGGGACACTGTGCACATTGGATCCAGCATATCTACAGACACTCAGTACACTATTGCAGCTGCTGCATTTTTCACAGTAGCAATTTCAAGGACGCCAAAGAGAATTACACATAGCCCAGGAGTTGGGCCCGCATTAAGTCAAATCTCTTGGCATAATCCACACAATCTCGTCCTCCTCAGCTAATTCGATATCTCCATTTACAGCATATTAAAAAGAGTGCTTCTGTAAAACAAACACACTCTCTTCTCTCTCTCTCTCTTACACATACAGTATACACACTCTCTTCTCTCTCTCTCTTACACATACAGTATACACACTCTCTCTATCTCATACACACACACACTCAAACACGCACGCAAAAGCACACACACACACACCAAATATTTGCAAGCGCATTGATTTCTGATTAGCATGAAGGATAATTAAGCGGACGGGGGATTTGGGGGAGCTTGCCTAAGCCCAGGAGGAACATTGCGGGAGGCTCTCCTAATATGCCAGCTGCAGATGAGATAATAAAGCGATGAATAATACATCTCCCAATTCATTTTCTTGACTCTCAACCAACCAACCATGATGTAACCAACACGAGCCTTCACAGGCAAGAAACATAGCAGATGAAGAATGAGACCCCAGAATATGTAAGTAGTGAGTATGGTATGATATCCCAAGGGAAGCAGAGCACTTGGTCAGCTAGTTGTGTAATGTCTGAAGAGGGGATTGATGGCGATGTGTGTAGTGGGAGAAGCATGTAAACGACCAGTCTGTCTTTGTTTGCCTCATCCTACACCACGTCCCTCCTATTATCCCACAAGGCCTCGCTGCCTCGCTCTCTCTCTCTTCCGCCAGCGTCTTATCAAGGGACCGCTCATCAGGGACACCAGTGCAAACGTTCTGACACTCACCGGGATCAGGGCAACGATAACAGAGAACACAGCACCAAACCACACAGGGTTAAAGAGCAGCAAATATTTGGCCATGACATTTTCACTGATTGCAACCGAGCTGTTTATGACCAATTAGACAATGACAGGCCAGATGGTGCGTTGATGGGAACCCAACTAGATCTATTTGATTAAACCTATAGTCAAATAAACCGAATGCCCCTCCTTTTTTTATTTGTAAAATGTGTATTTTTATTTAACTAGGCAAGTCAGTTAAGAACAAATTCTTATTTACAATGACGGCCTACCCCGGCCAACCAGGATGACGCTGGGGCAATTGTGCGCTGCTCTATGGGACTCCCAATCACAGCCGGATGTGATTCAGCCTGGATTCAAACCAGGGACTGTAGTGATGCCTCTTGCACTGAGATGCAGTGCCTTTGACCGCTGCACCACTCGGGAGTCCTTTTCATTGTCAGATGTAAATGAATGTCAGCAAAGCTCTTGTGATAATATTGCAGTGGTATATTTACAGCAAGTGGCAGAGACATACAAGTTTATTTACCATAATAAGTGATGGAATTTAGGAAATAATACATGAGCTATCCAATTCCCCTCCCCCATTATTCTCTCAGCCCTCTCTCACCCTCTGAGGCAGTAACTTTGTAGCCTGTCCTGGTGAGGTAGGCTACCATCCCCCGCTTAAGTCTAGGTCCTCAGCCTCTGTGTTAATTACCAGGTTGCCAGGGTTACCTGACTTGGTCAGCCAATAAGTGGCTTAGCCTGAGGTTAGAGATGCCCACTCTGTCTCTGAACTCTTCAGTTGCATCCAGAAGCCCAGGTTGGCCATAGCTCTATTGTAACGGTTTTCTTCCTGGGATGAAGGAGAGGACCAAAACGCAGCGCGGCTAGTGTTCAACATAATTTAATAAAGAATGTGTGAACACTACAAACAACAAAACAATAAATGTGAAAACCGAAAACAGTCCTATCTGGTGCAGAACACAAAGACAGAAGACAACCACCCACAATCCCCAACACAAAACAAGCCACCTATATATGATTCTCAATCAGGGACAACGATTGACAGCTGCCTCTGATTGAGAACCATATTAGGCTGAACACAGAAACAGACAAACTAGACACACAACATAGAATGCCCACCCAGCTCACGTCCTGACCAACACTAAAACAAGCAACACACATAAGAACTATGGTCAGGACGTGACAGTACCCCCCTCCTGAGGTGGGGACTCCGAACGCACCCCTAAACCTCAAGGGGAGGGTCTGGGTGGGCATCTGTCCGCGGTGGCGGCTCCGGCGCAGGACGAGGACACCACTCCACCATTGTCTTTGTCCCCCTCCTTAGCGTCCTTTGAGTGGCGACCCTCACCCCTGACCTTGACCTAGGAATCCTCACCAAGGTCCCCACATAATTGATGAGACAGCTCAGGACAGAGAGGTAGCCCAGGACAGAGAGGTAGCTCAGGACAGAGAGGTAGCTCAGGACAGAGAGGTAGCTCAGGACAGAGAGGTAGCTCAGGACAGAGAGGTAGCTCAGGACAGAGAGGTAGCTCAGGACAGAGGGGTAGCTCAGGACAGAGGGGTAGCTCAGGACAGAGGGGTAGCTCAGGACAGAGGGGTAGCTCAGGACAGAGGGGCAGCTCAGGACAGAGGGGCAGCTCAGGACAGAGGGGCAACTCAGGACAGAGGGGCAACTCAGGACAGAGGGGCAACTCCGGACTGAAGGGCAGCTCCGGACTAGGGGCAGCTCCGGACTGAGGGGCAGCTCCGGGCTGAGGGGCAGCTCCGGGCTGGAGGGCAGCTCCGGGCTGGAGGGCAGCTCATGACTGGAAGGCAGCTCATGACTGGAGGGCAGCTCATGACTGGAGGGCAGCTCATGACTGGAGGGCAGCTCCTGACTGGCTGGCGGCTCTGGCAGCTCCTGACTGGCTGGCGGCTCTGGCGGCTCCTGACTGGCTGGCGGCTCTGGCGGCTCCTGACTGACGGACGGCTCTAGCGGTTCGGGACAGACGGGCGGCTCTGACGGCTCGGGACAGACGGACGGCTCTAGTGGCTCCTGACTGACGGACGGCTCTAACGGCTCAGGACAGACGGCGGCTCTAACGGCGCTGGGCAGGCAGGCAGTGCAGACGGCGCTGGGCAGGCAGGCAGTGCAGACGGCGCTGGGCAGGCAGGCAGTGCAGACGGCGCTGGGCAGGCAGGCAGTGCAGACGGCGCTGGGCAGGCAGGCAGTGCAGACGGCGCTGGGCAGGCAGGCAGTGCAGGCAGCGTTGGACAGACGGCCGACTGACCTGCTGAGGCGCACAGTAGGCCTGGTGCGTGGTACCGGCACTGGAGGTACTGGGTTGGAGACACGCACCTTAAGGCTAGTGCGGGGAGCAGGAACAGGGCACACTGAATTCTCAAAGCGCACTATAGGCCTGGTGCGTGGTACCGGCACTGGTGGTACCGGGCTGAGGGCACGCACCTCAGGGCGAGTGCGGGGAGAAGGAACAGTGCGTACAGGGCTCTGGAGACGCACAGGAGGCTTGGTGCGTGGTGCCGGAACTGGAGGCACTGGGCTGGAGACACGCACCACAGGGAGAGTGCGTGGAGGAGGAACAGGGCTCTGGAGACGCACTGGAAGCCTGGTGCGTGGTGTAGGCACTGGTGGTACTGGGCTGGGACGGGAAGGTGGTGCCGGATATACCGGACCGTGTAGGCGTACTGGCTCCCTTGAGCACCGAGCCTGCCCAACCTTACCTGGTTGAATACTCCCCGTAGCCCGCCCAGTGCGGGGAGGTGGAATAACCCGCACTGGGCTGTGTTGGCGAACCGGGGACACCATGCGTAAGGCTGGTGCCATGTACACCGGCCCGAGGAGACGTACTGGAGGCCAGATACGTTGAGCCGGCTTCATGGCACCAGGCTCAATGCTCACTCTAGCCCGGCCGATACGTGGAGCTGGAATGTACCGCACCGGGCTATACACACGTACAGGAGACACCGTGCGCTCTTCCGCATAACACGGTGTCTGCCCGTACTCCCGCTCTCCACGGTAAGCATGGGAAGTGGGCGCAGGTCTCCTACCTGACTTCGCCACACTACCCTTTAGCCCCCCCCCCCCCCCCCAATAAATTTTTGGTGTTTCTTCTCGGGCTTCCTTGCTAGCCGCGTACCTTCATAACGCCGGTTCCCTTTCGCAGCTGCATCCACTCTCCTAGCTGCCTCCACCTGTTCCCATGGAAGGCGATCCCTTCCAGCCAGGATCTCCTCCCATGTGTAACAACCTTTTCCGTTCAACACATCCTCCCAAGTCCATTCCTCCTGGTCCCGCTGCTGCTGCTGCTGCCGCTGCTGCCCGTAGCTACGCTGCTTGGTCCGAGTTTGGTGGGTGGTTCTGTAACGGTTTTCTTCCTGGGATGAAGGAGAGGACCAAAACGCAGCGCGGCTAGTGTTCAACATAATTTAATAAAGAATGTGTGAACACTACAAACAACAAAACAATAAATGTGAAAACCGAAAACAGCCCTATCTGGTGCAGAACACAAAGACAGAAGACAACCACCCACAATCCCCAACACAAAACAAGCCACCTATATATGATTCTCAATCAGGGACAACGATTGACAGCTGCTTCTGATTGAGAACCATATTAGGCTGAACACAGAAACAGACAAACTAGACACACAACATAGAATGCCCACCCAGCTCACGTCCTGACCAACACTAAAACAAGCAACACACATAAGAACTATGGTCAGGACGTGACATCTATACATTTTGAGAGTAAGCCAAATAATTAAATACTTTTATCAATTGTATTTCCATTGTAGTGAAGACATCAATAGTTCAAGACTTCAATAGTGAAGACATCAAAAGTGTTAAATAACACATGGAATCATGTGGTAAACCAAAAAAGTGTTAAACCAATCAAAATATATTTTGTATTTGAGATTCTTCAAAGTAGCCACCCTTTGCTTTGATTACAGTTTTGCACACTCTTTGCATTCTCTCAACCAGCTGCATGAGGTAGTCAACTGGAATGCATTTCAATTAACAGGTGTGCCATGTTAAAAGTTAATTTGTGGAATTTCTTTCCTTTTTAATGCATTTGAGCCAAATCAGTTGTGTTGTGACAAGGTAGGGGTGGTAAACAGAAACCTATTTGGTAAAAGACCAAGTCCATGTTATGGCAAGAACAGCTCAAATAAGCAAAGAGAAACGACAGACCATCATTACTTTAAGACATAAAGGTCAGTCAATCCGGAAAATGGCAAGAACTTTGAAAGTTTCTTCAAGTGCAGTCGCAAAAACCATCAAGCCCTATGATGAAATTGGCTCTCATGAGGACCGCCACAGGAAAGGAAGACCCAGAGTTATCTCTGCTGCAGAGGATAAGTTCATTAGAGTTACCAGCCTCAGAAATTGCAGCCCAAATAAATGCTTCCCAGAGTTCAAGTAACAGACACATCTCAACATCATCTGTTCAGAGGAGACTGCGTGAATCAGGCCTTCATTGTTGAATTGCTGCAAAGAAACCACTACTAAAGGACACCAATAAGAAGAATTTGACTTGCTTAAGCCAATAAACATGAGCAATGGACATTAGACCAGTGGAAATTAGTATTTTGGTCTGGAGTTCAAATTGGAGATTTTTGGTTACAACTGCAGTGTCTTTGTGTGGGTGAATGGATGATCTCCGCATGTGTATTTCCCACCATGAAGCATGGAGGAGGAGGTGTTATGGTGTGGGGGTGCTATGCTGGTGACACTGTCTATGATTTATTTAGAATTCAAGGCACACTTAACCAGCATGGCTGCCACAGCATTCTGCAGCAATACGCCATCCCATGTGGTTTAGGCTTAGTGGAACTATCATTTGTTTTTCAACAGGACAATGACCCAACACACCTCAAGGCTGTGTAAGGGCTATTTTACCAAGGAGAGTGATGGAGTGCTGCATCAAATGACCTGGCATCCACAATCCCCGACCTCAACCAAATTGAGATGGTTTGGGATGAGTCGGACCGCAGAGTGAAGGTAAAGCAACCAACAAGTGCTCAGTATATAGTATATGTGGGAAAAGCATTCCAGGTGAAGCTGGTTGAGAGAATGCCAAGTGTGTGCAAAGCTGTCATCAAGGCAAAGGGTGGCTACTTTGAAGAATAGGAAATATTTTTTGATTTGTTTAACACTTTTTTGGTTTCTACATGATTCCATATGTTTTTGTTTCATAGTGTTGATGTCTTCACTATTATTCTACAATGTAGAAAATAGTACAAATAAAGAAAAACCCTTGCATGAGTAGTTGTGTCCAAACTTTTGACTGGTAGTGTATGTATATACTGTATTCTATTCTACTGTATTGTAGTCAATGCCACTCCGACATTGCTCGTCCTAATATTTATGTATTTATGAATTCCATTATTTTACTTTTAGATTTGTCTTTATTGTTGTGAATTGTTAGATACTCCTGCACTGTTGGAGCTAGGAACACAAGCATTTCGCTACACCTGCAATAACATCTGCTAAATATGTGTACTGTATGTGATCAATAAAATGTGATTTGATATGCAGCCCCAGCCTCCTCTGTTGGATAAACTGCACCAACATTCATAATCCTACCTTCTGCTGTCATGTATTTTAGTCCTGATCATGCCATGACTTCTCAAACTGTTCTGTGGTGTTCCTGACTGACTAAACCCCTGGGAAATGATGCTTTCACATTTATAGCTGGAGCGCGTTGCCTGACGCACTCTGTGTTTGCTCTTATGTTTTATAGAGTGTGATGAGTCACTCTTTCCCTTCCACTGTCTGGCACCACAGCACAGGAGGCTCGGTTTCCACGGCGATGGATCCCCCAGACCAGACACTGGCTGCATGGCACAGGAGCATTGATTAGATGTGAATGATGTGGCTCTGGTGTGAACGGACAGTAAAAGCAACAGTTAGCAACAACCTGGACAGTTCACAAAACCCAACACTGCCAGTCCAGACCAACACCATCTGGTTTGGACTGACCATCACCCACATAAGACCCTGTCAAAGGGACCAATCCTGCTTCCTCAAACCACCTCGTTCCAAAACTAGTCAAGGGAGTCTCTCGAATAACTCTCTCCATTTTTTATAGGAAATGCAAGTGCTGTATGCTAATACGATCTTTGACAAAACCAACTGTAATATAGACTTGTCTGGAGATTGTAGGAATAGGACATTCACTTAGACAAATAACTTAAGAAATAGAAGAGCGTAGGCCTACTGAGAATTATATGAATTGATACAGAGAGCGATACAATTCTGTATTCAGTTAATTTATCAAAGTAAGAACATCATGTTGCTGCTGTTTAGGCCTGATATATTTTAAAATGTTTGAATGGCCACAATCTCTTTCAACATATTTTTGGATCGATCCTATCGCTTTCATCGTCAAAGCACTCAGATCCAAACTCTCCCCTCTATTCTCTTCATTGAGAAAATACAGTTTCAATGGCGCTGAAACAAACAAGATGAAAGGGATGGCAGGCCCGTCTGTACGATCCACACCCATCAGCACCGGAGGAGGGCTGCCTGTCCTTTGGCTGAATCACAGCAGTCTAGACCAGCAAAGAACTGTGCCTTTGTTAGCTTATCACAATTTATTGTTGTCTTTAATGAGGCTACCACACAGCAGCTCTATTTTAACCATCTGTTTTAAACCCTAATGAACAGGGAGCGGAGAGAGAGAGAGATCCCCATTAATCAGCAGTTTCTGTAATTACACATCACAAACACACAGCTACGCAGCTCTCACCAGGAAGGCGGCTGACTAGGGATGCTTTTCCCCAGAATAAACCCTCTTCCTCCTGTCTTTCTGCCCAAGGCGGAAATTTGGCTTGCCTACCTGCCTAAACTGCATACTATGTACTAATCATACTAAGTACTATTTAGCACGTACTGTTTCGTAAAAGGTACGCAGTAATCCACGGCTAAAACGTACTATTTTTGGTGTTGAAGACAACTGGGAACTCGGAAACAAAACAAGCTCAGACTGGTTAAAAATCGTGAGTCAGTGATCTTCAGGTTGGAGAAGTCAGAGCTCAAAGATAATGCCTAAGTTTCTAACTTGTAATTTCGAGTTTGATGACCGTTCAAAACAATTTTTCCAATTTGGAGCATGTTTTTTACCCCCAGAGTTCCCTGTTTTCTTGAACACATCATCAGTTATGGCTTTCATATGAACCGGAAAGGATCGTCTGTAGCCCCACCCAGGGACCTTTTGTGTTGTTGTTTTGGGCTAACGTTAGCTATGTAGCTAGCATTAGGAATGATGTATTTGAAGTAAACTTCAAATCAAATTTTATTGGTCACATACACATGGTTAGCCAATTTTAATGCGAGTTTAGTGAAATGCTTGTGATTCTAGTTCTGACAGTGCAGTAATATCTAACAAGTAATCTAATTATTCCACAACAACTACCTAGTACACACAAATCTAAAGGGATGGAATAAGAATATGTACAAATCACTATATGGATGAGCGATGGCCAAGTGGCATAGGTAAGATGCAATAGATGGTATAAGATACAGTATATACATATAAGATGAGTAATGTAAGATATGTAAACACACTTAAAGTGGCCAATGATTTGAGTCTGTATGTAGGCAGCAGCCTCTCTGAGTTAGTGATTGCTGTTTAACAGTCTGATGGCATTGAGATAGAAGCTGTATTTCAGTCTCTCGGTCCCAGCTTTGATGCACCTGTACTGACCTCGCCTCCTGGATGATAACAGGCAGTGGCTCGGGTGGTTGTTGTCACTGATGATCTTTTTTGGCCTTCCTGTGACATCGGGTGCTGTAGGTGTCCTGGAGGGCAGGTAGTTTGCCCCCGGTGATGCGTTGTGCAGACCGCACCACCCTCTGGAGAGCCTTGCGGGTGAGGGTGGTGCAGTTGCCATACCAGGCGGTGATACAGCCTAACAGGATGCTCTCAATTGTGCATCTGTAAAAGTTTGTCAGGGTTTTAGGTGACAAGCCACATTTCTTCAGCCTCCAGTGTTGAGGGTCAGCGAAGTGGAGATGTTGTTTCCTACCTTCATCACCTGGGGTGGCCCGTCAGAAAGTTCAGGATCCAATTGCACATGGCGTGGTTGAGACCCAAGGCCTCAAGCTTAATGATGAGCTTGGAGGGTACTATGGTGTTGAATGCTGAGCTGTAGTTGATGAACAGCATTCTTACATAGGTATTCCTCTTGTCCAAATGGGATAGGGCAGTGTGCAGTGTGATGGCGATGGCATCGTCTGTGGACCTGTTGGGACGGTATGCAAAATGAAGTGGGTCTAGAGTGGCAGGTAAGGTGGAGGTGATATGACCCTTGACTAGTCTCTCAAAGCACTTCATGATGACAGAAATTAGTTCTACGGGGCGATAGTCATTTAGTTCAGTTATCTTTGCCTTTTTGGGTACAGGAACAATGGTGGCCATCTTGAAGCATGTGGGGACAGCAGACTGGGATAGGCGATTGAATATGTCCGTAAACACATCAGCCAGCTGGTCTGCGCATGCTCTGAGGATGCGGCTAGGGATGCCGTTACTCACGTGTTACTCACGACGTCCACGCAGAAGGAGAGGTGGGGCCCGCAGTCCTTGGTAGTGGGCCGCATCGATGGCACTGTAATATCCTCAAAGCGGGCAAAGAAGGTGTTTAGTTTGTCTGGAAGCAAGAATTCGGTGTCCGTGACGTGGCTGGTTTTCTTTTGTAGTCTGTAATTACCTGTAGACCCTGCCACATACGTCTTGTGTCTGAGCCGTTAAATTGGGACCTCACTTTGTCCCTATACCGACATTTCGCTTGATTGCCTTGCGGAGGGACTAATTATACTGTTTATATTCGGCCATATTCCCAGTCATCTTTCCATGGTTAAATGCGGTGGTTCATGCTTTCAGTTTTGCACGAATGCCGCCGTTGTGGTCGGATTTGCCAAGGGGAGGGAGGGGGAAGGCCTTGTATGCATTGCGGAAGTTAGAGTAGCAGTGGTCCAGTGTAATCAATATGCTGATAGAATTTAGGTTGCCTTGTTCTCAAATTTGCTTTGTTAAAATCCCCAGCTACTGTAACGATGTGCGCTGAGAGTCGGGAAGCAAGTTCAGGGAGTGAGTGATTTAATCAATAAACGAAACATAATACAAAACAAGAAACACGAACAACGCACAGACATGGAACTGAAACAGAAACAATAACGCCTGGGGAAGGAACCAAAGGGAGTGACATATATAGGGCAGGTAATCAAGGAGGTGATGGAGTCCAGGTGAGTCTGATGACGCGCAGGTGCGCGTAACGATGGTGACGTGTGCGCCATAACGAGCAGCCTGGTGACCTTTGTGACGACCCTCCCACTCTGTCTACCGTTTTCTCTCTCTCTTTGCTCTTGTTTCCTTATTAGGATGCCGGTGGGCGGAGTTGGGAGGGTCGTCAGCTACATGGGGAACACCTGGGCCCACTCTCCCAGGATAAATACACCACTTCTCCATTCATGAGGGGGACTCTCTCCAGGCAGACATTTTGATAGATTCGGTTATGTTTCATGGTGCTACCTAGTTTCGTTATTTAATAAATATATTTTGTTATTCCTTTTCTCCACGTTGTCTCCTTTTTGTTACGGGCTTTGAGCCGGTTCGTGACAAGTGGGGGCTCGTCCGGGATCTTTGAACGTATTGGTTTGGGAGAACGTGGAGGTACGTGTTTGGTTTGCGTATTTTGTTTGAGTTTGATAGGCCCAGTATTGGTGGCCTTTGTTGTTTGGTTTGTGTGTTGCGTTGGAGAGTATAATGGTTAGTTTCCAGGCCCTGCCCAGCCTGGAAACTCTTGTTCTACCTTCTGTTGGGATATCGGTCTGAGGTGAGTAATCGGCTGTGTACCTCAGTGGGAGATTTGGGTAGGGTAGTGGAACTTGCTACCCGGAGCTATAGCCTTTTACCCCTGATAAGCTTAGCGACCTGTTTCATTTTTGAAATATGTTGGGCATGGTTAATGGTTGTTATTTTTGTGTGGTGTCTGTGGACTGAGCAGTTGTCTCGGGGGCACATCCGTGGCTTGGTGGAATCTACCAGCGTGCTGGGGGGTTTATTTCCATGCCAGCGGGCTACAGTGCGTAAATACCCACCGCAAATCCGCACGAAGACTAGGGTTGAGTTAATGTAGGTTTGGGGAAGCTCCGTATCTCATCTCTCTTCTGTGGTGCTCAGGGTGATTGTCATTTCTTGAGTTGTGGTCTGGTGTGCTCAGCAGAGGGGAAGAGTGAGAATTTTTGTTGTAACTATGGCATCTTTTGTAGATGAGTTCATTCGCTTTCCATCAGAGGAACTATTAGAATTAGGTACTAAAGAACAGCTGTTGAAAGTCGCTGAATACTACAAGATTGAAATTAGTGATAAACGTCTAAAGAATTCTATTAGGTTGATATTGAAGGCCAATCTGATGGAGAGTGGTATTCTTGAAGTTACCACTGGGCCAGCTTCTGCTGAGGAGTCATCTCCCCGTAATGTTACAATGGCCATTCCATCGGTTAGTCCTAGTAGTCTTCTTTTTGAACAGCAGAAAGAACTGCTTCTGTTACAGCAGCAGCATGATCGTGAGAAGCTAGAGTATGATCGGCAGCATGATCGTGAGAAGCTAGAGTATGATCGGCAGCATGATCGTGAGAAGTATGACACTGCTGTCCCTGTTATTCCGTTGTCTGTTACCCACTCAGATCTAGTCAGTGCGCAGCGGACTGACCCCACATTGGAAGAGTTGCGTGACCAAATTGTGCCTGTGGAACAGTTGGGATATGTCGCCCATGGCTATTTTCTCCAAGAGGATGTCCTGATGAGAAAGTGGGTGTCTCATGGTAGTCGTTTTCGGGGGGAGGCGATTAGTCAGGTTGTGGTACCAGTAAAGCTTCGTGAGTTGGTTTTGACAACTTCTCACAATGGTGTTGCTGGACATATGGGTGTGAGGAAAACATACCATCGCATATTAAGACATTTCTTTTGGCCTAGATTAAAGAGGGATGTCTCTGATTTCATCAAAACTTGTCACACCTGTCAATTAACTGGTAAACCTAATCAAGCTATTAAGCCGGTACCACGGTTTCCTACTCCTGTACTCAGCCAACCTTTTGAGTATTTGATCATTGACTGTGTGGGTCCTTTGCCTCGTACAAAAAAGGGTAGATTGAAATGAGTAGTCTGTTACGTTGGGAAGTGGCTATGAATCGTTGGGAATTGTTAAAAAATTAAGGACCTGGTTCTTTCCGTTGGAGTTTGTAGCTGATGTGGTCTCGTGCGCCCTGTTCTTGAATGGTTGTATTGTCTGGTTCTGTCTTTACTGTCTGTTCTCTCCTGGTCTTGTATTCTTCTTTCCTCTTAAATGTTGCTTCCTATGCACTAAGGTTGCTGAGGTCTGGGGAGTCTTTCCTCTTAAATGTTGCTTCCTATGCACTAAGGTTGCTGAGGTCTGGGGAGTGTTTCCTCTTAAATGTTGCTTCCTATGCACTAAGGTTGCTGAGGTCTGGGGACTCTTCTTTCCTCTTAAATAGTGCTTCCCGGGCGCAAAGGTTGCTGAGGTCTGAGGAGGTTGGCTGGGGTAAATTAGAAGTGTGCACGTAATCCCTCATCAATTTGGGACACAAGTGCTGTGTCAGTTTGGGACGCAGAGGCCGGTATGTTGTTCCGGGGTCCTTGTTGGTCCCCGGTTTTATGGGGGGGAATGTGACGACCCTCCCACTCTGTCTACCGTTTTCTCTCTCTCTTTGCTCTTGTTTCCTTATTAGGATGCCGGTGGGCGGAGTTGGGAGGGTCGTCAGCTACATGGGGAACACCTGGGCCCACTCTCCCAGGATAAATACACCACTTCTCCATTCATGAGGGGGACTCTCTCCAGGCAGACATTTTGATAGATTCGGTTATGTTTCATGGTGCTACCTAGTTTCGTTATTTAATAAATATATTTTGTTATTCCTTTTCTCCACGTTGTCTCCTTTTTGTTACGGGCTTTGAGCCGGTTCGTGACACCTTGAGGCCGGAGAGGGAGCACACGTGACAGCTACAATACATGCAGCCTCAGGATATATAGTTTCCAGTTTACATAGAGTCCAGTGAAGTTCCTTGAGTGCCGTCGTGGTATCTGCTTGAGGGGGGATATACACAGTGGTGACAATAACTGACGAGAATTCACTTGGAAGATAATATGGTCGGCATTTGATTGTAAGGAATTCTAGGTGCACAATTCAGGTGAACAGAAGGACTTTAGTTCCTGTATATTGTTATGATTACACCATGAGTCATTAAACATGAAGCATACACCCCCTTCTTCTTCTTCCCAGAGAGATGTTTATTTCTGTCGGCGCGACGTATGAAGAAACCCGGTGGCTGTACCGACTCCGACAACATATCGAGAGAGAGCCATGTTTCCGTGAAACAGAGAATGTTACAATCCCTGATGTTTCTCTGGAAGGCAACCCTTGCCCTAATTTTATCCACCTTGTTGTCTAGAGACTGGACATTGGCGAGTGATATACTCGGAAGCGGTGGGTTGTGTGCACGCCTTCGAAGTCTGATCAGGAGGCCACTCCGTGTACCTCTTCTGCGGCGACGTTGTTTTGGGTCGGCCTTTGGGATTAGATCCAATGTCCTGGGTGGTGGTCCGAACAAAGGATCCGCTTCGGGAAAGTGGTATTCCTGGTCGTAATGTTGGTAAGTTGACGTCGCTCTTATATCCAATAGTTCTTCCTGGCTGTATGTAATAACACTTAGGATTTTCTGGGCTAACAACGTTACATTAAAAAAACTAAATACTGCATAGTTTCCTAAGGACTCAAAACGAGGCGACCATCTCTGTCGGTGCCATCGTGCTGTTAAAAGTTGCGTACCGTAGGCCTACGCATGTAACAATTGAAAAGTTACTTGAAGCTTGAGAGGAATGGAAGCTGCAGTAGAGGATTGCAGTGCTGAGGCAGACTGGCTACTACTCTAAACTGTGTATGGTGAGCTTTCTGGAGCTCAGAGCTGCTGAGGGATCACCCGAGTGGGTGCCATAAATTGTGAAGCACAAGCCCGGTGGCTACATGACTCAGGCTGGACTCAGGCTGGTAGCCCTCTACAAGATCGTCACCAGACTCAATCTTCATCAACCATCTCCTTGACCACCTTGCTCTGATCAAGCCATGAACTCTCCCTCTCCATCTTTGGAGGACGCAAGCATTCAGACTTGGCCTCTATTGGTTGACCTAGCCAACTATAGCTAGGCTACAGTGCCTTGCAAAAGTATTCATCCTCTCCAAACATATGGAAGAAGGTACTCTGGTCAGATGAGACCAAAATTGAGCTTTTTGGCCATCAAGAACAATGATTTGTCTGGCGCAAACCCAACATCTCTCATCACCCTGAGAACACCATCCCCACCATGAAGCATGGTGGTGGCAGCATCACGCTGTGGGGATGTTTTTCCTCGGCAGGGACTGGGAAACTGGCCAGAATTGAAGGAATGATGGATGGCGCTAAATACAAGGAAATTCTTGAGGGAAACCTGTTTCAGTCTTCCAGAGATTTGAGACTGGGACAGAGGTTCACCTTCCAGCAGGACAATGACCCTAAGCATACTGCTAAAGCAACACTCAAGTGGTTTAAAGGGAAACATTTAAAGGTCTTGGAATGCCTAGTCAAAGCCCAGACCTCAATCCAATTGAGAATCGGTGGTATGACTTAAAGATTGCTGTACACCAGCGGAACCCATCCAACTTGAAGGAGCTGGAGCAGTTTTGCCTTGAAGAATGGGCAAAAATCCCAGTGGCTAGATGTGCCAAGCTTATAGAGACATACCCCAAGAGACTTGCAGCTGTATTGACTTTGGGTGAATAGTTATGCACGCTCAAGTTTTTTGTTTTTTGTCTTATTTCTTGTTTGTTTCACCCCAAAAGTTGTGTAAATCAAATGATACAAACCCCCCCAAAATCTATTTTAATTCCAGGTTGTAAGGCAACAAAATAGGAAAAATGCCAAGGGGTGAATACTTTCGCAAGCCACTGTACCCCAAGAGACTTGCAGCTGTAATTGCTGCAAAAGGTCGATCTACAAAGTATTGACTTTGGGGGGGTGAATAGTTATGCACGCTCAAGTTTTCAGTTTTTTTGTCTTATTTCTTGGTTGTTTCACACAAAAAAATGATTTTGCATCTTCAAAGTGCTAGGCATGTTGTGTAAATCAAATGATATAAACCCCCCAAAAATCTATTTTAATTGCAGGTTGTAAGGCAACTAAATAGGAAAAATGCCAAGGAGGTGAATACTTTCCCAAGCCACTGTACCCCTAGAGATTTGCAGCTGTAATTGCTGCTAAAGGTCGCTCTACATAGTATTGACTTTGGGGGGGGATGAATAGTTATGCACACTCAAGTTTTCAGTTTTTGTGTCTTATCCCTGTTTGTTTCAAAATAATAAAAAAAAAAATGCATCTTCAAAGTGGTAGGCATGTTGTGTAAATCAAATGATACAAACCCCCCAAAAATCTATTTTAATTCTAGGTTGTAAGGCAACAAAATAGGAAAAATGCCAAGGGCGGTGAATACTTTCAGAAACCACTGTATTGATTGCTTATTTTTTGCATTTGATGTGCTTTGAGATTATGAAAAGCGCTATTGAAATGTAATCAATTATTATACCGAAATGGTTTATTTAGTTTAGTATATCAAAAAGCTCTGACGAAGGCCAAGAGGCCGACATGTAAGCTTCGATAAAAAAGTATACTAGCAAGAGCAGTGTGCAGGTTTCCTTTTAATTTCAACTTATCTAATTGTTTCCATGCACCTGCAACAAGATAGCTCAGATATGCAAATACATTTTTTTATGTTGAAATGTTGAAATACCGGTATAAATAAAATACAATTACAAACAGGAAACACTTTTTAATGAGATAAAAACTGTAGAAAATGAACAAGCTACAAATAAAATACATAAAACTACTTCTTAATCATAGCCTCTAAAATGGCCATAAGGCATGCATCCGTGGCATTTACCTCCATCTCCATCTCCATCTCCCCTCCACATCTGCACCTTTCTGGGAGGGAGAGGAGCACCTCATCCATCACCGCATACCGCTTCCAGTATGCGGCTGTGGCCTCCCCTCCCCCTGCTGACTCCTGAAAAATAGCATCAGACATACTACATGTAAAGGCCTGTAAAATGTATTATGCCAATTGCAATACATTTCTCTGGAATACTTGCACTTTCTAAAATCTATATCTTCACACTTACATGAACGTGCCGGTGAAGCATAGGAAATACAGTTGAAGTCAGAAGTTTACATACACCTAAGCCAAATACCTTTAAACTCAGTTTTTCACAATTCCTGACATTTAATCAGAGTAAAGATTCCCTGTCTTGGGTCAGTTATGATCACCACTTTATTTTAAGAATGTGAAATGTCAGAATAATAGTAGAGAGAATGATTTATTACAGCTTTTATTTCTTTCATCGCATTCCCAGTGGGTCAGAAGTTTACATACACTCAATTTGTATTTGGTAGCATTGCCTATAAATTGTTTAACTTGGGTCAAACATTTCGGGTAGCCTTCCACAAGCTTCCCACAATAAGTTGTGTGAATTTTGGCCCATTCCTCCTGACAGAGCTGGTGTAACTGAGTCAGGTTTGTAGGCCTCCTTGCTCGCACACGCTTTTTCAGTTCTGCCCACAAATTGTCTTGATTGAGGTCAGGGCTTTGTGATGGCCACTCCAATACCTTGACTTTGTTGTCCTTAAGCCATTTTTCCACAACTTTGGAAGTTTGCTTGGGGTCATTGTCCATTTGGAAAACCCATTTGCGACCAAGCTTTAACTTCCTGATTGATGTTTTGAGATGTTGCTTCAATGCTTCAAAATCCACATAATGTTCCTGCCTCATGATGCCATCTATTTTGTGAAGTGCACTAGTCCCTCCTGCAGCAAAACACCCCCACAACATGATGCTGCCATCCCTGTGCTTCATGGTTGGGATGGTGTTCTTCGGCTTGCAAGCATCCCCCTTTTTCCTCCAAACATAATGATGGTCATTATGACCAAACAGTTATATTTTTGTTTCATCAGACCAGAGAACATTTCTCCAAAAAGTACGATCTTTGTCGATATAGGACTCGTTTAACTGTGGATATAGATACTTTTTTACCTGTTTCCTCCAGCATCTTCACAAGGTCCTTTGCTGTTGTTCTGGGATTGATTTGCATTTTTCGCACCAAAGTACGTTCATCTCTAGGAGACAGAACGTGTCTCCTTCCTGAGCGGTATGACGGCTGCGTGGTCCCATGGTGTTTATACTTGCGTACTATTGTTTGTACAGATGAACGTGGTACCTTCAGGCGTTTGGAAATTGCTCCCAAGGATGAACCAGACTTGTGGAGGTCTACAATTTTTTTCCTGAGGTCTTGGCTGATATCTTTTGATTCTCCCATGATGTCAAGCAAAGAGGCACTGAGATTGAAGGTAGGCCTTGAAATACATCAACAGGTACACCTCCAATTGACTCAAATTATGTCAATTAGCCTATCAGAAGCTTTTAAAGCCATGACATCATTTTCGAATTTTCAAGCTGTTTAAAGGCACAGTCAACTTAGTGTATGTAAACTTCTGACCCACTGGAATTGTGATACAGTGAATTATAAGTGAAATAATCTGTCTGTAAACAATTGTTGGAAAAATTACTTGTGTCATGCACAAAGTAGGTGTCCTAACCGACTTGCCAAAACTATAGTTTGTTAACAAGAAATTTGCGGAGTTCTGTGGAGGTCTAAGTGTATTTAAACTTCTGACTTCAACTGTAGATTGGAAAGTATTGTTGCTCTCTAGCTAGTTTCATTGCACATAGCCTTTTATGGTGAAAGTAATGAATGATAAACTGCACTTGTTACTACTTCACCTTGGCACTCCAACTTGATAAAGTACTGTATGTGGCAGTCTAGCCTTCTACATAAAGGACACACTACGATAACGTTGCTCATGGTTTGGTTATTGAAAGGTGTTGAAGAAAATCAATAAACCATCAAGGAAGTAGCCTCTGGCCTTTACATGAATCACTACCCAGTAAGCAAAATTACACTGAAAATACATATTTGCCAGACGTTGAATTTAAGTTCATATTAGGTTCTGAATTAAAGGTGAAAAGATGATGTAGGTAACACTTACTTTTAAGTAGTCCTTTTTACAGTGTAATTACACTGTAACAAGTATTGTAGTTCTGTAACAATTCACAGTTATAGTGTAATAACATGTAACTGGTAGTAATTGCGGTCTAATTACAGAAGTGTAACAAATCTTTGTTACCATACTTGTTACTAAATTCACCAACTTATTGTTCTGCTTCTTCTTAGCATCCAATTCATTAACAACTCTGACGAAGGTTGGGATCCATTGTGGATGCGCTGGGTGTCTGAGAGATTAGAGCCTATGCTCAATAGGCTCTAATAATTTAAACATGAATGTGTACTTTTCGAAATATATCTCCAAGTCAATGTTGTTGCCATCACATGTCCCCAAAATAAATCAATTGGTTGAGCTTACGAAAACCAATCTAGTACGAGTGTCATTCTTATGTCCTTTGCTCCAACAGTGCAGTAATATCTAACAATACACACAAATCAAAAAAAAAAAAGGTTAAAGAATGGAATTAAGAAATATATAAAAACGAGTAATGTCGGAGTCCGGAGTGTGTATATATATATACACTGTAATTGCTACGCTGCTCTTTAGTGCCTGAAGTGCTGTTCCTAACAGCAACCATAATTGATTCCTTTCTTCGCGTCTCAGCCATCAGGGCTCGTTTCCGCCGTAAAATGTCAAGAGCAAGACGAGGTTCACCTTAAAATGTCACAGTGAAACATGAAAATAGAAGTAGTGACATTTCCTCTGCTCCGGAACAATAGTAGACTTAGTATCATTTTAAAGAAGTCCAGTTACTGTAGCGGCAGTAGTTGTATAGTATTGTAGTATATCAGCGAGTATTTAGGATGATGATGAGCCATCTGGGCCAGTCAGTGCTAACGAGTGATTCACTGTGGCGTGGAGAAGGTCACCAGCT
The DNA here is from genome assembly GCF_016432855.1 of Salvelinus namaycush. Classification (NCBI taxonomy): domain Eukaryota; kingdom Metazoa; phylum Chordata; class Actinopteri; order Salmoniformes; family Salmonidae; genus Salvelinus; species Salvelinus namaycush. Next base: position 2,154,042 of record NC_052339.1, on the reverse strand, counting down.
GTCATGTTACCTGTGCCATGCTGAGATAACAGTGAGGGAGCACAATGAAGAATGCATTCATCCTGCCAACAACGGGACGGTGAATCAGCTACATCCATTATAGAAAGGCAAGAAAGACCTTTTCTAAATCATTCATTAGTATTCACATTCACTAAAGCTGAGATTCTGATTTTTTGACCAATCACATCAGATATTTTTCAGAGCTTATTTGATTGATAAAAAGACCAATTAATGGGAAAGAAAATATAAGAATTGTACTGCATGTCTAAACGTGTCACGACTTCCGCCGAAGTTGGTCCCTCTCCTTGTTCGGGCGGCGTTCGAAGTCACCGACCTTCTAGCCATCACTGATCCTCTTTTCATTTTCCATTGGTTTTGTCTTGTCTTGTATCACACCTGGTTCCAATCCCATCAATTACATGTTGTGTATTTAACCCTCTGTTTCCCCTCATGTCCTTGTCGGTGATTGTTATTTGTAAGTGTTTGTGCACATTTGTCCTGGCGTGCGTAGGATTATGTACCCATGTTATTATTGTTATGTTTCCCGGTGGTTTTTCGTTTAATAAACTGCGCCGTTGTAAACGCAGTTTTCTCTCCTGCATCTGACTTCTCTGCCGCCAGTACGCACCTCTTACAAAACACAGCCTAATTAAGAACTCCAGTGCCAATTAACCACCATTTCATCATGTGTAAGTGGCAAATTACAGTTATTGGGATGCTAAGTCATTCTTAACGAGTCATTCATTCCTAAACTCATAAAGCATCTTCATGCCACATAACTAAACAATAACAAAAACATTATGGAAAATCACTAATTATGATAAATGCCCCGGGAAATTACAGAGAAAAATCATTACATCCTCATCGGGCCACATGGAAGTGCAATGAGTGTCGTTCGTCAGTGTTTATGGAGAGTCAGAACAGATGCGACAGTTAGTGTCATCGATTCGTCCAGGGAGAAGAGGGAGAGAGCAGACCGAGCAGCAATGGCCGATACCCTCCAGGATGTAAAAAAAAACAACCACTAAATAAAACAAGGAGTCAGCTGCTGCTGGAATGTACTGCATGAACAGTGTTGTGCTTGTTGATTAACTTTCACAACACAAAATAACCAAGCAGGACGCTAGCGTCCCACCTCGACAACAGCCAGTGAAATTGCAGGGCGCCAAATTCAAAACAACAGAAATCCCATAATTAAAATTCCTCAAACATACAAGTATTATCCACCATTTTAAAGATAAACTTCTTGTAAATCCAACCACAGTGTCAGATTTCAAAAAGGCTTTACGGAGAAAGCACACTTTGCGATTATGTTAGGTCAGCACCTAGCCACAGAAACCCATTCAGCCATTTTTCCAGCCAAGGAGAGTGTCACAACAGTCAGAAATAGCATTAAAATTAATCACTTACCTTTGATGATCTTCATCTGGTGGCACTCCCAGGTCTCCATGCTAGACAATAAATGTTAGTTTTGTTCGATAATGTCCCTCTTTATGACCAAAACCTCTTTTTTGTTCACGCGTTTTGTCCAGTAATCCGAATGCTTAAGGCGCGTGCACTAAGTCCAGACGAAAAGTTTTTAAAAAGTACAATAAAAGTTAGTAGAAACATGCCAAACGATGTTTGAAATCAATCCTCCGGTTGTTTTTGTCATAAATAATAAATAATATTTCAACCGGACAAAAGCTTCTTCAATAGGAAAGGAGAAACAAGAAAGGCGCGTTCCCGATCAGGCGCATGGCTGATGAATGGACATTTCCATTGGCCACTGATTTAAAGTGCTGTATCTCCCTCATTTTTCAGAGTAAAAGCCTGAAACAATGCCTAAAGACTGGCCACATGTAAAGGAAGCCACAGGTGGATAGGCTATTCAATGGAAAAACAGCCTTTCAAAATACTAGTACTTCTTGGTTGGATTTTCCTCGGGTTTTCGCCTGCCATATCAGTTCTGTTATACTCACAGACATTATTCTAACAGTTTTGGAAACTTTAGAGTGTTTTCTATCCAAATCTACGAATTATATGCATATCCTATCTTCTGGGCCTGAGTAGCAGGCAGTTTAATTTGGGCACGCTTTTCATCCAAAATTCCGAATGCTGCCCCCTACCCTAGTGAAGTTAAGACATGAAGGTCAGTCAATCCGAAAAAGTGCAGTCGCAAAACCGTCAAGCGCTATGATGAAACTGTCTCTCACGAGGACCGCCACAGGAAAGGAAGACCCAGAGTTACCTCTGCTGCAGAGGATAAGTTCATTAGAGTTACCAGCCTCAGAAATTGCAGCCCAAATAAATGCTTCACAGAGTTCAAGTAACAGACACATCTCAACATCAAGTGTTCAGAGGAGACGTGAATCAGGCCTTCATGGTTGAATTGCTGCAAAGAATGCCAAGAGTCTGCAAAGCTTTCATCAAGGCAAAGGGTAGCTACTTTGAAGAATCTCAAATATAAAATCTATTTTCATTTGTTTAACACTTGTTTTGGTTTTGGTTATTTCATAGTTTTGATGTCTTCACTATTATTCTACAATGTAGAAAACAGTAAAAATAAAGAAAACCCCTGGAATGAGTCGGTGTCCAAACTTTTGACTGGTACTATATATAAAACAATTATGATGATATCATCAGAAAGTTCAATCAATGCCTAACACAAGGTGGTTCTTATTCAATGCCTATGCATTCACTATGCAATACAGTACAACAGGGTTCCCCAACTGGCGGCCCGCGGGCCGAATTTGGTCCATGGGTGGTTTTATTTGCCCAACCAAGTTTTCTGAGCAAAAATAAATAAAACATTTAATATGTATTTTAAATGTTTATTGCTGGACATAAAATACTGTAAAAGCCACCAGGAAATCAGCTCCAAGTGATTTTAATTCAATAAACCTGAGAGACACGGCATGATTGTATACAAATGTAAGCAAGGTTTGGATTGATCATGTTTTAGTCTAGCATTACAGTATATCTGTTTGGGCTTAATGTGGTCAATTTGCAGTCTACAAATTATTTGTAATTATGTTCCGGCCCCCCTGACCATCCGCCTTAAAAAATATATATTTTTAAAAATTGTCCCGCGGCTGAATCTAGTTGATGATCCCTGCACTACAACTCCTCCCCACTAGATGATAAGTCCCCAAATGAAACTATTATATCTTCTAGTACTCTAATGTGCTTGAATAACTGTTCTACATTTGCTTCCGTTTTTTTTTCTTTCTATAACTAAGCTTTTATACTTGTGAGACAACTTTGTACAGTCCACATAGCTTGTGCTGTTCTGTTCTTTTGTGTACAGGTTCAAAAGCTGTGGTGGGTTATGAGTCCACGTAGGATAGCGTTTCGCTTCACAGATTGAAGCAGGAACTGAACATGCTTGGCTTTGTGGTGAAGCTGCAATCACTTGTGGATCCTCCACTTCACTTGCAGTAGTAAAGGTAATCCAGGAGGTTTAGCAGGTGCAGGCGCAAAGGTCACATCTGGAAGAGTATTGTCCAGAGGTACATCATATCTTTTTAGCTGGTCGATATGGTGTCTCCAGATTACGTCCGACGCAATCTCCATTGTGTAGGAGAGTGGTTCAGTTCTTTCCTTGACCTTTGCAGGTATGCACTTGCAATTACCTCTGTAATCCTTGGCGAGTACATTTTCTCCTACTTCCAACTATCGCGGTCCCCACCCCCCCTAGACATTGCCTCATCTGTTTGTCTTCTACGCTCCTCCTCAGGTTCGGTTTCAGTAGATCCAGCCTGGAACATAGAGGGCGTCCAAGGAACAGCATAGTCGTGTCTGGTTGGTGGTAGCATGGGTGGCATTCCGATAAGCGAATAGCAAGTTGGTCAGCTTTTGGTTCAGTGTAATGCGTTCATCCATCATAGCTCATAGTACATTCTTCAGGCTTTGCACAAACCTCTCCACTAGGCCGTTTGGGGCGGGAGGGTATGGTGCCGAAGTCATGTGTCTGATTCCGTCCTGGAACTCATCTGACATGAACTGAGGCTCATTTTCACTCACTAATGGTTCAGGAACTCTTGTTCTCGCAAACAGTCCCCTCAACACATCAATGGTGTGTGTAGTGGTTGTAGAGGTCATGCTGAATACTTCTGGCCACTTTGAATGTTGTGCCCATAAAAAGGTCCCGCAAAGTCTGTATGGATCCATTGCCATGGTGATGCAGGCCATTCCCATGGCATAAGCGGTGCTGCTTTTGGCATCATCTGCACATGTTGACATCCAGAGCAACGCATGGCAAGCTGCTCGGTCTGCTGGTCTATTCCTGGCCACCATACCAAATTTTTGCGAGTGACTTCATCTTCCTGACTCCGAGATACCCTACATGGAGCTCGGATAGTTGATAGTACTGAGCAAACAGACTTCTGTTGTGTATTCCAGACCGTTTGCGTTGCGGATTACACCTGAGATAGAGTAGGGTCTCTCTTGGTTTCTCTCAGAATCCTCTCAGCTGTGATGGGGAGACTCTCAAGTGGAGAGAGAGTAAACACATCCAGTGATGTGTCATCCTTGGCTGGTTTTGTGTTTTCACTCCCCAGTGGTAAACGTGATAGTCTGTCTGCGTTTGAGTGTTGGTTTGTTCTTTTGAACTCGATCTTGTATCTGTGTCCTCTGCGGAACAGAGCCTGTCTCTGCATCCCTGCAGCTGCTGTTAGCAAAATCCCTTTCTGTGGATTTAAATGAAAACCAACTGCTGATGATTGTGATGAGGGTGAACTCCCTCCCATGCAGATACTGGTTGAATCGTTTCACTCCCCAGACCAAACTCAGTGCCTTCCGGTCAATCTGAGCATAATTTCTCCTTGCAGCGGTTAGTGAGCCATATGCAAAGGCTATAGGACGCTCACTGCCGTCTTTCATGACGTGTGTGGATCGAAGTGGGTGAACACTGTCTGACGTCACCATTGTGACACATCTTTCGGCAGTGGAGTCTCTGCGACGGCTTGCATCTTCCCTTGACATTTGTGCATTCCACTCACATCGATCCACAGTATGTGATACTTGTCTTGAAGAACTCATATTTGTCACATCTTGCGCGAAGCCCATAGTCTTCCAGTCTCTTCAAGACCCATGTGAGGTTCTCCAGGTGAATGACATAGTTTCCCCAGTAACTATAATGTCATCCAGGTAACATTGTGCGCCGGGACAGCCTTGTAACACCTGTTCCATGACTCTTTGCCACAGTGCTGGTGCGGGCGCAATGCCAAAGACTAGCCTATTATAGCGCTAAAACCCCTTGAGTGTGTTAATAGTCATAAAACACCTTGGAGTCTTCCTTTATCTCCATCTGAAGATATGCTTCTGCCAGGTCCACCTTACTGAAGTGCTGCCCTCCTGAGAGTGTTGCAAAGATATCCTCTATTCTCGGTAGGGGACATTGCTCTGCTTGCAGCACTGGGTTGACAGTGATGTTGAAATCACAGCACAGTCTCACGGCTCCATTCTTCTTTGTCACAGGCACAACTGGAGTAGCCCAGGGGCTCCAGTGCACTTTGGACAGTATCCCTTTGGCTTCCAACCTATCCAGCTCATTTTCCACTTTCTGGTGGATAGCGTATGGAACTGGACGTGTCTTGTGGAACTCGGGCGTGGCATCGTTTTTGAGAACTATTTTCCCTTTAATGTGTTCAGTGTTCCAATTCCTAGTTTGAACACAGACGCAACACCATCCAAAACTCCGTCCAATTTCCTCTGAGTGAACTGTAGGACAGGAGGTGCATTGCGCAGACTCTTTATGGATCTCCAGTCCAACTAACTTCCTTAGCCAGTCATGACCCCAGAGCGCTGGTCCACCTGACTTCATCACGTACAGATCTGACTTGCACGGTAGGTCGTTGTACTTCACAGTCACAGACATCACTCCAAGAGGAATTATTTTCCCACCTGTCTATGTTCTAAGTTGAACAGTGGATTGCTTAAACTTTGCTTTATTTAAATGACTCTTGAACTCCATTTTCAGTCTGTCCATTCATTAGTGGTGTTAGCCACTTCTTTTTCTTTAGCACTTTTAGTTGTCTCAGAACTACAAACTCTGAATGTGACCTACTTTGATACATTTCCAGCATGTCTTGAATCTGCATTGGGATGCATTATGCCAGCCTTTGCCACAACGGTAACACAGTTCACCTTTGTTGGTTGTTTTCTGTGATTTATTTACCGCTGCCATCTTGTTCACAGGTACTTTCACTCCTGGCCGTAGCTCTATAGCATCTCTGGCGGCTGTTTCCAAGGCTACAGCAATTTCTACTGCCCTCTTGAAAGTGAGATCAGCCTCTGTCAGCAGTCTCTTTTGGGTACTCGTTCAGTATTCCACATACCAAACGGTCTCTCAGTGCATCATTCAGTCCAAACTGACGGTGTTCTGACAACTTCTTTAGCTCAACTACGTGGGCTGCAATAGATTCTCCTTCATTCTGATTGCGTTTATGAAATCTGAAACGTTCTGCTATGAGCAATGGTTTTGGCCAAATGCTCTTGCATTGTTTCCGCGACGTCAGGAAAACTGAGCTCAGAAGGTGTTCTAGGAGCAGTTAAACATCTCAGCAAAGCTTAAGCTTGTCCTCCGATAGCACTCAATAACACTGGCATATTTCTCTTCGTGTATGGCATCAAAATACTGCTCAATCCAGTCACAGTACATATTCCAATCATCTGTACTACTATCAAATGCATACATTTCCCCAATGTAGCCAGCCATCACACTGTTTCCTAGTCTACTCACTGTGGCCGCGACGTCGTTTGTTGCTAGCGAGTTTTCCCCTTGCTCGGATCCGCTCTCTCTCACTCTCTAGGATGAAGATGATCTCCGTCAACAAGTTCACTTTCACGACCTTATCCTCCCTTGGGAGATTACACATCTGCTCGGCTCATTAGTAGAGTAGTTTTAGGTCCTTTTTAAATCATCTCATCGCCACTGTTGTGTTTGTTGATTAACTTTCACAACACAAAATAACCAAGCGGGACGTAGGAGTACAGTCTCAACATTTTTGTCAAAGGTTAAGCTCGAGATATACAAAACAATAATGATGACGTCATCAGAGGAGGTCAATCAATGTCTAACATAGAGTTCTTATTCTATGCCTATGCATTCACTATGCAATACACCACAAAAGAGCTGGTGCCAAAAAACCCAGCCGAGGACAAAGTGTGTTCTGTTTGGACTGGAGCTGGGCCGGGTTGACAGGGCCTGAGTCCCAAATAGCACCCTATTCCCTACATAGTGTGCACTACTTTTGACCAGGGCCCATAGGGCACTTAACAGGGAATTGGGTGCCATTTGGGACATTGACAGGGACAGCCGTTAGGCTGGAGGAACCCAGGCGTTGTGGAAGAGGATTATTATATCACTAAGTCAGAGAGGGGAAAACCTCACTGAGCAGAGAAACGAAAGGCCTTGAATTAAACACAAGCCAGAAGAAAACCCAAACCCCAGGCAGAGAACTATGAAAAGAAAATCACATTATTCTGACGTTTTACCCCATGAAAAGAAAGTCAGTGACTCACGTTACTATACCGTAGTTCTGGAAGGAATAACACACCAGATGGAGGAGGTTCTGTCAAATGGAAAGAGCAGTATTCTTTCTAAAGACAAAGACCAATGTCTGGGTGTCTTTGCAAAATCATGTATTTTCCTATGGCTATGCTACTTCATTATGCTATGACTTGAAAATGTCTAACAATGGGATCCAAAATTGTGTGTAAAGTTGAACTTTTTGGTGAGGCAAGCTTTAAAAGTACATTTTCAACGAGGTACGCCTCTCTTCTCTGGCCCTGGTATACACTACCACTACAAGTCATAGACCAGCGTCCAGAAATAGCATGTGTTCCCTTTTTAAAATCACCAATATGAATAAATGTAAGTGAAAGCTATCTTTACTGTTCCCCCGGTATTTAAGACAGTTGAGGAATATGATGTGTGGAATACAGACTTTCTTCATCCAATGGTCAAACCGCCCTGTGATACTTTTCATTGGTGGGTTTGAGGTCTATAGAGAAAGCAACTTACAAGTTATAGGGTTACATGAGAATGTTTTGGAACAAGTAGCCCGGCCGCTAACTGTTTTTGTGTGTTTTTCAAGTACTAAAGTGAATGACCCTTAGGCTTTATGATTCACAATTAGGGGAATGGCACCATAATGCTCTAGTCTGAATTACATAATTGCAGCGTCTAAAACTGTCAATTTCAATAAAACATGAAAATGATTTCCCTTTCATATAAATTGCCTTTTTAGTCCCTCTCAGATCAATCTGCCCAGTAAACCCTCTTACCCGTCGCAGCAGGTGGCACAGCTCCCATTTAGTCATCCCCACTCTTTTGTGTTTTGTTTTTCCCAATTCTGCTTCATCTTCATGGCTCCTCCAGCCAATACAGAGACAGCTGCTGTGTCATGTCGGTCCAAGCAAAAGGGCAGCTGCTAGTCCTTAGAGAGTCCCCAAGGCCCTCGACCCAAAGTCAGTTAGGGTTAGCTTCTAGATGTACAAACCCATTGGTGGGTGGCAGAAGCCTCACAGGATATATCAACAACGTCTGTGGGATAAGGTCGGTGTTTGCTGGGATGGCGGAAGATGGCTGGCGGCCATTGGATAAATCAAAACACCTGGGTGCCGGACCAAATTGAATCTGAAAAAAAGGTAGAGAGCAAGGAAAGCTGATGTTAAGTTTGAATCCGATGAAGTTAGCAACAAAAAGGCAGATGATGTGTCGAGGAAGGTTGGTGTCAAGTGCAAACAGTATGATCAGTACCCCAGATCGAGAATGAATTACCGGAGGTGACAGATGTGGTGAAGTTCTTGGAGCTTCCGACTTTCAGCGATTGTCATGATAAAGATGAGTTTTGGCCAGTGGAAGTGAGATTTTTGGAGAAAGTGGACCGCTGCCTTTTGTATGACCCATTTGTGTTTTCAGGGTGGGTGGGAAAGGAGTTGGATGCTGTTGAATTGGTGAAGGTAACCCAAAGTTGTCTTGTGTTTCTTTCAATCAGAGGGAGCGAGCACTCCGCACCATGCGAATGTGGCAATGTTACTTGCTTTAGTCTCGAGAACAGGGCACCAATAAAAGGAATGATTACTTGGGTAGTTAGATTACTGGTTCCAAATGAAAAAAATCGACTATTTATTTCGATATAAATAACACCATTGTGCATGCACTATAATTTACATCTTTGAGAAGAGCTAGGTAAATGAGTAATCCGTTTGGATAAGGGAATTATATATATAAATGACACTTGTTTTAGATATATTTTACCTTATTGCTGGATACAAATGTGAGACCAGTCATATGGCAGCAAACTGAAGTATATCAACATATCAACTTTCCCACAGTAAAGTTTATGAAATGCTGTGCCATTATGCAGAATTTCAATTCTACGGGCTTTTAACTTGCAGGGATGGGCACTCTTGAATGTCTTTAATTATAGGCTACCCCGACTTTCTCTATCATGTCAAATATTAGCATTATGCGGATACAAATTATCTGACTTGCACCTACATGATTTTGACAACGATTTTGACTTCAGGTTATTGTTTGTTAGGGGTGCCAGGTAGGTCGTGCCTACCAGAGAAAATATTGATTTCTCCTTTTTGTTTGTGAGGGAATGAGTCCCGTCTGGTCTGTCAAGTCAAATAAAATAAAATCAAATTTTATTTGTCACATACACATAGTTAGCAGATGTTAATGCGAGTGTAGCGAAATGCTTGTGCTTCTGGTTCCGACAATGCAGTAATATCCAACGAGTAATCTAACTAACAATTTCACAACAATTATCTTATACACACAAGTGTAAAGGAATGAATAAGAATATGTACATAACAAAATGCAGTTTTTATGCAGTTTTTGGTGAAGTTGCCTTCAAGTCGCTGCAGTTACTTCTCACCAACTGCACCATGCAGCCATCATCTGCATTGTGGGAGGCACTATTTGTCAACCAATTATTAGGGAGTTTTTTGTTGAACCACATGAAAGTAACGAAAGACGTGACTGAAACAGGAACCAACTTTGCAAATGAAAGTGATATTTGAGACCTCTCTCTAACCAATTAATTGTTCACACGTTATGGGGGCATAGAGTCGTTTATTTTAACATTTATAAAAATAAAAATAAATGTATAGCTGCCATGTTGACCTGAGCCGTGCTGTTGGAAAACCACTAGTGTCCAACTTTCAGCTGTCACAGATGCACCTTCCCCGACACCACTCGCCGACTTGTCTAGAGTCGGCTTCGTTAGCCTTACTGCTCGAACACACCCATAGACTACAGTCAAAAGACTACAATAGCCACAAGGTTGTTAACAACCAAAGCAGCCATTACTGCAGTTGTTTAACATGGCAGTCAATAACCTATTTCCTGTGGTCTCAAAAATGATTAAGCGATTTGTTTCTTGTAATAATGTTGATTTTCAATTTCTAACTCAAATGGAGCACACTTTCTTAATAAAATGTATTAAATCATATGAAATAATGTCATTCAAACACGTTTACTCACCCACATAAGTATACCTGATGCACATGTATCAACTCTGATTTTTTGTTTGTTTGGGCTAATGGCTATGGCTAATGACTTCTACCTGATTACATGGCACGTGCTAATTGTCTGCAATTCACACCTCCCATGTAGATGGTGACAATTAGCATAGCACTTGATGCGATGGGTAACACAAGAAGCTCAGGAGCTCAGGAGCCTTGCAAGTGAGAGCAGAGTCAGACAGGTTGGGAATACTGAGGTATGTGGTCTCAGATGGGACTTTAATATTAACATACATTTATTCCTTAAGCAAGAGTAATCTAGAGCTACCTCAGTGGCCAGTTGATGCAATACTGTAAAGGTGGAAATTCGAGTTGACTGTTGATTAGTAAGTAGCCTTTGCGGTTAAAAGCGTTGGGCCATTAACCGAAAGGTAGCTTGTTTGAATCCCAGAGCCTGCAAGATGGAAAAATCTACCGTTCTGCCCTTCAGCAAGGCAGTTAACCCCGAATAACAACTGCTCCCAGGGCGCCGATGACATGGATTTTGATTAAGGCAGCCCCCTGCACCTCTCTGTCCTTATACAGTTCCTTCAGAAAATATTCACACCCCTTGACTTTCCCACATTTTGTAGTGTCACAGCCTGAATTTAAAATACATACAATTTTGATTTTGTGTCACTGGCCTACACACAATACCCCGTAATGTCCAATTGGAATTATGTTTTTAGAAATTGTACAAATTAATTAAAAATGAAAAGTTGAAATGTCTTGAGTCAATAAGTATTCAACCCCTTTGTTATGGCAAGCCTAAACACAATCAAGAGGAAAAATATGCTTAACAAGTCACATAATAAGTTGCATGGACTGACAGGATTTGTGAATGACTACCTCATCTCTCTATCACACATACAGTTGAAGTCGGAAGTTTACATGCACCTTAGGAAAATACCTTTAAACTCTGGTTTTCACAATTCCTGACATTTAATCAGAGTAAAAATTCCCTGTCTTAGGTCAGTTAGGATCACCACTTTATTTTAAGACAGTGAAATGTCAGAATAATTTTTGAGAGAATGATTTATTCCAGCTTTTATTTCTTTCATCACATTCCCAGTGGGTCAGAAGTTTACCTACACTCAATTAGTATTTGGTAGCATTGGCTTTAAATTGTTTAACTTGGGTCAAATGTTTCGGGTAGCCTTCCACAAGCTTCCCACAATAAGTTGGGTGAATTTTGGCCCATTCCTCCTGACAGAGCTGGTGTAACTGAGTCGGGTTTGTAGGCCTCCTTGCTCGCACACGCTTTTTCAGTTCTGCCCACAAATTTTCTACAGGATTGAGGTCAGGGCTTTGTGATGGCCACTCCAATACCTTGACTTTATTGTCCTTAAGCCATTTTGCCACAACTTTGGAAATATGCTTGGGGTCATTGTCCATTTGGAAGACCCATTTGCGACCAAGCTTTAACTTCCTGACTGATGTCTTGAGATGTTGCTTCAATATATCCACATAATTTTCCTCCCTCATGATGCCATCTTTTTTGTGAAGTGCACCAGTCCCTCCTGCAGCATAGCACCCCCACAACATGATGCTGCCACCCCGGTGCTTCACGGTTGGGATGGTGTTTTCGGCTTGCAAGCATCCCCCTTTTTCCTCCAAACACGATGGTCATTATGGCCAAACAGCTCTATTGTTGTTTCATCAGACCAGAGGACATTTCTCCAAAAAGTACGATCTTTGTCCCCATGTGCAGTTGAAAACCGTAGTCTGGCTTTTTATGGCGGTTTTGGAGCAGTGGCTTCTTCCTTGCTGAGCGGCCTTTCAGGTTATGTCGATATAGGACTCGTTTTACTGTGGATATAGATACTTTTGTACCTGTTTCCTCCAGCATCTTCACAAGGTCCTTGTGAAGGCTGTTGTTCTGGGATTGATTTTCGCACCAAAGTACGTCCATCTCTAGGAGACAGAATGCATCTCCTTCCTGAGCGGTATGACGGCTGCGTGGTCCCATTGTAACGCTCGCTCACGTCCTGACCAACTAAACAAGGCTAAACAAAGGAAATAAGGTCAGGAACGTGACAGTACCCCCCCCCCCCCTGAACCTATAGGGGAGGGTCTGGGTGGGCATCTGTCCACGGTGGCGGCTCTGGCTCTGGACGTGGCCCCCACCCCACCATAGTTAATCCCCGCTTCCGTGGCCTCCTTTTAATGGCGACCCTCCATATCAACCCCACTGGACCGAGGGGCAGCACCGGACCGAGGGGCAGCACCGGACCGAGGGGCAGCACCGGACCGAAGGGCAGCACCGGACCGAGGGGCAGCACCGGACCGAGGGGCAGCACCGGACCGAGGGGCAGCTCCGGACTGAGGGGCAGCTCCGGACTGGCTGACAGCTCTGCCAGGTCATGGCTGGCTGACGGCTCAGGCAGGTCATGGCTGGCTGGCGGCTCTGGCAGCTCATGGCTGGCGGGCGGCTCTGGCATCTCCTGGCTGGCTGGCGGCTCTGACCGGTCCTGGCTGATTGACGGCTCTGGCAGCTCCTGGCTGGCTGGCGGCTTTGGCAGCTCCTGTCTGGCGGGCGGCTCTGGCAGCTCCTGTCTGGCGGGCGGCTCTCGCAGCTCCTGTCTGGCGGGCGGCTCTGGCAGCTCCTGTCTGGCGGGCGGCTCTAGCGGCTCCTTACTGACGGGCGGCTCTAGCGGCTCCTGACTGACAGACGGCTCTGAAGGCTCAGGACAGACGGGCGGCTTTGAAGGCTCAGGACAGACGGGCGGCTTTGAAAGCTCAGGACAGACGGGCGGCTCAGACGGCGCTGGGCAGACGGGCAGCGCAGGCGGTGCTGGGCAGACGGGCAGTGCCGGCGCTGGGCAGAAGGGCAGTGCAGACGGCGCTGGGCAGACGGCAGACTCTGGCCGGCTGAGGCGCACAGTAGGCCTAGTGCGTGGTGCCGGAACTGGTGGTACCGGGCTAAGGACACGCACCTTAAGGCTAGTGCGGGGAGCAGCAACAGGGCGTACAGGGCTCTGGAGACACACAGGAGGCTCAGTGCGTGGTGCCGGAACTGGTGGTACCGGGCTGGAGACACGCACCACAGAGCGAGTGCGTGGAGGAGGAACAGGGCTCTGGAGACGCACTGGAAGCCTGGTGCGTGGTGTAGGCACTGGCGGTACTGGGCTGGGGCGGGGTGGTGGCGCCTGATATACCGGACCGTGCAGGCGTACTGGCTCCCTTGAGCACCGAGCCTGCCCAACATTACCTGGTTGAATGCTCCCCGTAGCCCGACCAGTGCGGGGAGGTGGAATAACCCGCACTGGGCTGTGTTGGCGAACCGGGGACACCATGCGTAAGGCTGGTGCCATGTATGCCGGCCCGAGGAGACGCACTGGAGACCAGACGCGTTGAGCCGGCTTCATGGCACCTGGCTCAATGCTCAATCTAGCCCGGCCGATACGAGGAGCTGGAATGTACCGCACCGGGCTAAGCACACATACAGGAGACACCGTGCGCTTTACCGCATAACACAGTGTCTGCCCGTACTTTCGCTCTCCACGGTAAGCTCGGGGAGTTGGCGCAGGTCTCCTACCTGACTTCGCCACACTCCCTTGTAGCCCCCCCCCCCCCAATAAATTTTTGGGCTTGACTCTCAGGCTTCCGTGCTAGCCGCGTACCTTCATAACGCCGGTTCCCTCTCGCAGCTGCCTCCGCTCTCCTAGCTGCCTCCACCTGTTCCCATGGAAGGCGATCCCTTCCAGCCAGGATCTCCTCCCATGTGTAGCAACCTTTGCCGTCCAAAACGTCCTCCCATGTCCATTCCTCCTGACATCACTGCTCCTGCTGCTGCTGCCGCTTACCACGCTGCTTGGTCCGAGTGTGGTGGGTGATTCTGTAACGCTCGTCTTTCGGTGGAAGAGAGGAGGACCAAGGTGCAGCGTGGTGAATGTTCATGATGTCGAATTTTAATGATATCCAACAAAACAGAACACTGACGAAATACAAAATAACAAAACGTCGTGAACAGACCTGAACTTGAGAACATAAAACATGAACGCACGAACAGGAAGGAAGGAACAAACGAACGAACGAAACGAAACAGTACCGTGTGGCGAACAAACACAGACACAGCAACAATCACCCACAAACAAACAGTGAGAACAGCCTACCTTAATATGGTTCTCAATCAGAGGAAACGTAAAACACCTGCCCCTGATTGAGAACCTTATCAGGCTAATACAATGAACCCAACATAGAAACACATAACATAGAATGCCCACCCAGCTCACGTCCTGACCAACTAAACAAGGCTAAACAAAGGAAATAAGGTCAGGAACGTGACACCCATGGTGTTTATACTTGCGTACTATTGTTTGTACAGATGAATGTGGTACCTTCAGGCGTTTGGAAATTGCTCCCAAGGATGAACAAGACTTGTGGAGGTCTTGGCTGATTTCTTTTGATTTTCCCATGATGTCAAGCAAAGAGGCACTGAGTTTGAAGGTATGTAAACTTCTGACCCACTGGAATTGTGATACAGTGAATTCTAAGTGAAATAATCTGTCTGTAAATAATTGTTTGAAAAATTACTTGTGTCATGCACAAAGTAGATGTCCTAACCGACTTGCCAAAACTATAGTTTGTTAACAAGAAATTTGTGGAGTGGTTGAAAACTAGTTTTAATGACTCCGACCTAAGTGTATGTAAACTTCCGACTTCAACTGTATACAATTATCTGTAAGGTCCCTCAGTTGAGTAGTGAATTTCAAGCACAGATTCAACCACAGAGACAAGGGAGGTTTTCCAATGCCTCGCAAAGAAAGGTTTAAAAAAAGCAGACATTGAATATCCCTTTGAGCATGGTGAAGGAGAGGGAGGAAGTGTAAGTGATATTGAACAGATATTGAAGTGTAAGTGATATTGAACAGAGAGATCTATACCTGAATGTAGGGGTACATTTAAGATGTACAATATACCACACCCCCATTCCATGAATGACACTTTGACCTACCAACACCATCACCCATTGTCACAGAACACCCTCACCCACTTAACCCAAGGTGGCTCAACTTACCCCTATGCTCAACATATCCCACACCCGGGTTTAGTTTTGCCAAGTTACTACTTTTTTTTGACAATCTATGTTTTCAAAACTGTTATGTATTCTGATTTTTCCCAGGATACACAACATCCTGAAATATATATCTTTGTTAGAAAGAATACTATATTTCCGTTAACATCGTGGGGCTGAATGTAAAAAATGTATCAACATACCCTATTCCTTCCTACATTGTATTAGAAAGGGAGTAGCTACAACATAATTTCAATAGTCAGATCATCTCAGATAAAACGGAAGAAATCCTGGTTGGAGGATTCCGGATTTCCTGCTTATTCCCGAATGATTCAAGGAATCCTCCAAGCAGGATTTCATGAAAAATAGAGAATTTATTGAAAGTTCCCAGAATTTTGCAACCCTATCTCTGGGTGGTCATAATCACAATCCCATGCATCATTGTCCGCAGTCTGGATGGGGAATGTAAAGTGAGAAGTGAATGGCAGTAAATTGAAAAGGGTACAGTACGTGATCCAGTCAAGAAAGGAGCATAAATACATCAGGCGATTTACTGAATACTGAATACCTCATCATGAAACAAAGACTATAGAAAATATGGACAATTTATTTATGATCCTATCAGTACCTTCAAATGCATGCCTGTCTATTATGGCTTCGTTCCAAATGGAATTCTATTCCCTTTGTAGTGCTATGGGCCCTGGTCAAAAGTAGTCCACTATAAAGGGAATAGGGAGCTATTTGGAATGTAGCCTCTGTGTGTTATCCTACCCTTAGCCACTTTATCGCACAAAGACCCTTATCCTGCCTATCAGCATATTTAGGGCTTTCATTAACTCGGGTAGCAGCAAGCCTGGCCATTGAACCGGCTGTACAGCATACTTCGTGACTGCTTTTTTTGCGAGGATGCAGTGAAGGTCCATACATCACAGCAATGGCAGACATAAAAAGCTCTAATGGAAAGTAAGCCTTCTGAGACACTCTCACTCTGTCTCCATTTGAATCAGGATGTCTCATCTGAGGCCATTACTCAACGCAGGCGGGAGTTGTTTCATTAAGACTCCAGCTTGAATGGCATCTCACAGCCATATTTCTTCAAAGATCTTATGGACATATGAGAAATGTGTTTACACATCATGGTCAGAGAGAATCGGTCTTTGTTATCCAAAAGCTTTGTGGGAATTCAGAGGTCAAGTTTCATTGGCTTGTGTCTGCGGTCAGTGTGTATTCGTTCAGGAATACCTGAACAATTATAAAGGTCCTCTACTGAAATACAGACATCAAACATAAAATAGAACAGGAACATGTCACACATTTTCTTACTAGAAGTGCATAAAGCTGGAACAGTTCATATAAACCTACACCCGCTCTCCAGTCAACGAAGACCATACTTAAATCTTAAATCTTCAAAGAAGGATTTGCTTGTTTCACAGGTCAACTGTCTGGGCACAATGACAGTCCTACAATAAATCTATTTGTGAAGATGAATGAAAATGACATGCCAGCTATTTATTGTGGCTGGCTCATCCACAATTAGTGCGAGAGCCCATGAAAAT
Source organism: Salvelinus namaycush (assembly GCF_016432855.1). Lineage (NCBI taxonomy): Eukaryota > Metazoa > Chordata > Actinopteri > Salmoniformes > Salmonidae > Salvelinus > Salvelinus namaycush. The sequence goes on along the minus strand of NC_052339.1, from coordinate 2,136,966 downwards.
TACACTAGTGCTGCACATAAAATGCAGCCGTTACAGAGATTTAATTGAGGAGGTTGATTAGTAACTCTTGTCCGAAGATTCCACACCCAGTTCTTTCAATACTATTAGAGGCCATTGATGTCTTTCATCATCTCTCTGTTAACGTGCATATACCCCTTCCTTACTACCCAAATAATCTCCTGCTGATCGGAATGACAGATTGACCAGTTGGACCGATTGAGAGATAGTTTTAACTCAGTGGGGCTACTACAAATCTTTTATTGTTTTTCTTCACGTTTAATAGATCCCTTTCTTCCTTTATTTATTCTTCAACTCTTCCAAAGGCACAGTATATACTTGACTGCCAGTAAATCTGTTTGGGGAGTAATCTGCCACTACCTACCAGCTGCTCTCATGGCACTGCCTGCTAGCATTCCTGTTGCCATGGGGATACCCAGTCATGCCACTCACACATAAGGCCTGGCCAAGTGCCAAGAGAGTGTGTGTGTATGCGTGCGTGCATGTGTGTTATTGGAGAGAGGAAAGTCAAACCATGTTTTGCTGTCGTGCCAAATAAATAAAAGGTTTGCGCATTGAGCCAAGTACAGCCTCGATGAACTGCCATTACCAACCTTTTGGAAGTCAGAGACAGTTCTTACAAGTGGTTGAGTAGTGTGTGTATGTGTGTGAACACGTGTTCACTGTTCCATATTCTGCTGTTCCTAGAATCCTTTTACAAAGTGTCCTCTGTTTATGAATACAGTGGACAAAATATGCCCTGCTTTTACAACATATCCTAACACTGCTGGTAGGTACCCACTGGTTGAATCAACGTTGTTTCCACGTCATTTCAATTAAATGACGTTGAACCGATGTGGAATAGATGTTTAATTGACGTCTGTGCCCAGTGGGTAGGCTATAACATTCGCGGTAAAAAGCAAACACTCTAGCTAGGTTAATTACATTATGCTTGATATCCTTTCATTGTTTGGACAGTTGCGGGCACTTTTTTTCATATTTCCACCCTGTAAGAAAAGCAGGAAAACTCCAGTAAAGGTATACTAAAAAATATATATACATTTGAATCAACATTTTGATGTACAGTGATTTGCAGCTGGTTACTCCCTTCCAACTTGTAAAACATTCATTCAGGTTTTCATGGAGTAAATCTTATGGCATATGCAAGGGAGGAAAAAGGCAAACCACTACTGTGGTAGGGTTGCCCGGGAAACCAGGTGAATGTATGCTCTATGTGGTGTCGATGACATCATAAATTCCATGACGGTGGAACGCCAACTGCGAGAGGCAGGAGGTAGGGGGTGGGCTTAGAGGGAGGCATACAGTAACATCATGCATGCGTCACAAAATGAACACGTTGATAAGAACAGTTTGGCAAAGGATCGCGAAGTAAATGATCGCCCCGCACGATGAAATCAGAGTGCTCATAGCAGGAAAACTCACCTTCCAATGACCTTGCAGCCAGGTCCAGTGGCAACATGGTAACAGACTTATTATTTCAGTCATGGGTGGAATCCATCCTTACGACCTGTATTTGAACCATTCTGCTTCCACTTAAACCTAAAGTCCTTCTCACAGTCATAGTTAAGCGCTCTGTGTCACAGTAGAGAGGCCGAGGTGTTTACACAAGACTGTATGTGGCCAACATGAAGAGATTTACCTACGATTTTCTTAGTCCTCTTTTGGAGCAAACATTTTCACACCACAAAGAATTGTATTCCTCTCATTAATTCCCCATTTCAGACACTCTTTCTTCCCAGCAGCCCAAAGACTTAACCCTTAATGTATATCCCTTCATCTACAGAAGCTGCTTAGATTTCAGTTTCTGGCCCCATGTAGTGATCAAAGAGCTCCTGGGACGTTTCCCGAATGAGTGCCTTTTGTCCCAGTGATATTTGAAGTAGAATATGTGCACAAATATAGTATTTTAAAAGCCTGTTATATTAAATTAAGTGCCCTTTAATATAGACCAAATGGAAAATTCAATAAATCTGAATATGTTTTTATATGAATAAAGACAGCCTTTTGACATGTCCCTCTGTGCACCCTCTGTGATTTCTAGGAAGATTTCCACCCACTTAACCCCAGCATTTGTCCAAGTTTTCACCATCATTGTAAACCCCTAGTTATTTTGTTTCTTTGACAAAGTCAATTCTGAAGATAATTATTTATTTAATATAATAGGTGGTTCATTTTAAGGTAAAGTAACTCCTGTCCCTCATTTCAACCCTGCTACGTGAAGTGAACTCTCATTTTAATATGGTGAAACTGTTACTTTTTAAAAATGTTTTTCAAAAGAAACATTGAACATCTAATAGTCAAATCATAGTGTAAAAGCGGAGAGCTGGTTCTACTCTTTTGGCCCTTTTCTGTGCACAAAAACTTCCATTCCCCCTGTCTAGGGTTACTGAAATTCTGGTAACTTTCTAGTGGCCATTTTGGGTCGTTCAGATTATCACAGGTGTCTGTAATTATCTCTGGTCCTCTGTGGGGTCTTATCACATGCCCACATGTAAAATATATGAAATGTTCAAATAAGTGATTTTTAAATGAAACACAGTATGACAAAGCTGTAAAACATTAAGCTGTATAAACCTTAGCCCTAGTTCAAACACTACTCTATCGCCGCACCGAACTAAAAAATAAGTCACTTTCTCTCTCGAAGAGCGGGGATAGAGTGCCGTCTGAAACCGTTACGTGCACCTTTTGTCAATACATTGCATTCAATGGGAAAACGTGTCACAGGGTTGGCATTTTTGTCAACACATTGCAGTCAATGAGAAAAGATGAGTGTCAAAGGTTGACGCTTATGTCAACACATTGTTGTCAATGGGAAAAGATGAGCGTCAACCAATTGTGTTATGGTTAGGGTTAGCAGTTAGGGTTAATAAAGTGAAATAAAGGTTCGATAAATAAATAGGGTTAGACAGACAGGCAGGCAGACAGGCAGACAGACAGACAGACAGACAGACAGACAGACAGACAGACAGACAGACAGACAGACAGACAGACAGACAGACAGACAGACAGACAGACAGACAGACAGACAGACAGACAGACAGTTTCAAGTATCAAGTCAATCTAAAAGAATGTGACTGATATCCTCCTCGGGCTCCTAGTTTCTACATCTGCAAGATCATTGTGTACAATGGAGGTAAAAATTATTTTGGGACAATTTAATTCAAATGTAAAATGTTTGAAGATTCAAAATGTTTAACCTTTCAAATCGCCCCTTTTAATCTCCAATGAATCAAGCTGAAATTCAATGCATAGCCTACCAGGGACATTCTTTAACAATGCCCTGAGTTTTAACAAGTCTTTATGTTAAGAATTGACCGTTCCACAGAGAGTTGAATACAGTGTTTTTGTGTAACTGCAGGAAGAGAATGAAGAACAATGTTGAGAATGAATTAAGCCATTTCCTGTAGCCACAGAAAGCTGAACCTGAACACATAGCATCCCTATATGGTCACAATGGGTTGTTTGGGAGGATGGTTGGCTAGCTCAATTGCAATCCTTGGGGGAGTCATGGTTATGTAAGGGCTGTAGGTAATCATTTTTATGAAAGAAGGGCTTTGTTGTCTGCTGGACCAAGTTTTCACTGTGAAGAGTGTCTGCTGAACGATCCCATACCCATGAGCTGTGTTTCCAGCCTCAACCGTTTTTCCGATGTAACTCAAAAGCACCTTAACTCTAGGGCAGGCTTCAAGTCAGGCCTACCTTTCTGCCATGTAGTGGGGAGATGACAAAAATTCATTAATTCTTAATTGGATTAGGGTTGGTGTAGGGTTGATTAATCTTATGCTACACAAAGATAAATAACTGTTTTTATTCTACACTAATCCAATCAGATGGATTTTTTTTGCACCCGTTACTGAAATGGTTGTTCCAGGTGAAATGAAACACACCGAGAATCTTACTGCCGATAGACTGCTGAAAGGTACTTATCACAATGGGAGGCCGTTCCTTCTCTTGCTATAACAAAAGCGGCACCTGCTGCTTGCTGACCTGGTAGTGACCAACTGTCCGATTCCACTTATATGCAGTTGTGACAACCAAAAGAAGAAAAGAGGGCATTTTCTCCACGGTTAAATTTCTTAAGGCAGTCACACTTCATATGCAATGTAGGCTATGGGATGGTTGCTATAGACGGAATGCACACTCAGTAAAATCATTGAAATTGTTGAATGTTGAGTTTATATTATTGTTCAATATATAGTATATATATATATATATACAGTGCATTCAGAAAGTATTCAGACCCCTTGATTTTTTCCCATTTTGTTACGTTACAGCCTTATTCTACAATGGTTTAAATAAAAACAATTCCTGATTCATCTACACACAAATACCCCACAATGAGAAAGCAAAATCTGTTTTTCAGAAATGTTTGCAAATATCTAAATACAAATACCTTATTTACATAAGTATTCAGAGCCTTTGCTATGACACTTAAAATTAAGCTCAGGTGCATCCTGTTTCCATTGATCATACTTGAGATGTTTCTAAACTCGATTGGAAATTATTTGGAAAAGCACACGCCTGTCTATATAAGGTCCCACAGTTGACAGTGCATGTCAGAGCAAAAACCAAGCCATGAGGTCAAAGGAATTGTCCGTAGAGCTTCGAGACAGGATTGTGTCAAGGCACAGATTTTGGGAAGGGTACCAAAACATTTCTGCAGCATTGAAGGTCCCCAAGAACACAGTGGTCTTCATCATTCTTAAATGGAAATAGTTTGGAACCACCAAGACTCTTCCTAGAGCTGGCTGCCCGGCAAAACTGTGCAATCGAGGGAGAAGGGCTTTGGTGAGGGAGGTGACCAAGAACCCGATGGTCACTCTGACAGAGCTGCAGAGTTCATCTGGAGATGGGAGAAACTTCCAGAAGGACAACCATCTCTGCAGCACTCCACCAATCAGGCTTTTATGGTAAGAGTGGCCAGACAGACGCCACTCCTCAGTAAAAGGCACATGACAGCCCGCTTGGAGTATGCCAAAAGGCACCTAAAGGAATCTCACACCATGAGAAACAAGATTCTCTGGTCTGATGAAACCAAGATTGATCTCTTTGGCCTGAATGCCAAACATCACTACTGGAGGAAACCTGGCACCATCTCTACGGTGAAGCATGGTGTGGGCAGCATCATGCTGTGGGGATGTTTTTCAGCGGCAGGGACTGGGAGACTAATCAGGATTGAGGGAAAGATGAACGGAGCAAAGTACAGAAAGATCCTTGATGAAAACCTGCTCCAGAGCGCTCAGGGCCTCAGACTGGGGCGAAGGTTCAACTTCCAACAGGACAAGCACACAGCCAAGACAATGCAGGAGTGGCTTCGGGACAAGTCTCTGAATGTCCTTGACTGGCCCAGCCTGAGCCAGGACTTGAACCCAATCGAACATCTCTAGAGAAACCTGAAAATAGCTATGCACCGACGCTCCCCATCCAACTTGGCAGAGCTGGAGAGGATCTGCAGTCAATTGAAATAAATTCATTAGGCCGAAATCTATAGATTTCACATGACTGGGCAGGGGCACAGCCATGGGTGGGCCTGGGAGGGCATAGGCCCACTCAATGGGGAGCCAGGCCCAGCCAGTCAGAATTAGTTTTCCACAAAAGGGCTTTATTACAGACAGAAATACTCTGCAGTTTCATCAGCTGTCCGGGTGGCTGGTCTCAGACGATCCCGCAGGTGAAGAAGCCTAATGTGGAGGTCCTGGGGGGTGGGGGGGCGTGGTTACACGTGGTCTTTTGTTGTGAGGCCGGTTGGACGTACTGCCTAATTCTCTAAAACAACGTTGGAGGCGGCTTATGGTAGAGAAAGGAACATTCAATTCTCTGGCAACAGCTCTGGTGGACATCCATGCAGTCAGCATGCCAACTGCACACTCCCTCAAAACTTGAGACATCTGTGGCGTTGTGTTGTGTGACAAAACGGCACATTTTAGAATGGCCTTTTATTGTCCCCAGCACAAGGTGCACCTGTGTAATGATCATGCTGTTAAATAGGCTTCTTTATATGCCACACCTGTCTTGGCAAAGGAGAAATGCTCACTAACAGGGATGATTTATTTTAGGAAAATAAGATTTTTGTGCGTATGGAAAATGTCTGACATCTATTATTTAATCTCATGAAACATGAGACCAACACTTTACATGATGCATTTATATTTTTGTTCAGTATACATACACAGTACTACAGGCTACAGTACGATACTAAATACAGTGTCCAGTGGCACACTGACTCACCTGAAGATGAAGCCATGACTACCCTTCACGGTGATGGCCGACTCGCTCCTCTTGGCAATAGCATATCTCAAGATGAGCTACTTTGAAAAATAGTACTGCTGTTCGCAAGAAAATGGAAGTTGTAGTGACATTTTTGGTTCTACAGACAGATTAATCTTCTCTTTTCAGCAGTAGACATTTTCTTTCCATTCTGTACATTTTCCCCGCAATTGTATTTTGAAATCTGCAAAAGGCAAACAGACAGCCGCAACCAACCATAGAAATACAATCCATAGATGGCGGTTCCCATTCAAGTCAGAACTGGCAGACATTGCCAGTGTACCCATGAGTTTAACACTCAAATTGCCAGGGTAAGAGGTTCCAAAACCATTCTATGGATTATATGTCTATGGCCACGACGCAACAAGCTCTATATTTGATGCACACACTGTCAAATTGTGGCCTTCCCGACTGTAGGCAAACGGTAACTGCCAAGATTGAGGAAACACTTGAATAAATGAGGGATACACATTTTATGTTATGGTGTGTGGGGGGCATTTTCCTGGCATGGTTTAGGTCCACTTGTAGAATCTATGCCAAGGCGCATTGAAGCTGTTCTGGCAGCTCGTGGTGGCCCAACACCCTTTTAAGACACTTTATGTTGGTGTTTCCTGTATGCATGCACTTGTGATACAAATATAATCCAGTAATTTTTCGGAAACTATTGATCCTCTGTGGTTAAATGAAAAAGGATTAATAACAACGTAATTGTTTTTTGTTAGTTTTTTGACTCATGGGCCCCCTGTGAGCTTGGACCCAGCCCCTGACTCACACAATTGACCAGTCACATTTATTTATTATGCAGTTTATCCCCCCCAAAATATAAATCAGGGCCCCCGAATTACCCACATGGTTCCCCTACCTCTTCTCCTCCCCCATCTGACAATTAGCAGAGCTGCAGCAGTCTGTCTGTCTGTCTGTCTGTCTCTCTCGTGAATGTATGTCTCTGTCTGCCTATCTGTCTGCCTACCTGCCTGTCTTGTCTGGCTTCTCTAACACTGTCTGTCTGTTTGTCTGTCTGTCTGGGAATGTATATGGCTGTCTGTCTATTAATGTATGTCTGTCTGTCTGTCTGTGAGTGTCTCTGTCGGTCTGTCTGTCTCTCTCTATGAATGTACAGTATACGTCTCTGCCTGTCTGTCTGTGAATGTTTCTAACACTCTGCCTGTTTTGAATGTCTGTCTGTCTGTCTGTCTGTCTGTCTGTCTGTCTGTCTGTCTGTCTGTCTGTCTGTCTGTCTGTCTGTCTGTCTGTCAGGGAATGTATATGTCTGTCTGTCTTTCTGTCTGTGAATGTATATGTTTGTCTTCAATAATTTGCCCATAGAATTGTGTATCTGTCTGTATGTCTAACCCTAACCCTTGTGACAGTCATCTTTTCCCATTGAATGCAATGTTCTGTCAAAAACGTCAACAATGTGACACTCATCTTTTCCCATTGAATGCAATGTTCTGTCAAAAACATCAACAATGTGACACTCATCTTTTCCCATTAAATGCAACGTACTGACAAAAAACATAATATATTGTAAAGTTTTCCTTTTTGAAAAATGACATTTTCCTATTATTTCATGTTGTCCCTTGTTAACCTCTAATGTGCTCTTTATGACAGAATATAAAAACTAGGTGAAATAAAAACGTTTTTTTCATGAAGTTACACTAATCAGAAGGCACCTAATTGGTGGAATAACCCTCCTAATACTGTTTGTGACACCACAGCTTCAACAAATGGCCGCTACTGTTCACAATGTCAAAGTCTCCACTGTGATGTTAGGTCATTGTGGAGAGGGAAGGCCAGGCAGCAGCATCTCGTAAAATGGCTGACTGTTCAGACTGGCATCCTTGTGAATCCAATGCTGTGACAGCAGTAATAACCTGCTTGTCTTTATTGCATTCTTCTCACAGGTCAGACCTGTGCTGGCTCGTTAGAGCTCTATCTAAGTCTAATCGGTCTAAATGTAACATGCTGTTTTACCAGGTCATGATCAAGTCATACACCAGGAAACCCTATATCCGTTATTAAGCTTCCAGCTGTTTTATCTGCAAAACCTCGAGAGGAGAAACACAGTTGAAAGCAACTAATTCCTGCCAGCACGCGGACAGAGATGTATATTTTCCTGGTATGAAGCTCTTATTAGCTTTGCACTGAGGGTACCTCCAACTGGCTGTGTGGAGACTATTACTAAAACACTCGGGTCTCAGTCCCAAATGATACCCTATTCCTTATATAGTGCACTACTTTTGACCAGAGCCCATAGGGCTCCTACAGGGCTCTGGTCAAAAGTAATGCACTACACAGGGTATTCTACATAGGGATTCTGATTGAGCTCCATCTCTTTAGAGAGTTCACCATCTCATGCTGCTTGCCAGGAAGAGAATGGAACAGTGAAATGCCCTGTGAGGTGTTCTACCTCTCCTCATATGGTGGACTGTAGTCAATAAATCTACAGGGGGTGTTAAATGCTCTATTTTAACCTTCTCCGGATTAAAGGATCAAATGTATCTGTAGGAGACTGTAGTTTAAGCATGGTGCTTACAACGCCAGGGTAGTGGGTTTGATACTATCTTCTAAATTATTTTGGCACACTAATTTAAATACATTTCAATTAGCATATAATTACTGAGCATGTTTCGTGTATATGAGAGGATTGTGACCATCCTTGCCAAGCCACTGTGTGCTAATCCTTAGTCCTGGGCCATGGCAGGAACAGGGTTGTGTGTAGTTTGTGGTAGGGCTGGCTGCTGTGCTGCGTGGCCTGTCAGCTGCCTCCTAATCACTCTCCAGCCCTCTCCTCTCCTCGCAGTCGTCCACCCAACCCCTTGACCCTGCTTGTGAGGTCGAACTAACTAAGCCCTCTCCCCCTGGTACTCTCCTGCCACCTAAAGCACAGAGCCAGAACCAGAGAACCACAGCCTAGGTGGCTGGCATCCCTGCCTTGAACAGCAGCCTGCCCTGAAGGATCACCTCTCCTCCCTGTCGGAATAGTAGTGGTGCGGAGTATATGAAAGGCAACATATTGGCTTTGTGAGTATTCATTTAAGCTACTCTGTCACGTGATGCATATGAAGCACAGTCAAAGTTTTAACACCTTTCACATCACTTTTGATGACTTTCTGATGAGTTATTGCACATTATTATATAATATTATTGCATTTGCATAGCATTGCATTGCATGACAACATTTGATGTGGGGCCCCTAAACGTTCCAAAAAATACAATGGCGAGAAAATGCACTGCATGTTCTTCTCCTATCGAATATTCCCATGTCGTTGTTGGTTGTTCTTTGAACCCCTCTCTCAATTCAAATGCATTGCTCGCCTAACAGGAGCTGTCACTTTGTGTGGATATTTACCCTGGACTGTGTGTGGCTATGAGGAGCATAGGTGTTCACTCTGGGGCCCACTTGTCTATGCAATGAATGCAAAAACAATGAGACACCCAGTGGCTCCCTTTCTCCATGAGCCGACCTGGGTCTGATTCGCCTTGGCAAGGGGAACAGAGACCCAAAACAAAGCTGAAGGAGAGGTTCAGAGGTCAGGCACCAAGCCCCGCTAAACAGGGCCATTTCTCCAGTTTGGGCTTCCGAATAGGAAGAGGACACAGAGGCCCAGAGACAATGGGATAAAAAGGACCCTCTAAAACCATTATATTCTGAGGAAGTGATGGCCGTGAATGATGACAGTGAGTGAATAGGGACTATGGAGGTGGGAGGTTGGTTCCATTAAGGGCCGTGGACACTCCATTATGGCAACACAGGGAGGTGGTAATGAGGTGGGACATTTTCACTATTAGGCCTCTTTTTTCACACCACTCTGTCCTCTTGGAGATAGGGACGAGTTAGATGACTGTTTGCCTAACATCAAGCCCTTCAGATCTCCCCTCGGGACACTTGGAATGTTATTCATATTTTTTCTTAATTAATAAACAATACTTTATTTTCTAAATGCAGTAAAAAAGCCCATGTTTCTATGTCAAACAGTTTAGTTATATTTCAGTCTTCTGTGATGTACATAAAGTGTAATATTGGGATGCAAACTCCAAATTGAATACATTTTAACTCTATATCTTGGTACAGGTGTCTTCTTTTTTTAAGCCCATAACCATGTGTGTGAGGTGTATACTTTTGTTTCAGAGTAGATTTGAAACACTCTGTTGTGACCCTGATTTAGCCCACTGCCGTACAATGTTAATAAAGTGTCTGATCTAGGATCAGGTCCCCCCTGTCCATACAATCTTATTCATTATGATCTAAAAAGAGAAACTGATCAGCACTCTTACTCTGAGATGCTTTTTGAATACAGGGCCCAGAGCTCTGAGTTGATATATTCATACAACACTGTACTGTACTGTAAGCACTTTGAAGCACTGTACTGTACCTATGCTGCTCTGCCATCTGGAAAATGTTTAAGCAGATTTACTTGAGTGTCTGCACTAAAATTATATCACCACCATATGCCGCTGAAACTTAACAGAGACTCATCTAGCCCTGCATGGCACAGTGTGCCTACTCTAAATCGCTCTTCTTGTATCGCTCTGTCAATGTTTAAATTTCTCTCTTTGATTGACAGGATAATCATTTTATCATGTTCATTTTCATATGTCGTTGTCAGCTATTCAATAAAGGATTCATTTAGGAATGATGTTTTCAGTGGACAATATATTGCCTCTGTTATATGTTGAAATACAATGTTTGGCTTGATTGATGGCAGTTCCTGATCTCTAGACCTTATCAGAATATCTGTGAAGCTATTGCAGAGGTGGAAGTCATCTCTTGATCACATGAAGAGGACCTAGTTGTGCCGAACATTGGAGTGATGCTCAACTCTTTGATGTTTCAAACCATCTCATGTGAAAGTTGACCAAGATTCAAAGCAACATCATATCATACTCCATCACGGTCACCTAATAATCCCCAGTTTACAATTGGCTCTTTCATCCCCCTCCTCTCCCCTGTAACTATTCCCCAGGTCGTTGCTGTAAATGAGAACGTGTTCTCAGTCAACGTACCTGGTAAAATAACGGATAAATAAAAAATAAAAATAAAAATGAGGAAGTACTATTTCTATATTTTTTTTCTTCTGAACTTTGATTCTCTTGAAAAAAAAGAGCAAAATGCAGCATCATACCGGCTGTATTTCTGTATTTTGAAAGTTATATATCTTGAAAACTTGATTGCTGACATGCAAAACATTTTAGGATTATATCAACAATGAATGAAACAATGAAATAATGAATAATAATAATGAAACATATACCAAAAGATAGTTTTTGAGTGGACTTTTCCTTTAAGGTCTCCTTATGAGTAGGGGTAAGAGTAAAAGTTTGGCCTATATCTGCCTTCCCCACGCCACAACACCACAAAAGGCAAATGGGTTTGCTAGTGCTGAAGATGTAGGACATTCACATGAAATATTGTCACAGCTAGAGCCCCTTCATCTGTATACAGACACCCCACAGCCAGCCACAGAATGCTGCATGGTGCATATCAAGAAACCGTGAGGGATTTCTAAATGTTTTTGAGGTTATACCATTTAAGGAGTTGACGGTTCTTTCCCATAAACCACAGGGAAAGACTCGGTGATTAAGCAAAGTCTTGAGGCGTGAGGGTCCAGATTATTGCTGTCTAAATGTGACTGTGTGTAATCTTGTCGATTCAGATGGTGTTCCACACAATGTCTAGACCCAAATAGCCTGTTTCATTGAACTCCAAAGAAGGTAGCCACATGTTTTTCAGAGCACTTTAAAGCTACGCTCCACAGCTGTCTGTGACTCGCTGAGAGTCTTCTATGCGAAGGAAGAAGAGGTCTCTAGATATGCTCAATATTTCTTCTTCCTTTAACCAAGGAAAATGTGTCCGTCGGGCCCAAAAAAAAAAACACTGTGTCAGGGGGATGTAGTGATAAAAGGTGATTATATTCACATCGGGGGAATTTAGCGAAAGTGTCAGCCTATTTGCAACACCCCTCCATGCAATTGCATTTCCATTTGCGTGTGTTGCACTTGCTTTCAGTAGTGTCTATGAATCACTTAATTATGAAGGCATAAATGTATGAAAGTGTGTATACATTTTAAATGTATGCCTCTCTGTGGTCACCATGGCACATCGTAAGAGTAGGGGTGTTAACCCTGGTGTCCTGACTAAATTCCCAATTGTCTCATTCATCCCCCTTCCTCTCCCCTGTAACTATTCCCCAGGTCATAGCTGTAAATGAGAATGTGTTCTCAGTCAACTTACCTGGTAAAATAAGGCTTGAATATTTTTTTTATAAAAATGTAGTTCTGTTATGTTATGTATTATATAATGTTTTATCATTTTTGCGGACCCCAGGAAGAGTAGCTGCTTTGCTTTAGCAGTAGCTAATGAGGAACCTAATACAATTTTAAAAAATATGCAAATTAACATGTGAAAAACTTTAACGTGAAAAAAGACTAATGAGCAATTTCACATGTGCAAATCTAACTCTCTCATGTGGAATTACTTTCTCACATGTTAAAAACCTTTGTTGAAATTTTACATCCCCATGTTGCCACGTTTCACATGAGGTCATGTGCTCAAATGTGTAGTTTCATAGTATCACATGTTGAAATGTTGCATCTCCATGTTGTCACATTTATTTCACATGAAATCATGTTTTCACATGTGTAGTTTCATGTTATCACATGTTGCTTTTACATGTTGACACATGTTATCACATTAACTTCACATAAGATCACATTATTACATGTGAAATTCATGTTTTTTTCTGTAAGGAGTATGCTATGTTGTTGTCTCTTCACTGCGCAGTGAAAGTGACTTGAAAATGGCATGATGCATTGCGAGCTGTAGTGTGCATACTCTCTCGAAATGTGAGTCTTGTTATACCAATGGCCCTTGCTCCCAGCATAAGAGAGAAATAGAATCATAGTCCACAGCTTCTACACATTGGCATTAGGATTTAGCTAATCAAAGCGTCTCCATTGAAACTCATCCCCAGGCGATACACACATTCTGTCTACAAGTCAGTAGAGATTCCTTCTGTTAGCATATTCCAATTTGCGCCACCCATAATTGAGCGACCTACATGCCAAGTATAGACCATATATTGAGTTCCCTACAGGTTATAGAAAAGAGCAGAAGTGTGGAACTCTCCGTTCAGAACCCAGTCCTACTTACCTACTTATCTACAGGTTATGGAACATTTTCTCTTTTAGTATTTCTCTAGTAGGTTTCCTCAAGGAGAAAGCCGCCCACTTCTATGTCAAAGATTATTAAACAAAAACACTTCAGTAAATACTACAGTATAGCACAGTCTGCAAAACACTACAGTAATTACTATGGTATATAAACCATTTTACTTCAGTATTTATACTATAGTAAACTGTAAATACTACAGTATATTACAGTATACTACAGTAAATACTAGTTCGCAAAACACTACAGTGAAATAGTATTCCTAACATAGTATACAATATAGTATTTTTTGATATGGGTCATATCATAAGAATTGTAATTCGCAACATATCAAACGAAATGGATGATTGACATCCACAAATTAATACATACCATACCAAACATAACATATCATACTAATTTGTGTGTCCCTGATTTTCGTTTACTAAGTTACGTCTACTCCTGAGTCCAGGTTGATATGTGACATTTAAGATCACAATGATCGCCTCTTTTTGAAATATAGCCTACTCAGTGAGTTGCGTATATATATAAAAAGAAGGTTATTAAACAAATAAATGCACAGTAGAAAATGACAGACAGGAGCAAGTGCTGCTGTTCAGTCAATTGAGTACAACCTCACATTAGAGTAAAGTATCAAGGATGTCGATCGATGTCTAATGCGGCCCTTATTGAAAGCAATATAACTGCCTTTGCTTATTAAAGAAATGATCTGGCCTATTTAAACCCTTATTGTTTACACTGTCTCATTAAAGGAGAAGTTTACTTTTTTACAACCAAATTTGTATTTTGGATGTAAACGGTATGTTATTGAAGTGTCCAGACACTTTTTTGCAATTTGACTTGTTTTTCAGAAACTGACCCCAACCAGTGATCCTCGTTCTGCAGTATTGGGGCTAAAATATAAAAATGAACAAAAGCTCCAGAAACACCCAAATGCATGTTTTTAGAGACGGAAATGCTCTCAGTATAATAATACAGGTCTTTAGATGTTGTATACAGGAAATTGTGTCCTTCCGCACAAAATGGAATATAAAGTTGTGGATAAAGTTTAATGTGTACAACATCAACAACATACAATATGTTTTATTGTAAATTGTCACAAAAAGAAAATCCAGAATTTGGCAAATACCATTAAAGAAAATGTTATTGTACAGAAACAAAAACCATCTGTTGTCTTCCAAGAGAACAAATCACCGTATAAATTACTGTATAAATGATTCCCTATAGTCTAGTTCCTTAGAAATGTAATATGATTAATGTCGCTACACAACTTCATCCAGTAGTGATAAGATTCGTATTAAGATGCATCTTCTTCAAAGATCCTTAAAAGACATGTTTGAAGATGAGCAACAATTGTATTGTCCTTCTTCAATGTTTATTTGAAGATTAGCTTTCAGTCTATTGAGTACACATGTACAGTAAACACACAAATCCACGTCTTGAGATCTGGAGATGTTTACGGTCACAGCACACACACACAAAGCACTGCCAAACGCTGGCAAATGTGCTTCAACAGAGTACTGAGTAAAGGGTCTGAATACTTATGTAAATGTAATATTTTCCGTTTTTTATTATTTATACATTTGCAAACATTTCTAAAATCCTGTTTTTGCTTTGTCATTATCGGGTATTGTGTGTAGATTGATGAGGGGGGAAGTTATTTTATTCAGTTCAAAATAAGGCTATAATGTATCAAAATGTGGAAAAAGTCAAAGGGTCTGAATACTTTCCGAATGCACTGTATGTTGAGGTGTTAACCCCCTGTTTCATGTGTAGGTTGTGCAACAACACTAAGAATAGCATGGAAGTTACGCCTGGACTAAAGATTTGCATATCAAGTAAGACAAGTCCTTGGGAACCTCTTCTGGCCCCAATTACAGTGATTTGCATATCCAGTAAGACAAGTCCTTGGGAACCTCTTCTGGCCCCAATTACAGTGACACCCCATAATTATTTAACCTTTATTTAACCAGGTAGGCTAGTTGAGAACAACAGCAGTTCGACACATACAACAACACAGAGTTACACATGGAGTAAACAAACATACAGTCAATAATACAGTAGAAAAAAGAAAATTCTATATACAGTGAGTGCAAATGAGGTAAGATAAGGGAGGTAAGGTAATAGATAGGCCATGGTGGCGAAGTAATTACAATATAGCAATTAGACACTGGAATGGTAGATGTGCAGAAGATGAATGTGCAAGTAGAGATACTGGGGTGCAAAGGAGCAAGATAAATAAATAAATAAATAAATACAGTATTGGGATGAGGTAGTTGAATCGGCTGTTTACAGATGGGCTGTGTACAGGTGCAGTGATCTGTGAGCTGCTCTGACAGCTGGTGCTTTATGCTAGTGAGGGAGATATGGGTCTCCAGCTTCAGTGATTTTTGCAGTTCGTTCCAGTCATTGGCAGCAGAGAACTGGAAGGAAAGGCGGCCAAAGGTGGAAATGGCTTTGGGGGTGACCAGTGAGATATACCTGCTAGAGTGTGTGCTATGGGTGGGTGCTGCTATGACCAGTGAGCTGAGATAAGGCGGGGCTTTACCTAGCAGAGACTTGTAGATGACCTGGAGCCAGTGGGTTTGGCGACGAGTATGAAGCGATGGCCAGCCAACGAGAGCGTACAGGTCACAGTGGTGGGTAATGTATGGGGCTTTGGTGACAAAACGGATGGCACTGTGATAGACTGCATCCAATTTGTTGAGTAGAGTGTTGGAGGCTATTTTATAGATGACATCGCTGAAGTCGAGGATCGGTAGGATGGTCAGTTTTACGAGGGTATGTTTGGCAGCATGAGTGAAGGATGCTTTGTTGCGATATAGGAAGCCGATTCTAGATTTAATTTTGGATTGGAGATGTTTAATGTGAGTCTGGAAGGAGAGTTTACGTTCTAGCCAGACACCTAGGTATTTGTAGTTGTACACATATTCTAAGTTAGAACCGTCCAGAGTATTGGGTTGGCGCCCCCCCTTGGGTTGTGCCGTGGCGGAGATCTTTGTGGGCTATACTCGGCCTTGTCTCAGGATGGTAAGTTGGTGGTTGAAGATATCCCTCTAGTGGTGTGGGGGATGTGCTTTGGCAAAGTGGGTGGGGTTATATCCTGCCTGTTTGGCCCTGTCCAGGGGTATCATCGGATGGGGCCACAGTGTCTCCTGATCCCTCCTGTCTCCTCCAGTATTTATGCTGCAGTAGTTTATGTGTCGGGGGGCTAGGGTCAGTCTGTTATATCTGGAGTACTTCTCCTGTCTTATCCGGTGTCATGTGTGAATTTAAGTATGCTCTCTCTAATTCTCTCTTTCTCTCTTTCTTTCTTTCAATTTCAATTCAATTCAATTCAAGGGGCTTTATTGGCATGGGAAACGTGTTAACATTGCCAAAGCAAGTGAGGTAGATATTATACAAAAGTGAAATAAACAATACAAATTAACAGTAAACATTACACATACAGAAGTTTCAAAACAATAAAGACATTACAAATGTTATATTATATATATACAGTGTTGTAACAATGTACAAATGGTTAAAGCACACAAGTTAAAATAAATAAGCATAAATAAAAAAATTCTCTCTCTCGGAGAACCTGAACCCTAGGACCATGCCTCAGGACTACCTGGCATTCCCCAGTCCACTTGCTGTCCCCAGTCCACCTGGCCGTGCTGCTGCTCCAGTTTCAACTGTTCTGCCTGCGGCTATGGAACACTGACCTGTTCACCGGACGTGCTACCTGTCCCAGACCTGCTGTTTTCAACTGTCTAGAGACAGCAGGAGCAGTAGAGATACTCTCAATGATCGGCTATGAAAAGCCAACTGACATTTACTCCTGAGGTTCTGACTTGTTGCACCCTCGACAACTACTGTGATTATTATTATTTGACCATGCTGGTCATTTATGAACATTTGATCATCTTGGCCATGTTCTGTTATAATCTCCACCCGGCACAACCAGAAGAGGACTGGCCACCCCTCATAGCCTGGTTCCTCTCTAGGTTTCTTCCTAGGTTTTGGCCTTTCTAGGGAGTTTTTCCTAGCCACCGTGCTTCTACACCTGCATTGCTTGCTGTTTGGGGCTTTAGGCTGGGTTTCTGTACAGCACTTTGAGATATCAGCTGATGTAAGAAGGGCTATATAAATCAATTTGATTTGATTTGATTTAGTGATGCTGGACGGGCGGGCAGGTGCGGGCAGTGATCGGTTGAAGAGCATGCACTTAGTTTTACTTGCATTTAAGGGCAGTTGGAGGCCACAGAAGGAGAGTTGTATGGCATTGAAGCTCGTCTGGAGGTTAGTTAACACAGTGTCCAAAGAAGGGCCAGAAGTATACAGAAGGGTGTCGTCTGCGTAGAGGTGGATCAGAGAATCACCAGCAGCGAGAGCGACATCATTGATGTATACAGAGAAGAGAGTAGGCCCGATAATTGAACCCTGTGGCACCCCCATAGAGACTGCAAGAGGTCCGGACAACAGGCCCTCAGATTTGACATACTGAACTCTATCAGAGAAGTAGTTGCTGAACCAGGCAAGGCAATAATTTGAGAAACCAAGGCTGTTGAGTCTGCCAATAAGAATGTGGTGATTGACAGAGTCGAAAGCCTTGGCCAGGTTGATGAATACGGCTGCACAGTAATGTCTCTTATCGATGGCGGTTATGATATCGTTTAGGACCTTGAGCGTAGCTGAGGTGCACCCATGACCAGCTCTGAAACCAGATTGCATAGCGGAGAAGGTACGGTGGGATTCAAAATGGTCGGTAATCCGTTTGTTGACTTGGCTTTCGAAGACCTTAGAAAGGCAGGGTAGGATAGATATAGGTCTGTAGCAATTTGGGTCTAGAGTGTCTCCCCCTTTGAAGAGGGGGATGACCGCGGAAGCTTTCCAATCTTTGGGAATCTCAGACGATACGAAAGAGAGGTTGAAATCATGTCCAACCAATTGAATTTACCACAGGTGGACTCCAATCAAGTTGTAGAAACATCTCAAGGATGATCAATGTAAACAGGATGCACCTGAGCTCAATTTTGAGTCTGAATACTTATGTAAATAAAGTATTTCTAAAAACCTGTTTTCACTTCGTCATTATTGGGTATTGTGTGTAGATTGATGAGTAAAACAAATAATTTAATGCATTTTAGAGTAAGGCTGTAACAAAAAAAGTCAAGGGGTCTGAATACTTTCCGAATGCACTGTATGTATGAACATAAAACTTACATCCTTTAAATTCCGCGATAGTAAACTTGAGCAATATCATTTATAGACCATTTTCTTTCTTGATGGCATCCTGGATTGTGGAGAAATGTCAACATGTAACATTTCTGGGAGGCTGTTAAGTTGAATTGAGCAACACGGCCCAACCTTTTACCGAAACCATTTACCAATCATCTCTTTATAAAGAAGCCCACAGGTCAAGTGACAGGGCAAGGGAGAGAGATTATTTGAAATTAAATGAGGTTTGGTGGATTCCTCTAGCATGACCTTGATTTGTGTCCACTCAACATCTTGCTCAGAGACTGGGCTGCTTGCCAGTGATGTAATGGGATAACTACGCAGCCATGGGTGCTACAAGGCAACAGAACCTTACTGTGTGTATATCCCTACCTGTTCTCCACTGTCTTCAAATCCTGTAATATGTGTGTTTGTGTTTCCCTCTCCGCTAAGACACAGTCAACTTGGAGACCCTCAAGACGACAAATTACACTAAAGGAAAAGTGCTCTTCCAACCCAACAGAGACAAGAATTTCCACCGTCAGTAATAATCAATGTCAACATTTCCTAAAAGAGAATAGTCACCAGAATTATTGTCTATGCATCCCTAGATGCCAGTGGCAAACCGTGACTATTGGACCTAGGACTTCAGTGGGGATAAATAATTACAACAAGTGGCACATCAAAGTTGACAGGCTCCTGGTGCTGAAAGGACAGCGACCGTAACATGCACACACCGTGTACGAAAGAACAACTATTACTTCCCGTTGCAAACATATTTTATCACGTTCAGCACACAAAGTAACCGGTGATCTAAAGTTTAAATGCAACAATGTTTCACATTATTTATTTTTTATTATTATTATTTTTTTTGCATTATTTTCAAATAGATAGCTAACAAGCGAGCTGCAAAAAAAGGTGTCAGTCATCAAATGATGATCTGAAAATGTACTTATTAAAATGTTTAAAGTTAATCTTGAAGGACGATGTTATCAAATTAGCAAAAACATCCTTCTTATGGCTACAGCCGCCGCACACTACAACACAAGCTAGCAAGACTGTGGGAAAACTAGGCTTCTGCTCACGCTCTCAGGAGAAAGTATGGGTAGCTGGAGCCTAATATGGCGACTGGAGTATGGGGCGAGTGGGTGTGTCGAAAAGAGTGGGTGAATGGAAAGCGAATCAGCTAATTGGGCAGATTTGTTTCCACTCAAGACCGTTTCGCGTGGCTGAATGGGCTGCACAAGAGTCGATAAGCCGGCGACCAGTGCACCAGTGTTGTATCGATGTGTTTCCTACTGGGCAGCTGTATCAAGGCAGCTGTATCACGGTCATGTCGCAGGCGGTAGCTAACGTGGAGGACAGTCACAGTACAACGCATGAAGCAACAGTACATCCATCATCAGTACTTTTAATACAAAATCAAAAATGGATAATTTTATAACTGAAAATGTATAATTATTTGTGTAAAACTAACAGTGAAATACAACTCAGACTCATCCTCTTGCTTCAAAAGAGAAGTCCAAACTCTCGCAATATGGTAGTTCATTGTACGGTAGTTGCGTGGTAAGAAACAAAACAAAAAAGACACTGCTCAATCAAAACGTCTAACCTATAATAGCAGAGCGCTTTCGACAAAACCACTCCTTTCCACACGCACACTACTAATCCCCTCTCGCAAGGAGTGACGTGTCTAGGCCTTTGAGAAGGCGGAAGTAAAACATACAGTACCGGTCAAAAGTTTGCACACACCTACTCATTCCAGGGTTTTTCTTTATTTGTACTATTTTCTACATAGTAGAATAATAGTGAAGACATCAAAACTATGAAATAACACATATGGAATCATGTAGTAAAATTTACAGGGGACCACGCATCTGAATACAGTTGTCACTCATACTCCTCCTCCCTCCCTCCAGCGTTTGAAGTCACCGGTCTACTAACCACCGGTCCTGGCAACCCTCATTGTGCACACCTGGCAACCATCATGCGCACACCTGCTCCCCATCGTTAAGCACCACCCAGATTATTCTCCCTTCATATAGCCCTCGGCAGCCTCCGTAATTAGGCAGTATTGGTTTTGGTTATGTTCCGTATGCTTCTCCTGTTTACTGTTTTCGTCATGTTTATTATTATTAAGCTCACCTGCTTCCTGACTCCCTGCATATACATTACAGCTCTCATGACACCAAAATTATGATCTGCTTCTTTGAATTACCTTGTGAAAGCCTAACACTGTAAGATTGTATTTTATAATTTAGCTAGTCATGTTGGTAATAGAACAAGCTTTCAAATTATGCCCACCTGACTCAGGTTATAATGGACCATTTTTGGATTGCGTCAACTACAACAGTAATTGTGTAAAGGCGTTGATGCAGGGCTGTGTTCGAAACTAACAACTACAAGTGTGCTTGCTCTAGTTCCTCAATGGCACAGCTACACTCATAGAAAAAAGGTGTGATCTTGAATCTAAAACGGTTTTTCGACTGTCCCCATAGGAGAACCCTTTGAATAACCCTTTTTGGTTCCAAGTAGGACTCTATTGGTTCCAGGTAGAACTCTAGAAATCTTACATTTGTATGGGATGAAAACGAGACAATTTTTCAGTCTGATCAACTGTAGGCTACTAAAATGAGAAGCTGCATAACGTTACAGCCTGTGCGCCCTGTCCATCTGGTCAGGGTAAACTAATTGGTAACATTATGTAATAGTCCATTTGTGTGTCAAGAGAAAATGAGAATGTGATGACATTTAGTTTATATTCAAAATTGGGCTTGCTACGCTGCCTATATGTTTTTAATCCGAAAGTATTAAATGGAATTAATCAATCAACGTAATAGTGATGACAGATGTGAGTAAATGTTTGATAAGGCCTACCGTTGCATACATAGGCCTCCATGATGCAAACATGCGTAATGCCAGCTCAGCCCTGTGAGTTCTATTGTCTATCAGTTGTTGTCTATGTGTCTGGGTAGAGGAAATCCCCCTCCTAATCCAGTCTAAATATAATGTATATGAACAAATGTAAGGTAGCTGCAGTTTAACACAGTTTTCACCCCCCCCCCCCCCACCCCCCCACAGGAGTTTTAAAAAACCATGTGACCTGATTAGGAAAAACTGGTCCTATCATAGCCCATATAAAACCTTTTTACAACGGATAAATCACTGTCGTACCTTATAGGGTCCAGAATTTTCCTGGTTAGGTTAACATATAAGGAAAAACTCCGGGCCCCAGGAGGTAAAAATTACCCCAACTTTCTGGGACCTATGGTGGCACCAGTCTGCTTGCAGTTGTCAGTTATCGTCAGGTATGTGGATGACCAGGGCTTTATTCAGGAGTGTTTCTTGGGCTTTGATGTGTCAAGTGGGCGAGATGTGCAATCTGTGTTTGACTTTATGAATGTTGAGATGTCTG
Organism: Salvelinus namaycush; assembly: GCF_016432855.1. Taxonomy (NCBI): domain Eukaryota; kingdom Metazoa; phylum Chordata; class Actinopteri; order Salmoniformes; family Salmonidae; genus Salvelinus; species Salvelinus namaycush. The sequence goes on along the minus strand of NC_052339.1, from coordinate 2,114,893 downwards.
AGTTTAACTTCATAGAGAGACTTGTTGTCCAAACCTACACTGGCACAGCTGTAATGGAATGTATCTGATATTTGTATTTACAACGAAGTCCCCTCCGGTTCCCTGACTAAGAGGTGATGACTACTCCACTCTACTGCCATTGTCAACTTTCTCCTGACATGAACTGATGCCACGTCTCATGTGCCCGATCATCCACTGGCACATTGAATGTCTCCCCTCCAAGCACTGTGAGTATCCCTATACATTTTCTCTCATTACTGTATGTAGAGTCAATCACACACAAACCCATTCACATTATTACACATCAAAGATTGATTTTACTCCTTGCTTGGACTAACTCATTCTTAGCTCTTTTGTCTAACTGTGTATGTAGTGTGTTGTGTTATTGTTTTTTGTCTTCCAAGTCAAATCCTATCCTGCACTGGTCAATTTATGCCCCATACCCTCATTCAATCGCTGCTTTGATACCTTTCCAACGCTGTGTAAGTAGCCCTCTCATTCCCATTCCCCATTGTACTATACATGTCTTTATTAAATGCTTTAGGTTCAAATAATTTGTATTTGACGATTTTTGAAACACACTTTGTCGTCTCCTTGCGTTCCGCACCTATTCCGTGGGTCTCCCATCCTCCTCAATCTTTCAATTCACCAGCCTCCACTGGTCCTCACCTTTAGTCTAATCATTTTCCCATAATCTCTTTTAATTGCTACCATGGTTATGCATAATGCTTTCCACATTTCTTTTGTAAGAAACATTTCCATATAGCCCAATTCCTAAAGATCTTAAACAAAAACTATAAATCATTTTATAAATCCTTAGGCCTTCTCTGAGGGCGTAAAAGGCCTTTGCGGATCGCCACTGCTGGATGCCCATGTTGCGTGTGAATGTGGGAGATGGGAGGTGGCTTGGCTAGTGGACTTTAGTTTCTATGGGATTCTCAGTAGCTAGTTCTCAGTCCTGTAGCTGGTGTGTGTGGACTGACAGATGATTGCCCTGTGATTTTAATCTTGTTGTCACGACTCCCGCCGAAGTTGGCTCCCCTGCCTGTTCGGGCGGTGCTCGGCGGTCGTCGTCACCGGCCTACTAGCCGCCACCGATCCCTTTTTCCTTTTCTGTTAGTGTAGTCTTATTAGTTGCACCTGTTCCTATTTGTGTTTTCTTGATTTTCTAGCCTATTTAAGCTTGTTAGGCCCGCTCTAGTTTGTGCGGGATTATTTTGTGTTCACGTTTAGTGTTGGCTGTGGTTTTGTGCTCCGGACCGTTTTTACCCTGTGTTTTGGGTTGGTCAGTGTTTTCCGCCCTGTGTTTGGGCATGACCGTTTGTGCCGGAATAAAAGTGCCTATTTTTCTTGAACCCTCTGCACCTGACTCCTACCTTCCACTCTATTCATCCGTGACAGAACTACCCACCACAAACGGACCAAGCAGCGGGGTAACAGGGAGCAGAGGTTGATGGACTCCTGGACATGGGAGGAAATATTGGAAGGCAAGGGACCCTGGGCACAGCCGGGAGAGTATCGCCGTCCGAAAGAGGAGCTGGAGGCAGCTAGAGCGGAGCGGCGACACTACGAGGAATTGGCTCGAGGTAACATGAGCGAGAGGCAGCCCCAGATTTTTTTTGGGGGATGGCACACGGGGAGATTGGCGGAGTCAGGTAGGAGACCTGAGCCAACTCCCCGTGCTTACCGTGGCGAGAGAGTGACCGGGCAGGCACCGTGTTATGCGGTGAAGCGCACGGTGTCCCCAGTGCGCACGCATAGCCCGGTGCGCTACATCGCAGCTCCTCGAATCGGCCGGGCTAGAGTGGGCATCGAGCCAGGAGGGATGATGCCGGCTCAGCGCATCTGGCCTCCAGTGCGTCTCCTCAGGCATGGGTTATACGGCACCAGGCCTACGCACGGTGTCCCCGGTTCGCCAGCACAGCCCAGTGCGGCCTGTTCCAACTCTCCGCACTTGCCGGGCTACAGGGGGTATCCAGCCAGGACAGGTTGTGCAGGCTCGTTGCTTGAGACCTCCAGTGCGCCTCCACGGCCCAGTGCATCCGGTGCCTCGGCCAAGGACAAGGCCTCCTGCATGTCTCCCCAGCCTGGTGAGTTCTGTGCCTGTGCTAAGCCCTAACCCTCCTGCATGTTTCCCCAGCCTGGTGAGTCCTGTGCCTTCTCCCAGAGCCAGGCCTCCTGTGTGTCTCTCCACTCCAGTGATGATCCAGGGCAACAAGCCTCCAGTGATGATCCATGGCAAGAAACCTCCAGTGGTGATCCATGGCACGAAGCCTCCAGTGATGATCCATGGCACAAAACCTCCAGTGATGATCCATGGCAAGAAGCCTCCAGTGATGATCCATGGCACGAAGCCTCCAGTGATGATCCATGGCACAAAGCCTCTAGTGATGATCCATGGCACGAAGCCTCCAGTGATGATCCATGGCACGAAGCCTCCAGTGATGATCCATGGCACGAAGCCTCCAGTGAGGATCCATGGCACGAAGCCTCCAGTGAGGATCCATGGCACAAAACCTCCAGTGAGGAGTTATGGCACGAGGCCTCCAACGAAGGCCGTCAGTCCGGAGCCTCCAGCAACACCCTCTAGTCCGGAGCCTCCAGCGTTGCCCTCTAGTCCAGAGCCTCCAGCGTCGCCCTCTAGTCCGGAGCCTCCAGCGTCGCCCTCTAGTCCGGAGCCTCCAGCGTCGCCCTCTAGTCCGGAGTCTCCAGCGTCGCCCTCTAGTCCGGAGCCTCCAGCGTCGCCCTCTAGTCCGGAGCCTCCAGCGACGCCCTCTAGTCCGGAGCCTCCAGCGACGCCCTCTAGTCCGGAGCCTCCAGCGACGCCCTCTAGTCCGGAGCCTCCAGCGACGGGCTTCAGTCCGGAGCAGCCAGAGTCTCCCTCCTGTCCGGAGCAGCCAGTCTCCCTCCTGTCCGGAGCAGCCAGAGTCTCCCTCCTGTCCGGAGCAGCCAGAGTCTCCCTCCTGTCCGGAGCAGCCAGAGTCTCCCTCCTGTCCGGAGCAGCCAGAGTCTCCCTCCTGTCCAGAGCAGCCAGAGTCGCCCTCCTGTCCGGGGCCCGCTGCGAGGGTCCCCGGTCCGGGGTCGGCGGTAAGGGTCCCCGCTCCAGAGGCGCCACCTAAGTGGACCAAGACTAAGGTGGAGCGGGGTCCACGTCCCGCACCAGAGCCGCCACCGCGGTGAAATGCCCACACAGACTCTCCCTATAGGTTCAGGTTTTGCGACCGGAGTCCGCACCTTTGAGGGGGGTACTGTCACGTCCTGACCTTAGAGATCCTTTTTATGTCTCTATTTTGGTTGGTCAGGGCGTGAGTTTGGGTGGGCATTCTATGTCTGGTGTTCTATGTTTTTCTATGTTTTGTATTTCTATGTGTTTGGCCTAGTATGGTTCCCAATCAGAGGCAGCTGTCTATCGTTGTCTCTGATTGAGAACCATACTTAGGTAGCCTGTTTTCCCACTGTTAGTTGTGGGTGGTTATTTTCTGTTTAGTGTTGGTTGCACCTTGCAGAACTGTTTCGGCAATTTTTTTTTGTTATTTTGTATTCAGTGTTTAGTCAGTTAAGCTAATAAAGATGAACACGTACCCCGCTGCATTTTGGTCTGACGATTCCTCTTCTTCTTCCGATGAATGCCGTGACACTTGTTAGGGATTTTTAAATGTGCTGTGTCCACTCAGATCTGGAGATAGAGCGCTGCTCACCCCTCGTGTGCAAATTCCAACCGTCCCAAAAAAAAGCACAAAGGGCCCCCTGGTGATGTCATTCCCGTGTCAGCACCCACCCAGGGACCCCTCGGCATGAAGCAGGACGGGAGGGACACACTTTGACTATGCACAGGGGCCCAGAGGGTTCTTCTATAGACCCCCAGTCTCTCACTTCTCTACTCTATTCAGTTTCAAAGGGCCTCATAAGGAGCCTCAAGTTCAAGTCTGAGAGCAGAGTTGAGGAGCCAATCTGTACATTCCAGCTGTTTTGAAGGAGTCAAGCAGGCTAAATCTATCAATAGCCATTGAAAGCCATACAAAGGATCTATGGACGTCAGAATGTTTCTAGTATAGCGTGACACTCTGACATAACTTCTGCTCATATTAGATTGCCATCAGTACCATGAAACTGCAGCTGCCCTACTGCCCAGGTGGACATGTTACATACCTGAATTTCTATATTTAACGGAGCAGTGCCTTTTTCCATTTCAACACAATTGGCTCTCCATCCAAATATTATTCCACACTTTGCTGAGTAGATTAAGCATCTATGTGGATACGATCTACTTCGCCCACCATCAGGTGCAGGGTATTACCATAGCAGAATAACTTTAGCCAATTATACCTATCAGAAACAGTATTCATTTTACTTTGATGTTTATCTGATTTATATCAGCTCAAATATGACAGACCTACCTTTACAGTGCCTTGCAAAAGTATCCCCTTTGCGTTTTTCATATTTTGTTGCATTACAACCTGTCATTCAAATAGATTTTTATTTGGATTTCATGTAATGGACATACAGAACAAAGTCCAACTTGGTGAAGTGAAATAAAATAAAAATACTTATTTCAAAAAATGCACAAAAAAAACAACGGGAAAGTGGTGCGTGCATATGTACAGTTGAAGTTGGAAGTTTACATACACATTAGCCAAATACATTTAAACTCAGTTTTTCACAATTCCTGACATTTAATCCTCGTAAAAATTCCCTGTCTTAGGTCAGTTAGAATCAATACTTTATTTTAAGAATGTGAAATGTCAGAATAATAGTAGAGAGAATTATTTATTTCAGCTTTTATTTCTTTCATCACATTCCCAGTGGGTCAGAAGTTTACATACACTCAATTAGTATTTGGTAGCATTGCCTTTAAATGGTTTAACTTGGGTCAAACTTTTCAGGTAGCCATCCATAAGCTTCCCACAATAAATTGGGTGAATTTTGGCCCATTCCTCCTGACAGAGCTGGTGTAACTGGGTCAGGTTTGTAGGTCTCCTTGCTTGCACATGCTTTTTCAGTTCTGCCCACAAATGTTCTACAGGATGAGGTCAGGGCTTTGTGATGGCCACTCCAATACCTTGACTTTGTTGTCCTTAAGCCATTTTCGACAACTTTGGAAGTATGCTTGGGATCATTGTCCATTTGGAAGACCCATTTGCGACCAAGCTTTAACTTCCTGACTGATGTCTTGAGATGTTGCTTCAATATATCCACATTCATCAGACCAGAGGACATTTCTGTAACGGCAGTCTATTTCGTCCTCCTCATCGGACGAGGAGAGGCGAGAAGGATCGGAGGACCAATGTACAGCGTGGTAAGTTTCCATGATTTAATAACATGAAAACTAGACAAAATACAAAAACAACAAACGTACTAACCGTCACAGTCCCGTGTGGCACAAACACTGACACAGAAAACAACCACCCACAAAATCCCAACACAAAACAAGCCACCTATATATGATTCTCAATCAGGGACAACGATTGACAGCTGCCTCTGATTGAGAACCATATTAGGCCGAACACAGAAACAGACAAACTAGACACACAACATAGAATGCCCACCCAGCTCACGTCCTGACCAACACTAAAACAAGCAAAACACATAAGAACTCTGGTCAGGACGTGACAGTACCCCCCTCCTGAGGTGCGGACTCCGAACGCACCCCTAAAACTCAAGGGGAGGGTCTGGGTGGGCATCTGTCCGCGGTAGCGGCTCCGGCGCAGGACGAGGACACCACTCCACCACTGTCTTTGTCCCCCTCCTTAGCGTCCTTTGAGTGGCGACCCTCGCCCCCGACCTTGGCCTAGGAATCCTCCCCAAGGCCCCCACATGATTTAGGAGACATCTCAGGACAGAGAGGTAGCTCAGGACAGAGAGGTAGCTCAGGACAGAGAGGTAGCTCAGGACAGAGGGGCAACTCAGGACAGAGGGGCAACTCAGGACAGAGGGGCAACTCAGGACAGAGGGGCAACTCAGGACAGAGGGGCAACTCCGGACTAATGGCAGCTCCGGGCAGAGGGGCAGCTCCGGGCTGAGGGGCAGCTCATGACTGAGGGGCAGCTCATGACTGAGGGGCAGCTCATGACTGAGGGGCAGCTCATGACTGGAGGGCAGCTCATGACTGGAAGGCAGCTCATGACTGGAAGGCAGCTCATGACTGGAAGGCAGCTCATGACTGGAGGGCAGCTCATGACTGGCAGGCGGCTCTGGCAGCTCCTGACTGGCTGGCGGCTCTGGCAGCTCCTGACTGGCTGGCGGCTCTGGCGGCTCCTGACTGGCTGGCGGCTCTGGCGGCTCCTGACTGGCTGGCGGCTCTGGCGGCTCCTGACTGGCTGGCGGACGGCTCTAACGGCTCGGGACAGACGGGTGGCTCAGATGGCGCTGGGCAGACGGATGGCTCAGATGGCGCTGGGCAGACGGATGGCTCAGACGGCGCTGGGCAGACGGATGGCTCAGACGGCGCTGGGCAGACGGATGGCTCAGACGGCGCTGGGCAGACGGATGGCTCAGACGGCGCTGGGCAGACGGGTGGCTCAGACGGCGCTGGGCAGACGGATGGCTCAGACGGCGCTGGGCAGGCAGGCAGCTCAGACGGCGCTGGGCAGACGAGCAGTGCAGGTGGCGTTGAGCAGACGAGCAGTGCAGGCGGCGTTGGGCAGACGGCCGACTCTGACCTGCTGAGGCGCACAGTAGGCCTGGTGCGTGGTGCCGGAACTGGTGGTACCGGACTGGAGACCCGCACCTCAAGGCTAGTGCGGGGAGCAGGACCAGGGCACACTGGACTCTCGAGGCGCACTATAGGCCTGGTACGTGGTGCCGGCACTGGTGGTACCGGGCTGAGGGCACGCACCTCAGGGCGAGTGCGGGGAGAAGGAACAGTGCGTACAGGGCTCTGGAGACGCACAGGAGGCTTGGTGCGTGGTGCCGGAACTGGAGGTACTGGGCTGGAGACATGCACCACAGGGAGAGTGCGTGGAGGAGGAACAGGGCTCTGGAGACGCACTGGAAGCCTGGTGCGTGATGTTGGCACTGGTGGTACTGGGCTGGGGCGGGAAGGTGGCGCCGGATATACCGGACCGTGCAGGCGTACTGGCTCCCTTGAGCACCTAGCCTGCCCAACCTTACCTGGTTGAATGCTCCCCGTAGCCCGACCAGTGCGGGGAGGTGGAATAACCCGCACTGGGCTGTGTTGGCGAACCGGGGACACCATGCGTAAGGCTGGTGCCATGTACACCGGCCCGAGGAGACGTACTGGAGGCCAGATATGTTGAGCCGGCTTCATGGCACTTGGCTCAATGCTCAATCTAGCCCGGCCAGTGCGGGGAGGTGGAATAACCCGCACCGGGCTATGCACGCGTACAGGAGACACCGTGCGCTCTTCCGCATAACACGGTGTCTGCCCGTACTCCCGCTCTCCACGGTAAGCATGGGAAGTGGGCGCAGGTTTCCTACCTGCCTTCGCCACACTACCCTTTAGCCTCCCCCCCCAAGACATTTTTGGGATTTCTTCTCGGGTTGCCATGCTAGCCGCGTACCTTCATAACGCCGGTTCCTCTCTCCGGTTGCCTCTGCTCTCCTAGCTGCCTCCAGCTGTTCCCATGAGAGGCGATCCTTTCCAACCTTAGCCCAGGGTCCTTTACCGTTCATAATTTCCTCCCATGTCCAGGAGTCCTGTGTAGTGTGCCGCTGCTGCTGCTGCTGCCCGTACTCACGCTGCTTGGTCCGAGAAAGGTGGGTGGTTCTGTAACGGCAGTCTAGCTCTTCCTCCTCCTCGGACGAGGAGAGGCGAGAAGGATCGGAGGACCAATGTACAGCGTTGTAAGTTTCCATGATTTAATAACATGAAAACTAGACAAAATACAAAAACAACAAACGTACTAACCGTCACAGTCCCGTGTGGCACAAACACTGACACAGAAAACAACCACCCACAAAATCCCAACACAAAACAAGCCACCTATATATGATTCTCAATCAGGGACAACGATTGACAGCTGCCTCTGATTGAGAACCATATTAGGCCGAACACAGAAACAGACAAACTAGACACACAACATAGAATGCCCACCCAGCTCACGTCCTGACCAACACTAAAACAAGCAAAACACATAAGAACTCTGGTCAGGACGTGACAATTTCTCCAAAAAAAGAACGATCTTTGTCCCCATGTGCAGTTGCAAACCGTAGTCTGTCTTTTTTATGGCGGTTTTGGAACAGTGGCTTCTTCCTTGCTGAGCAGTCTTTCAGCTTATGCCGATTATAGGGCTCGTTTTACTGTGGATATAGATACTTGTGTACCTGTTTCCTCCAGGTACGTTCATCCAAAGTACGTTCATCTCTAGGAGACAGAACGCGTCTCCTTCCTGAGCGGTATGATGGATGCATGGTCCCATGGTGTTTATACTTGCGTACCATTGTTTGTACAGAGGAACGTTGTACCTTCAGGCGTTTGGAAATTGCTCCCAAGGATAAACCAGACTTGTGGAGGTCTACCATTTTTTTCTGAGGTCTTGGCTGATTTCTTTAGATTTTCCCATGATGTCAAGCAAAGAGGCACTGAGTTTGAAGGTAGGCCTTGAAATACATCCACAGGTACACCTCCAATTGACTCAAATAATGTCAATTAGCCTATCAGAAGCTTCTAAAGCCATGACATAATTTTCTGGAATTTCCCAAGCTGTTTACTGGCACAGTCAACTTAGTGTATGTAGTAACCTTCTGAGGCATTGGAATTGTGATACAGTGAATTATAAGTGAAATAATTTGTCTGTAAACAATTGTTGGAAAAAATACTTATGTCATACACAAAGTAGATGTCCTAACCGACTTGCCAAAACTATAGTTTGTTAACAAGAAATTTGTGGAGTGGTTGAAAAACAAGTTTTAATGACTCCAACCTAAGTGTATGTAAACTTCTGACTTCAACTGTTATCACCCCCTTTGCTATGAAGCCCCTAAATAAGATCTGGTGCAACCGATTACCTTCAGAAGTCCCATAATTAGTTAAATAAAGTCCACCTGTGTGCAACCTAAGTGTCACATGATCTGTCACATGATCTCAGTATATATACACCTGTCCTGAAAGGCCCCAGAGTCTGCAACACCACTAAGCAAGAGGCACCACCAAGCAAGCGACACCATGAAGACCAAGGAGCTCTCCAAACAGGTCAGGGACAAAGTTGTGGAGAAGTACAGATCAGGGTTGGGTTATAAAAAAAATATCAGAAACTTTGAACATCCCACGGAGCACCATTAAATCCATTATTAAAAAAATGGAAAGAATATGGCACCACAACAAACTTGCCAAGAGAGGGCCGCCCACCAAAACTCACGGACCATGCAAGGAGGGCAGTAATCAGAGAGGCAACAAAGAGACCAAAGATAACTCTGAAGGAGCTAAAAAGCTCCACAGCAGAGATTGGAGTATCTGTCCATAGGACCACTTTAAGCCGTACACTCCACAGAGCTGGGCTTTACGGAAGAGTGGCCAGAAAAAAAGCCCTTGCTCAAAGAAAAAAATAAGCAAGCACGTTTGGTTTGGTGAGCCTCCCCAAACATATGGAAGAAGGTACTCTGGTCAGATGAGACAAAAATGTAGCTTTTTGGCCATCAAGGAAAACGCTATGCCTGGTGCAAACCTAACACCTCTCATCACCCCGAGAACCTTATCCCCAGCATCATGCTGTGGGGATGTTTTTCATCAGCAGGGCCTGGGAAACTAGTCAGAATTGAAGGAATGATGGATTGCGCTAAATACAGGGAAATTCTTGAGGGAAACCTCTGGGACAGAGGTTCACCTTCCAGCAGGACAATGACCCTAAGCATACTGCTAAAGCAACACTCGAGTGGTTGAAAGGGAAACATTTAAATGTCTTGGAATGGCCTAGTCAAAGCTCAGACCTCAATCCAATTGAGAATATGTGGTATGACTTAAAGATTGCTGTACACCAGCGGAACCCATCCAACTTGAAGGAGCTGGAGCAGTTTAGCCTTGAAAAATGGGCAAAAATCATACCCCAAGAGACCCCAAGAGACTTGCAGTTGTAATTGCTGCAAAAGGTGGCTCTACAAAGTATTGACTTTTGGGGGATGAATAGTTATGCACGCTGAAGTTTGTTTCACAAGAAAAAATATTTTGCATCCTCAAAGTGTTGTGTAAATCAAATGATACAAACCCTCCCAAAAAAAAATATTTTAATTCCAGGTTGTAAGTCAACAAAATAGGAAAAATGCCAAGGGGGGTGAATACTTTTGCAAGCCACTGTATATTGAAAAACTACCCTGTGTGGACCTATTCACCCCCCTTTGATACTTTTCCATGTAGCAGCATGCAATGTGAGTGGTGTTACGAGGTCAACATTCCCCATAAACTGCTTCATAAATATCCACTATGTGTGTGAACTCAAATAAATGTGTCCCAAGTTAGCAGGCTTGTTGCTGGTAAAAGTCTGTGTGTGATGATGTAGTGTACGTAAAAAGATTGCATCGCATTCTCAACTATACTGATGGTTTTCTGACAAAATATGTTGCGTTATATAGGGAATGTGCCCACTCTGGTATTTGCACGTGCACTCTAGTCAATAGCTTGCAGATACAGTGTGGGTATAGCCTACATGATGAGATTATTATGGACAAAAGAGCAAGATTATTTTAATTTGTCAGACTGCGGCCAAGCATCGATCATCATGTCACCAGAATATTTATTGGAAAGGAGCATCAAGGTCATCACCTTGCACTTTCACCACCGTGTGAAGTTTATCATAACTTATATTATCTGGAGCCTAATAAACTGTATGCTTTTCCGAGTCGTAGTGGGAGGACCACACAACATGTCATCGCTTGACTCCGAGTTTACTTTGATATGATGGTTATTATATCAATATTTAATTTCCAACGCCATTTCTCACATTAAGAATTTTACAGACACAAAAAGGTCCCACCTTGTCTAGTGTATTTTGTTATGTTGACATTTGGAAAGTTTACCGACAAATTAGCTATTTCCATCAGGCCTGTCCTGACATTTTTTTTATTGAACGGTTGGATGGAAACCTGGTTACTGTGATTGTTTTCAACTAAAAAGGTCATTAAGAAACAAAAATAGCCTCTTAGCAAACTGCAATTTCTCAAGCAATAATTCTGCTAGGACTGTCTTGGAGTGATCTGAGTGGGGAGGGGAACATTTTAAATTAGCTGTTATTGGCAGAGAGATTTGGAACTCTTTCTTATTGGTCTATTAACTAATTTACTGCATGGTAATGTCACCATGGAAGGCCAAAACAGGCAGAAAATGTTCAAACAGCTCTCACACTTAAAGGGTATTATCATAATTTTCACAATTTCACAGTATTATTCCAACCTTATATCATGGAAATATATATAAAACACAAAGTTTTTGACTGCACTAGGTCTTTAAAGCAGAGTTGTTCCTGACTACTGTAAAGCATTTGTCAGACCCCATAAACCGCATTCTGTCCCAGACACAACCACAACAACAGACATACATCAGGTCCCACGGAGAGGGAGACACACTCACAGAGATAGAGATAGGCAGGCCAGAAAGTGCGTGATAATGTGTTCTGACGGATATTAGACAAGCGTCCTCAGGGTCTGCTGGCCTTGTGTTGTGAGTGACCATGGATGTCTCTTCAGGAGGGCCTCTTTCTGGATAGATGACCCCCTCAGACAGCCCATCATTCATATCATCCTGGAGACCACCATGCTGTAGCCTGCAGTCTCACCAGGACAGTGTTATGGGGTTTGGGTGTTGTGAAAGCTAAATATACTGCTCTGTAGGCTTCTTACTGAGGCAGTTAATTTCGGTATAATGCATTGCATTGACAGCTAATTGTTGTCAATTATAGTGCTCTTCGATGCCTCAGGGGAGGAGATATGTTCCATGATAGCTGTGTTGTTATCCGGGGTAGCTGCTAATTGGCAATCAATTTATCATGTACTGTATACACACCAAGTACATATTAGCGGTACATTTAGGCTACTAGGAACTACTGCAGTTAGTACGGCCATTATCATAGTGTGTATAAGGTCATAATTAGTGTACCATTGTCCCCTGTTGACCTTTCTATATGGTTAATCATTATGCAAACAGAACATAACAGACTTACACTGGTTATAGTACAAACACTGACTTCCTGTACTCCAGTGTAGTTTCGTCTAATAACCATGCATGTAGGACATGTTATTCTAACTCAATGATCAAGTACTTCATTAGTACAATCACACACTGTGTTAAAGGTGAATGGAGAGGAGGATACCGACTTAACATGGAAGCAGAATTAGTCATTTTCTGTGCCCCTCAGTCAGATCCTTTCAGAGACGGGGGATACAATCCAAATGTCATCCTATTCCCTATATATGGTGCACTACTTTTGACCAATGCCCATAGGGATCTGGTCAAAAATAGTGCACTATACAAATAGGGTTCCATTTGGGATGCAAGCCATGATCTCTTGTTAGAGACAGGAAATGAGAGCTCAGCCAGACTCCAGTCCCAGACGATGAGACATCATTTCTGTTGCTTTTCTGTAGGGGCACTAGATTCTCAAAGAGTTCCTGAACACCGATACAGTTAACCTCTGGCCAGATGGAAGCCTGCTCATGTTCAGTGACTACTAAACTACACAGAGAGCTAGGCTGCATGTTGCTGCTGCTGCTGTGTGACGTGGGTTGTGAGACGCCTCGACCACCTGTAATGGAGTGTTGACTGATGCATCTCTAAGAGGAAGCCAATGACGGTAAACCACAGCAATGGTGATTTGGCTGCAAATTTACATTGACATTTTAGTCATTTAGCAGACACTCTTATCCAGAGCGACTTACATTTAGTGCATTCCTCTTAAGATAGCTAGGTGGGACAACCACATATCACAGGCATAGAAAGTACATTTTCCCTCAATAACGTGGCCATCAGTAGAGTCAGAGCTAGAAGGGGTGGGGGGGGTCAAGTGCAAGTGTATTCTTTATACAATTTTTATTTGTAAAAAAATATTGGGGGGAGGCTCTACTGTTTGAAGAGGTAGGGTTTCAGATGTTTTCGGGTTGGGGTGTAGGGTTAGCATGAAGGTAGGGAGGGGCAGTTCCTCTTGCTGTTCCGTAGGTAAGCGCCATGGCCTTGTAGTGGATGCGAGCTTCAACTGGAAGTCAGTGGAGTGTGTGGAGGAGCGAAGTGACATGAGAGAACTTGGAAAGGTTGAGAACCAGGCGGGCTGCTGCGTTCTGGAAAAGTTACAGGGGTTTGATGACACAAGTGGGGGGCCCAGACAACAGTGAGTTGCAGTTATCCAGACGGGAGATGACAAGTGCCTGGATTAGGACCTGCGCCGCTTCCTGTGTGAGGTAGGGTCGTACTCTACGGATGTTGTAGAGCATGAACCTGCAGTAGCGGGTCACTGCTTTGATGTTGGCAGAGAACGACAGGGGTCACGCCAAGGTTTTTTGCACTCTGGGAGGGCGACACTGTGGAATTGTCAACCGTGATGGAGAGGTCTTTGAGCGGGCAGGCCTTCCCAGGGAGGACGAGCAGTTCAGTATTGTTGAGGTTGAGGTGGTGGGCCGACATCCAAGTTGAGATATCAGCCTGGCACACAGAGATGCGTGTCGTCATCTGTGTGTCAGAAGAGGGAAAGGAGAAAGTAGTTGAGTGTCATCCACATAGCAATGATAGGAGAGACCATGTGAGGATATGTGACCAACCGGCTCGATTCGGTCTTATGTAGCAAAATTTGAATTTTTTTTTTTTTTACATGGGATAAAAGTAGAGACTCAGAGCTAGAAAATTGTATATCATACACTACAGTTGGGGGACAATGGGACAGTAATTCTGCTTTGAAAGTTTATAAATTTGTCATCTCACTTTTGAGAAAATGGCCCTTGAATGATTTAGTGATATCTTTAAAAAAAGCAGCGTTAGAAAGGATTACCTACACATACTGACCAGCTCATGTTATAGACAGAAGCATGCTACATGGCAGACCAATCCAAACTCATCTCTCTGCATGTCCAGCCCATCCATTATCTCAGCCAATCATGGCTGCGGGAAGGTTCCTACACTTTTTCTGTGGCTAAACCAACTAGCCTCGTAATTTAACAATTTATTCGTATTTACTGATGGCATACAAGTGTTTTATTAAGACACATGTAAGTTCACATTATGGCCAAACAGTTCTATTTTTGTTTCATCAGACCAGAGGACATTTCTGTAACGGCAGTCTATTTCGTCCTCCTCATCGGACGAGGAGAGGCGAGAAGGATCGGAGGACCAATGTACAGCGTGGTAAGTTTCCATGATTTAATAACATGAAAACTAGACAAAATACAAAAACAACAAACGTACTAACCGTCACAGTCCCGTGTGGCACAAACACTGACACAGAAAACAACCACCCACAAAATCCCAACACAAAACAAGCCACCTATATATGATTCTCAATCAGGGACAACGATTGACAGCTGCCTCTGATTGAGAACCATATTAGGCCGAACACAGAAACAGACAAACTAGACACACAACATAGAATGCCCACCCAGCTCACGTCCTGACCAACACTAAAACAAGCAAAACACATAAGAACTCTGGTCAGGACGTGACAGTACCCCCCTCCTGAGGTGCGGACTCCGAACGCACCCCTAAAACTCAAGGGGAGGGTCTGGGTGGGCATCTGTCCGCGGTAGCGGCTCCGGCGCAGGACGAGGACACCACTCCACCACTGTCTTTGTCCCCCTCCTTAGCGTCCTTTGAGTGGCGACCCTCGCCCCCGACCTTGGCCTAGGAATCCTCCCCAAGGCCCCCACATGATTTAGGAGACATCTCAGGACAGAGAGGTAGCTCAGGACAGAGAGGTAGCTCAGGACAGAGAGGTAGCTCAGGACAGAGGGGCAACTCAGGACAGAGGGGCAACTCAGGACAGAGGGGCAACTCAGGACAGAGGGGCAACTCAGGACAGAGGGGCAACTCCGGACTAATGGCAGCTCCGGGCAGAGGGGCAGCTCCGGGCTGAGGGGCAGCTCCGGGCTGAGGGGCAGCTCATGACTGAGGGGCAGCTCATGACTGAGGGGCAGCTCATGACTGGAGGGCAGCTCATGACTGGCAGGCAGCTCATGACTGGAAGGCAGCTCATGACTGGAGGGCAGCTCATGACTGGCAGGCGGCTCTGGCAGCTCCTGACTGGCTGGCGGCTCTGGCAGCTCCTGACTGGCTGGCGGCTCTGGCGGCTCCTGACTGGCTGGCGGCTCTGGCGGCTCCTGACTGGCTGGCGGACGGCTCTAACGGCTCGGGACAGACGGGCGGCTCTGACGGCTCGGGACAGACGGGCGGCTCAGATGGCGCTGGGCAGACGGATGGCTCAGATGGCGCTGGGCAGACGGATGGCTCAGACGGCGCTGGGCAGACGGATGGCTCAGACGGCGCTGGGCAGACGGATGGCTCAGACGGCGCTGGGCAGACGGATGGCTCAGACGGCGCTGGGCAGACGGATGGCTCAGACGGCGCTGGGCAGATGGATGGCTCAGACGGCGCTGGGCAGACGGATGGCTCAGACGGCGCTGGGCAGACGAGCAGTGCAGGTGGCGTTGAGCAGACGAGCAGTGCAGGCGGCGTTGGGCAGACGGCCGACTCTGACCTGCTGAGGCGCACAGTAGGCCTGGTGCGTGGTGCCGGAACTGGTGGTACCGGACTGGAGACCCGCACCTCAAGGCTAGTGCGGGGAGCAGGACCAGGGCACACTGGACTCTCGAGGCGCACTATAGGCCTGGTACGTGGTGCCGGCACTGGTGGTACCGGGCTGAGGGCACGCACCTCAGGGCGAGTGCGGGGAGAAGGAACAGTGCGTACAGGGCTCTGGAGACGCACAGGAGGCTTGGTGCGTGGTGCCGGAACTGGAGGTACTGGGCTGGAGACATGCACCACAGGGAGAGTGCGTGGAGGAGGAACAGGGCTCTGGAGACGCACTGGAAGCCTGGTGCGTGATGTTGGCACTGGTGGTACTGGGCTGGGGCGGGAAGGTGGCGCCGGATATACCGGACCGTGCAGGCGTACTGGCTCCCTTGAGCACCTAGCCTGCCCAACCTTACCTGGTTGAATGCTCCCCGTAGCCCGACCAGTGCGGGGAGGTGGAATAACCCGCACTGGGCTGTGTTGGCGAACCGGGGACACCATGCGTAAGGCTGGTGCCATGTACACCGGCCCGAGGAGACGTACTGGAGGCCAGATATGTTGAGCCGGCTTCATGGCACTTGGCTCAATGCTCAATCTAGCCCGGCCAGTGCGGGGAGGTGGAATAACCCGCACCGGGCTATGCACACGTACAGGAGACACCGTGCGCTCTTCCGCATAACACGGTGTCTGCCCGTACTCCCGCTCTCCACGGTAAGCATGGGAAGTGGGCGCAGGTTTCCTACCTGCCTTCGCCACACTACCCTTTAGCCTCCCCCCCCAAGACATTTTTGGGATTTCTCCTCCTCGGACGAGGAGAGGCGAGAAGGATCGGAGGACCAATGTACAGCGTTGTAAGTTTCCATGATTTAATAACATGAAAACTAGACAAAATACAAAAACAACAAACGTACTAACCGTCACAGTCCCGTGTGGCACAAACACTGACACAGAAAACAACCACCCACAAAATCCCAACACAAAACAAGCCACCTATATATGATTCTCAATCAGGGACAACGATTGACAGCTGCCTCTGATTGAGAACCATATTAGGCCGAACACAGAAACAGACAAACTAGACACACAACATAGAATGCCCACCCAGCTCACGTCCTGACCAACACTAAAACAAGCAAAACACATAAGAACTCTGGTCAGGACGTGACAATTTCTCCAAAAAAAGAACGATCTTTGTCCCCATGTGCAGTTGCAAACCGTAGTCTGTCTTTTTTATGGCGGTTTTGGAACAGTGGCTTCTTCCTTGCTGAGCAGTCTTTCAGCTTATGCCGATTATAGGGCTCGTTTTACTGTGGATATAGATACTTGTGTACCTGTTTCCTCCAGGTACGTTCATCCAAAGTACGTTCATCTCTAGGAGACAGAACGCGTCTCCTTCCTGAGCGGTATGATGGATGCATGGTCCCATGGTGTTTATACTTGCGTACCATTGTTTGTACAGAGGAACGTTGTACCTTCAGGCGTTTGGAAATTGCTCCCAAGGATAAACCAGACTTGTGGAGGTCTACCATTTTTTTCTGAGGTCTTGGCTGATTTCTTTAGATTTTCCCATGATGTCAAGCAAAGAGGCACTGAGTTTGAAGGTAGGCCTTGAAATACATCCACAGGTACACCTCCAATTGACTCAAATAATGTCAATTAGCCTATCAGAAGCTTCTAAAGCCATGACATAATTTTCTGGAATTTCCCAAGCTGTTTACTGGCACAGTCAACTTAGTGTATGTAGTAACCTTCTGAGGCATTGGAATTGTGATACAGTGAATTATAAGTGAAATAATTTGTCTGTAAACAATTGTTGGAAAAAATACTTATGTCATACACAAAGTAGATGTCCTAACCGACTTGCCAAAACTATAGTTTGTTAACAAGAAATTTGTGGAGTGGTTGAAAAACAAGTTTTAATGACTCCAACCTAAGTGTATGTAAACTTCTGACTTCAACTGTTATCACCCCCTTTGCTATGAAGCCCCTAAATAAGATCTGGTGCAACCGATTACCTTCAGAAGTCCCATAATTAGTTAAATAAAGTCCACCTGTGTGCAACCTAAGTGTCACATGATCTTTCACATGATCTCAGTATATATACACCTGTCCTGAAAGGCCCCAGAGTCTGCAACACCACTAAGCAAGAGGCACCACCAAGCAAGCGACACCATGAAGACCAAGGAGCTCTCCAAACAGGTACAGATCAGGGTTGGGTTATAAAAAAATATCAGAAACTTTGAACATCCCACGGAGCACCATTAAATCCATTATTAAAAAAATGGAAAGAATATGGCACCACAACAAACTTGCCAAGAGAGGGCCGCCCACCAAAACTCACGGACCATGCAAGGAGGGCAGTAATCAGAGAGGCAACAAAGAGACCAAAGATAACTCTGAAGGAGCTAAAAAGCTCCACAGCAGAGATTGGAGTATCTGTCCATAGGACCACTTTAAGCCGTACACTCCACAGAGCTGGGCTTTACGGAAGAGTGGCCAGAAAAAAAGCCCTTGCTCAAAGAAAAAAATAAGCAAGCACGTTTGGTTTGGTGAGCCTCCCCAAACATATGGAAGAAGGTACTCTGGTCAGATGAGACAAAAATGTAGCTTTTTGGCCATCAAGGAAAACGCTATGCCTGGTGCAAACCTAACACCTCTCATCACCCCGAGAACCTTATCCCCAGCATCATGCTGTGGGGATGTTTTTCATCGGCAGGGCCTGGGAAACTAGTCAGAATTGAAGGAATGATGGATTGCGCTAAATACAGGGAAATTCTTGAGGGAAACCTCTGGGACAGAGGTTCACCTTCCAGCAGGACAATGACCCTAAGCATACTGCTAAAGCAACACTCGAGTGGTTGAAAGGGAAACATTTAAATGTCTTGGAATGGCCTAGTCAAAGCTCAGACCTCAATCCAATTGAGAATATGTGGTATGACTTAAAGATTGCTGTACACCAGCGGAACCCATCCAACTTGAAGGAGCTGGAGCAGTTTAGCCTTGAAAAATGGGCAAAAATCATACCCCAAGAGACCCCAAGAGACTTGCAGTTGTAATTGCTGCAAAAGGTGGCTCTACAAAGTATTGACTTTTGGGGGATGAATAGTTATGCACGCTGAAGTTTGTTTCACAAGAAAAAATATTTTGCATCCTCAAAGTGTTGTGTAAATCAAATGATACAAACCCTCCCAAAAAAAAATATTTTAATTCCAGGTTGTAAGTCAACAAAATAGGAAAAATGCCAAGGGGGGTGAATACTTTTGCAAGCCACTGTATATTGAAAAACTACCCTGTGTGGACCTATTCACCCCCCTTTGATACTTTTCCATGTAGCAGCATGCAATGTGAGTGGTGTTACGAGGTCAACATTCCCCATAAACTGCTTCATAAATATCCACTATGTGTGTGAACTCAAATAAATGTGTCCCAAGTTAGCAGGCTTGTTGCTGGTAAAAGTCTGTGTGTGATGATGTAGTGTACGTAAAAAGATTGCATCGCATTCTCAACTATACTGATGGTTTTCTGACAAAATATGTTGCGTTATATAGGGAATGTGCCCACTCTGGTATTTGCACGTGCACTCTAGTCAATAGCTTGCAGATACAGTGTGGGTATAGCCTACATGATGAGATTATTATGGACAAAAGAGCAAGATTATTTTAATTTGTCAGACTGCGGCCAAGCATCGATCATCATGTCACCAGAATATTTATTGGAAAGGAGCATCAAGGTCATCACCTTGCACTTTCACCACCGTGTGAAGTTTATCATAACTTATATTATCTGGAGCCTAATAAACTGTATGCTTTTCCGAGTCGTAGTGGGAGGACCACACAACATGTCATCGCTTGACTCCGAGTTTACTTTGATATGATGGTTATTATATCAATATTTAATTTCCAACGCCATTTCTCACATTAAGAATTTTACAGACACAAAAAGGTCCCACCTTGTCTAGTGTATTTTGTTATGTTGACATTTGGAAAGTTTACCGACAAATTAGCTATTTCCATCAGGCCTGTCCTGACATTTTTTTTATTGAACGGTTGGATGGAAACCTGGTTACTGTGATTGTTTTCAACTAAAAAGGTCATTAAGAAACAAAAATAGCCTCTTAGCAAACTGCAATTTCTCAAGCAATAATTCTGCTAGGACTGTCTTGGAGTGATCTGAGTGGGGAGGGGAACATTTTAAATTAGCTGTTATTGGCAGAGAGATTTGGAACTCTTTCTTATTGGTCTATTAACTAATTTACTGCATGGTAATGTCACCATGGAAGGCCAAAACAGGCAGAAAATGTTCAAACAGCTCTCACACTTAAAGGGTATTATCATAATTTTCACAATTTCACAGTATTATTCCAACCTTATATCATGGAAATATATATAAAACACAAAGTTTTTGACTGCACTAGGTCTTTAAAGCAGAGTTGTTCCTGACTACTGTAAAGCATTTGTCAGACCCCATAAACCGCATTCTGTCCCAGACACAACCACAACAACAGACATACATCAGGTCCCACGGAGAGGGAGACACACTCACAGAGATAGAGATAGGCAGGCCAGAAAGTGCGTGATAATGTGTTCTGACGGATATTAGACAAGCGTCCTCAGGGTCTGCTGGCCTTGTGTTGTGAGTGACCATGGATGTCTCTTCAGGAGGGCCTCTTTCTGGATAGATGACCCCCTCAGACAGCCCATCATTCATATCATCCTGGAGACCACCATGCTGTAGCCTGCAGTCTCACCAGGACAGTGTTATGGGGTTTGGGTGTTGTGAAAGCTAAATATACTGCTCTGTAGGCTTCTTACTGAGGCAGTTAATTTCGGTATAATGCATTGCATTGACAGCTAATTGTTGTCAATTATAGTGCTCTTCGATGCCTCAGGGGAGGAGATATGTTCCATGATAGCTGTGTTGTTATCCGGGGTAGCTGCTAATTGGCAATCAATTTATCATGTACTGTATACACACCAAGTACATATTAGCGGTACATTTAGGCTACTAGGAACTACTGCAGTTAGTACGGCCATTATCATAGTGTGTATAAGGTCATAATTAGTGTACCATTGTCCCCTGTTGACCTTTCTATATGGTTAATCATTATGCAAACAGAACATAACAGACTTACACTGGTTATAGTACAAACACTGACTTCCTGTACTCCAGTGTAGTTTCGTCTAATAACCATGCATGTAGGACATGTTATTCTAACTCAATGATCAAGTACTTCATTAGTACAATCACACACTGTGTTAAAGGTGAATGGAGAGGAGGATACCGACTTAACATGGAAGCAGAATTAGTCATTTTCTGTGCCCCTCAGTCAGATCCTTTCAGAGACGGGGGATACAATCCAAATGTCATCCTATTCCCTATATATGGTGCACTACTTTTGACCAATGCCCATAGGGATCTGGTCAAAAATAGTGCACTATACAAATAGGGTTCCATTTGGGATGCAAGCCATGATCTCTTGTTAGAGACAGGAAATGAGAGCTCAGCCAGACTCCAGTCCCAGACGATGAGACATCATTTCTGTTGCTTTTCTGTAGGGGCACTAGATTCTCAAAGAGTTCCTGAACACCGATACAGTTAACCTCTGGCCAGATGGAAGCCTGCTCATGTTCAGTGACTACTAAACTACACAGAGAGCTAGGCTGCATGTTGCTGCTGCTGCTGTGTGACGTGGGTTGTGAGACGCCTCGACCACCTGTAATGGAGTGTTGACTGATGCATCTCTAAGAGGAAGCCAATGACGGTAAACCACAGCAATGGTGATTTGGCTGCAAATTTACATTGACATTTTAGTCATTTAGCAGACACTCTTATCCAGAGCGACTTACATTTAGTGCATTCCTCTTAAGATAGCTAGGTGGGACAACCACATATCACAGGCATAGAAAGTACATTTTCCCTCAATAACGTGGCCATCAGTAGAGTCAGAGCTAGAAGGGGTGGGGGGGGTCAAGTGCAAGTGTATTCTTTATACAATTTTTATTTGTAAAAAAATATTGGGGGGAGGCTCTACTGTTTGAAGAGGTAGGGTTTCAGATGTTTTCGGGTTGGGGTGTAGGGTTAGCATGAAGGTAGGGAGGGGCAGTTCCTCTTGCTGTTCCGTAGGTAAGCGCCATGGCCTTGTAGTGGATGCGAGCTTCAACTGGAAGTCAGTGGAGTGTGTGGAGGAGCGAAGTGACATGAGAGAACTTGGAAAGGTTGAGAACCAGGCGGGCTGCTGCGTTCTGGAAAAGTTACAGGGGTTTGATGACACAAGTGGGGGGCCCAGACAACAGTGAGTTGCAGTTATCCAGACGGGAGATGACAAGTGCCTGGATTAGGACCTGCGCCGCTTCCTGTGTGAGGTAGGGTCGTACTCTACGGATGTTGTAGAGCATGAACCTGCAGTAGCGGGTCACTGCTTTGATGTTGGCAGAGAACGACAGGGGTCACGCCAAGGTTTTTTGCACTCTGGGAGGGCGACACTGTGGAATTGTCAACCGTGATGGAGAGGTCTTTGAGCGGGCAGGCCTTCCCAGGGAGGACGAGCAGTTCAGTATTGTTGAGGTTGAGGTGGTGGGCCGACATCCAAGTTGAGATATCAGCCTGGCACACAGAGATGCGTGTCGTCATCTGTGTGTCAGAAGAGGGAAAGGAGAAAGTAGTTGAGTGTCATCCACATAGCAATGATAGGAGAGACCATGTGAGGATATGTGACCAACCGGCTCGATTCGGTCTTATGTAGCAAAATTTGAATTTCTTTTTTTTTTTACATGGGATAAAAGTAGAGACTCAGAGCTAGAAAATTGTATATCATACACTACAGTTGGGGGACAATGGGACAGTAATTCTGCTTTGAAAGTTTATAAATTTGTCATCTCACTTTTGAGAAAATGGCCCTTGAATGATTTAGTGATATCTTTAAAAAAAGCAGCGTTAGAAAGGATTACCTACACATACTGACCAGCTCATGTTATAGACAGAAGCATGCTACATGGCAGACCAATCCAAACTCATCTCTCTGCATGTCCAGCCCATCCATTATCTCAGCCAATCATGGCTGCGGGAAGGTTCCTACACTTTTTCTGTGGCTAAACCAACTAGCCTCGTAATTTAACAATTTATTCGTATTTACTGATGGCATACAAGTGTTTTATTAAGACACATGTAAGTTCACATTATGGCCAAACAGTTCTATTTTTGTTTCATCAGACCAGAGGACATTTCTGTAACGGCAGTCTATTTCGTCCTCCTCATCGGACGAGGAGAGGCGAGAAGGATCGGAGGACCAATGTACAGCGTGGTAAGTTTCCATGATTTAATAACATGAAAACTAGACAAAATACAAAAACAACAAACGTACTAACCGTCACAGTCCCGTGTGGCACAAACACTGACACAGAAAACAACCACCCACAAAATCCCAACACAAAACAAGCCACCTATATATGATTCTCAATCAGGGACAACGATTGACAGCTGCCTCTGATTGAGAACCATATTAGGCCGAACACAGAAACAGACAAACTAGACACACAACATAGAATGCCCACCCAGCTCACGTCCTGACCAACACTAAAACAAGCAAAACACATAAGAACTCTGGTCAGGACGTGACAGTACCCCCCTCCTGAGGTGCGGACTCCGAACGCACCCCTAAAACTCAAGGGGAGGGTCTGGGTGGGCATCTGTCCGCGGTAGCGGCTCCGGCGCAGGACGAGGACACCACTCCACCACTGTCTTTGTCCCCCTCCTTAGCGTCCTTTGAGTGGCGACCCTCGCCCCCGACCTTGGCCTAGGAATCCTCCCCAAGGCCCCCACATGATTTAGGAGACATCTCAGGACAGAGAGGTAGCTCAGGACAGAGAGGTAGCTCAGGACAGAGAGGTAGCTCAGGACAGAGGGGCAACTCAGGACAGAGGGGCAACTCAGGACAGAGGGGCAACTCAGGACAGAGGGGCAACTCAGGACAGAGGGGCAACTCAGGACAGAGGGGCAACTCCGGACTAATGGCAGCTCCGGGCAGAGGGGCAGCTCCGGGCTGAGGGGCAGCTCCGGGCTGAGGGGCAGCTCATGACTGAGGGGCAGCTCATGACTGAGGGGCAGCTCATGACTGGAGGGCAGCTCATGACTGGAAGGCAGCTCATGACTGGAGGGCAGCTCATGACTGGCAGGCGGCTCTGGCAGCTCCTGACTGGCTGGCGGCTCTGGCAGCTCCTGACTGGCTGGCGGCTCTGGCGGCTCCTGACTGGCTGGCGGCTCTGGCGGCTCCTGACTGGCTGGCGGACGGCTCTAACGGCTCGGGACAGACGGGCGGCTCTGACGGCTCGGGACAGACGGGCGGCTCAGATGGCGCTGGGCAGACGGATGGCTCAGATGGCGCTGGGCAGACGGATGGCTCAGACGGCGCTGGGCAGACGGATGGCTCAGACGGCGCTGGGCAGACGGATGGCTCAGACGGCGCTGGGCAGACGGATGGCTCAGACGGCGCTGGGCAGACGGATGGCTCAGACGGCGCTGGGCAGATGGATGGCTCAGACGGCGCTGGGCAGACGGATGGCTCAGACGGCGCTGGGCAGACGAGCAGTGCAGGTGGCGTTGAGCAGACGAGCAGTGCAGGCGGCGTTGGGCAGACGGCCGACTCTGACCTGCTGAGGCGCACAGTAGGCCTGGTGCGTGGTGCCGGAACTGGTGGTACCGGACTGGAGACCCGCACCTCAAGGCTAGTGCGGGGAGCAGGACCAGGGCACACTGGACTCTCGAGGCGCACTATAGGCCTGGTACGTGGTGCCGGCACTGGTGGTACCGGGCTGAGGGCACGCACCTCAGGGCGAGTGCGGGGAGAAGGAACAGTGCGTACAGGGCTCTGGAGACGCACAGGAGGCTTGGTGCGTGGTGCCGGAACTGGAGGTACTGGGCTGGAGACATGCACCACAGGGAGAGTGCGTGGAGGAGGAACAGGGCTCTGGAGACGCACTGGAAGCCTGGTGCGTGATGTTGGCACTGGTGGTACTGGGCTGGGGCGGGAAGGTGGCGCCGGATATACCGGACCGTGCAGGCGTACTGGCTCCCTTGAGCACCTAGCCTGCCCAACCTTACCTGGTTGAATGCTCCCCGTAGCCCGACCAGTGCGGGGAGGTGGAATAACCCGCACTGGGCTGTGTTGGCGAACCGGGGACACCATGCGTAAGGCTGGTGCCATGTACACCGGCCCGAGGAGACGTACTGGAGGCCAGATATGTTGAGCCGGCTTCATGGCACTTGGCTCAATGCTCAATCTAGCCCGGCCAGTGCGGGGAGGTGGAATAACCCGCACCGGGCTATGCACACGTACAGGAGACACCGTGCGCTCTTCCGCATAACACGGTGTCTGCCCGTACTCCCGCTCTCCACGGTAAGCATGGGAAGTGGGCGCAGGTTTCCTACCTGCCTTCGCCACACTACCCTTTAGCCTCCCCCCCCAAGACATTTTTGGGATTTCTTCTCGGGTTGCCATGCTAGCCGCGTACCTTCATAACGCCGGTTCCTCTCTCCGGTTGCCTCTGCTCTCCTAGCTGCCTCCAGCTGTTCCCATGAGAGGCGATCCTTTCCAACCTTAGCCCAGGGTCCTTTACCGTTCATAATTTCCTCCCATGTCCAGGAGTCCTGTGTAGTGTGCCGCTGATGCTGCTGCTGCCCGTACTCACGCTGCTTGGTCCGAGAAAGGTGGGTGGTTCTGTAACGGCAGTCTAGCTCTTCCTCCTCCTCGGACGAGGAGAGGCGAGAAGGATCGGAGGACCAATGTACAGCGTTGTAAGTTTCCATGATTTAATAACATGAAAACTAGACAAAATACAAAAACAACAAACGTACTAACCGTCACAGTCCCGTGTGGCACAAACACTGACACAGAAAACAACCACCCACAAAATCCCAACACAAAACAAGCCACCTATATATGATTCTCAATCAGGGACAACGATTGACAGCTGCCTCTGATTGAGAACCATATTAGGCCGAACACAGAAACAGACAAACTAGACACACAACATAGAATGCCCACCCAGCTCACGTCCTGACCAACACTAAAACAAGCAAAACACATAAGAACTCTGGTCAGGACGTGACAATTTCTCCAAAAAAAGAACGATCTTTGTCCCCATGTGCAGTTGCAAACCGTAGTCTGTCTTTTTTATGGCGGTTTTGGAACAGTGGCTTCTTCCTTGCTGAGCAGTCTTTCAGCTTATGCCGATTATAGGGCTCGTTTTACTGTGGATATAGATACTTGTGTACCTGTTTCCTCCAGGTACGTTCATCCAAAGTACGTTCATCTCTAGGAGACAGAACGCGTCTCCTTCCTGAGCGGTATGATGGATGCATGGTCCCATGGTGTTTATACTTGCGTACCATTGTTTGTACAGAGGAACGTTGTACCTTCAGGCGTTTGGAAATTGCTCCCAAGGATAAACCAGACTTGTGGAGGTCTACCATTTTTTTCTGAGGTCTTGGCTGATTTCTTTAGATTTTCCCATGATGTCAAGCAAAGAGGCACTGAGTTTGAAGGTAGGCCTTGAAATACATCCACAGGTACACCTCCAATTGACTCAAATAATGTCAATTAGCCTATCAGAAGCTTCTAAAGCCATGACATAATTTTCTGGAATTTCCCAAGCTGTTTACTGGCACAGTCAACTTAGTGTATGTAGTAACCTTCTGAGGCATTGGAATTGTGATACAGTGAATTATAAGTGAAATAATTTGTCTGTAAACAATTGTTGGAAAAAATACTTATGTCATACACAAAGTAGATGTCCTAACCGACTTGCCAAAACTATAGTTTGTTAACAAGAAATTTGTGGAGTGGTTGAAAAACAAGTTTTAATGACTCCAACCTAAGTGTATGTAAACTTCTGACTTCAACTGTTATCACCCCCTTTGCTATGAAGCCCCTAAATAAGATCTGGTGCAACCGATTACCTTCAGAAGTCCCATAATTAGTTAAATAAAGTCCACCTGTGTGCAACCTAAGTGTCACATGATCTTTCACATGATCTCAGTATATATACACCTGTCCTGAAAGGCCCCAGAGTCTGCAACACCACTAAGCAAGAGGCACCACCAAGCAAGCGACACCATGAAGACCAAGGAGCTCTCCAAACAGGTACAGATCAGGGTTGGGTTATAAAAAAATATCAGAAACTTTGAACATCCCACGGAGCACCATTAAATCCATTATTAAAAAAATGGAAAGAATATGGCACCACAACAAACTTGCCAAGAGAGGGCCGCCCACCAAAACTCACGGACCATGCAAGGAGGGCAGTAATCAGAGAGGCAACAAAGAGACCAAAGATAACTCTGAAGGAGCTAAAAAGCTCCACAGCAGAGATTGGAGTATCTGTCCATAGGACCACTTTAAGCCGTACACTCCACAGAGCTGGGCTTTACGGAAGAGTGGCCAGAAAAAAAGCCCTTGCTCAAAGAAAAAAATAAGCAAGCACGTTTGGTTTGGTGAGCCTCCCCAAACATATGGAAGAAGGTACTCTGGTCAGATGAGACAAAAATGTAGCTTTTTGGCCATCAAGGAAAACGCTATGCCTGGTGCAAACCTAACACCTCTCATCACCCCGAGAACCTTATCCCCAGCATCATGCTGTGGGGATGTTTTTCATCGGCAGGGCCTGGGAAACTAGTCAGAATTGAAGGAATGATGGATTGCGCTAAATACAGGGAAATTCTTGAGGGAAACCTCTGGGACAGAGGTTCACCTTCCAGCAGGACAATGACCCTAAGCATACTGCTAAAGCAACACTCGAGTGGTTGAAAGGGAAACATTTAAATGTCTTGGAATGGCCTAGTCAAAGCTCAGACCTCAATCCAATTGAGAATATGTGGTATGACTTAAAGATTGCTGTACACCAGCGGAACCCATCCAACTTGAAGGAGCTGGAGCAGTTTAGCCTTGAAAAATGGGCAAAAATCATACCCCAAGAGACCCCAAGAGACTTGCAGTTGTAATTGCTGCAAAAGGTGGCTCTACAAAGTATTGACTTTTGGGGGATGAATAGTTATGCACGCTGAAGTTTGTTTCACAAGAAAAAATATTTTGCATCCTCAAAGTGTTGTGTAAATCAAATGATACAAACCCTCCCAAAAAAAAATATTTTAATTCCAGGTTGTAAGTCAACAAAATAGGAAAAATGCCAAGGGGGGTGAATACTTTTGCAAGCCACTGTATATTGAAAAACTACCCTGTGTGGACCTATTCACCCCCCTTTGATACTTTTCCATGTAGCAGCATGCAATGTGAGTGGTGTTACGAGGTCAACATTCCCCATAAACTGCTTCATAAATATCCACTATGTGTGTGAACTCAAATAAATGTGTCCCAAGTTAGCAGGCTTGTTGCTGGTAAAAGTCTGTGTGTGATGATGTAGTGTACGTAAAAAGATTGCATCGCATTCTCAACTATACTGATGGTTTTCTGACAAAATATGTTGCGTTATATAGGGAATGTGCCCACTCTGGTATTTGCACGTGCACTCTAGTCAATAGCTTGCAGATACAGTGTGGGTATAGCCTACATGATGAGATTATTATGGACAAAAGAGCAAGATTATTTTAATTTGTCAGACTGCGGCCAAGCATCGATCATCATGTCACCAGAATATTTATTGGAAAGGAGCATCAAGGTCATCACCTTGCACTTTCACCACCGTGTGAAGTTTATCATAACTTATATTATCTGGAGCCTAATAAACTGTATGCTTTTCCGAGTCGTAGTGGGAGGACCACACAACATGTCATCGCTTGACTCAGAGTTTACTTTGATATGATGGTTATTATATCAATATTTAATTTCCAACGCCATTTCTCACATTAAGAATTTTACAGACACAAAAAGGTCCCACCTTGTCTAGTGTATTTTGTTATGTTGACATTTGGAAAGTTTACCGACAAATTAGCTATTTCCATCAGGCCTGTCCTGACATTTTTTTTATTGAACGGTTGGATGGAAACCTGGTTACTGTGATTGTTTTCAACTAAAAAGGTCATTAAGAAACAAAAATAGCCTCTTAGCAAACTGCAATTTCTCAAGCAATAATTCTGCTAGGACTGTCTTGGAGTGATCTGAGTGGGGAGGGGAACATTTTAAATTAGCTGTTATTGGCAGAGAGATTTGGAACTCTTTCTTATTGGTCTATTAACTAATTTACTGCATGGTAATGTCACCATGGAAGGCCAAAACAGGCAGAAAATGTTCAAACAGCTCTCACACTTAAAGGGTATTATCATAATTTTCACAATTTCACAGTATTATTCCAACCTTATATCATGGAAATATATATAAAACATTTACATTTACATTTACATTTAAAAAACACAAAGTTTTTGACTGCACTAGGTCTTTAAAGCAGAGTTGTTCCTGACTACTGTAAAGCATTTGTCAGACCCCATAAACCGCATTCTGTCCCAGACACAACCACAACAACAGACATACATCAGGTCCCACGGAGAGGGAGACACACTCACAGAGATAGAGATAGGCAGGCCAGAAAGTGCGTGATAATGTGTTCTGACGGATATTAGACAAGCGTCCTCAGGGTCTGCTGGCCTTGTGTTGTGAGTGACCATGGATGTCTCTTCAGGAGGGCCTCTTTCTGGATAGATGACCCCCTCAGACAGCCCATCATTCATATCATCCTGGAGACCACCATGCTGTAGCCTGCAGTCTCACCAGGACAGTGTTATGGGGTTTGGGTGTTGTGAAAGCTAAATATACTGCTCTGTAGGCTTCTTACTGAGGCAGTTAATTTCGGTATAATGCATTGCATTGACAGCTAATTGTTGTCAATTATAGTGCTCTTCGATGCCTCAGGGGAGGAGATATGTTCCATGATAGCTGTGTTGTTATCCGGGGTAGCTGCTAATTGGCAATCAATTTATCATGTACTGTATACACACCAAGTACATATTAGCGGTACATTTAGGCTACTAGGAACTACTGCAGTTAGTACGGCCATTATCATAGTGTGTATAAGGTCATAATTAGTGTACCATTGTTCCCTGTTGACCTTTCTATATGGTTAATCATTATGCAAACAGAACATAACAGACTTACACTGGTTATAGTACAAACACTGACTTACTGTACTCCAGTGTAGTTTCGTCTAATAACCATGCATGTAGGACATGTTATTCTAACTCAATGATCAAGTACTTCATTACTACAATCACACACTGTGTTAAAGGTGAATGGAGAGGAGGACACCGACTTAACATGGAAGCAGAATTAGTCGTTTTCTGTGCCCCTCAGTCAGATCCTTTCAGAGATGGGGGATACAATCCAAATGTCATCCTATTCCCTATATATGGTGCACTACTTTTGACCAATGCCCATAGGGATCTGGTCAAAAATAGTGCACTATACAAATAGGGTTCCATTTGGGATGCAAGCCATGATCTCTTGTTAGAGACAGGAAATGAGAGCTCAGCCAGACTCCAGTCCCAGACGATGAGACATCATTTCTGTTGCTTTTCTGTAGGGGCACTAGATTCTCAAAGAGTTCCTGAACACCGATACAGTTAACCTCTGGCCAGATGGAAGCCTGCTCATGTTCAGTGACTACTAAACTACACAGAGAGCTAGGCTGCATGTTGCTGCTGCTGCTGTGTGACGTGGGTTGTGAGACGCCTCGACCACCTGTAATGGAGTGTTGACTGATGCATCTCTAAGAGGAAGCCAATGACGGTAAACCACAGCAATGGTGATTTGGCTGCAAATTTACATTGACATTTTAGTCATTTAGCAGACACTCTTATCCAGAGCGACTTACATTTAGTGCATTCCTCTTAAGATAGCTAGGTGGGACAACCACATATCACAGGCATAGAAAGTACATTTTCCCTCAATAACGTGGCCATCAGTAGAGTCAGAGCTAGAAGGGGTGGGGGGGGTCAAGTGCAAGTGTATTCTTTATACAATTTTTATTTGTAAAAAAATATTGGGGGGAGGCTCTACTGTTTGAAGAGGTAGGGTTTCAGATGTTTTCGGGTTGGGGTGTAGGGTTAGCATGAAGGTAGGGAGGGGCAGTTCCTCTTGCTGTTCCGTAGGTAAGCGCCATGGCCTTGTAGTGGATGCGAGCTTCAACTGGAAGTCAGTGGAGTGTGTGGAGGAGCGAAGTGACATGAGAGAACTTGGAAAGGTTGAGAACCAGGCGGGCTGCTGCGTTCTGGAAAAGTTACAGGGGTTTGATGACACAAGTGGGGGGCCCAGACAACAGTGAGTTGCAGTTATCCAGACGGGAGATGACAAGTGCCTGGATTAGGACCTGCGCCGCTTCCTGTGTGAGGTAGGGTCGTACTCTACGGATGTTGTAGAGCATGAACCTGCAGTAGCGGGTCACTGCTTTGATGTTGGCAGAGAACGACAGGGGTCACGCCAAGGTTTTTTGCACTCTGGGAGGGCGACACTGTGGAATTGTCAACCGTGATGGAGAGGTCTTTGAGCGGGCAGGCCTTCCCAGGGAGGACGAGCAGTTCAGTATTGTTGAGGTTGAGGTGGTGGGCCGACATCCAAGTTGAGATATCAGCCTGGCACACAGAGATGCGTGTCGTCATCTGTGTGTCAGAAGAGGGAAAGGAGAAAGTAGTTGAGTGTCATCCACATAGCAATGATAGGAGAGACCATGTGAGGATATGTGACCAACCGGCTCGATTCGGTCTTATGTAGCAAAATTTGAATTTCTTTTTTTTTTTACATGGGATAAAAGTAGAGACTCAGAGCTAGAAAATTGTATATCATACACTACAGTTGGGGGACAATGGGACAGTAATTCTGCTTTGAAAGTTTATAAATTTGTCATCTCACTTTTGAGAAAATGGCCCTTGAATGATTTAGTGATATCTTTAAAAAAAGCAGCGTTAGAAAGGATTACCTACTCATACTGACCAGCTCATGTTATAGACAGAAGCACGCTACATGGCAGACCAATCCAAACTCATCTCTCTGCATGTCCAGCCCAACCATTATCTCAGCCAATCATGGCTGCGGGAAGGTTCCTACACTTTTTCTGTGGCTAAACCAACTAGCCTCGTAATGTAACAATTTATTCGTATTTACAGATGGCATACAAGTGTTTTATTAAGACACATGTAAGTTCACATGTTCCAGAAGGCTTTTCTGAAAAAAAAAACTGATTTAGATTTCTTTGTTTGTTTACGTTCAAATGCCTCTCCTGCTAAGTAGTGATGCGCCACATACGCCTAGTTTCCTGAAACGAGTCACATATGACGGAGCCGAGTGACTTGGTGTATAGAGAAGAGGAGAGGGCCTAGAACCGAGCCCTGGGGGACACCGGTAGTGAGAGTACGTGGTGCAGACACAGATCCTCTCCACGTCACTTGGTATTAGCGGCCTGCCAGGTAGGATGCAATTCAAGAGTTTGCAGAGTCTGAGACGCCCAGCCCTGAGAGGGTGAAGAGGAGGATCTGATGGTTCACAGTGTAGAAGGCAGTGGATAGATCTAGGAGGACAGAGAGTCAGCTTTAGCCTCCGTGACACAGAGAAGAGCAGACTTGGTTGAGTGACCCGTCTTGCCTGACTGGTTAGGGTCAAGAAAATTGTTCTGAGAGAGATAACGAGAAAGTTGATCAGAGACATAAAAGTTATGTAGTTTTTTTATTATTATTTTTTAATTTAAATTTTATTTAACTAGGCAAGTCAGTCAAGAACAAATTCTTACTTACAATGACAGCCTACCAGGGAACAGTGGGTTAACTGCCTTGTTCAGGGGCAGAACAACAGATTTTTACCTTGTCAGCTCAGGGATTTGATCCAGCAAACTTTTGGTTACTGGCCCAACGCTCTAACCACTAGGTTACCTGCCGACCCAGATGAGTCAAGTGTTAGTTTCTTGAGGAGTCAGATGGGACGCAGCCAGTGGTCAGCGATGAGTTGATGAGGGAAGGTCTCCAGAGATGGTCTGGAGAAGGGAGGAGGGGATAGGGTCAAGCGGGCAGGTTGTCGGTCGGCCAGACCTCACTAGTCACAGGATTTCATCTGGAGAGAGAGGGGAGAAAGAGGTCAAGGCGTAGGGTAGTTCTGTGTGAGTGAGACCAGTGGACTTAATAGGCAGAGTGAATGAGTAGCGGATGTCATCAACCTTTTTTTCCAAAGTGGTTGACAAAGTCGTCCTCAGAGAGGGGGAGGGGTGTAGGATTAAGGAGGAAGGAGAAGGTGGAAAATAGTTTCCTAGGGTTAGATGCAGAAGCTTGAAATTTAGAGTGGTAGAAAGTGGCTTTAGCAGCGGATACAGAGGAAGAGAAGGTAGAGAGGAGGGAGTGAAAGGATGATAGGTTCTCCGGAAGCTTAGTTTTCCTCCATTTTCTCTGAAATGAAAGCGGTTCACTTCCTGCAAAACAGGCAATACAAGTAGTGTCAGGGCCTCTGATCCTGGGCTGACGGTTACAGTACCCTGGCTCAGAACCAAAAATGTTTTGCCCACACTGCAGACAGATATATCGGTCTGCTAATACAGGACTATTAAAGGCCCAGTGGACGACTTTTTTTGTATTACATTTATTTTTTGTTCTGATTTTTCAGGCACCCTGAGCACCTTTACTTCCCGCAGCTATGGTGTGAACCATTTAGACAGGGAGCTGGTCGTGGTAGAACTACTGTATCAGTATTACTGTATACTATATCCATCTTCTAGGGTAGTGCAATCTGACTCATTGAAAGCCATAGCTCCATATTAGGGACATGGAACCTTTTGGGAAATTTGAAGGTAAACGCCCCCACCTTCTTAGCAGTTTATTTAAACACATGCCATTTTTTATTGTTCTCAATTCCAATATTATATTATGTCTTACAGGTCATAAAATAGAACTCTTATTCCTTACTTAACCATAGCCATTTTGTTTTCCCCACAGGTATTCCCATACTTCACAATAACACAGCATCCATGGTAACAGGTGGTGTTTAATGCTCTGCTTTCCAAGGTTTCTCTGAACATCTGGACTAAATGGTAACATAGTAGCTCAACTTAAATCCCTTAATGACTGCAATGGGACGGCTGTATTGCGAGACCATAACGCTGAGACTTCTGTTTGCAATAAGGACCCGGACTTTCTCGTTTATATTGGAACCGATGGCTTTGATGTGAATGAACACTAGCTCCACAATGCATTCATTAAAAAGTGAAATGCTTTTTTCCTCAAAGATCATCATCCAGAGGCTAAGAGCAATCCTAACTAGAACCCCTGTGTTGCACTTTCAGGCTTTACAAAGAGCCCCAATCCCCCTTAAAGAGGACAAAGGCCACGTTTTCTCGTAAACACTTGAATTTGGGCCATTTAATGATGCCTGCTCAAATAGCCCCAAACCAAAGTAAATAGCCTTGATTGCTGGTTAATTTATTAGAGACAAATGCCACACTGAGATCAAACGGGTCGAGCTCGCACATAGTACATTCAGAGCAATGAATTTGCTAACCCCATAGCCCTCTGCATATTTCCATAAGGGGCACGGGAGGCCGGAAAGAGGTAGCCCGGAGGAGACGGGGGTACTGCGCCCACGAGGTTTAGGTTTTCCTCAGAGAAGCCTGTAAATCAACTAGATGCGTGGCGCTCTGTACTGCACTGTGCCTGGGAACAGGATCGCCAGACATGCAGACTGACATCCAGGACAAGAAGGTTACCTATTCCTCATTGCAATGGCAACCACCCTTCACATAACACACAACAGTCCCATGGCGTTAGACAGGCAGTTGCTGTGGAGGTACAGACATACATTAGTATGCATGTACTCTAAGAATCCAATCATATGACTCACTTATGCATGCGCACACTTGCACACACACACACCCTTACAAAAAAGTCCTGTAGGAATTTGACCCTTTGTGAAGGAATTGTGTCCTACAGGAATCCTGTAGGATTGACATGTACTCTAAGAATCCAATCATATGACTCACTTATGCACGCGCACACACACACACCCTTACAAAAAAGTCCTGTAGGAATTCGACCCTTTGTGAAGGAATTGTGTCCTACAGGAATCCTGTAGGATTGACAAAATCCTGCAGGAAGTCCTTGATGTTCCTGCAGGACTCCTGCAGGAGTATGACTTGTCCTGCACAAATATGGTAATTCCTGTAGAACCATAACAATTTCTGCAGGAATCCTGAAGGACCGAAACCTGCAGGATTTTGACATTCCTGCAGGATATTTTTATATTTTATTGAATAGTCAAACTGCTGAAGGAGGATATAAAGTGTATGTGGAGGTGAGTGCACAACATTTGTATATAGCTACCAATTTTGTTATTCCCCAAAAATTGTTTTTAACTGTCCTTTACAATTTACAACAAGAAGACGAACGGTCATGTGACATCTTGCTCACCATAGCATAGCAACGGTTGACAAGCAGTTGAGGAAATGGCTGCTAGGCAGTTTGCTAGTTCAACTACTGCTAATATTTTAAAAAAATTCTACAGGTAAGGAGTCAGAGAAACATACTAAAACTACAAAAAACGTTTATATGAACATGTTAGGGGTCAGCATATATATTTTTTTATATATTCTCTACCACTGGCTGATAGCTAGCTAATTAGCTCAGACAACAACAAAAAAACATTTACAACTTTTGCTTCCATGGAAAGTGACAAATGAAGTTTGATATCCCTCTTGCTTTGTCTCTTTAGTATTGTTGTCACAAGTTAGGCTATCATTTTTAAGCGTTTTGAAGCAGGTGGTGATAGATTTGATTTTTTTGAATGATTAGGCTAATGGCTTCTTGGCTAGCACTTGATGACCGTAACTAAGTCATATGACCGATCATGACCTGTCAGGTAAATAAGGAAGTGGTTGCATTGAAATATTAAAGAGGGGTTTAAAAAGGGAAAGGGGGATACCTAGTCAGTTGTACAACTGAATGCATTCAACTTGAAATGTGTCTTCCACATTATTACATAATTTTCACAGAAATATATTAGGTCTCGATTGAATATACAAATATTTTGATTTAAATAGAAATGGATAACTTTAACATAACTTTCTCTCTGTTTTACTTTTAGTTTGCTTGGACAGTTTCCCCACCACCATGTGAGTTCTCTTCTTTTCCCTCACAGCTTAGACTACAGGTAACACAGAAAACACACACACACACCTAGCGTTTCACTTTAATTCTTTATCTTGTGTTTCTAACAGTTTAGCAGAAGGCCACCACACCACATTAGAGTTGGTAAGTGCATGAGAAAACAATGCATTTACTAATTAATCTGTTTCTGATTCTTTGTCTCATATGCAGCTTCATTAGCCCAGTAGTCTACTAGTTAAAGGTGAGTAGGTTGTCTTTTAATACTACAGTATATCATCACTATTTTGAAAACTCTGTTTATTAAGTTTTACACACACACAGACAAGACAAAGCAATATAAATAATATACTCAACTAGAAAAAAATACAAATAATACATTAAAAAAAAATAGCTTTAAAGATACCATACTTTAGACAAGTTAAACACACCAGGCAGAAGGCTACAAAAGGTTAAAGGGCAATCTATAGTACAGGGACAGAGCAAACACCTCACCATTGTTCCTGTAAACAGTCAAGGGATAGGGGTGGAGAAATGCAACCACTCACAGACAGTCAAGGCCACAGACCGACCATCCACTGGACCAAAAATAAAAAGTTTACAATGCTTTAAAATAAAAAATGAATAATAATAATTTTATGTAGGCGTGAACAAAATTAAAAAATAAAAATAACTGGGAAAGACAAGCTCACACCTTAGTCTCTGCCCGGGCAAGATGAACAAGGCATCCGCAGGTCACAATCAATAAGCACATCAACCTTAATGCCCCCCCCCCCCGCCACCCCACCCCAGAAAAAACACAAAGAAATGCTCATCCAACCCCTAAGTCACAGGGGGGTCAAATACAGACTTATTTTGGTTTTAATAGGAATGCCATCAGAGGATGGACTGTTTAAAGTAAGACCGGAATGGAGCCCAAGCCTCATTAAACAGTTTGGGGTTCCCACGTGAATTGAATTGAATTTTTTCTAGTTTCAGAGAGCACAACACATCTCTCACCCAATATTTATAAGATGGGGGAGCTGCCATCTTCCAGTTCTGTAGTATTAGCCGTCTAGCTAAAAGAGTTGTATAAGCAACAGTGTCCGACTGGATTCTTGACAGGGGGGTACCTATGGGCAGTACTCCAAAAAGGGCTGTAAGGGGAGAGGGATCTATAACAGTGTCATATATATCAGAGAAACACTTAAATATTAATTCCCAGAAACCTGACAGTTTATGACAGCCCCAGAACATATGCAACCGTGTGGCTGGTTCCATTTTACATCTGACACAGGTAGGATCAAAATCAGAGAATATTCTTCCAAGTCTGGCCCCAGACCAGTGGATACGGTGAACCACCTTGAATTGAATGAGGCTGTGTCTAGTGCTAAAAGAGGACGAATAAACCCTGCGCAGCACAGATTCCCAGGTGTCTTCCCCAAGTTCCTCCCCCAAATCCTTTTCCCAACGAGTCTTTAAAGGCACCACAGAAGGGTTCTGTAAGTCATGAATGATTGCATA
This sequence comes from Salvelinus namaycush, assembly GCF_016432855.1. NCBI lineage: Eukaryota > Metazoa > Chordata > Actinopteri > Salmoniformes > Salmonidae > Salvelinus > Salvelinus namaycush. The sequence goes on along the minus strand of NC_052339.1, from coordinate 2,077,665 downwards.
TACATCTGAAATTGCGCCCCTAGGAAGCTTGTTCAGCTCCAAGATGCTCTCTATAGCTGTATTCGCAGGCCTATGGGGAAATTCAGGTGTGTTAGCTCTGACAAAGTTCCTAGTCTGGAGATAGCGGAAAAAGTGGGATTGGGAGAGGTTGAACTTTTCCTGTAGCTGAGCAAAAGAGGCAAATGTATCATCAAAGAATAATTGGGCTAGTGAGGAGAGGCCTAGTGAGTGCCAGATGCCAAAAGCCCCATCATTCAAAGATGGAGGAAATAAAATGTTCTGATTGATTGGGCCTGATAGAGAAAAGCCTCGGAGGCTAAAGGCTAAACGGAACTGATTCCAAATTTTAAGAGACTGCTTTACATTTGGGTTGACACACCTTTTGCCTAGGGACACTGGGAGAGACGAGCACCACACAGAAGAAAGTGCAGCAGGTTTACACGATTCAGACTCCATCTGGACCCAGAGTGGTCTAGGGCCAGTAGGATCAGTCTGCAGCCAGTACAGAAGGGCTCTGAAATTTGCAGCCCAATAGTATGTCTGAAAATTTGGTAGAGCTAACCCCCCCAATGACTTAGGCTTCTGTAAATGTTTTCTACCAATCCGTGGTACCTTGCCATCCCAAATAAAATGCATGAATGTTTGATCCAGTGAAATAAAAAAAGATTTTGGAATAAAAATGGGTAAACATTGAAATAAATATAGAAATTTGGGCAACACACTCATTTTAATGACATTAATCCTTCCGATAAGAGAAAGAGGTAGCGAATTCCAAAAAGTAAAAGATTGTTTCAAACTGTCTGCTAGAGCAACCAAGTTTTCCGGAAACAAATTTGAATATTTCCTTGTCATTTTAACTCCCAAGTAGGTGAATTGATCCCGGACAATCCTAAACTGAGAACTTGTAAAAGAGCACTTTAAAGCAGCCTTGTTTACAGGAAAAAGCTCACTCTTGCCTAGATTCAGCTTGTACCCTGAGATTGATCCAAACCTTTTAAGAACAGATAAGGCACGTGGCAATGAGGTATCAGGGTTAGAGATAAACAAAAGGAGGTCATCCGCATATAGCGAGACTTTCTGCTCTAAGCCCGTCCTGATTATTCCTTTTTCTGCATCAAGTGAGACCACCACCTCTGGGTCCTCCGACGCTGGGGAGTACAGTATATTCATAAGGCGCCTAATATTGAAAAACAAATGCCTATTTCTCACAAAGCAGGTCTGGTCAGAGTGTATTACTTGGTGCAGCGAGCTTTCCATACGGATGGCTAAAAGCTTGGCTAGGATTTTGTAATCACAGTTTAAAAGCGAGATTGGGCGATAGGATCCACATTCCAGGGGGTCTTTGTTTTTCTTTAATAGTAATGAAATTGAAGACTGATAAAGACTAGGCGGTAGCTTTGAGGTATTAAGGCACTCTGCAAATAGTCGAGACAAGAATGGGCAAAGCAGACCAGAAAACGTCCTGTAAAATTCGGTTGGAAAACCATCCGGACCCGGTGATTTACCACTTTTCATTGCGGACACTGCTGTTGCAATCTCCTCATGTGTAAATTCTTCTTCTAGACAGTCATGGGTGTCTGTATCAATTGAAGGCATATTCAGGCCATTAAAGAAGGAATCAATCAGCAAAGGGTCTTGAGGGGATTCAGAGGTGTATAGCGCAGAGTAAAATTGTTTGAATTGATCATTGATCTCTTTATGTATAACTGTGGTAGCACCAGACGGGGTCCTTATTTGTGGGATTAAACGTGAGGCCTCAGATTTACGGATCTGATGTGCAAGGAGTTTACTGGCCTTGTCGCCTTGTTCATACAATCTGTACCGAGCTCGCAAGAGTAACTGTTCAGCTTGCCTGGTAGAAAGCTCATCAAATTCAGATTAGAGTAGTTGGCGCTCTTTATGCAGATCAGAGGAAGGAACCGTAGCATACTTCTCATCCAATGTGGCTATGGATTCGCTCAGGTCCCGAAGTCGCTGAGAGCGAACTCTGTTTTGGTTGGCTGTATAAGAAATCATTTGGCCACGTAGGTATGCTTTGAGAGACTCCCATATGGTAGAGCAGGACATACCTGGTGTTGAATTAGTTTCTAGGAATAAGGTGATTTCAGAAGAAATGAAATTGACAAACTCCTTATCTGAGAGTAAAATGGGGTTAAGACGCCATTGATAACACATAGGAGGTCGCTGGGGAAACTCTAGTTCAAGCACTAATGGTGAATGGTCAGAAATAACAATACTCTTGTAAGTACACTGCCGAAGGTTAGGCAGAAGTTTTTTGTCCAAAAATAAGTAATCAATCCGGGAGTATGTTTGATGAACATGAGAATAAAAGGAATACTGTCTATCTGTAGGATGTAGGAAACGCCAGGCCTCAAACATGGCATATTTCTGAAGAAAGGATTGAATAAGTAGGGCACATTTAGATGGGCCTGTAGTTGTTCGTGAGGACTTGTCAAGAACTGGGGACATTTTACAGTTGAAATCCCCCCCTAAAATCAACAAATGAGAATCTAAATTGGGTATAGCAGACAAAAAGGAAGAAATGAAACTTGTGTCATCCCAATTGGGAGCATAAACACTAGCCAAAACAAGAGGGGTAGAAAACAGTTTACCGGTTACTATGACGTATCGTCCCTTAGGATCAGCAATAACCTCAGAAGCTACAAAGGGAATAGCTTTATCAACCAAAATGGCAGCCCCTCTTGATTTACTATGAAAGTTAGAGTGGAACACTTGACCAACCCAGTCCCTACGCATCCTAAAATGCTCACCAGTCCTCAAGTGAGTCTCTTGTAGAAATGCAACATTTGCATTCAAACCCTTTAAGTGTGTCAACACCCTCTTACGCTTCACTGGGTTATTAACCCCTTTGATGTTCCACGAAATGTACTTGATCGCATTGTTTCGGCCCCTCTGGGCATTCCCGTTATACAACCCTGTCATTAGAGCATAGAATGGAAAAGCAATGAGCGCCCAAAAACCCCAGAATAACTTGTCTCAGAGTAATAATGTACGGTGGTAGATGTTTGGATAAAGTACAGAAAAAAAAACGAAAAAGACAGAATGACAACATTAGAACTGAACAATTCAACCCCTCCCCCCACCCCCTCCCCCCATCCCAGACAATACCTCCCCAAACGAGGTACAAGCCTAAATAGAACATGTTCTCTTCGCACAGTATGTCTGTGAGAGTGCGGTCTTAAACCTAAACCCACAGTCCCGCTCTTTAAAGTTGCGTTTTGTTAGTGGATCAAACAGCAAAAAGAGATCATCATTTTTTAAATAAAAAAAATATTAGTGAATCCCTTGTGCAAACGAAATTACAAAAGCACCACTTGTAGATGTATATAATTATATTCCCAGTCTTATAACAGGCATTGAGAGAGAAAATAAATAAAATGTATAAAGGCTCTCAGCCAAAAACCTAATTTGAAGTAAGGAAATCGTAGTAAGACAATCAAAAATAATAATAATTATTATTATTATAATAGTTGTCTAGTTGAATGCTGAGACAGCATACAACCAAGACCAAAAAACTACGTGTGCGCAACGTTGAACGCTTGCTGGGCATAAATGACGCTCAAAACTTTTAAAATTTAAGTGAAGACCCCAAAAAATGTGTCGCCTCGGGAAACATTTACTGTTTACTGGGTCAATGCAGTAAACAAATAACCGAGAATATTTTGAGTCACTGAGACACTATGTAAACAAACTGAATAGGTGAGCGAGACAGCCTAGAAACACAGGAGTAAAGTAAAACCTCAATACAATGAAATTAAAATGACTGAATGCTTGTAAGGCAAGCACACTAGATGATCAAAACATTAGATCACATCAAATAAGCCTGAATGGGTTCGCCAACTCCCCAACTATACAAGATTAGCATGTTATAACTAAACATAATTGTACCATAGGTGGGTTACTTACTATCCACAGTTCGCAAGCAACAGTTGCTGAACTGTGAGCAAGTTCAAGACTTCTTGATGTGACGTTGAATGTGAGAGATAGCCTCATCCGGAGATTCAAATATGTAGTCTTTACCATCATGAGATAGCCATAAACGGGCCGGGAGTCGCAGTCCATACTTCACACCTGGATGGTCCCGAAGTAGTCGTTTGGCCTGTCCGAAAGCTGCGCGCTGCCTGGAAACAGTGGGGGAGTAGTCCTGGTAGATGGAGAAGCTCTGTCCTTGAAAGCTCAGAGTGGTATTGCGGGCTCGTCGGAGAATCTCCATCTTCTCATGGAAAAAGTGCACTCGAAGAATTATGTCACGGGGCCTCTCCCCATCCCGGGGCTTTGGGCGCAGCGACCGGTGGGCACGATCAATCAAGGGCTTTTCATCTAAGGCAAGAACATCCTTCAGCAGCCCAGAAACGAAATCCGTGGCGCGAGGCATTTCCGCTGACTCTGGGACCGATACAAGTCTCAGGTTGTTGCGGCGAGAGAATCCCTCTAAACTTACACAGCTCTCCTTCACCTTTTTCAAATCCGCAGCTAGGCGTTTCACGTCAGCCTCCAGGGATGTAGTTAAGTCGGAGACATTTGTAGCGGAGGTCTCCAGTGCTGCAATCGTTGTAGTGTGCGACGCCATTGTTGTTTTGAGTGATGTGATTGCTGGCACCGTCTCGTTCCGCAGGATGGTTAGATCTGCTTTTAAAGTATCAGAAACCTCCTGTATTCGGGCCTCAATCGTAGCAACCACCTCCGTTTTCATTTCAACTATCTCAGAGCGTAGTAGTTTGATGGCCTCGAGAATGTTCATTTCAGCGCCGCCAGGCCAAGCCGCCCCCCCCGGGTAAAGTGTGAGTCCCCGGGCCGTCAGGCTCAGAAGAGGGCGGTGATGAGAGTGGGTCTTGTAGGCCGGGTTTTCTCAAAGTCATGCTTTTGGCCTTATGTTTCGTCGACATGCTGACATTTGGAAGCAAAGTAGTCTTGGTTTTTACGGAAAGGGATCACCAACATAATATATGAAAATAAATACGGTTCTGCTGCAAAATTCACATAAACTTTAAAAATACCACGGGAGCAAATGGAAAACACGTCAGTCGCACATGGCGTCCCTCCAATCCCCCATATCATCACTATTTTGAAGCTGTTTTTTTTTATGTAACACACATAGATGTTCTGCAGTTATATTCTGAACTCTGCCCCTCGCATCTCTCTCCTCTCCTCCCCAGTTAAGACAGAGCCTTTAAACAACAGTGAGACTGACTACCACATACTGTAAGGCAGTACTGGATAGCCATGCAGGCGAAGGTAACACCTCAAAAGTTTCAGCCTCTCATTTCTCGCTTTAAAACAAAGCCTAACACTCATGTTGTTGTTGGTGTACCAGCCATATTAAAACCAACTATCACCAAGTTTACCATTGCAGACATCCGTTTTATCTGCACACCAATACACATAAGCTGTTCATGTGATGTCACCATTACTCTCACTCCTGTTACAAAATATGCTTTAAACATATTTATTCAAACTCTCATATTTTCTTTCTCCTAGGAATCATATTTTATGCAGTGCTGGTGAAATGGACAATCAAACATTGGATAATAAAATTGCCATGCAATCTGATATATTGTGCTTTCTGTCCATTCTTTTGAAAGAGTATGTATTGTCGTACATTAAATTATTTGAAGGATGAGGACGGGATCCAGCAGGTTGTCCTACAGGAAAAGGGCACTGGAAATCTTGTGGAATCTTACATACAGTATATCCCACAGAATTTTGGGGCCATTTTGGTGTAAGACAATTCCTGTTGGTAGTCCTTCAGGGAAAGGACTTTCTGCAGGATTCCTGCAGGATTGTTTTCCTGAAGGACTACCTGCATGATTCCTACAGGATCCTGCAGGATTCATACAGGAATTATCCTACAGGAAATCCTGCCCCGAAAATCCTGTAGAATATCCAGCAGTACTTCCTATTCCTACAGGATATACACTGCTCAAAAAAATAAAGGGAACACTTAAACAACACAATGTAACTCCAAGTCAATCACACTTCTGTGAAATCAAACTGTCCACTTAGGAAGCAACACTGATTGACAATAAATTTCACATGCTGTTGTGCAAATGGAATAGACAACAGGTGGAAATTATAGGCAATTAGCAAGACACCCCCAATAAAGGAGTGGTTCTGCAGGTGGTGACCACAGATCACTTCTCAGTTCCTATGCTTCCTGGCTGATGTTTCTGTCACTTTTGAATGCTGGCGGTGCTTTCACTCTAGTGGTAGCATGAGACGGAGTCTACAACCCACACAAGTGGCTCAGGTAGTACAGCTCATCCAGGATGGCACATCAATGCGAGCTGTGGCAAGAAGGTTTGCTGTGTCTGTCAGCGTAGTGTCCAGAGCATGGAGGTGCTACCAGGAGACAGGCCAGTACATCAGGAGACGTGGAGGAGGCCGTAGGAGGGCGAAAACCCAGCAGCAGGACCGCTACCTCCGCCTTTGTGCAAGGAGGAGCACTGCCAGAGCCCTGTAAAATGACCTCCAGCAGGCCACAAATGTGCATGTGTCAGCATATGGTCTCACAAGGGGTCTGAGGATCTCATCTCGGTACCTAATGGCAGTCAGGCTACCTCTGGCGAGCACATGGAGGGCTGTGCGGCCCCACAAAGAAATGCCACCCCACACCATGACTGACCCACCACCAAAATGGGTCATGCTGGAGGATGTTGCAGGCAGCAAAACGTTCTCCACGGCGTCTCCAGACTCTGTCACGTCTGTCACATGTGCTCATGTGCTCAGTGTGAACCTGCTTTCATCTGTGAAGAGCACAGGGCACCAGTGGCAAATTTGCCAATCTTGGTGTTCTCTGGCAAATGCCAAACGTCCTGCACGGTGTTGGGCTGTAAGCACAACCCCCACCTGTGGACGTCGGGCCCTCATACCACCCTCATGGAGTCTGTTTCTGACCGTTTGAGCAGACACATGCACATTTGTGGCCTGCTGGAGGTCATTTTGCAGGGCTCTGGCAGTGCTCCTCCTTGCACAAAGGCGGAGGTAGCGGTCCTGCTGCTGGGGTTTCGCCCTCCTACGGCCTCCTCCACGTCTCCTGATGTACTGGCCTGTCTCCTGGTAGCACCTCCATGCTCTGGACACTACGCTGACAGACACAGCAAACCTTCTTGCCACAGCTCGCATTGATGTGCCATCCTGGATGAGCTGTACTACCTGAGCCACTTGTGTGGGTTGTAGACTCCGTCTCATGCTACCACTAGAGTGAAAGCACCGCCAGCATTCAAAAGTGACCAAAACATCAGCCAGGAAGCATAGGAACTGAGAAGTGATCTGTGGTCACCACCTGCAGAACCACTCCTTTATTGGGGGTGTCTTGCTAATTGCCTATAATTTCCACCTGTTGTCTATTCCATTTGCACAACAGCATGTGAAATTTATTGTCAATCAGTGTTGCTTCCTAAGTGGACAGTTTGATTTCACAGAAGTGTGATTGACTTGGAGTTACATTGTGTTGTTTAAGTGTTCCCTTTATTTTTTTGAGCAGTGTATATTCACAAAGCCTCTTGTTCCTTGCACCAAATCACTAATTCAATTTGCATACCGGTACATATTGAATCGAAGTATCTGCCTTTCACAATGCAATATTCACTTTACTTTTGACATGATTTTCTTGTCAATTGTTAACAATACAATTAACAATCAAACTGCTCAAAACCGATAACAGTAGCCAACTGCTTTACAATGCCCCTATTTCTGATGATGTATCCTACGTTTGTACTGTATAAGAATAATGAAACTGTAAGACTGACATTTTTCTCAACCTGCTCACAACCTGCCGTTGGATACAAATGATAAAAAACATTGTGCATGTTATAGTCAAATACTTTGTGAAATTATATTTACCATCTGTTATTCTTTCAGTTTTGAAATGCGCATCTTGTATTTTTTGCTCTTTGATTACATGGTTGTTAAAATGACCAAATAGTGAGCCATATCATCATCTGATGTATTGGGGACTAAACAAAATGTTCTGATGGTATTTCACAGAAAATGTTGCATGAATGACTCCGGGGTGAAAGATGTGTGAAACCCCAATGAATGCACAATCAAAGGTTCTGAACAGAAGATAGGGGCCATTACCCATGTTATCAGTTTAGAGTTTTGTACTTAGAGTTTTGAAAATATACCACTTAAATCTGAAAAATGTGCCAAAGTGATTGAAATCAACTATAGTGACCAGAGACCATCACTGGATCCAAGGACTGACCTCTGTGGAACTACAAGAATGTAGAGACACCGTGGTGTGGCAAGTGAGGATGGAAGAGGATGTGGAGGGATATACTGTATGAGATAAATGAGTCATGGGTATAAGGACACCTTGCCAGGAATCATGCCAGGCACACTGCCCTGGTACTCTGCCTGACAGTTCCAAAACAGCTATACCCAAGGTCACAGTGGAATGTGTGCAACCGTAACGTTAGTTGACAGGACACTGTAATCCCAAACCAAACGTGCCCGGCGTATATCACCTATCTGAGGCTTGGAGTGTAATCAAGGAGGGATCTTCTATACGGGAATGGAAACTGGTTTGGCTTGGCTGATAATCTTCCTGATTATCTACATGGGCTCGTATTCAAATAGTCTCAGAGTAGGAGTGCTGCTGGTCCAGGATCAGTTTTCTCTTAGATCATAATAAATACAATTATATGGACAGGGAGGACCTGATCCTAGATCAGCAAAAATAGTTTGTTGTATAAATGCTGATCTTGGGTCAGTTTTCCCTTTTAGAGCATTTATTTTTACTTTTTTTTATTTAACCTTTATTTAACTAGGCAAGTCAGTTAAGACGTTTTTATTTTATTTACAATGATGGTCTACCAAAAGGCAAAAGGCCTGTGGGAACGGGGCTGGGATTAAAAATAAAATATGCTGCCCAGTGTGCTGATGAGATCTGAGGGTAGTTGTTCTCTCTTTGATCTGTCTGTACTTCACCTTGATCACAGTCCCCAGTGCCTTGCAACAGGAGATCAGTAGCTTAGTGGTTAGAGCCTTGGGCCAGTAACCGAAAGGTTGCTGGATAGAATCCCCGAGCTGACAAGGTAAAACATCTGTCGTTCTGCCCCTGAGCAAGGCAGTTAACCCTCCTGTTCACTTGGTCCTGAAGATGTGGATGTCGATTAAGGCAGCCCCCCGCATCTCTCTGATTCAGAGGGGATTGGGTTAAATGCGGAAGACACATTTCAGTTGAAGGTATTCAGTTGTACGACTGACTAGGTATCCCCTTTCCCTTAATAGTGACATCAGTGCAAACCACTGGGGTCCTGAATGCTCTCCAGTGGAAATACTGTTTAGTGAGAAGCAAAGGAGCACGTCAAGGTTAAAAGCATTGTGTCTCTGAGGGAGAACAAAAATTCAGGAAGTAGGAACTGGGGATAAAGAGGTGAAGGTTTGTGACCCCTTCAATTACGTGACCTTGAACTGACTTGTGCCACTTCTGTTTCTCCCGTGACCAAGAGACACCCAGTCACCTCTTCTGACATTGCTGATCCATCCTTATACTCTGCATTTACCTTAGTGGTTCAGACACAAGCCTGTCGTTAAAGTTGTCAATCAGGATTCGCAGGGAGTCTGTATACGCTTATACTTCACCCGTGTCACATTTGTCGACATTCAGATTATGTAATGCTCCTGTATTTGTGTGGAGATGTACCTTACGACATTTTGAATAGACTTTTCCATCAATCGAGGCTGGTCTGAACAACAACAACAGAAAACATGGAAGGGAAATAAAAGGAAAATGCATTTGATTGCACAAGAGCTCCATATGAAGCCTTAGAACAGTACAGTGCTGTATAAGCCCCGTGACCACACAGTAGCCTGCCCTACAGTATGTATCACGTTCCCTAGATTGTCGTTAGTCAGATTCACAGTGTAGCTCAGACACAACATAACTTCCGCTCAACCCAGCCTTTCGTCAAGCCGATCATATGACAGTGCAATGCCCCGGAGAGGTATATATTTTGAATGAGAAAAAGCTTTGAAGAGAGTGAGACATGGCATTCACATCCTTACTGTACTTACAGTGTAATCTACCCTCGTAGAGCCATGGAGCATATGACCGGTGAAACAACACACAGCTTGGGGTATATAGAATAGGGTACTGGGGGTACCCAAAAATGGGACGTCAGGCTCACCCTATAAACCCAACATTAAATGCCAGAAGCAGAAAAAAGATCCATATATTTCACCTGCCTTGGCATCATCCTTGCCCTAGACAAATCAAACAGCTAGACTGGATGATTTTAACATTCTCTAAAATATTTTACTGTGCTTTGCTGCACATCTACCCCACTGATTCACTTTTTTTATGTATCCTTTATTTAAGTAGGCAAGTCAGTTAAAAAAGTATTATTTATAATGGCAGCCTACTCTAGCCATCCCCTAACGACGCTGGGCCAATTGTGCACCGCCCTATGGGACTCCCAATCACGGCCAGTTGTGATACAGCCTGGAATCAAACCAGGGTCTGTAATGACGCCTCTAGCACTGAGATGCAGTGCCTTAGACCGCTGCGCTACTCAGGAGATTTGACGGACCATTGCCCTGAGTGAGGTTAAAGGGATACTTCGGGATTTTGACAATGAGGCCCTGTATCTACTTCCCCAGAGTCAGATGAACTTATGGATACCATTTTTATGTCTCTGTGTCCAGTATGAAGGAAGTTAGAGGTAGTTTTGCGAGCCAATGCTAACTAGCATTAGCGCAATGACTTGAAGTGTATGGGCCTCATTGCCTCATTGCCAAAATCCCGAAGTATACCTTTAAGGTATATTGACGTAGACTGCATTCGAAATGGCACCGTGTTCTCTATATGGTGCACTGTGGGCCCTGGTCAAAAGTAGTGCACTAAATAGGGAATATGGTGTCATTTGTTCTAGGGAGGAAATTGATTTACTGTACAGTCGGTTCTGACACTTTATCACAGTCTTTAGCGTTTCAAACACTGACCTGACTGAAGGAATGATATCCTCTCAACATATTTTCGACTGGGAAGAAACTGGTCTAAATTACAGGTATGTAAATCAACAAGTCAGAAGGCTTTTAGATGGTTAACTGTGTAAGAGGCAGCTGTTGGATGCAGCTGTTGGATCTCAGCTGTATAATAAACACTAAGGCCTGGGAGATTATCCTAATGCCCCACAAATCCACAGTTATATAATCACAAACGCTTCGATTGTTTTCATTTCTCCCACCTTACCACTTCATGGTCCATCAGATGTGTTTCTATTTAAAACCTTGGTATCCTAAACAGCCTTGTCTCTTTGTGGGTTTTTCACATGCAATTCCACATGTGACAATGCAAATTCGATTATCACGCGTGAAAGTTTTTCACTTGTGAATCTGCAAATGTCACATGAATCTGCAATTTACACGTGAGGTGATGTTTTCACTGCAAAATATGTTTGTAATGGAAGTAATTAAATGGAAAGGGAGTTTTAAGGTAAGTGGTATGCTGTAAAATAGTGTTCAAATCTTTAACGAATGTCAATATGATTACATTTGACATGATCACGTAGTACTGACTTTTCAATTTCACCCCACCTGGGATTTGAACTGACAACCTCTAGATTTAGGCTACACTGATATTTCTGCTGCATCACAAAGTCTCACAAGTCCCCTACACATTCATGACCTCTAATACATCTCTGAACTTAGCGAAAGCGTGCCATCTGCACTGCTATTTTAGTTATCAGTTAATCTGACTATTCTCTCCATGTATTGATTTGACTTATTTCAGAAATCTTAGGGTTTTCTGTGGAGTTGTCCAATGATGGTGGGCCATATTATTCCGTTTTAATGTTACTCCTGAATCATTATGATAAATATAATCGTTTTTCTTACAAAATTGAGATTTACTTGGAAGTCCAAAGTGTGGTAATACAGGTGAAGTCAGTCATTGACACAGACATGGTCGCATAGCAGGAAGATCAGAATGCTGGGAATCAAGAGGTGGTGAGTTCAAATCTGAGGTGAGGACTTGTTGAATAATTACTGTATAAATGAACATACAACATGTGTCAAATATGTAAGCTGTAAACAATGTGACTATTTTGTGATGTTCTGGAGACAAATTGTTGTTTGCAGGGCATCACTTGTGAAATATCATTTGAAAAATATTCATGTGTCAATTTGAATCAACATGAAAGGTTATGAAAATTCACATGTGAAATATCATCAAATGTGAAGTATTCCAAAATCACATGTGACATGTGATTTTCCTCATGTGTTTTCATGCTGTGTGTGCCCAAACGTATGGAAGTGCACATCCCTTTAAAGAAAAGCAGTCAGAGTGCAGTATAACTGCTGTCAGGGTGCAGTATACTGCATCCAACATTTTTACTACAGTAATTTTGTAGTGTAACTGCAGTTACAGTGCAGTATAACTGCAGTTCAACTGAAGTACACTGCAGTTATTCTGCAATTACTGCGTCCAAAATATCGAAATCGTCTGCAGTTACTGTATTTCTACTGCAGTTTCAAAACGGCAATATTTTTTATGAGGGCCCTACCTGTTGTGCCACGCTATGGCAAGTAACCTGGGTACCAGATGCCGCAACACCTGCACTCATGCTCTCTGCTATCCAGAACACATCTGTATCCAAAGAATGACCTGTCATCACCACACAATGACATGTCAATGTTCTCTTGTGTACACCAGAAAAAAACTACATTTTCATAAATTTAACATACACGCTAAAACTTACTGTACGATATGCAGATTCATTCTAGTGGCCAGAAATGTGGCATTGGTTTTAGTCTGTGTTTTTCCTGTAGCATTATTCCTGTTTGTGCTGGAGACCAGAACGCAGGTGCTGTGCATCTGATCCAAATTTGAAGCCTGGTACTGTCTCCTAGCAACAGCACCAGTAGAGCAAAGGCCCACCAGTTAGAAGGGCCGGTGTTATTTATCAGATTCTCCTCTGGCTGTGTTTGGCTGTTTGGGGAAAAAGTAGGCCACTGGCACTGGTGCGGTAGCTGAGCTGTTAGCAACAGAGTGGGATAGAGGGAGAGAGTGATGCCAACCAGTGGAGAGGAAGGAGAGAGAGAGAGAGCAAGAGAAACAGAAAGAGAGAATGAGGGAAAGATCCTTACAAAAAAATTAACAGTAAAAGTGTTGTAACTGCAGTCAACTGTTCTATTTTGGAGGCAGTAATTGCAGAATAGCTGCAGTGTACTGCAGTTGAACTTCAGCTATACTGCACTGTAACTGCAGTTACACTGCAACATTACTGTAATTAACAAAACAGTATTATTTTGGACGCAATATTTGCAGCATACTGCAGCTAGACTGCACTCCAACAGCAGTTATACTGCACTCTGCCTGCAATCTTTTTTTCGGAAGGGGAGAGAGAGGGAGAGAAAGAGAGAGGGGGGAGGGGAGAGAGAGGGAGCGCTAGATACCAGCCAGTGGAGAGGGCGAGAGAGAGAAGGGAAAAAAAACAGAGAGGTCAGCGCTAGATGCCAGGCAGCCAGTGGCGTTCTTCCTTGTGACAGGCAGTTCATTGGGTCACTGGGCTAAGGCTGAGCGAGGCCAGCTTCCCCATTACTGCTCTTTTAATGCCTCTCATTGCCCAGCCACGCACTCGCCGCTATGAGATCATCCCAGCAGTTGTTTTTCTCAGATGTTGTTTTCATTTTTCTGTGTGCACATCTTAATGATGAAATGTGCAGAAAATCATAGGAAGATAAAGCATATAAGGATTATAATAATATATAAGGATATTTAGGGAGCCATGTAAGTGTACGTTACTATTTTTTGTTCAAGATATTGAGCACAGCCTACCTCGGTTCTTTAAGCATAATTTGATGCAGAGTCTTACATGTACTCTGAAATATCATCCTATCAGATATATATTTTGAATCCGTAAATTGCTTTGGCTCTTTTGTGTTTGATAAAGAACATTGGCCCCTTTCTCTTTCTCATTGGGCCCTCTCGCTTTCCCTCCCAGTTGAGATTAGGCCCTTGACTCATGAATGAAGGCGACTAGTCGTGAGAGGCGATCAATCTTTTCTAAATGCTTCCTCCTCCTTGTGAATGAGAAGGGGGTAAATCTGAGAATTGGGGTAATACCGTTTGAGCAGTAGAGGAAACTCTTGAATCCACCCCAGCTCAGCAGGCTCCGGGGGGGATCTCTTTGACAAACGACATCCCCGAATAAGAAATAGAGCCTGTGGATCAGTGAAAGGCTCTAATAAAGGAGAGAAGGCGTGATCCTATCTGCTGCTGGCATCATAAAGCTTTCACACGCTTTCTGTTAAGCCAAGCCCCTCTGGTACTTCTCTGCTCTGTTGACTGGTCTTTAAATTCCCTGAAAAGCATAGGTCTGAGAGAACCAGAGTGACATGCATATACAGTACAGTAGGTACCTCAGTCTTTATGGGTCTGTATGGGTGTCTAAGTTTAATTTAAATGGGTGTCTGAGGTTGGTTGCCGATTCAGTTAGAGTGGGAATACTTTTTGGTCTTTGAAGCTGTGAAGCTAAACATATTGTTATAAAAATGTGTCATTGCTCAAATTTGCCTTGTCAGATCATGTCAATCTCAGGGCCCAGGGGCCTCATTTATAAAAAATGTTCGTAGATTTATTCTTGAACTTAGTCATAAGATCATTTCCGACGGTGTGCTTACGTTCAATTCATAAAAGATACTGAGCATAAAAAGAAGTACATTTGTAATTTGCGCACCTGTGATCTATGTATCTCAAATTAACTTAAAATTGACAGCACCTGAACGTGCCTTACAATTAGCGATTTCCCCTTATAGAATGCTAGCACAAATGAGGATTTAGTTATCAGGATAAGGTAAGACCCAGATGCAGACCGTGTCGAAGTAACAATGTTTATTACAGCAACAGGGGCAAAGGTACAGAACGGCAGGCAGGCTCAGGGTCAGGGGCAGGCAGAGGGGTCAGGTGGGCGGGCTCAGGGTCAGGACAGGCAAAGTGGTCAGGCGGGCGGGCTCAGGGCCAGGACAGGCAAGGGTCAAAACCAGGAGGACGAGAAAAGAGAGACTGGGGAAAAGCAGGAGCTGATACAAAAAACGTTGATTGACTTGACAAACAAGACGAACTGGCAACAGACAAACAGAGAACACAGGTATAAATACACAGGGGATAATGGGGAAGATGGGCGAAATACAGGTGAAAAAGATCAGGGTGTGACGTTAGTCAGGAAGAGCCATGGACCAAAAGAGAAAAGCTAACTTTTTGGAAGACGAGATCACACGATGGTAAAGGAGATTGAAGGCAACACATATTACTCGGTGGACTAAATAGTGGGTTGGCAAACAAAGCCAAACAGGTAGCTTGGGAGTGTGTCGCCGCTGTAGTGAATGAGGTCAATTTGGATCTTAATTATGACTTATGCAGAAAGTAGTTATTTATAAAAACCTTACTTTGATGTGGAAATTGTCTTATCTCTACGCAAAGTCTAGACTTGACGTAAGTGATTTTCCTGCCGGTTATGTATGACTATTCTTTTTATCCCTTGCAGTTTAAGGTCAGACCATTTATTTTCCACATCAGCCACTGTTATGTCTTGCTGCCCACCTCATTCACTGCAGCGGAAACACGCTTCCAAGCTACTCGTTTGGCTTTGTTTTTCAACCCACTATTTAGTCTACCGAATAATACGTGTTGCTCGTCTTCAAAAAAGAAGAAGAATAGCCATACAAAAACAGCAGGAAAATCAATTACGTCAAGTCTAGACTTTCCACGTCCAAGTAAGGTTTTATAAATAACTACTTATACGCGGTTTTCTGTGTAAGTCATACTTAAGATCAAAATTGATCGTAAGTCCGTTTTATAAATGAGGCCCCTGGTCATGACCAATAAAGAAACCATTCTTACAATCCTACCAGGTGACCCTCTCAAAGGTCAAACAAACATCAAAAGCCTGTTAAATAACGGAACATGACAAATACCACCCGTGTTACAGGAGGATTATAATAGTAATATAATAATAATACATGGTATTTATATAGCACTTTTCATGGACCCAACGTCGCTTAACAATTGTATAAAAGAAAAACAAGAAACAAAAAATCGAAAACAAAAACAATACCAGACTAACCATAAAGAAAAATAAACATAAAACACCTTTAGGATGGGGTTTGGGGAGTGCAGGCTGGAGTTTAGCTTTGAGGGGAAACTCTTGGGGGAAGTGAATAACAGTCTGACTTGGCATTGTTCCTTAGGCTGAGTGTAAGCCAGGATCAAAGTTCATCTCTCCAGAGTATACACTGTCTATTATAGTATTGCAACATCGTAAACATAACCCTATACAGTAGCCTATTTTCTTTTAACAGGTGGCTGGTTCCGATGGATGACCAATACCTTGTCTTCTTCCAGCTATCTTGGTGTTTGTGGTCTATGGTACTGAAGCACTGTATCCTATAGTTCTGGGCCCCTATTCATACACTCTTAGAAAAAAAAGGTGCTATCTAGAACCAAAAAGGGTTCTTCAGCTGCCCCCATAGGATTACCCTTTGAAGAACCCTTTTTGGTTCCAGGTAGAACCCCTTTGGGTTCAATGTTGAACCCTTTCCACAGAGGGTTCTACATGAAACCCAAAATGTTTCTACCTAGAACCATAAAGGGTTCTACCTGGAACCAAAAGGGTTCTCCTATGGGGACAGCCGAAGAACCCTTTTGGAACCCTTTTTTCTGAGAGTGTAGTGTCTCAGAGTAGGAGTGCTGATCTAGGTCCCCCCTCTTATTCACTATTATTTAAAAGGTAAAACTGATCCTTGATCAGCACTCCTACTTTAAGACTCTTTGTGAATATGGGCCCTGATATCTATCTATACCAGCTAAGTAAACAGAGTTCAAATGTGAAGCCTATGTAGTATATGTAGATATGCAAGAATACGGGAATGCTAAAAGCACTGAGACATACTTCATGCTTGGCTATCAAAGGATGGACGAGATGCTTGAATGTTCAAGCTTTAATTTCAGGTACGTTGGAGTTTTGTAAGCCTATGGGGAATGATGGGGACAGCTTCATAAGCTGTTAAAGCCGAGAGGCAGGCGACTTTGATATACAGTACAGCAGAAATATATACAGGACATTTTAATATATGGGTTTGTGGAAAAGGGATGGGCGAGTGCGTGAAAAAATGTGTTGAATTCACAGTTCTCTCTATGGTGAAACATATATGAAACATGTGTTTTGACAATCACGACTATATCAATTACTTACACTGTATCCGACAGGAAGTGCCTGTCTCTCTCACAGCTGTGTTTTGATGTTCTGTGTACAATACAGTAGGTTAGTGGTCTGAGTGTAAGGTCTCCCTGGCCTCCCTAGCCTCTCCATCTCGAGCCAATAACTCAATGCCGGTCAAGCAGAGTGCTCAGTGATCTGTTCAGTTACTAGCCCATAGGATGCGTCCCAAATGGTACCCTATTCCCTACATAGTGCACTACCTTTAACTAGAGCCTTATGGGGAATACGATGGCATTTGGGACACAACCCTAGTCTCCCACCACACTACATTACTGCATGGCCTCTCATTGCCAGGGCCTTTTCCACTGGCTCTTCTTCCGGCAGATAGCTATCTGTGTCAGAACCTGTTAAGTAAACTCTGACGCCCCATGTGCGGTTACAGTAGCAGATGTTACTCTTCCCATGAGGGGCCTCATAGGGTCACACAGGCCACACACATAACTGGTCAGCATGCATCAAAATAACAATGTAATAAGACCATTGCAGTCCATCGTGTACATGTACACTACCGTTCAAACATTTTGGGGTCACTTAGAAATGTCCTTGTTTTTGGAATATCTACATAGGCGTACAGAGGCCCATTATCAGCAACCATCACTCCTGTGTTCCAATGGCACGTTGTGTTAGCTAATCCAAGTTTATCATTTTAAAAGGCTAATTGATCATTAGAAAACCCTTTTGCGATTAAGTTAGCACAGCTGAAAACTGTTGTGCTTATTAAAGAAGCAATTAAACTAGCCTTTTTTAAACTAGTTGAGTATCTGGAGCATCAGCGTTTGTGGGTTCGATTACAGGCTCAAAATGGCCAGAAACAAAGAATTTCTTCTGAAACTCGTCAGTCTGTTCTTGTTCTGAGAAATGAAGGCTATTCCATGCGAGAAATTGCCAACAAACTGAAGCTTCATTAGTACCTGCAAAATAGTACCCGCCAAACACCAGTCTCAACGTCAACAGTGGAGAGGCCACTCTGGGATGCTGGCCTTCTAGGCAGAGTTGCAAAGTACTATTTACTGAAGTTGCCAGTTGAGGACTTGTGAGACGTCTGTTTCTCAAACTAGACACTCTAATGTACTTGTCCTCTTGCTCAGTTGTGCACAGAACCCACAAATGCTGATGCTCCAGATACTCAACAAGTCTAAAGAAGGCCAGTTCTTTAGTTTTCAGCTATGCTAACATAATTGCAAAAGGGTTTTCTAATGATCAATTAGCCTTTTAAGATTATAAACTTGGATTAGCTAACAAAACGTGCCATTGGAACACAGGAGTGATGGTTGCTGATAATGGGCCTCTGTACGCCTATGTAAATATTCTATAAAAAATCTGCAGTTTCCAGCTGCGATAGTCATTTACAACATTAACAATGTCTACACTGTATTTCTGATCAATTTGACGTTATTTTAATGGACAAAAGAAAAAGCTTTTCTTTCAAAAACAAGGACATTTCTAAGTGACCCCAAAACTCTTGAACGGTAGTGTATGAAGCAAGGAATATAACCCTTTTTAGTTCTATCCAGCCTGAGGGTTAGAGAATGGATGTCATTTTGTCCAGTATGGCAGTTGAGCTCAAGTCGTTTTCAAGTAGCACATCATATCAGTTGTTTATGCAGTGTCATGAATGAGCGACATGATAGTGCATAACACTGCTCAACACCACAACACCTGATAAATTATACATAATAGTACTTCACAAAGCTATGGTCTCATGTAGGCAACTAGTGAGTAATTGAGTTACTGTCATCACCTGATGGATCTGTGAGGTGCCGTGAGGTGACGCGGAGCATATGATTGGACAGTCAGATAAGGTGATGCATGATTGGACAGTCAGATAAGGAAGAGATAAGGAACTGGAGCTGTAGCTCCTTAGCTCTTCCTGTCAGGGGAAGACAAGCATGTCCTTTACAAACAGAGGAGTAAGGTAGACACAACACCAGACCTGTGTAAACCTGAAAAAAGAGAACACAAGGTTACTCATACTGTACCGGTAGCGACGTGTTCACACTGCAAACATACCGGTTGCATTTTAGCCACAAAACATCCCCACGAAGACTACATTTCCTGCCCTGCTTTTCCTGTCCCTATGACAATCACTTTATATACAAACCAAAGCTTTTAACTTGAAGCTCACAGACACTGCATAAGAGATATCCCTTTCTGTGTGAGATGACATCGGATTCACACACTAACGTAACTATTTGTAACCAATTGCCCCCATTCCGTCTGCTTGCTCTCACTAACAGGGAGGCTCAGCTCGAGGATAGGAATCGAGACAGACACAGATCTGATACACCCGCTGCCTGAGAAAGGGAAGGGATACCTTGTCAGTTGCACAACTGAATGCATTTAACCGAAATGCGTCTTCTGCATTTAACCCAAATCCTCTGAATCGGAGAGGATCATGGAACGGCACCCAGGAAACAGTTGTTTTTGGGGTTAAATGCCTTGCTCAAGGGCAGAACGGCAGATTTTCCCTCCTTGCCAGCTCAGGGATTGAAACCAGCGACCTTTCGGTTACTGCCCCAACGCTCTTAACCGCTAGGTTACCTGACACCAACAGTTGACTCCGCAGATGGCATGTCGGCTGCAACGATCAAGGAGGCACACTGCACTGCATTATTCATGTGTGGTGGTGGGGGAGGGATTTGATGCGGTGGCATGCAGTGTCGCAAGGGCGCAGACGGATTGTAATGTGCAGAGGGGAGCTCCTTCCTCCCCCTCCCTTCCCAGCAACAGGGAGTGGACAGTCATCACATTACACTCCAGCCACTCGGACTGCATGGGAGCTGAAACACTCTCCATCACACCTACTGTCATCATCCACTGGTTCTGGCACTGTGTGGAAAGTGAGCCATCATTTTGCTGGGGGAAAATGATATTAGTATTTACCGATACATATTCTAAAAATATATATATTTTATTTCATTCGTGACAACACCATTTCTTTTTACAAGAAATCCAATTGATACCTAGGTCATTTCCATAGTATACTGCAATGTAGAGATGTCCTAAAGTCCAGCCCAGACATTCTAATACCCAAAGTACATGTATCCTATCCACCCTCAACGAGCTGCACCTGAAAATCAGTACCTTTTAATGGATCTCCATAGTTCCATAGAACATATTTATGTGAACTTCTTTTATATGGCTGTTGGTTACTGTACGTGTGAGTGCAATAGTTTATCAGTGGTAGGGTGGGGAGAGGGTGTTTTCAGCAGTGGTGAAGTTAGCCTCGCTAACCCCTAGAGACAGGTTTATCATACGAGCTAAGTCAGTGTTTTCCCAATGCAGCGGAGGGGAGAGGCCAGAGGGAATGTGTTACAGTCAGCACCTCTTCCATTCTGGGTGAGGCCAAATGACTGACATACAGAAAGAAGCCAATACTGGTGCTACTGCTCCACCTGCAGGCACAGGTTACATGCATGGAGTGTAAAGTGTGTGTGTGTGTGTGCGTGCGTACATGTGTGTGTATATGCGTGCATGCAAGTGTGTGTTTGAGAGGGAGAGACAGACAGAGAGAGGGGGCGGGGTAGGTACAGTAAGAGCACACCTTTCCTCTTTCTCGTCAACTGGACAAAACAAATAAACTTCCATTACTATATTAACATCACATTATGGGGAAACAACCTTGTGAGGAGTTGTTTTTCACAAGGGATCTCGCGTACACGTACAACCAGGCCAAACCATGCTTGCCACTACCCAAGCAAAGAATAGATAGATACTCTATCATTATGGCTTGGATACTATCATGCCAAGGACAGAGAATCCCCAATGAATACATTACATGAAAACGTATTTACCTCCTTACAAAAAACAAGAAGAGACTAGAACAGCGTTTCCCAACTCCAGTCCTCCAGTACCCCCAACAGCACACATTTTTGTTGTCGCCCCGGACAAGCACATACGATTCAACTTGTCAGCTAATCATCAAACCCTCAATGAGTTGAATCAGGTGAGTTTATCTTGGGGAGTCGGGAAACGCTGTACTAGAACATCAAGACTGTAAAACGCCCATCTGTTATTTAAAACTGAAATGCTTCTAGGAGACATACGTATATGGTTGTTTTTCCCTGGACAGAGAAAACAGCAGAGGCAGTGGATGAATGGCATGGAAGTGTGACAGCCAGGGTGGAACCAGGCTCCACTCTAACCTAATGAAAGATGAGTCAATGGGAGAAAGAGCAATGGTATTAAGGGTGGACATAAAATTGAACAGCGTGGGCAGTGCTAGATAACTACTGCCATGGGGATTGATTACAGTAATGTGATCAGGGAGGAACAGCTGTGCTGACCTGAGCTCTCTCTCACTTACTCTTTCACTCACAACAGACCAGAGCAGAGTACCACATGGGTCATTGTCATGGGAGAACTGGCCGTGTCCCCCAAATGGCACCCTATTCCCTTTATAGTGCACTACTTTTGACCAGGGCCCATAGCGCTCTGGTCAAAAGTAGTGCAATGTATAGGGAATAGGGTGCTGTTTGGAACATACCCCTGGAAACTCTGAATACAAGTGCTGAATACAATTTGGATATAAAGTACGACATGTTGACCTCAGAAATTGTACAAATTATTTATATAGCAAATGTTGTGTTACTAAATAGAACAACTAAGTTAAATAAAAAATATTTAAATATCAAATACATTCAGTTATCGTAAATTCACTGATTTCATGTGTTACACTGCCTCGTAATTGCATTGTTAGATTGTTGGTCTCAATTTAAAAAACAGTATAATGGTGCCCTATTTTCTCACACTTCCCCTTTGTGGTAGCTTGGACTTCCCTGTTTTATCGGAATTTTTCACAGAAACTGTACCAGTACCACCACTGAAACGGAAGGCCAAGGTGAAACATCATCTGGTTTGCTGGGAGAGAGCCCACCCAGGGAGATTTCATACACCCAGACATCTCATTCGGATGTTCCATCGGACATCTCAGTATTGAGACAGCTGAGGACTAAGCTCCATTTTGGAGACCTCAACCACAGTTGCACAGTCATCAGGGGTCTCACTAGGATTTATGCCTTCCAGACTAACAGTAAACGGTTACCTCCCCTTCTGAACCAGACTCTGAGGAAGTTGGTTTTGCCACTGTAACAGAACAGGCCTGTATCCCAAATGTCATGCTATTCCCTAATACAATACACTACTTTTGATCAGAGCCCCTATGGCTCTAGTCAAAAGTAGTGGACCACATAGGCCAGGGCTGCCCAACCCTCCTCCTGGAGATCTTCTGTCCTGTGGGTTTTCAGTTCAACCCTAATTTAACACACCTGATTCTACATATTAGCTGCTCAAAAAGACCTTAACTAGCTGAATCAGCTATGCTAAATTAGGGTTGGAATGAAAACCTACAAACAGTAGATCTTCGGGAAGAGGGTTGGGCAGCCCTGATATAGGCGCAGGGGTGGGCAACTCCAGTCCTCAAGGGCCTGATTGGTGACACACTTTTACTCCATCCCTAGCAAACACAGCTGATTAATCAAATTGCATTCAAAACTGAAGATCGTGATTAGGTGATTATTGGAGTCAGGTGTGTTAGCTGGGTCTGGGGCAAAACTGTGACACCAATCAGGCCCTCGAGGACTGGAATTGCTCACCCCTGATATAGGGAATAGGGTGCCATTTGGGACGCAAGTAAGGTTGATTACAGTAAAACTGCAACTGGAAGTGCATGTGTTGTGATAGTGTGAGGGCCGTTCTAAAAACCAAGTATGTATTTTTAACACATTAAAAACAGGAAGAAAAAACAATGTCATCCTCACTGACGATGAATTGAAAACTTTATGATAATGATAAAGTGATTTGGAAAAAGATCTACAACTGTGTTTTGAAATTGAGCATGTCTGCCATTATCTGCCACTATGTGCATTACTGAGTGTTTGGTTGCTGATAGTTCTCCCCTTAATTTAAAATGAATATTTTTTTTATTTTTTGGGGGGGGGGGTAGATCAGCTTTAATGTGGCAGATAAATTATAGCTTCCATCAACGTAATTGTCTGCATCATTTCCAATCCCCCATATATATTTTTTGTAAATATACATACAGCCCCATTCAAAAGTTTGGACAAACCTGACACACCTTCTCATTCTAGGGTGAAATAACACATATGGAATCATGTAATAACCAAAAAAGTGTTAAACAAATCAAAATATATTACATTTTTGAGATTCTTCAAAGTAGCCCCCCTTTGCCTTGATGACAGCTTTACACACTCTTGGCATTCTCTCAACCAGCTTCATGAGGTAGTCACCTGGAATGCATTTCAATTAGCAGGTGTGCCTTGTTAAAAGTTCATGGGGGTATTTCTTTCCTTCTTAATGCGTTTGAGCCAATCAGTTGTTGTGACAAGATATGGGGTGGTATACAGAAGATAGCCCTATTTGGTAAAAGACCAAGTCCATATATTGGCAAGAACAGCTCAAATAAGAAAAGAGAAATGACAGTCCATCAGTTCATCAAATGGCCACCTGGACTATTTGCATTGACCCCTTTTTTTGAGGGATATTTATAATGGACCCGTCTTAAGAGTTGAATGTTCATCATCATTATTGTATTGCTATATTGTTCATATGGTCTGTCTTTGAGTTTATTTTCTTTCACTATCATTATTAATCTGTTATTTTTATTCATTTCTATTTCATCTGTCCGTTTCTCCATTCGTCTTCCCTCCATTTGTTGTAGTTTCCAAGAAAATTAACAAATAGCTGATTGATGCAATGTTTTATATGCACTGCAGAGATAATTCCTTGATGGAAAAGTGTTTTCTCATATGATCCTTATTTAGTATTCGTCAAGAGCTACAGTTTTTTTTCCTATATTGTAAATGTCTTTCACATTATTTGCGGGAAAATGTAAAGAACTTTGAAAGTTTCTTCAAGTGCAGTCGCAAAAATCATCTAGCGCTATGAAACTGGCTCTCATGAGGACCATTTTTATTTTAAATGTAACCTTTTATGAATGTAACCTGCACAGCACGATATCAACCCAGAGCATATCGGACTGCTTCTCTCTACCACATCACCGGATTCCTGCCGCTCTGGATCATTACACCGGATCATCGCAGCTAGCTAGCTGCAAACGAGTGGCTACTGTTAGCTAACGCCTCTGTCCCGAAGCAAACACAAGTTAGCCTTGAGCTAGCCTAGAGCTAGGCCCATATAACAGCTAATTCTAGGGCTACAATACCTCTTTTGCCAATTGGCCTGGACCCTTTATTGTCGTCACGGAGCCCCGCCGATCCATCCCGACTGGTCTGCCGACGTAATCGCCTGATGTGCTCTCAACAGGCTATTCCATTACGATGTCGCCAAAGAACCATCTGCTAGCCCCGGCCTGCTAGCTTTCTGAATGCCGTGTCCCCCGCTCGCCTAGTGTAGTAGTGACTACCGAACGGCCCCCTGACTCACCTATTGCTGCTCATTGGACCCTATGATCACTCGGCTACACAGCTGATGCCCCCTGGAATGTTTCAATAACACGGTACCTCATTTTGTTTATCTGTCAGCCCCAGCCTCGAACTCAGGTCCTGTACGTACCTAACTGACCCATTTACCCGTTGTTGTCTTAGCTCTCCCGATCAACACCTGTGATTGCTTTATGCCTCTCTCTAATGTCAATATGCCTTGTCTACTGCTGTCTCGGCTAGTTTTTATTGTTTTATTTCACTGTAGAGCCCTCAGTCCCACTTAACATGCCTTAGATCGCTCTTTTGTCCCACCCAACACACATGCGGAGACCTCACCCAGCTTAACTGGTGCCCCCAGAGACAAAACCTCTCTCATCGTCACTCAACACCTAGGTTTACCTCCACTGTACTCACATCCTACCATACCCTTGTTTGTACATTATTCCCTGAATCTATTCTACCACGGCCAGAAATCTGCTCCTTTTATTCTCCTTTCCCAATGCACTAGACGACCAGTTCTTATAGCCTTTAGCCATACCCTTATCCTACTCCTCTGTTCCTCTGGTGATGTAGAGGTTAACCCAGGCCCTGTAGCCCCCAGTTCCACTCCTATTCCCCAGGTGCTATCATTTGTTGACTTCTGTAAGCGTAAAAGCCTTGGTTTCATGCATGTTAACATCAGAAGCCTCCTCCCTAAGTGTGTTTTATTCACTGCTTTAGCACACTCCGCCAACCCTGATGTCCTAGCCGTGTCTAAATCCTGGCTCAGGAAGGCCACCAAAAATTCTGAAATTTCCATCCCCAACTACAACATTTCCCGCCAAGATAGAACTGCCAAAGGGGGTGGAGCTGCAATCTGCTGCAGAGATAGTCTGCAGAGTTCTGTCATGCTATCCAGGTTTGTGCCCAAACAGTTCGAGCTTCTACTTTTAAAAATCCACCTTTCCAGAAATAAGTCTCTCACTGTTGCCGCTTGTTATAGACCCCCCCAGCCCCCAGCTGTGCCCTGGACACCATATGTGAATTGATTGCCCACCATTTATCTTTGTACTGTTAGGTGACCTAAACTGGGATATGCTTAACACCCCGGCTGTCCTACAATCTAAGCTAGATGCCCTCAATCTCACACAAATTATCAAAGAACCTACCAGGTACAACCCTAAATCCGTAAACACGGGCACCCTCATAGATATCATCCTGCCCAACCTGTCCTCTACACCTCTGCTGTCTTCAACCAGGATCTCAGAGATCACTGCCTCATTGCCTGCGTCCGCAATGGGTCCGCGGTGAAACGACCATCCCTCATCACTGTCAAATGCTCCCTTAAACACTTCAGCGAGCAGGCCTTTCTAATATCCTGGAAGGATATTGACCTCATCCCGTCAGTAGAGGATGCCTGGTTAATATTTAAAAGTGATTTCCTTGTCATCTTAAATAAGCATGCCCCATTCAAAAAAAATTGAACTAAGAACAAATATAGCCCTTGGTTCACTCAAGACTTGACTGCCCTTGACCAGCACAAAAACATCCTGCGGCGTACTGCATTAGCATGAAATAGCCCCCGCAATATGCAACTTTTCAGGGAAGTTAGGAACCAATATACACAGTCAGTTAGGAAAGTAAAGGCAAGCTTTTTCAAACAGAAATTTGCATCCTGTAGCACAAATTCCAAATGGTTTTGGGATACTGTAAAGTCCATGGAGAATAAGAGCACCTCCTCCCAGCTGCCCACTGCACTGAGGCTAGGAAACACTGTCACCACCGATAAATCTCCGCTAATCAAGAATTTCAATTAGCATTTTTCTATGGCTGGCCATGCTTTCCACCTGGCTACCCCTACCCCGGCTAACAGCTCTGCACCCTCCACAGCAACTGGCCAAAGTCCCCCCCCCCCCGCTTCTCCTTCACCTAAATCCAGATAGCTGATGTTCTGAAAGAGCTGCAAATCTGGATCCCTACAAATCTGGGCTAGACAATCTGTACCCTCTCTTTCTAAAATTATCCGCCGCAATTGTTGCAACCCCTATTACTAGCCTGTTCATCCTCTCTTTCGTATAGTCTGAGATCCCTAAGGATTGGAAAGCTCTTCAAAGGGGGATACACTCCAGACCCAAACTGTTACAGACCTATATCTATCCTGCCCTGCCTTTCTAAAGTCTTCGAAAGCCAAGTTAACAAACAGATCACCGACCATTTCAAATCCCACCGTACCTTCTCCGCTATGCAATCTGGTTTCTGAGCTGGTCAAGGGTGCACCTCAGCCTGACTGCCTCGCCTGGTTCACTAACTACTTCTCAGATAGAGTTCAGTGTGTCAAATCGGAGGGCCTGTTGTCCGGACCTCTGGCAGTCTCTATGGGGGTGCCACAGGGTTCAATTCTCGGGCCGACTCTTATCTCTGTATATATCAATGATGTCGGTCTTGCTGCTGGTGATTCTCTGATCCACCTCTACGCAGACGACACCATTCTGTATACTTCTGGCCCTTCTTTGGACACTGTGTTAACAAACCTCCAGATTAGCTTCAATGCCATACAACACTCCTTCCGTGGTTTCCAACTGCTCTTAAATGCAAGTAAAACTAAATGCATGCTCTTTAACCGATTGCTGCCCGCACGACTAGCATCACTACTCTGGATGGTTCTGACTTAGAATATGTGGACAACTACAAATACCTAGGTGTCTGGTTAGACCGTAAACTCTCCTTCCAGACTCACATTAAGCATCTCCAATCCAAAATTAAATCTAGAATCAGCTTCCTATTTCGCAACAAAGCCTCCTTCACATATACTGCTAAATATACCCTCGTAAAACTGACTATCCTACCGATCCTTGACTTTGTCAATGTCATTTACAAAATAGCCTCCAACACTCTTCTCAGCAAATTGGATGTAGTCTATCACAGTGCCATCTGTTTTGTCACCAAAGCCCCATATACTACCCACCACTGCGACCTGTATGCTCTCGTTGGCTGGCCTTCGCTTCATTTTCGTCGCCAAACCCACTGGCTCCAGGTCATCTATAAGTCTTTGCTAGGTAAAGCCCCACCTTATCTCAGCTCACTGGTCACCATAGCAACACCCACTCGTAGCACGCACTCCAGCAGGTATATTTCACTGGTCATCCCCAAAGCCAACTCCTCTTTGGCTGCCTTTCCTTCCAGTTCTCTGCTGCCAATGACTGGAACGAATTGCAAAAATCACTGAAGCTGGAGACTTATATCTCCCTCACTAACTTTAAGCGTCAGCTTTCAGAGCAGCTTACTGATCATTGCACCTGTACACAGCCCATCTGTAAATAGCCCACCCAACTACCTCATCCCCATATTGTTATTTATTTTTTGCTGTTTTGCACCCCAGTATCTCTACTTGCACATCATCATCTGCACATCTATCACTCCAGTGTTAATCCTAAATTGTAATTTTTTCACCACTATGGCCTATTTATTGCCTTACCTAATTAATCTTACTGCATTTGCAAACACTGTATATAGATGTTTCTATTGTTTTTCTATTGTGTTATTGATGGTTTAATTTGTTTATCATGTGTAACTCAAAGTACTGCTTTGCTTTATCTTGGCCAGGTCGCAGTTGTAAATGAGAACTTGTTCTCAACTGGCCTACCTGGTTAAATAAAGGTGAAATAAAAATGTATAAATATATATATATTTTTTGTGGTATCCAATTGGTAGTTACAGTCTTGTGTCATCGCTGCAACTCCCGTATGGACTCAGGAGAGGCGAAGGTCAAGAGCCATGCGTCCTCCGAAACACAACCCAGCCAAGCCGCACTGCTTCTTGACACAATGCCCGCTTAACCCGGATGCCAGCCGCACCTATGTGTCGGAGGAAACACTGTGCACCTGGCGACCGTGCATTGTGCCCGGTCCGCCACAGGAGTCACTAGTGCATGATAGGACAAAAACATCCCTGCTGGCCAAACCCCCCCCTAACCCAGACAGCGCTGGGCCAATTGACGCCCCATGGGTCTCCCGGCCGCGGCCGGCTGCGACAGAACCTGGACAGCTAGCACTGCGATGCAGTGCCTTAGACCATTGCGCCACTCAGGAGGCCCCTTTTGTTTGTTTTTAGTCCCATCCTTCAGCTCCACTCAACCCCTCCCATCTATCTCTGAACTCCATCCATCCAGTTTTTATTTCTATTTGCGATATATTTTTCAACTGTGCTGTGATGTTTGACAAAAGTTCTGAACCTTTGTATTCTCATAGATTCTACATATAGTAAATTAAAGATATATTATATTATTATATTATTGATCGATATTATTGACTGTGACTTTTTAAATCACTCAGCAGTGATATTTGCAGAGTTAGCTCCAGATAAATGTTGCAATTCTTCAGCCATTCCTGAACCTGAGACCAAAAACAAGCTACATATGGATAGTACCAAAACAATTGATGTAATGATTCTGTCTCTTCGCAGCAAAATCTGCAAAGCTAGGATGGTTGTATCCTCCATACAGTACATTCGGAAAGTATTCAGACCCCTTCACTTTTTACACATTTTGTTAAATTACAGGTTTTTAGAAGTTTTTGAAAATGTATTAAAGGTACAAAACTGAAATATTCCATTTACGTAAGTATTCAGACCCTTTACTCAGCACTTTGTTGAAGCACTTTTGGAAGCAATTACAGCCTCAAGTCTTCTTGGGTATGAAGCTACAGGCTTGGTACACCTGTATTTGGGGAGTTTCTCCGATTATTCTCTGCAGATCCTCTCAAGCACTGTCAGGTTGGATGGAGAGCATCACTGCACAGCTATTTTCAGGTCTCTCTAGAGATGTGAGATCGGGTTCAAGTCCGGGCTCAGGCTGGGACACTCAAAGACATTCAGAGACTTGTCCTGAAGCCACTCATGCGTTGTCTTGGTGGTGTGCTTAGGGTCGTTGTCCGATTGGAAGGTGAACCATCGCCCCAGTCTGAGGTCCTGAGTGCTCTGGAGCAGGTTTTCATCAAGGATCTCTCTGTACCTTGTTCAGATCATCTTTCCCTCGATCCTGACTAGTCTCCCAGTCCCTGCCGCTGAAAAAACATTCCAACAGCATGATGCTGCCACCACCGTGCTTCACCGTAGGGATGGTATTGGCCAGGTGCTGAGCGGTGCCTGGTTTCCTCCACACGTGACGCTTGGCATTCAGGCCAAAGAGTTCCATCCTGGTTTCATCAAACCAGAGAATCTTGTTTCTCATGGTCTGAGAGTCCTTATGGGGCCTTTTGGCAAACTCCAAGCAGGCTGTCATGTGCCTTTTACTGAGGAGTGGCTTCTGTCTGGCCACTCTACCATAAAGGCCTGATTGGTGGAGTGTGGAGCATGGTAGTATGTATAATAAGAAACGCCCAAAGACGCCCTATTGGGATATGAGATACTGTACAGCAGGGGTCAGCAACAGGCGGCCCGCGGGCCAAAACCTCCCCGCAGTTTATTTATTTTTTGTAAAAAAAAAGTTTTATTACGATACTTAGATTGACGCATCGGTGTGTCAGTTGACTCTAGGGGGATTTATTCACTAAACTTTTTTAGAGAAACAGGTGGTATTGTTTGCCCTCTCTCTCTCCACACAGTTTCTTCTTGCTTAGTTCCAGAGAATTCATACATGTCTGAACTATCTACTTTAACGAACCATGATTACAGCATCTATTGTTAGGGGTTTCGCTGGCATGCACCTGCTCTTCAAAGAGCCGTTAAAGATGCAGTCTGGCATCTTAAGCACACAATTCGTAACATTTAAAAAATATATATATTTGCAGGACTGAACGGATCATACGAACTGAATGACGTAGTACACAATTCTGCCCAATTTTCCGGGACTCATTTTGGCTCGTGCTATGGTTATTATTAGTGATGTTACGTTTGATACCGGAGCTCTGAGCCTTGCGTCAAAATCGCTAAGCAACTTACTTCAAAGCAGTGTGCCGATGCCTGTATCACTTTATCAGAAGCACGTGATCAATGACGTCCGCAGCTTTGTTTGGTTATAGCGTGTGGGACGTCATCTTTAATAGTTTGGCTGCTCTAAAATTATTTGAACAAGCAGGTGCCACTAGTGTAAACTGTGTTGATCAAAGTCTCGAGTAATGAACCTATTTTCGACACAATTGGCTGGGAAGCGTCAATGCTTCAGGAAGCTTCGTTTCCCCATCACTACTTATTATAGAAAACAAAAACTATCATGAAATGATTTAGTAAACTGAATTTTTTTTATTAACAAACCCGTTTGAAAAACGAAAACTATACTGAAACTATTATATTTGACTCCAAAACTAAGTAAAATAAAATTATAACTGTATGTTCAGTTTTTTTTAAACTTTTTTTAATTTATTTTTTTAATTTGGGTAAAACATTTAATGGCGTTATCAATGGGGTTTAAAAAATAATAATTCTAATGGGGTTTTGAAGCTTTTGAATCTGGCGGGTCACATTAAGATTGACTTTTAATTTAAAATGTATTGTAAAGACCCTGGGTTTATAAGCGCGGAAATCGACTCTGCCGCACGAGCATGCTTTTGCGGCACAGTCGATAGCGCGCCGGACCTTGGGCTAGGTCGAGGGTTCGAGACCTGCTCCTTGCTGTTTCATTACATTATATTCAACGAAATGACGCTCAAACATTGCACGCGTCAACCAATGGTTGCGTACCAATTAATCAACTTTGCAAGTCGGGCACCAGATCGCTATAACATCGTTCGTGTTCCTCTGCTCAGACGTTGCTGACGCATACCAGATCGACCAACGCCTAGATACAGTTGAAGTCAGAGGTTTACATACACTTAGGTTGGAGTCATTAAAACTAGTTTTTCAACCACTCCACAAATTTCTTGTTAATAAACTATAGTTTTGGCAAGTTGGTTAGGACATCTACTTTGTGCATGACACAGTCATTTTTCCAACAATTGTTTACAGAGAGATTATTTCACTTATAACTCACTGTATCACAATTCGAGTGGGTCAGAAGTTTACATACACTAAGTTGACTGTGCCTTTAAACAACTTGGAAAATTACAGAAAATGATGTCATGGCTTTAAAAGCTTCTGATAGGCTAATTGACATCATTTGAGTCAACCTGTCGATGTATTTCAAGGCCTACCTTCAAACTCAGTGCCTCTTTGCTTGACATCATGGGAAAATCAAAAGAAATCAGCCAAGACCTTAGAAAATAAATTGTAGACCTTCACAAGTCTGGTTCATCCCTGGGGGCAATTTCCAAACGCCTGAAGGTACCACGTTCATCTGTACAAACAATAGTACGCAAGTATAAACACCATGGGACCACGCAGCCGTCATACCGCTCAGGAAGGAGACGCGTTCTGTCTCCTAGAGATGAACATATTTTGGTGCGAAAAGTGCAAATCAATCCCAGAACAATAGCAAAGGACCTTGTGAAGATGCTGGAGGAAACAGGTATAAAAGTATCTATATCCACAGTAAAAAAGAGTCCTATATCGACATAACCTGAAAGGCCGCTCAGCAAGGAAGAAGCCACTGCTCCAAAACCTCCATAAAAAAGCCTGACTACGGTTTGCAACTGCACATGGGGACAAAGATCGTACTTTTTGGAGAAATGTCCTTTGGTCTGATGAAAGAAAAATGGAACTGTTTGGCCATAATGACCATCGTTATGTTTGGAGGAAAAAGGGGGATGCTTGCAAGCCGAAGAACACAAAGTTGTGGCAAAATGGCTTAAGGACAACAAAGTCAAGATATTGGAGTGGCCATCACAAATCCTTGACCTCAATCATATAGAAAATGTGTGGGCAGAACTGAAAAAGTGTGTGCGAGCAAGGAGGCCTACAAACCTGACTCAGTTACACCAGCTCTGTCAGGGAAAATGGTCCAAAATTCACCCCATTTATTGTGGGAATCTTGTGGAAGGCTACCCGAAACGTTTGACCCAAGTTAAACAATTTAAAGCCAATGCTACCAAATACTAATTGAGTGTATGTAAACTTCTGACCCACTGGAAATGTGATGAAAGAAATAAAAGTTGAAATAAATCATTCTCTCTACTATTATTCTGACATTTCACATTCTTAAAATAAAGTGTTGATCCTAACTGACCTAAGACGGCGAATTTTTACTAGGATTAAATGTCAGGAATAGTGAAAAACTGAGTTTAAATGATTTTGGCTAAGGTGTATGTAAACTTCCGACTTCAACTGTAGGTATTATACATATCAACTAACCGCGATACTTCGGCGCAACGGTGTGTGTGGAGTGCCGGATGGTCTCGGAGGAGAGTCGTTGTCTTTCTCAGAAAAGTGAAACCATCTCTCTAGAGAAACAGATGGGCAATGTGTTAGGAGGTTGTGGGTTACGGATAGAGAGCACTGTTTTTTTTCTGCTGGGTTTTCACTGAAATGAAGAAGATACACATTACAGAGAAATAACTGACAGCGATTCCTCTTCAGTTTAGCACATATTATTATCACACTGTCAGCGTCATACCTTGGAAAATAAATTGAACATTCTCAAAATTGTAATAGTCTGACTTTCCTTAAATAGTCTGAGTTGTACGTTTGCTCCCACACCTTGTTGACATAACTGATGGAGGCCCCTCGAAACCACATCCCGTATGAAACGGTCGTAGCGTTGTTTAGTGCAGTGGTGGAAAAAGTACCAAATTGTCATACTTGAGTAAAAGTAAACATACCTTAATAGAAAATGACTCAAGTAAAAGTGAAAGTTACCCAGTAAAATACTACTTGAGTAAAAGTATAAAAGCATTTGGTTTTAAATATACTTAAGTATCAAAAGTAAATGTCATTGCTAAAATATACTTAAGTATCAAAAGTAAAAGTACAAGTATAAATCATTACAAATTCGGCACCATATTTTTTTGTTACATTTTTTAAAGATAGCCAGAGGCACACTCCAACACTCAGACATAATTTACAAACAAAGCATTTGTGTTTAGTGAGTCAGATCAGAGACAGGAGGGATGACCAGGGAGGTTTTCTTGAGAAGTGCGTGAATTTTACCCTTTTCCTGTCCTGCTAAGCATTCGAAATGTAAAGAGTACTTTTGGGTGTCAGGGAAAATGTATGGAGTAAAAAGTAAATTATTTTATTTAGGAATGTAGTGAAGTAAAAGTAAAAGTTGTAAAAAAAAATATAAATAGTAAAGTAAAGTACAGATACCCCAAAAACATACTTAAGTAATACTTTAATGTATTTTTACTTAAGTACTTTACACCACTGTTTTAGTGTAGCAAGGGAGGGGAGGTCAGCGTTAGTGGACCCTGTCGGCCTACCTGAAGCATGAATGTTAATGAACCTGTTATTGGTTTTTAAGGAATCTGGTGAGGGCCCAAATCAACACTTTATTGATTAGTCACACCAGAAACACCATCTCGTAACTCTCGTTGCTCGATTTGACAAGCTTGACAGGACACAGTTACAGCTCCTTCTCAAACACTAATTTGTGTCAGAGGATGCATCGCAAATAGCACCCTATTCCCTAGATAGTGCACTACTTTTGACCAGAGCCATATGGGCCCTGTTCAAAAGTAGTGCCCTATATAGGGAACAGGGTGTCATTTGTGATTCACACAGAGATGGAAAAGTGGTTATACACCCTCAGAGCTCACACTGTACCAGCTCTTATGAAAGTGGGCAGCAGACAGTTGCAACTTCTGGTTAACCAGTGTCTTTTTTTGTCACTATTTTGGCCCACATCTCAGATCTGAGAATACACTGTACTAAAGACAAAGTGGGTGTCTGTGTTGACAGAGACAGGACATTCTGAGTATAGAGACCTTCACCCTCAAGGTCGGCATTTCCAACAGGTTTCCGTGTTATACCGTAACTACAGTATACATGTACTATAATAACCTGCCCTGATTCAATACCAAAGTGATAGAATGTGATCAAACCCATTGAAGCCATTTAGGACCAGGATGAGCCATCGCCCTCCATGTCATGACATACACTCTGTGTGTACCGTGAATCATTCTCTATCATCTAGTTCCCAGGTCAAACCGTCATCCATCCATCTCGAGACATCATGCATGATCAGAAAATCTCACAGAAATGTGGCGTTTCAAAATTCCCCTAGATTGACCTCTGTCTGCCCTTTCACTGGCTGTCAGTGAAGCCCTATCAGTCACCCTGAAATATGGCCAACCACAACAACTGTATGCCGATCCTTTCTCAGAGAGCTGTGACAATGCAAGCCATATGGTGACAGACTCCTAAACCCACAATGAGTGATAGGGGTCATGTGAAAGAGATGTACAAGACTATGGGGTGTGACCAACATTATAATTCACTATACCTCTGGGGAGCCCTCATCCAAAGGGAAGCCATGATGACTTGTCCGTCTCTCTGTGTGTCTGCCTCTGTAAGTATGTTCTGTTCGCTCAGCGGGAGACCCTGAAGGTCATCATCTCCTCTGTTATTTTCTGTTCTCTAGCCCATCTGCTTGAGGTGAGGTGGGGAATACACAATTGGGAGCAGAGTACCCTAAAAACACCAGGGAAGTACATGGTACTGTACAGGCTAACCAAAATCGCATTTAAAGGAAATTAGCATTTTGTAATGTAACATCTTGTCAATTACAATTATTATCGAAATTGTTGAAGATTTGCGGCATATTGGTCATGAACGATGCACAACCAAACCAAAAATCAACAGTAATAGACCGTTAGATCTCGGTCTGACTATTTTCCCACTGAGAAAAGGTATGCGGATATCACAGTGATCCTTTCTACTGTAGCTCCATGGGAGCCTCACGATAACTGATGAGAGAAGAGAGGAGAGTGGAGAGGTACTGCATTGTGGGTCACAGTGGGAGAGGGGCCTGAGAAGAAGAAGGTTGCCACGACATGCTGGGAGGTTGTCAGGGTGACGGAGTGCCATTCTAAGGGA
The DNA here is from genome assembly GCF_016432855.1 of Salvelinus namaycush. Lineage (NCBI taxonomy): Eukaryota > Metazoa > Chordata > Actinopteri > Salmoniformes > Salmonidae > Salvelinus > Salvelinus namaycush. Next base: position 2,042,135 of record NC_052339.1, on the reverse strand, counting down.
GATGGTTCCACACCCAACGAGCGTGTCAAACATTTTGCATCTGAACTGAACTGAGGTGCTTTGATACAGTTGCATGGCCGGGCAAAGGCTACACATTCCATTTTCACTACACATCCTAGACTTTCTCTCTCTCCTTTTGATTTTCTCCTTCCCTCAAGGACATCCAAAACATGTAAGACCTCACCCAACACCAACCTGCTCTCCCTCTCGCTCCCTTCTTTATTCCTTTCCTTGCCCTTCCTCCTCCTCTCCCCTCTTCCCGTCTCTGCCAGTGCAGTGATACTGCAGAGCTGAGGGACACACCCATCAACATGCTCTCCTCCTCTCTCTCTCTCTCTCTCTCTCTCTCTCTCTCTGTCTATCCCTCTCTCTCTGACCCTGAATGTTTCTCTAACATACTGCAGATAATACCGCAGTGCCCACCCAAGGACTAGCCCCCTCTCTCACTCTCTCTTTCTCTCTCCGGCATTGTCATATAAAAGAGAAGCCAGTTTGGAAGAATTTCAGTGTTTCTACTGTTAGGATCTTCACATTGTTTTTGCGAGAATGTGAGGAAAAAAGTGAATGTACAGGGAGGATCCCAAAAGAAGTGAGCAATATCACTGGAATGCCCTCTACAAGGAGAGGGAGGTATACTGATCATTCTCTCAATGTTTTTAGAATGACCCATCAGGAAGAGAGGATTATTAAACGGGAAAGCCAATGAGTCAAACATGGTGACACATTCTGTGAATGAATGGGCGGACATGGAATTTATTTGATATCCTGTTAATGTTTTCACGGAGAGAAGTAGAGAGCTTGGGTCTACAAGGATCATGCAAAAACATGATTCTGAGATTATTGGCTTCAAAGTTCCAAACCCTCATTGGTTTGAATGGTGTCAGCAATTTTTTTATCTTGTATTCCTTTGAACTGAACATAAATTGTGGGTATATATAGAGTACTATATAGGTAGAGAACATTGAACAGAACAAGGCTACTGTATGTCAATAACTCAATTTTGACAAGAATGCAGTGCCGTGAAAGGGAAATCCAATTTTAACGTTCAAGAATCAAGCATATGAAACCGTTTGTTTATGGCCTCAAATCTCGACTCTCTCTATCTCTCTGACCCTAAATGTTTCTCTAACATACTGCAGATAATACCGCAGTGCCCACCCAAGGACTAGCCCCCTCTCTCACTTACTCTCCCTCTCTCGCTGGCCAATGTCATATTAAAGAAAAAGCCAGTTTGGAAGAATTTCAGAGTGTTTATACTGTTAGGGTCTTCACATTGTTTATGAGAGAATGAGAGGAAAAAAGTGAATTTAGAGGGAGGATCCCAAAAGAAGAGAGCAGTGTCACTGGAATGCCCTCTACAAGGAGAGGGAAGTACACCACAGATGTTCCATTATATTGACCAGATACTCCATTGGCCACTGAAAAGAAATGTCTTAAAAAATGGAAGGCAGTCAGGAGGAGGCAAGATCTAGTGGGACCATTCTAGCCAATGTGAGAGCAGATACACGTGTGAATAACCTCAATAGTTATCCAGATCCTTGGGGCATCACTACCCTCCATTGAAGTTGAAATGTAATGGTTAAGGTACTGTAATGGTTAAGGTACCGGTTAAGGTTAGGGTTTAGAGTATGGAAGTCCCAAGAACAGCACTAATAGGCACAACTTCTAAATAAAGTTGCCAGGTTGTCACGTGTCCTAATTATATCAGTACACTAGTAATAACCTAAGCATTACGCAACTTCTATAATAAAATAAACCTCATGTAGCAAATAAGCCATTCCATTTTTAGTTGACAAATTTCGACACTCTCATTGACCTCCATACAAAAACTTCTCTCTTGGTGAGGCATTTTTTTCAAAAATACGCCACCTGTTGCAGAGTTATCCCTCTCGCTTGGCCTCTTCCTCTCTGGGTGTACTGATCATTCGGTTTCCACTAGATAACACAGCCACAAAGTCAGATTCCGCAGCCAGAAAATCTAAATGGTCTTTTTGGTCTTAATTGAAGGTTAGGTTTAGGCATAAGGTTGTAAAAACATGATTCTGAGATAATTGGCTTTAAAGTTGAATGGTGTCAGCAATTTGATCTTGTATTCTTTTGAACTTAACATGAACTTGGGATATGTAGAGTACATATAGATAGAGAACATTGAACAGAACAAGGTTATGTCGATAATTCAAATTTTGTCAAAGAACAAAAAGAGCAGACACAATTAGAACTGTCAACGTTGAACCAAGTGCCATCAAACATGATATTAAACCATTTGTTCTGGCCTCAAATCACTACTTCTTTGCCGTTTTCTCATCAGTGTCCTTCAAAAAATACATGAAGAAATCAAAATGATGGCAAAAAATATAAAATGGCTCCTTTATCTTGGAGCCAGACTCCTTAAAACCTGCATTAGCAATGTTTATGCAGCATCTTTCTTTAGACAACTGCACCTTGCGCCAAGACATATTTTCAGAACTGGAAGCGTCGACCTGCTGTGAGTAAAATAATGTCACACTATGTCTTATTTATCAAGCGTCTCAAAGTATGAGTGCTGATCCAGGTTCAGGTCCCCCTATCCATGTAATCATATTCATTGTGATCTAAAAGGCCAAACTGATCCTAAATCAGCAATCCTACTCTTAGGCCCCTGGTCTAAATCAGTTAGCAAGAATAGCAACGACCAAACATTGCAGATCCCGAGGACCAGAGTTGCCCAACCATGCCTTATATTGAAGAAATGGTGACCTCTTCTGGCCCTGCCTTCCATGTGTTGTGTGTAGATAGAGTAACTGGTGGGGGCTAATATAGCTTTGACTGACTCATCTGTTGTTTCCCTAGCAGTTTATTGCCGTTCCATTAAACTGGAACCTCCATAAACAAATTAATGTTATTCTTTTCAGCAAGTTTTTTTGGTGAGTCAAACGTCCCGTAATGTACACTACATGACCAAAAGTATGTGGACACCAGCTCATCAAACATCTCATTCCAAAATCATGGGCATTAAAATGGAGTTGGTCCCCACTTTGCTGCTATAACAGCCTTGATTCTTTTGGGAAGGCTTTCCACTAGATGTTGGAACAATGCTGCGGGGACTTGCTTCCATTCTGCCACAAGAGCATTAGTGAGGTCGGGCACTGATGTTGGGCAATTAAACCTGACTCGCCAATTCATCCCAAAGGTGTTTGCTGGGGTTCAGGTCAGGGCTCTGTGTAGGCCAGTCAAGTTCTTCCACACCGGTCTCGACAAACTATTTCTGTATTGACCTCACATGCTGAAACAGGAAAGGGCCTTCCCCAAACTTTTGCCACAAAGTTGGAAGCACAGAATCATCTAGAATGTCATTGTATGCTGTGGCGTTAAGAGTTCCCTTCACTGGAACTAAGGGGCCTAGCCCGTACCATAGAAAACAGCCCCAGACAATTATTCCTCATCCACCAAACTTTATAGTTGGCACTATGCATTGGGGCAGGTAGTGTTCTCCTGGCATCCGCCAAACCCAGATTCGTCCGTCGTACTGCCAGATGGTGAAGCGTGATTCATCACCCCAGAGAACGCATTTCCACTGCTAAAGAGTCCATTGGGGGCGAGCTTTACACCACTCCAGCCGACACTTGGCATTGCGCATGGTGATCTTAGGCTTGTGTGCGGCTGCTTGGCCATGGAAACCCATTTCATGAAGTTCCTGACAAACAATTATTGTGCTGACGTTGCTTCCAGAGGCAGTTTGAAACTCGGTAGTAAGTGTTGCAACCAAGGACAGACGATTTTTATGTACTATGTGCTTCAGCACTTGGCGGTCCCATTCTGTGAGCTTGTGTGGCCTACCACTTTGTGGCTGTGCCATTGTTGCCCCTCGACATTTCCATTTCACAATAACAGCACTTACAGTTGACCTGGGCAGCTCTAGCAGGGCATACATTTGACTATCTGACTTCTTAAAAAGGTGGCCTTCTATGACGGTGCCACGTTTAAAGTCACTTAGCTCTTCAGTAAGGCCATTCTACTGACAATGTTTGTCTATGGAGATTGCATTGCTGTGTACTCAAATGTATATACCTGTCAGCAACGGGTGTGGCTGAAATAGCCGAATCCATTAATTTGAAGGAGTGTCCACATACTTTTGTATATATAGTGTATTTCGTTGTGTAGAAAATGTTTTTCTTGCTCTAGCTAAGTTTGACTACATGGTGTTTTCTAGAAAATATGCAGGGTAAGCACAGAGAGTCATTTGTAGAAAACAAGAGTTCTCTGTTTATTTTTCCCAGCGGCAACATACTGTCAACAACAGTACAGACTCACAACTTTAAAAATGATTTGCACACATCTCAGTTTGAAATGTTCAAGGAAAAATACAACACAACTATGAAAAATGGCATACACTCAAATCACACTCAAAACCTATAAAAAAATATAAAACATTAACAGTACAAACTTTTTAATCGTCTTAATTCCGACAAGTACCATTCAGAGAACAAAACATTGAACACAACTGAGCAAACAAATAAAACTTGAACCATACTTTTTTTTTTTAAATAGAACAAATACGTCATTTCGTCATGCAGAAGATGTAACATTAAATAATAAATCAAACAAAAAATAATATATATTTCTCTATATAGCTCTCTTTTTAAAATGTTCAAGTCAAAGCACTCCCATCTCTTACACAGGGAAAAACTCAAATCATTTTTTTTTTAAACAACAGAGAACCCACAATGCTTTCATAGCTGCCATCTTGTTGTATGGCCTTTATCGAAAACATTTAAATCTCAGCAACATCTTTTTGGCACAAAAAATACGTGCATAATGGCAGTAGCATTTTGCATTATAAAAAGTGCAGCTCTTTCTCCATTTAAAATAAAATAAAACAAAACATTCTGTGCACCGACGGCGTTGGGGAGAGAGCATCGACGTCTCCCGAAACCGGGCGTGAGGCGAGCGGTTGTACCAGAGTTTCAGTCCTACTGCAGCATGCTCTTGATGGTCTTGTTGGTCGATTCGTCATTCAAATGCTTGGTTGTGTACCTGCAAGAGACAGATGAATAGACAGACCAGACAGAGCGATCAGTGCCAGGATCTGTGAACGTAACACGACTGCTCTTGCAGAGTGTGTGAGAAAGCCTTGATGACAGTATCACAGCTTTGAACTCAGAGACAGATGTGCAATCCCAGAAAGACAGAAAGAAAGAGAAGAGAGGGCTGGAGGCGGGAGGCTTTGACCCAGGAGTGACCTCACGTGACTGGAAAAGAGTGACTGAGCGTGCCCGAAGGACCTGATGATGTGATGTGCAGATGTGTGCGCGGTTAACACGGAAATGGCCTGGTCAGCTGCGAACAGCTGCGAGAGCGTGAGCCACTTAGATTTAAGAAGAGAGCAGGGCGCCGGGGCTCAAAGAAATGTAATCCTCTCTGATCTTCAATAATCTAAAACTGTGGGATTCCACATTTAACACAAACACTAAACAACACATTATTTTAATACCTCTTAACGTGTTGGGGGGAAAAAACGGAATAATGAAGGAAAAGTGGCCAAATATGGCTGTATTTTATTTCACAGTAAGTATGCTACTGTCTGTTAAAGTGTGAGAAGAAAAAGGTTGCAACAGTATTATGTAAAACATATTCTCTGTTAAAGAAAAGCATTGTTCAGCTATATACAAGGTGGGCCTTACCTGAGAGCGTTTAAAAGGCCTTCTACGCTGTTGGGCGGTTGATCTCGGAGGACCTTGATGCACCCTTTCATCTGTGAAGCAGAAAACACCATGTTGAGATTAATCAGTGTTGTGTGTGTGTGTGTGTGTGTGTGTGTGTGTGTGTGTGGCCAATCCTGGGAGCCTTGCTGACATAGCTCCACCCTGCACTCACATCAATCTTGGAAGACTTGAAGAAGGCTCCGACAGGATGCACATAGTCATAGAGGATGATGACGCCAACCATGACGCGCAGGCAGAACGAAACCGTCTCCTCACTGGTGAAGCGGCTACGGTACTCCCTGGAAACACAGAAAGGCAATGAGATTGCTGATCACGGATGTTTCCCCTGTCCATATAATAGGGTGTCCAATCAAAAACGCATCTTTTGACCAATGAGTAAAATAATATGTTAATATTTTATAGATACTCCTCTAAGAAAATCAATGGTCCAAACCTCATGTCTCTATCATAATCCGTTCAAAGTTATTTGAGTTTTTACCCTTGTAGGATGTCCAAAATCAGGGTGACTAAATCAATGGAGGCCAGAGAAAAAAAGTGGTCAAAAATCAGGAAAATCATGTCAGTTACACTGGGTGTTGTGCGAGAATTAAGGTTAACAGAGGACATAAAACAATATAAAAGGTAAGATAGATATCGATTTTGAGACATGACATTTCATATTTTATTATACGCTTTTCATATTAATGCAAAATTCCTGTTCTTTTTTGAAGATTTCTCACAAAAACAAGCGTATCTCTGTGAAATGTCAATGGAGCACTGAGCGTACCTCAAGCTTTTCACTTTCAAAGCTTTTTACAGTAAATTAATTTTGTGTCATGTTAATTTCGCTATTTGCAACCCACGAAAACAGCTTTGCAGATGACCACCACAACATGTAAAATCCTAAAAGTTGCTGCTCAGAGCTCTGTGATTATTATCGGATGTATTAGGTTATGAAATCCAACCTTTTAGATATAATGTTAATGATATGTTAGAGAAAGACACCACTGAACAATTCAAAACATGAAGAATCATATTTGTCTAAGTAACATTTATTTTCTAACATAAAGATGTGAAATTTCATCCCCAAAGTACATTTTTCACCCGCTCTGTGCAGAGTGGATGGACACCCCACACCAGGGTTCCCCAACTGGCGGGTCATTTTATTTGGCCCCTTAAGTTTTTTGTGGGTCATACAATATTGTAAAAACATAAGCAAATCAGCTTGAATCAGGGGTTGGAACCGGTTCAGGGAACAGAACCGAAAACCGAAAAGAACAACATTTAACATTCTGTTAAAATGTAACATATTTCAAGTTAAACTGTAGTTAGTTTGTATCCCGTTTGGTGAATAATTACTGTATTAATGGAGTTTGGACCAAAAAACTGTGTACAGTGCCATGCAAAAGTATTCAACCCCTTGACGTTTTTCCTATTTTGTTGCATTACAACCTGTAAATGGATTTTTATTTGGACTTCATGTAATGTAACAAAATAGTCTAAATTGGTGAAGTGAAATGAAAAAAATTACTTCTTTCAAAAAAAATATAAATTGAACAGTGGTGCATGCAGATGTAGTCACCCCCTTAAGCACCGAAATAAGATCTGGTGCAACAAATTACCTTCAGAAGTCACATAACTAGTTAAATAAAGTCCAACTGTGTGCAATCTAAGTGTCACATGATCTGTCACATGATCTTAGTAGATATACACCTGTTCTGAAAGGCCCCAGAGTCTGCAACACCACTAAGCAAGGGGCACCACTAAGCAAGCGGCACCATGAAGACCAAGGACCTCTCCAAACAGGTCAAGGACAAAGATGTGGAGAAGTACTGATCAGGGTTGGGTTATAAAAAAGTATCTGAAACTTTGAACAATCCCACAGAGCACCATTAAATCCATTATAAAAAAAAATGGAAAGAATATGGCACCACAACAAACCTGCCAAGAGAGGGCTGCCCACCAAAACTCACAGACCAGGCAAGGAGGGCATTAATCAGAGAGGCAACAAAGAGACAACCCTGAAGATAACCCTGAAGAGCTCCACAGCGGAGATTGGAGTACCTGTCCATAGGACCACTTTAAGCCGTACACTCCACAGAGCTGGGCTTTATGGAAGAGTGGCCAGAAAAAAATAAGCAAACACGTTTGGTGTTTGCCAAAAGGCATGTGGGAGACTCCCCAAACATATGGAAGAAGGTACTCTGGTCAGATGACTAAAATTGAGCTTTTTGGCCATCAAGGAAAACGCTATGTCTGGCGCAAACCCAACACCTCTCATCACCCCGAGAACACTATCCCCACAGTGAAGCATGGTGGTGGCAGCATCATGCTGTGGGGATGTTATTCATTGGCAGGGACTGGGAAACTGGTCAGAATTGAAGAAATGATGGATGGCGCTAAATACAGGGAAATTCTTGAGGGAAACCCGTTTCAGTCTTCCAGAGATTTGAGACTGGGACAGTGGTTCACCTTCCAGCAGAACAATGACCCTAAGCATACTGCTAAAGCAACACTTGAGTGGTTTAAGGGGAAACATTTAAATGTCTTGGAATGGCCTTTCAAAGCCCAGACCTCAATCCAATTGAGAATCTGTGGTTTGACTTAAAGATTGCTGTACACCAGAAGAAACCCATCCAACTTGAAGGAGCTGGAGCAGTTTTGCCTTGAAGAATGGGCAAAAATCCCAGTGGCTAGATGTGCCAAGCTTATAGAGACATACCCCAAGAGACTTGCAGCTGTAATTAATGCAAAAGGTGGCTTACAAAGTGTTGACCTTAGGGAGTGAATAGTTATGCACGGTCAAGTTCTGTTTTTTTGTCTTATTTCTTGTTTGTTTCACAAAATATTTTGCATCTTCAAAGTGGTAGGCATGTTGTGTAAATCAAATGATACAACCCCCCCAAAAAATCTATTTTAATTCCAGGTTGTAAGGCAACAAAATAGGGAAAATGCCAAGGGAGTGAATACTTTCGCAAGCCACTGTATGCTAATTTGGTTGACCTAATCAGATAAGAGGATATTGCCTAGGATCAAAGAGCAGGGTCAGGCCCAGGACAATGAAGATGGACGCGGTGTGATTCTGACATATAGCTAAACAAAGAGAGGACCATGGACATTCCACAGGGGAGATAAATAAACTCATTGGGGTCATAAAATGTATAGCTGGGGAGGTGACAACTACAAGAGGGTGGTGACCAAAAGAAGGGAAGAGTATAAGATGTGTTGTGAACTTTCGAAATGTATGGACTCAGCTGACGGCATCCGTGGTAATAAACACTTAAAACTTCTCTTGACTTTTGGGTCTCAATTCCTTATTGTAAAGAGGTTGCAATACCAATTTTCTTTTTGACAATGGGAACCGGTTAATAATTTTATTTAATGTTACGGGAATAATTTTTTTCTACGAGGGGCTTTGATAGGCTCTTTGTTGCGTTTTTTGGTGGAACTGGAAAAAATGTCCGGAACATAAAATAACGTTATTAACCGGTTCCCATGCTTTGAAAATAATGGTTCTGTTACAGAACAGTATGGAGCCCTTTCCTTACCTGTTCTGATTCTGTTCCGAAAAATGTTTTGTTCTTTTACGTTTACGTTTGTTCCCTAAACCGGTTCCAACTCCTGGCTCCAAGTGATTTAAATTTTGGAAATCTGTTCCTGTTCCAAAGTATTACAACGCATAAGAGAGAGATATAAACTCAGCAAAAAAAGAAACGTCCTCTCACTGTCAACTGCGTTTATTTTCAGCACACTTAACATGTGTAAATATTTTTATGAACATAACAAGATTCAACAACTGAGACATAAACTGAACAAGTTCCACAGACATGTGACTAACAGAAATGGAATAATGTGTCCCTGAACAAAGGGGGGTTCAAAATCAAAAGTAACAGTCAGTATCTGGTGTGGCCACCAGCTGCATTAAGTACTGCAGTGCATCTCCTCCTCATGGACTGCACCAGATTTGCCAGTTCTTGCTGTCAGATGTTACCCCACTCTTCCACCAAGGCACCTGCAAGTTCCTGGACATGTCTGGGGGGAATGGCCCTAGCCCTCACCTTCGATCCAACAGGTCCCAGACGTGCTCAATGGGATTGAGATCCGGGCTCTTCGCCGGCCATGGCAGAACACTGACATTCCTGTCTTGCAGGAAATGATGCACAGAACGAGCAGTATGGCTGGTGGCATTGTCATGCTGGAGGGTCATGTCAGGATGAGCCTGCAGGAAGGGTACCACGAGGGAGGAGGATGTCTTCCCTGTAACGCACAGCATTGAGATTGCCTGCAATGACAACAAGCTCAGTCCAATGATGCTGTGACACACCGCCCTAGACCATGACAGACCCTCCACCTCCAAATCGATCCAGAGTACAGGCCTCGGTGTAACGCTCATTCCTTAGACGATAAACGTGAATTCGACCATCACCCGTGGTGAGACAAAACCACGACTCGTCAGTGAAGAGCACTTTTTGCCAGTCCTGTCTGGTCCAGAGACGGTGGGTTTGTGCCCATAGGCGACGTTGTTGCTGGTGATGTCTGGTGAGGACCTGCCTTACAACAGGCCTACAAGCCCTCAGTCCAGCCTCTCTCAGCCTATTGCGGACAGTCTGAGCACTGATGGAGGGATTGTGCGTTCCTAGTGTAACTCGGGCAGTTGTTGCCATCCTGTACCTGTCCCGCAGGTGTGATGTTCAGATGTACCGATCCTGTGCAGGCATTGTTACACGTGGTCTTCCACTGCGAGGATGATCAGCTGTCCGTCCTGTCTCCCTGTAGCGCTGTCTTAGGCATCTCACAGTACGGACATTGCAATTTATTGCCCTGGCCACATCTGCAGTCCTCATGCCTCCTTGCAGCATGCCTAAGGCACGTTCACGCAGATGAGCAAGGACCCTGGAAATCTTTCTTTTGGTGTTTTTCAGAGTCAGTAGAAAGGCCTCTTTAGTGTCCTAAGTTCATAACTATGACCTTAATTGCCTAGTGTCTGTAAGCTGTTAGTGTCTTCACGACCGTTCCACAGGTATGCACCTGTTCATTAATTGTTTATGGTTCATTGAACAAGCATGGGAAACAGTGTTTAAACCCTTTACAATGAAGATCTGTGAAGTTATTTGAATTTTTACGAATTATCTTTGAAAGACAGAGTCCTGAAAAAGGGACATTTCTTTTTTTGCTGAGTTTATGTGATCGTATACAAATGTAAGCAAGGTTTGAAATGATTATATTTTTGTTAAAAAATTATATTATAATTCAAATTCTTTGTAATTATGTTCCAGTCTCCTGACCATCCGCTCAATAAAAAATAAAAAAAACGGCCTGTGGATGGGATCACTTACGGCGTTTCCAACATGACTTTGCACACACTCGCCATCGTGCTTAAGCAGTCTGTCGTGTTCTCGATGGGCAAGTTCTTATTCTAGGCCAACAGAAAGAGAGACGGGAAGTTTTTTCCTACAGTAAACCACATTGTTGCATTGGTCACTTCAATTATTGATGGGCAATGTGTCAGATATTAAGGTTGTTAAGTAAGGAAGCTGTGAAACCACTTTCGATGGGATCCTACCTCTGAGACAAACTTTGTCGTGCCGTCGCTTAACGTCTTCAACATGGGCGTGGCATCGGCGTAGAACAGAGATATCCGATTGGCCAGCTCGTTGTTGACTTCATTCTCCCCCTCTGTCTGAAAACCAAGGAACAGTTCATCAATGTTGTCACTTTACAAACATTGAATATTATGGAGAAAGTAGATGCTGGTAGAGAAATACTGTATATTCAGTAACGGTAAGGTGATGATTTTTCTGCCTTAAAGACTGAACCTTTATTCTCGAACGCGGAATAATATGAATAATCCTCTGGGACGTCAAGACATGTCACATGAAAAAAGTATCACATTTGAATAAGAACTAATGTATTTTCCACCAGAACAGATAAGTGTTGTGTCTTTGTATAAAATGTCTGAGTGATTCCAGTAGACAGTGCCTGAACGCTGAGAATTAAGTAATGCTCCTCTGTACTGCTGGGCTGGAGAAAGTTTTCAGTGCCTGGCTATGGATAGACAGCGTCCCAAATGGCACTCTATTCCCTACATAATGCACTTCTTTTGACCAGATCCCCATGGGCCCTGATCAAAAGTAGTGCACTTTATAGGAAATACGGTGTGTCATTTGAGACACAGTGACAGGCTCTAGCAGTGACAGGTTTGAACAGTCGGACCGTCTGGGGCCATTTGTTAATGGCAAATTCACGTAGGGGGAATAAAGCTACAGGTACATGTAGTGAACAAAAATATAAATGCAAGATGCAACAATTTAAAACGATTTTACGAAGTTACAGTTATGGATTTCACATGAATGGGCAGGGACGCAGACAATCAGGAGTTTTACCCCACGAAAGGGCTTTATTACAGACAGAAATACTCCTTGTCCGGATGAGGTTCTGGTCTGGCATGGATACACTTGGTCTGGTTGTGAGGCTGGTTGGACGTACTGCCAAATTCTCTAAAACGATGTTGGAGGCGGATTATGGTAGAGAAATTAACATTAAATTCTCTGGCAACAGCTCTGGTGGACATTCCGCAGTCAGCATGACAATTGCACACTCCCTCATCTTGAGACATCTGTCATTGTGTTGTGTGACAAAACTTCACATTTTAGAGTGGCCTTTTACAGTCCCCAGCACAGGTGCACCTGTGTAATGATCATGCTGTTGGATGGATTATCTTGGCAAAAGAGAAATTCTCACTAACAGGGATGTAAACAAATGTGTGCACAACATTTGAGAGAAATAAGCTTTTTGTGCGTATGGAACATTTCTGAGATATTTTATTTCAGCTCATGAAACTTTACAAGTTGCATTTCCATTTTTGTTCAGTATAGATAAAAACCCAGGTGCGCGTCTCGAGAACACGGGCAGATTGCGTTTACTTTATTCACTAAAGAACAACTGAAAAAATTCAGACCTTTCTCAGATGTCCTTGGTCCTATTGAAAATGGTATACTTGCTGTCATTTTGAAGTGTGGCTGTGCGGAGATAGGAGGCTGAATTGTTCTTTAGACGCCTGCCATGCTATCGCAAGAATACATCTCATCTAAATAATACAGCATTTCTAAAAGATTCAAATATCAGGGGACAAAATACTGACCCCTGTGGTACATGGGGTTTAGAGATGATACAACTAACTTGTACTGCCTTTAAATGTATTTATGATAGACTTAGTGCAAGATCTACTCATGAAATAGTTATCATATAGCCCATAATGACCCTATATAGCCTGTAATGTTAATGCAGGATGAACACTTGGCCCCCTGCTGAGCTTGATGAAGCGGGAAGAGGACTGGGGCACCGGGTCTTTCTGGGTGGTTTCCCTTATCACCAGTGTATCCCAGAGGGTCTGTGGTGCAGACCCCAAACTGTTCTCAGATCATGCTTGAACTGTTCCACTGAGGCCTGTGAGTCCCAGAGGGTGCATATGGTGCATGTCGCTCCGCTCCGACCCCTGTGCTCCAAGTGAACGCCTCAAACTCCCTTTGAGTCCCCAGTGGCTCAAGTAAACTATTTTCGGACGAGTTGCATACGCACAAAGGCTGACATATTGTGCGTTTGTTGACGGACAATCATCTTCGTTGTCCAAAAACCGCTGACTTAATCCGTAATTATCGGACACAAAATATCTGTGCCCGTAGCCTCAGGGGGAAAGAACCATCAGCCCCTCAGATTAGATTTCAGTAGTCAGCTCACCGGTGTATTGTTGATCCGCATGCGGCTCAAAGTTCTCCTGTAATAGCTGAAGTCATTCTGGATGGCAGGGTTAGTCATCTGCAACACATGGATTAACATGTACATTACAAACAGAAAACTCTCAGGACTCTGTATGTGTGTGTGTGTGTGTGTGTGTGTGTGTGTGTGTGTGTGTTTCTGAAGTTAGTACAGCACACAGCATGCGGCAGCAGATGTCCAGCTCTCTGAAATACTCCATCATGACAGGATGTTTTAGCAAACAAGGCAGATACATTGCTAGGGACGGAGATGGAATGAAAAGGACATCGATAGGATTGAATCTTCTATTTATGTATATCCCTTCATATTTCCTCGCTTGTCCTTTATAATAGGACACATTTATTTTCAACTGTCAATGAATGAAATACTTGTTAGTTCCCTTTAGCAGTGTGGCAGTGGCTCAGTCTGTTTGGAAGTATGAAAGAAGTGTCAACAACACTAAGGATGATGAGAGGCTACTAGAGACGCTCTTGTTATACAGATAGTGGAGGTTTGCGGTTACAATACAGACATGAGACAGTGCTCCTTACTACTGGGACCACCAGACAAAGGGAGGTTAGCGGTCAGAGGTCACAGGTCAGGCCATGAGGTGACACTCTGATTTAGGGGGGAGGGAAGGGGTAGCTTGCACCCCTATGTGATTAGCTATAGAACATCGGTGACATTGTGATTTGGCAACACAACCTCAAATCTTACTTTGTCGAGTAGGCACACTCCATTTTAAATCTCTAGAGGCAATCGACGCAAACAAAGAAGCGCGGCTGCCCTGCTTCCTTCCACAAAGACGATCATTAGACCTTGCCTTGAGTGGAGCTTACCTTTAATAAACCACTGGCCAATCAGTGGGCCCCGTTCAGCACGTCAACCTCCTGCTCCTCCAATGTGCTGAGACGCCTCCCTAATTACCCCTAGCAACACGCTATTAACCCTGGCCAGCACGAGAAGCAGGGTAATCCCACCACAATAGATTGGTACCTAGTGCTAGTGGCTAGTGCCAGGCCAGCCCATTTCACCAGTGAGTGGCTTTAAAAACGCGACAGGCGGGTAGGCGGGTGGGTGTTCTAACTAGGTCAATGCCTGTCATCGGCGTATGGGGAGTGAAAAATGTATGAATGGTGCCTGGCATGACACCTTGCACCCCCTTACTTTCACACTTTTTTAGTGCCCATGCAGGGTATGGGGGTACCAGGCAGGAGGGCTAGTTAATTGGGGTTTCGTGACGGAGTGCCTGGGGGTGTCAGGATGCTAGTTTGAGTAGGAGGGTGTGTTTGTGTGTGTGTGTGTGTGTACACATTTCGCTCCGACGCCTTGCGAGCTGGATGAAAACTCATTTGATTATATCTGACGTCCGTATATTAAGGACTCCCTGGCACATTTGCTAGACTACTTGGCCAGGCGATTGTAAGTGGAGGATCTGTCTGTGACTCAAACAAATAGGCAATCTGTGGGTTTCTACCCGGGATCAACTATAAAGCATGTCTCTGTGTGTTGAAGACGGGAGCCCTAGCCAAGTGATGCTTCCCAAATGGCACCCTAATCCTTTTATAGTGCACTAGTTTTGACCAGAACCCTATGGACCCTGGTCAAAAGTAGTGCACTACATAGGGCATAGAGTGCCATTTGGGATGCTGGCAAAAAAGTACCAGCCTACTACACTATCCTATTGATCTTCCCATTCATTCCAGCAGTGTGTATACCAGTGAGTGGTATTCAAAGTCAGGGGGGAACTGCAATGGGGTCAACAAAAATGCCCCATATTTTTTTATATTTTTTTATATAAATAAGAGTACAGATGTATGGGACAATACATAAAAGTTTTTGAGAAAAATAATTAGAAAAATACCCTTTTATTGAGTAAATGTATTTATAAGGTTTCTTTTCATTTTGATAAAAGTTGAAAATGGAATTAGTAATGAGAATGAATTGAATTTGTTCATGTATTTGTTCATGTAAAAATCGAAATGTACCGATTATAATGTTGTGTCATTATAGTTGGGGTAGGGTGGGGCCACGAGAAATTATTGCAAAAGCAATTGCGGCCCCAGAAATTCTGTCGGGAAAAAAAAGGGCTGAAAAAGTTTAAAATACCACTGGTGTAGACTACAGTATTATAAACCAAGTCTTCCCTGGACAGGATCCAAGTTGTATCATCTGTTCATTGGCTGAGGCTTCATGGTGTACAGCACTAACACCTAAATAACAAGGTATTAACACCTCGTTATGCCAAACAGAGTTAGCTCGCACGTTATCAGAAGGAATAGGTACACTGTGTATATAGTAACAACTTAACCATGCCAACAACAGCACCACACAAAGCTATTATAGCTTAGAATAACAACAGGGGATGGATGAAATGAGGGAACGGTGGGGACTCTGGGCTAAATTGAGGAAATGGTGGCCAGAGATGTCATGGGACGTACTTTGAGCTCGTCGAAGCGCAGTGTGAAATGCAGGATCTCGGCGAACTGCTTGGCCAGCGCCTGCTCGCGCTCCAGGTTCTGCGTGGGGTTGTCATACGTCTCGCTGGTCAGGGCTCCCAGTAGGCTGTGCAGCGCCGCTTCTGTAACACAAATCAAATCAAATTGTATTGGTAAAGGCACAGTCAACTTAATGTATGTAAACGTCTGACCCACTGGAATTGTGATACAGTGAATTATAAGTGAAATAATCTGTCTGTAAACAATTGTTGGAAAAATTACTTGTCATGCACAAAGTAGATGTCCTAACCGACTTGTCGAAACTATAGTTTGTTAACAAGAAATGTGTGGAGTGGTTGAAAAACGAGTTTTAATGACTCTAACATACGTGTATATTAACTTCCGACTATATCCATATCCACTGTAAAATGAGTCCTCTATCGACATAACCTGAAAGGCAGCTCAGCAATGAAGAAGCCACTGCTCCAAAACCGCCATAAAAAAGCCAGACTAAGGTTTTCAACTGCACATGGGGACATAGGTCATACTTTTTGGAGAAATGTCCTCTGGTCTGATGAAACAAAAATATAACTGTTTGGCCATAATGACCATCGTTATGTTTGGAGGAAAAGGGGGGATGCTTGCAAGCTGAAGAACACCATCCCAACCGTGACGCACAGGTTGTGGCAGCATCATGTTGTGGGGGTGCTTTGCTGCAGGAGGGCCTGGTGCACTTCACAAAATAGATGGCATCATGAAGGAGGAAAATGATGTGGGTATATTGAAGCAACATCTCAACATCAGTCAGGAAGTTAAAGCTTGGTCGCAAATGGGTCTTCTAAATGGACAGTGACCCCAAGCATACTTCCAAAGTTGTGGCAAAATGGCTTAAGGACAACAAAGTCAAGGTATTGGAGTGGCCATCAGAAAGCCCTGACCGCAATCCTATAGAAAATTTGTGGTCAGAACTGAAAAAGCGTGTGCGAGCAAGGAGGCCTACAAACCTGACTCCTTTACACCAGCTCTGTCAGGAGGAATGGGACAAAATTCACCCAACTTATTGTGGAACGCTACCCGAAACGTTTGACCCAAGTTAAATAATTTATAGGTAATGCTACGAAATACTAATTGAGTGCATGTAAACTTCTGACCCACTGGGAATGTGATGAAAGAAATAAAAGCTGAAATAAATCATTCTCTCTACTATTATTCTGACATTTCACATTCTTAAAATAAAGTGGTGATCCTGACAGGGAATTATTACTATGATTAAATGTCAGAAATTGTGAAAAACTGAGTTTAAATGTATTTGGCTAAGGTGTATATAAACTTCCGACTTCAACTGTACTTATGGACGAGTGATGTCAGAGCGGAACGGACTAAGATACAGTGGAATAGTATAGAATACTTATATACATATGAGATGAGTAATGCCAGATATGTAAACATTAAGTGACTAAGATACCATACCATAGAATAGTATAGAATACAGTATATACATATGAGATGAATAATGAGTAATGCTAGATATGTAAACATTATTAATTGACTAAGATACCGTAGAATAGTATATAATACAGTATATACATATGAGATGAGTAATGCCAGATATGTAAACCTTATTAAAGTGACTAGTGTTCCATTCCTTAAAAGTGGCCAGTGATTTCTAGTCTATGCCTATATGCAGCAGCCTCTAATGTGGTAGTGATGGCTGTTTAAGACACGGACAAGGAGAGGGTGTTAGAGACCGTTGTGTGTTGTGAATGATTAGCTAAATATCGGTCTAATAAACGCAATAATCATGAAGTACATCATGATATCAAATGTATGGCAACTAGAATTTCCTGCTTCTGTAAGCCAGGGACAAGGAGAGGGTGTCAGAGATAAGGAGGGAGGGAGAAAATATTGAATGATAAGCTCAATATCTGCTTAATAAATGTAACAATTGTAAAGTACATCATGTGTGCCAAATAGAATTGCCCTGATGGTAGTAGCTGTACAAAACAAGGACATGTGATGGAGTGATGATGGTGCCCGCTGCCCAGGGCCCTATGACAGTCTAGGGTTGGGGAGGGGTGGGGGTCAAGGGAAGAGCTGTCTCTAGGGGTGGGATGGTGGAAGGGGATGGAAAGATCACCTAATCAGATGGAGATGAGACATGAGTCTAATTATCTCATTGTAATGAGAGACGTGGGAGGTGCTCCATTCATCCAGGCTTCCTGCCATTGTTTTGACAGTAAGTAAATATGAAGACTTTACATGACTTTAATGGGGTAAACCACACAGTTCTGTAGTAACAAGCTAGGTAATGGAAAATATAATCACTCCCCCACTAGTATCCTGGCCAGCTGTGCATTTCCCAACATTGCCTTTCTGTAAAGGAGGTGAGTGAGCTAACGCAGTAGACACCCAAATGCTTTTCCGTTTGCATTTCCATGTCTCAAGATAGCTAACGAAAGCACCAAGACGCTCACCATGAATAAACAATGGCAAAACCATCCACGAGGGAAAATGTAGTTGCAGTCAGAAAGTGAAGCATTCACAGTCTAGACTCACGAAGATAACTAGATTTAACATAATGACATAACCCGGATGAGCCAAACACACACACACACACACACACACACAGTGTAATCTGGTTGCACAATAACACCAACTTCCACCTGGCTGCACATAATCGTGACTCTGATCCATGTACAACTCTTACCACTTACAGTAGAGCACAAGGACATAATACACACCGCTATAAACCAGACAAAATGATTCTCTCTTATTAAGATAGACACACAGAGATTCGCAGACAGAGGTTTTTGCAGAGGCGGACTGCGAGCTGGCAGTGCTGGCCAGTAAATTGAGCATGTTGGCTATTCTGTAATGACCCCCATCTGCTTGGGACAGCGCATTGCTTCTGCTGCAGCGAGGAGGAGAGGGCTGGTTAAAAATGGCCTTAGTGACGCAACAGAAGTTGAGATGGGGCTGCTTTTAGGACTCATATCTGAATCGAGGCACACTACCATGTCTGGAGTCTGGAGGATGGGGGGGGGGGGCGCGTCTGATCACGGATCACGGACCCTTCAGGTCACGGGAAGAGCAGGCGAGCGGAATGTGGGAACGTAGACTAGGCAGGCGCTGCTCAGCTCTGTTCACATTGGGAGAGGAGGGGATGGGTGGGAGGGTCAGAGGGTTGGCAGACATTCACTCCAACCCTGCCGTCAATGGACTCCTGTCCTGAACACTTCTATTGGTGGAAGCTTAACATTTATTGAGTAATTAAGCTACATCTTGCACTACTTAAAGTGCTTAAACCTGAACGATGAGCGACACAGTTATAATATTGTGGAAGGTAGTTTCTAATGTTCGGAACATACATGTCTGGGGGGTAATAACACAGCGAGGTCTGATAAGCCATCTCTCAGCCAGCAGCCATCCTCTCTGTCTGTCTGCAGCTGAGCCAGTCTGCGGAAAAGGTCGGCGGGCATCTCTTATGTCAGGCAGGAGGCAGCTGAGGCAAAGGTGGCCCCCGGAGTCAGAGCAGTGGAGCGGACGGACGGATGCGTGGGGAGACAACCTACTTCATTATATAACACACACAACATGGCCTTGGTGGGCTGGTGCCCACTGTGTTCATTAACTGACTGCAGTCTCAGCCAGTCGCCACTGTGATTAAGGGGTTAAGGTCGGTGAAGCGGCAAGGGACGGACTTGCTGGTCCTCTATCTCTCTCAAATCAAATTTTATTAGTCACATGCGCCGAATATGCGCCGCGTAGACCTTACAGTGAAATGCTTACTTACGAGCCCCTAACCAACAATGCAGTTACATTTTGGGGGGGGGGTAAGAATAAGAGATAAAAGTAAAAAGTAATTAAAGGGCAGCAGTAAAATAACAATAGCGAGACTATATACAGGGGGGTACCGATACAGAGTCAATGTATGGGGGCACTGGTGAGTTGAGGTAGTATGTACATGTAGGTAGAGTTATTAAAGTGACCATGCATAGATAACAACAGAGAGTAGGAGTGGTGTAAAGAGGGGGTGAGGGGGGGCTGCAAATAGTCTGGGTAGCCATTTGACTAACTGTTCAGGAGTCTTATGGCTTGGGGGTAGAAGCTGATAAGAAGTCTCTTGGAACTAGACTAGGCGCTCCGGTATCACTTGCCGTGTGGTAGCAGGGAGAACAGTCTATGACTAGGGTGGCTGGAGTCTTTGACAATTTTTCGGGCCTTCTTCTGACACCGCCTGGTATAGAGGTCCTGGATGGCAGGAAGCTTGGCCCCAGTGATGTACTGGGCCATTCGCACTACCCTCTGTAGTGCCTTGCGGTCTGAGGATCCATGCCAAATCTTTTCAGTCTCCTGAGGGGGAATAGATTTTGTCATGCCCTCTTTACGACTGTCTTGGTGTGCTTGGACCATGTTAATTTGTTGGTGATGTGGATAGCAAGGAACTTGAAGCTCTCAACCTGCTCCACTGCAGCCCTGCCGATGAGAATGGGGGTGTGCTCGGTCCTCTTTTTCCTGTAGTCGACAATCATCTACGTTGTCTTGATCACGTTGAGAGAGAGGTTGTTGTCCTGGCACCACATGGCCAGCTCTCTGACCTCCTCCCTATAGGCTGTCTCATCGTTGTCGGTGATCAGGCCTTCCACTGTTGTGTCATTAGCAAATTGAATGATTGTGTTGGAGTCGTGCCTGGCCGTGCAGTCATGAGTGAACAGGGAGTACAGGAGGGGACTGAGCACGCACCCCTGAGGGGCCCCCCGGGTTGAGGATCATCATGGCGGATGTGTTGTTACCTACCCTTACCACCTGGGGGAAGCCCGTCAGGAAGTCCAGGATCCAGTTGCAGAGGGAGGTGTTCAGTCCCAGGGTCCTTAGCTTAGTGATGTGCTTTGAGGGCACTATGGTGTTGAACGCTGAGCTGTAGTCAATGAATAGCAATCTCATATAGGTGTTCCTTTTGTGGGAAAGGGCAGTGTGGAGTGCAATAGAGATTGCATCATCTGTGGATCTGTTGGTGCGGTATGAAAATTGGAGTGGGTCTAGGGTTTCTGGGATAATGGTGTTGGATTTGAGCCCTGACCAGCGTTTCAAAGCATTTCATGGCTACAGATGTGAGTGCTACGGGTCGGGAGTCATTTAGGCAGCTTACCTTAATGTTCTTGGGCACAGGGACTATGGTGGTCTGCTTCAATGTTGTTATTACAGACTCAGACAGGGAGAGGTTGGCTCGTGTCACTGGGCAGCTCTCAGCTGTGCTTCCCTTTGTAGTCTGTAATGGTTTGCAAGCCCCTGCCACATTCGACGAGCGTCAGAGCCGATGTAGTACGATTCGATCTTAGTCCTGTATTGACGCTTTGCCTGTTTGATGGGTCGTCGGAGGGCATAGCGGGATTTCTTATAAGCTCTAGCCTTTAGCTCAGTGCGGATGCTGCCTGTAATCCATGGCTTCTGGTTGGGGTATGTACGTACGGTCACTGTGGGGACGACGTCATCGATGCACTTATTGATGAAGCCAATGACTGATGTGGTGTACTCCTCAATGCCATCGGAGGAATCCCGGAACATATTCCAGTCTGTGCTAGCAAAACAGTCCTGTAGTTTAGCATCTGCTTCCTGTGACCACTTTTTTATTGATCTAGTCACTGGTGCTTCCTGCTTTAACTTTTGCTTGTAAGCAGGAATCAGGAGGATAGAATTATGGTCATATTTGACAAATGGAGGGCAAGGGAGAGCTTTGTATGCATCTCTGTGTGTGGAGTAAAGGTGGTCCAGAGTTCTTTTTGTTCTGGTTGCACATTTAACATGCTGATAGAAATTTGGTCAAACGGATTTAAGTTTCCCTGCATTAAAGTCCCCGGCTACTAGGAGCGCCGCCTCTGGGAGAGCTTTTTCTTGTTTGCTTATGTCGGAATACAGCTCATTCAATGCTTTTCTTAGTGCCAGCCTCTGACTGTGGTCGTATGTAAACAGCTACAAAGAATACAGATGAAAACTATCTCGGTAGGTAGTGTGGTCTATAGCTTATCATGAGATACTCTACCTCAGGCGAGCAAAATACATAGACCGCCACCCCTTGTCTTACCATACGCCGCTGTTCTATCCTGCTGGTACATCGTATAACCAGCCAGCTGTATGTTGATATTGTCGTCGTTCAGCCACGACTTTGTGAAGCATAAGATGTTACAGTTTTTAATGTCCCGTTGGTAGTTTAATCTTCCGTGTAACTCGTCGATTTTATTCTCCAAAGATCGCACGTTTGCTAGCAGAATGGAGGGAAGTGGGGGTTTATTTGATCGCCTACGAATTCTCAGAAGGCAGCCTGACCTTCGGCCCCTCTTTCTCCGCCTTCTCTTCACGCAGATCACAGGGATCGAGGCCTGTTCTCAAGGAAGCAGTATATCCTTCGCGTTGGACTCGTCAGACTCATGAAAGGAAAAAAAGGATTCTTCTACTCCGTAGTGAGTAATCGCAGTCCTGATGTTTAGAAGTTATTTTCGGACATAAGAGACGGTAGCGGCAACATTATGTACAAAATAAGTCAAAAACATAAGTTACAAACAACGCAAATAAACAAACAAAAAAACACAATCGGCTGGGGGCACGTAAAACGTCTGCCTTCTTCTCAGGCGCCATCTTACATTCCTTTCCATGGTAATGAGGAGTCCTCAGCTCTGGGAGGAGGTGGGTATCACATCTAGCCGGAGTGCAACGCAAGCAAGCATCCCATCCCATGGCTAGGAGTGTGTGCACTGTGCATGTTTGTGTGTGTGTGTGGTTATGCATGTTAATTTCTGCAGTTCAGCAGCCGATATCGCTGATGTGATTGCGCATAGAGACGGTTAAGGTCATGAGAGCAGTGTGTGTATCTTACATATAACCACTAGAGAAGCTGTAGCTAGTGAACCTGACCTTCTACACAAAGCTCTGAAGGACACGTCACTAGTCTCAGGCAGGTGTGGGTGTTGTTTTGAGACTCAGAACAGGGGCTGTATGCATCAAGCGTATAGGAGTGCTGATCTAGGACCAGATCGCCCTGTCCATGTCATCTTTATTAATTGTGATTTTATAAGGAGAAACTGATCCTAAAATCAGGCCCCAGGTACGTACCTAATCTCTGTGAGAACTGGTAGAACTTCTTGAGTTTCCCCACCAGGGGGACCACGGCCGCCCACGCTGCCTCCTGTAACGCCTCGTCGTTGGGGTTCTGGATTGCCTGGGGGACAGGAAAGACAAGATGTTGAATAAAGTCTGAAGTTAGTTAGTATCTAGTTTAATCCTGAGTTAGTAGTTTATCTAGTTAGTAGTTTAATCACCTTCTGGGGCTGTATGTATCAAGCGTCTCAGAGTAGGACTGCTGATTTACGACCAGTTTGGCCTTTTAGATCGCAATTACTACAATTACATGGACATGGGCAGGATCTGATCCTTGATCAGCATTCCTACTCTGAGACTCATGGCCCGCTCCCTTGTATGAATGAAGGTTTGGTGATGTTTTTAGTATTTTACCTCTCTGATCTCTTGACCCGCTCCCTTGTATGCTTGCAGTTCGTCCAGGATTCCCCTAGCATCCTTCAGCACCAGGTCCACCTTCTCCCACACTTCTCGTTCTGCGTCTGTGGGCTGGGCATCTAGTGGACACAGGAAGACAATCAAGTGGGTATTTCTATGACTGATAGGGAGTCTACAGATATAAGTGAAGAGGCTCTAGGCTAGGCTACATCTCCCTTCTAATTGTTATTCCAATGCAGAAATTCAGTGTCGTGTCAGGTAGTTTCTAATGTAATATCATGTTCGGAACATCCAATCCTACAATAACAGCATAGCTAAGAGAAGAGCTGATTGATGCAAATGGGAAATAGATTAGGTTCTGTAGCCTCTGGGCGTGAGGAGAGGTAAGAAGGGGGACGGCTAAAATAAGTATGATTGGAAGTCCAAGTGTGTAGATAGGGATTGTAATAAAATAACCCCTCCCCCCCAAAAACATACTTTCAAAATCGAGGAAAAAATTGGGCTCCTGTTCCAGATCTGTGCAAGTCAGGACTTTTAGCAGGTTCCCCATGTTACGATACCTGTTGAGACAAAAGGAGAAAACACAACAATATGGTTTAACATGAGTGGAGGCAAGTACACAAAATATATGGGTTTGTTAGTAGTGGGAAGTAGTAAATGTTGTGGTATTGAGGGGGCTGGCAGCCCTGGTTCCTGCTATGTGCCCCGATGGGTCCTCTGAGACCCTGTGTGGTTTTCCTGTACCGTGCACTGGCACACCAGATGTCCCCAAAAAGCCCACCTCTCCTAAAATAGAGGACAATTTACGGGAATCACTCTGCCTCAGAGACCAAGTCCAACTGAGTGTGACTTCTCCATTTTACTCAATTCCCTGCAGATAAGCATTTACGTCTAACGTTTACTAACAGCCGTTATATGCAAACTTGTCTGTTAAATTAGCTTCTTTGTTCTGTCACACATACCCTGTACATGCACATGGATAAATTCAGATCCTGACCAATGACTGTCCTCACTATAGCAAATGACTTGATCTGATGATCACGATCTGATTCCCAGTGCAAAAGTGGATCATTGTGGTATGCCATATCCCACTGCTGGCTTGCTTCTGAAGCTAAGCAGGGTTGGTCCTGGTCGGTCTCTAGATGGGAGATCATATGCTGCTGGAAGTGGTGTTGGAGGGCCAGTAGGAGGCAATCTTTCCTCTGGTCATAAAAATAAAAAATATCCCAATACCCCAAGGCAGTGATTGGGGACATTGCCCTGTGTAGCGTGCCGTCTTTCGGATGGGATGTTAAACGGGTGTCCTGACTCTCTGTGGTCACTAAAGATCCCATGGCACTTATTGTAAGAGTAGAGGTGTTAACCCTGGGGTCCTAGCTAAATTCCCAATCTGGCCCTCTCACGGTCACCTAATCAAATTTTATTTGTCACATGCGCCGAATACAACAGATGTAGACCTTACAGTGAAATGCTTACTTACAAGCCCTTAACCAACAATGCAGTTTTAAGAGAATAAGGGAATAAGTTTTGTCGTGCCCTCTTCACGACTGTCTTGGTGTGCTTGGACCTTGTTAGTTTGTTGGTGATGTGGATGCCAACTTGAAGCTCTCAACCTGCTCCACTACAACACTGCCGATGAGAATGGGGGCGTGCTCGGTCCTCCTTTTCCTGTAGTCCACAATCATCTCCTTTGTCTTGATCACATTGAGGGAGAGGTTGTTGTCCTGGCACCACACGGTCAGGTCTCTGACTTCCTCCCTATAGGCCGTCTCATCGTTGTCGGTGATCAGGCCTACCACTGTTGTGGCATTAGCAAACGTAATGATGGTGTTGGAGTTGTGCCTGGCCGTGCAGTCATGAGTGAACAGGGAGTACAGGAGGGGACTGAGCACGCACCCCTGAGGGGCCCCTGTGTTGAGGATCAGCGTGGCGGATGTGTTGTTACCTACCCTTAACACCTAGGAGTGGCCCGTCAGGAAGTCCAGGATCCAGTTGCAGAGGGAAGTGTTTAGTCCCAGGGTCCTTCGGTTAGTGATGAGCTTTGAGGGCACTATGGTGTTGAACGCTGAGCTGTAGTCAATGAATAGCATTCTCACATAGGTGTTCCTTTTGTCCAGGTGTGAAAGGGCAGTGTGGAGTGCAATAGAGATTGCATCATCTGTGGATCTGTTGGTGCGGTATGCAAATTGGAGTGGGTCTAGGGTTTCTGGGATAATGGTGTTGAATGTGAGCCATGACCAGCCTTTCAAAGCATTTCATGGCTACAGACGTGAGTGCTACGGGTCGGTAGTCATTTAGGCAGGTTACCTTAGTGTTCTTGGTCAGCTTACAATTGGCTCATTCATCCCCCCTCCTCTCTCCTGTAACTATTACCCAGGCCGTTGCAGTAAACGAGAACGTGTTCTCAGTCAACTAACCCGGTAAAATAAGGGGGAAAAAATGTAATACAGTGATCCCTCGCCACTTCGCGGTTCACTTATCGCGGATTCGCTATTTCGCGGATTTTCATAATGCATTTTTTTTTTTTTTTTGGTGCATTGTGCTCTGCATTCTGATTCGCTAAAAACTCACTCCCGCTTCTTGTATCAAAACATGCTACGAATTGTGCTATCATTTTGTCGTCTCGTGCAGTTATGTGTACGTACATAAAACAGCTTGGCAAATTTACATTAAGTTGGCCAAATTATCTTGTAATTTCGAACATCTCCTAAACCCATAATGTCGACGAAACGGCCTACACGTGAGTCACTGTATTTGTATACATGTAATAGTTGCTAATTGTAAAAAAAAAAAAAGTTTTCTATTTCGCGGATTTCACTTATCGCGGGTCATTTTCGGAACGTAACCCCCGCGATAAACGAGGGATTACTGTATATTGTTCTGTTTATGAATGCCAAGTGAACACAAAAACGGAAATTTCAATCTCTGGTTGTCTGCAACCAGTCAGATTTCCTGGAACTGAGGCAGTTGATTCCTAGAAGCAGAGGGGTGTGTGGGGAGGGGAGATAATCTCACCTCAGAAGGAGTAGTGTGAGAACTAAGCCCACTATCCTTCCCCAGCCCCTCTCACTAGTGTCAATATGAGGCACACAGATTCACCCAGTACCTGGAAAACACAGGTAAACCAACCTCCAAACCGAGCAGAGGGAAACCACTGTTGTAGAGTTCTGGGAGAGGGAACCCCTGCTGTACACACTGTCGGGTAAGAGGGTCCCGTGTTTTGTGTGCGCACACACACACACACACCTTATGGATGTTCCTAATACAGTTCATTCCTGGCCAATGACTCATATTTAGGGCAAAATTGGAGTATGGTACAAGAACACACATTCTGTATGCGCTACTGTATAACACAAAACTTTCCAGTCCCGAGGTGCACTTAGACTGTCTGTCACAGCACTGAGTCATTCCCTAGAAAGCCAAGTTGAGGAAATAGAATAAATATGGAAAATATGGACCAGACAAGCATGTACAGTTCTGCAGAATCGGACAAACTGAAGCATTCACACTGCCCAGACTCAGGAGCTAAAGAAGTCCATGATTGCCCCAACAGTATTTTGACTGCTCCTTTTATGACTGCAGTCTATTGGCGATATTTAGAAAGCATCTCAGTGCAGGGGTGCTGATCTAGGATCAGCAGAGAGCCACGCTCCAGGAAGCCAGTGGGATATAGGTCCTTCTGATTCCCTGTCTGGAGTTGTGTGTTATGTAATCAGGAGTGACAGCCTGGCAAGACAACACCTTCTCTCCACAACTAGAAAGCACAGAGGCCTGTTGGGTTGGTACTGTACTGAGAGACAATGTTCAAATGGCATTGGATCAGGGGTAGAGAGAAGATAAGATGAGAAAAACTTTATTGTCCCTGAAGGTACATTTTCTTGGACATTTAAGTGCTGTTGCTGGCTAGTAGTGACACTGAGCTAGACTGGCGACACCTTGTGACAAGGTGGAGATGGCTGAGAGATTCAACCTTGGTGACAGGGTGAATACTCTGATTACTGGTGGCAGGTTAAAACAAACTCAGTGGCTGAGTGAGTACTGGTAAACCCGAGTAAGCTGATTAAGGTTAAAGTCAAGGTAAAGCTTAGTGACAGAGTGAAGCTCAGTGACAAGTTGAAATTAATTGCCAGTGATTGTGAATGAGCGCAGAAGCAAGGTAATTGACAAGTGATGAATAGAGACAAGATAAAGTTATAGGCTAGTCACTACATTTTTCCTCCTTGTGGTTGAATAACTCACGATGAATAAATATAAGTATTATCCTTTTAAACAAGTATTGGTGTAATCATTTGAAGGAGGCATTGAGGACACATTGTCTTCGCCTGTACACTAGTACTCCCTGCAACTTTCATTAATGATCTCTCTCCCTCTCCCTGCACTCGAAGAACCGGTTTCCATGTGACCCACTGCCCACCTGGGGCACACCCACCTGTCACCTGCCATGCCTGGCTCTTTCATAACACTCTCCGTTAACGTGACCTGAATGATGCTGCTACACCTCACTGGCTAACTCCCTACTACCTTATACTGGTGGTAGCGACATAGCGGAAAGACAGGAGAGATGACAGCGCTAGAAGGGAAAAGAACAGAGGAATACTTTTACGTCTCATTAGTTGTATGTACGGGATATGCATGGTATACATCGTCCAACAAAATGCTTACTTGCAGGTTACTTCGATGTAATGCGACAACAATAAGAAATAGTAAAAAAACATAAAAAAATAAAAAGTAAATGACAGTAGAATAGAATAAACATTTTAGCATGAGTGTAATACAGGAATGCATAATTTATAGTCCAATATTTACACGTGTATTGGGGAAGGGGGGGGATGACGGGCAAGTGTATAAATTGAGCATTACAATAAGAATCTGGTAGCAGCAGTTGTGGTGTGTGCTAAGGTGAGAAGAATCAGAGCAGGTGGTCAGTACAGTTTAAGTGTTCAGCAATCTGATTGCTTATAGATAGAAACTGTCTCTGAGCCTGTTGGTATCAGACCTCATGCACCTCAATGCTGAACTGTAGTCAATGAACAGCATTCTCACAGGTGTTCTTCTTGTCCAAATGTGTTACGGCCATGTGAATAGCGATGGAAATGGCATCTTCCGTGGATCTGTTGGAGCGTAGGCAAATTGGAGTGGGTCCAGTGTGCCGCTGGCCTTGATGTGTGCCATGACCAGCCTCTCGAAGCATTTCATGATGACCGAGGTGAGTGCGACGGGGCGATAGTCATTTGGGCATGTCACCTTGTCTTTCTTGGGCACTGGGACGATGGCGGTCTCCTTAAAGCAGGTGGGGACCACAGAGACCGTTTGAAGATGTCAGCTGGTATTCATGCTTTTGAGAGTTTCGTCACGTCAGCCTCGGAGAGCGGAAACACCTGGTCGCCAGGAGCAACAAGAGTCTTCCTGGACGGCTCAGTACTGTAGAGGGGAAGACAAGGGAGGAATCACCTCGTTGATTATCCCCAGACGGAGGGGAAGGAGTGAAGTCACATCACCATGTTGTTGAATGACTAGGCCTTCCCAATGCCTCTCCCCTAGTCCTCTACTGCCCTCTCTCAGGGAGTAGTATGAGGCATGGTGCCACCACCAGGCTCAGAGAGCTAAACACAGCTCCCTCGCTCAGTCTACACTGAGGTCATTTTAAGGACGGGGATTTGCGGTAGCTTCGGCTTCGCATTTCAAAGTCCAAGAGCAGATCCTCCAGCTTATGAAAAACCTAATGAGAGATGAAATGAGGACAGGCTTTCTTTCTTTTGCTTTTTGCCGCGCCAGCAGAAATGATTTTGGTGAATGGTTGAATTACAGACCCCCAGGTTCTCATTGAAACCAAATGAAAAGCTAAACCTATTGATGATAACTAAAAAATATATATATCAAACTTGTACTCGTACATTGAAAATGTTTCTATTTTGAGCCAAAGTGTAGGTGCCAGTGACGAATGGGAAATGGTTTTCAAATCAAATCAAATTTTATTGGTCACATACACATGGTTAGCAGATGTTAATGTGAGTGTAGCGAAATGCTTGTGCTTCTAGTCCGACAGTGCAGAAATATCTAACAAGTAATCTAACAATTCCACAACAACTACTTAATACACACAAATCTAAGTAAAGGTATGGAATAAGAATATGTACATATGGATGAGCGATGACCGAACGGCATAGGCAAGATGCAATAGATGGTAATAGAATACAGTATATACATATGAGATGAGTAGATATGTAAACATTATTAGTGACTAGTGATCCATTTATTAAAGTGGCCAATGATTTCAAGTATGTATGTAGACAGCAGCCTCTCTGTGTTAGTGATGGCTGTTTAACAGTCTGATGGCCTTGAGATAGAAGCTGTTTTTCAGTTTCTCTGTCCCAGCTTTGATGCACATGTACTGACCTCGCCTTCTGGATGGTAGCGTGGTGAACAGGCAGTGGCTCGGTGGTTGTTATCCTTGGTGATCTTTTTGGCCTTCCTGTGACATCGGGTGCTGTAGGTGTCCTTGAGGGCAGGTAGTTTGTCCCCGGGAATGCGTTGCGCAGACCGCACCAGCCTTGCAGTTGTGGGCTGTGCAGTTGCCGTACCAGGCAGTCATACAGTCCGACAGGATGCTCTCAATTGTGCATCTGTAAAAGTTTGTGAGGGTTTTAGGTGACAAGACACATTTCTTCAGCCTCCTGAGGTTGAAGAGGCACTGTTGAGCTTGGAGAGAGAGGCACTGTTGTGCCTTCTTCACCACACTGTCTGTGTGGGTGGACCATTTCAGTTTGTCCGTGAAGTGTACGCCGAGGAACTTAAAAAATCTTCCACCTTCTCCACTGCTGTCCCGTCGATGTGGATAGGGGGGTGCTCCCTCTGCTGTTTCCTGAAGTCCATGATGATCTCCTTTGTTTTGTTGACGTTGAGTGAGAGGTTGTTTGAGAGGCTGTCACCGCCTCCCTGTAGGTTGTCTCGTGGTTGTTGGTAAATGGTTTGTGGTAATGATCCATTGCTCTAAATCATGTGAGATGAAGAGGAGTAGAACATTCAGTGCTGAGAGTAGAGGAATGCAAGAGAAGAGACAGGAAGGGGGTGGTTTTGCACCCATTCATTGGTATTGGAGGTTCTGATATGTCAGTGGGAGTCCCGGCCCAGCGGACAGGGTGTGGTTATTTTTGTTTTGGACCCCCCACTGGGCAATCGTGTGCTCACAGAGGAGGAGGGGGGGGGGGGGGGGGGGGGGGGGGGGGGGGTTCGTCTAGGGCCAGGGTGCACTGCTTTACAACCGCGAGCCCAACAACGCTCTCCAATTGGCTAAGCCACACTCCACCACCATGTGCTGTATCCATGGACTCAAAAAAAGCTGGTGCCATTGAAAACAAGCGGCCAGCCAATCAGAGGCGAGCTTGGAGAGAGATGGTACAGTGGTGGTAAGACTTGAAAGCACATGAATATATTAATACAGATGAGGTCATGTGCCAAAAACCTTCAGATTAGAAGTGGAGCGAGGGGATCTGGTGAACAGGCATTGAAGGAATGTTTTTTCCAGCTTCCAGCACTAAGTGAATAATTTCCCTGAGCAAAATGCATCTTGGTTTTTGCCAAATTGCTGTCATGTTCTAAACTAAATGACAACTCACAAATATTTATACTGACAATATTCCTGTATAAAAGATATATACTTTTTTATTTGAGAGCGGACTTGCACAGCCTAGGAGAATGAAACAGTGGAGGAATAACAATAACGACATGAGTGAGGAGATCTCGGTATCAGCCCTGAAGATCCTAATATTCAGTGCCACGCCCATTGAACATGGTGACCCCAGGATGGCATTCCTGGAGTCACACAGACACACACCTCTGTACCCCCTCCATGGAAACGCCCCAAAAACACTGCTAGACTTGAGGCTCCGGGTCTGCTGCGATGTCCTATAAAAACAGCTCATTGCTGCAGGGGGATTATAGTGCTGACATTCCACTACTACGCTATTCTCTCTCTCTGCAGCAGCGTGAGGATCCACTCTTACTACGGCAGTGATGCCCAGCCATCCCTGTTTATTTCCTCTTCAAATCTACAGACAAAACCCCCATAATGACAAAGCAAAAACAGGTTTAGACATTTTTGCTAATTTATTAAAAAGTACAAAATTGAAATATCACATTTACATAAGTACTCAGATCCTTTACTCAGTACTTTGTTGAGGCACCTTTGGCAGCGACTACGGCCTCGAGTCTTCTTGGGTATGACGCTACAAGCTTGGCACACCTGTATTTGGGGAGTTTCTCCCATTCGTCACTGCAGATCCTCTCAAGCTCTTGTCAGGTTGGATGGGGAGCGTCGGTGCACAGCTATTTTCAGGTCTCTCCAGAGATAGTCTCTCAGATTCAAGTCCGGCCTCTGGCTGGGACACTCAGGGACATTCAGAGACTTGTCCCGAAGCCCCTCTTGCGTTGTCATGGATGTGTGCTTAGGGTTGTTGTCCTGTTGGAAGGTGAACCTTCGCCCCAGTCTGAGGTCCTGAGCACTCTGAAGCGGGTTTTCATCAAGGATCTCTCTGTACTTTGCTCTGTTCATCTTACCCTTGATCCTGACTAGTCTCCCAGTCCCTGCCGCTGAAAAACATCCCCACAGCATGATGCTGCCACCACCATGCTTCACCGAAGGGATGGTGCCAGGTTTCCTCCGACGTGACACTTGGCATTTAGGCAAAAGAGTTCAATCTTGATTTCATCAGACCAGAGAGAGAATCTGGTTTCTCATGGTCTGAGAGTCTTTAGGTGACTTTTGGCAAACTCCAAGCTGGCTTTCATGTGCCTTTTACTGAGGAGTGGCTTCCGTCTAGCCACTACCACAAAGGCCTGATTGGTGGAGTGCTGTAGAGATGGTTGTCCTTCTGGAAGGTTTTCCCATCTCCACAGAGGAACTCTGGAGCTCTGTCAGAGAGTCCATCGGGTTCTTGGTCATCTCCCTGACCAAGGATCTTCTCCCCCGATTGCTCAGTTTGGCCAGGCGGCCAAGTCTAGGCAGAGTCTTGGTGGTTCCAAACTCTTCCATTTAAGAATGATGAGGGCCACTGTGTTCTTGGGGACCTTCAATGCTGCAGAAATCTTTTGGTACCCTTCTCCAGATCTGTGCCTCGACAGAATCCGGTCTCTGAGCTCTACGGACAATTCCTTTGACCTCATGGCTTGGTTTTTGCTGTGACATGCACTGTCAACTGTGGGACCTTATATAGACAGTTGTGTGCCTTTCCAAATTATGTCCAATCAATTGAATTTACCACAGGTGGATTCAAACCAAGTTGTAGAAACATGTCAAGGATGAATAATGGAAACAGGATGCACCTGAGCTCAATTTAGAGTCTCATAGCAAAGGGTCTGAATACTTAGGTAAATAAGGTATTTTTGTTTTTTTATTTTTAATAAATGTGAGAGAAAAAAATTAAAAACCTGTTTTCGCTTTGTCATTATGGGGTATTGTGTGTAGATTGATAAGAAAAATATTTAATCAATTTTAGAATAAGTCTGTAACGTAACAAAGTGTTGAAAAAGTAAAAGGGTCTGAATACTTTCCGAATGCACTATATATTTGATGGAAATGCAAAAAAAATTGTCTTTATGTGACTATGATATGTGGGGGTGTATTTGGGGAGGGGGGGGGGAGTACTGCAGTGGCGGAAGCAGAGCAGAGAGGGAGGCAGCTTTAAACTTGACCTAGATTCTCAGGGTGACAAGCCACATCGCATTAGCCCAGTCGGCCAGGACCAGACCCACCGGAGCTCGCTGCTCTCTGACACTGGCCCGATATGACAGGCAGAAAAATGGGGGAGCACTTCCCAAAATGGGGCTGGCACGCAGCACCTCCCCGTGATGAGCATTACTGCAGTCAATGCACACGTTTTATCTCCCGTTTTGCATCAACGTAGCCTACTACTTTAACATTTCAACACTCATCAGATTATTGAGGCAAACTACAATTCATCCTTAAAGCTGCATATTTGAAGATAAAAATAAAACCTTTGAAATCCAAAGCGACCAACCAAAGCAGCAGAACTCACAGAGAGAGAACTGGGTGATGAAACCAGGAGATTCAGCTAAGCCCTACTCTATGGACTGTACCTGATCAAAGCCAGAAACCATGGAAACAACTACAGTCGGCTACACAAACAAAAATACGCACACTCACACACACACGCATGCTCACACACACACGCATGTTCACACAACTTTGTATTACAATACTTGTGAGGACTTTTTTACCATAACCATAGCCCTAACTTTAACTCCTAACCCTAAACCATAATCTAACCCTTACTCCTAAACCTAACCCCTAAGCCTAAAATATACTTTTTATAAGTGAGGACTGGCCAAATAGCCTCACTTCGCTGAATTTCCCTTGGTTGACCATTGTTGTGAGGACTTCTGGTTGTCACAACTATAGTAAAAATTGTTGGGAACACACACACTATTCTTCAAGAAGCAATGGCTATACCTATATCATTAATTCAAAAGTTTAAAAAAAATGGATGTACCAATCCCAGACTCTCTCTGAGTAGTTGAGGCAGTATTTGGTGTTTTATTAGGATCCCCATTAGCTGTTGCAAAAGCAGCAGCTACTCTTCCTGGGGGTCCACACAAAAAATTTACCATAATACAGAATGACATAATACAGAACATCATTAGACAAGAACAGCTCAAGGACAGAACTACATACATTTTTTAAAAGGCACACGTAGCCTACATATCAATGCATACACAAACTGTCTAGGTCAAAATTCGATTTCAAATAGGGGAGAGGCGTTATGCCACGAGGTTTTGCTTTATCTGTTTTTTGAAACCAGGTTTGCTGTTTATTTGAGCAATATGAGATGGAAGGAAGTCCCATGCAATAAGGGCTCTATATAATACTGTACGTTTTCTTGAATTTGTTCTGGATTTGGGGATTAATTTATAGTCCATAAAGACAGAGCAACCTGAGGATCACTGCAGTGCTGTGGATAAGACCTGGTGTTCTCTCCGTGCATGAAGAAAGAAAAATACACGCACCGACTGAAATATTCTTCACGTTTTTTTTTTTCTCCACAGGAGCAACATCAGTACTGGTGATGAGAAGTCCCCTGTAGCCAGACTTAGTGGTTGTACTGCCACTTAAGAAGAGAGGAGGTGATAGGGAAAAGTTGCTGTTACAGAGGCATATTCTATCCATGCCTTCCTTACAGGGAGCCCTAGAGGCCTGAATGAAGAACTTCTGTTAGTTTGCTGCCTGTAAACAAACAGTCGCGCATTTCTTTGCATTTTGAAGCTCTTGTGGGTAAACAGTAGAACATTTATGTAAATAACTTATGTAAATAATATATGTAAATAATAACTGTGAAAAAAAACAAAGCAGTACTGTGATGTGGCGTAATCTATAAATATGGGTGAATTGCTCTCCCAACTCTGACAAAGGGCAGACCTCTGCTGCTAAACAAATACATAAATTCAAATCAAAATCAAATCAAATGTTATTTGTCACTGCGCCGAATACAACAGGTGAAATGCTTACTTTACAAGCCCTTAACCAACACAGCAGTTCAAGAAATAGAGTTAAGAAAATATTTACAAAATAAACTAAAGTAAAAAATAAAATAAAAAGTAACACCATAAAATAACAATAACGAGGCTATGTACAGGGGGTACAAGTACTGAGTCAATGTGCGGGGGTAAAGGTTAGTCAAGGTAATTTGTACATTTAGGTAGGGGTAAAGTGACTATGCAGGTAGGGGTAAAGTAGATAATGAACAGCGAGTAGCAGCAGTGTAAAAACAAGGGGGGGATCCAGTTGCAGAGGGAGGTGTTTAGTCCCAGGATCCTTAGCTTAGTGATGCGCTTTGAGGGCACTATGGTGTTGAATGCTGAGCTGTAGTCAATGAACAGCATTCTCACATATGTGTTCCTTTTGTCCAGGTGGGAAAGGGCAGTGTGGAGTGCAATTGAGATTGCGTCCTCTGTGGATCTGTACGGGCGGTATGCGAATTGGCAGTGGGTCTAGGGTTTCCGGGATGATGGTGTTGATGTGAGTCATTGGTTTTTCCTTCGTTCAAGTATACGCCTTTTGAACCCGACACCCAAATACTTTTTGTTACTACAAACACTTGAGCTGAGCACACCGATTTCTCGTTCTATGACCTCGCCATGCAGACAGCTATAACATAGAGTGTAATGGGGCAGAGAGCAGAACTTCCAACAGCCCCACACCCTGTGGGGTGGTAGTTAGTGAGGGGTGGGTGGGGGTGAAGGTGGGCAAAGGCTGCATATCGTAGGTCACATGTCGCAGGCCCCAAACCATCATTACACAAATGACCTTTTGACTGTGTCTGAGTCATGGACACAACACAGCATACTGTATCACACTTTATAGGCGGCAGAATATAGGCCTATATATCAGCATCTCTTAGAGACTGTGTATTACATTTTATATGAAAAGTACATACAGTACACTGCACATGTAAGTAACATAGATTTTTCAGTATTTTTTTTGTTTTTGAACCCTCACAAGATTAAGGGTGGGGCACAGTGGAGCTTGCTGAGGTTTGGGGAGATGACAGTTATCGGTACACACGTACTGGTATCTCGATTTAGAATGCATTGAGCGCCCTCTGGAGGTGATGAACAGAAGTACATAGGAGACCTTGAGGAGGAAGAGCGACCACTCCCAAACTCTGAGCCATGCTAGAGGTATTACGCATGCCAGCTTCAGCTACACATCCTTTAGGTGCCACAACAAACTCAGATAAATAAATATCTCAATCAATGTCCTTTGACAGCTGTCTTCACTTCCCACATATTTTGGGTATACAGTTTAATTTCGCCCTGGATTAAGCCAACCATGTCTCAAATTAAAACGTTCTAAAATCATAATAACACATGCGTCAACCCTGACATTGAGACGTTACCATAGAATGTACATGCATAATGTGGATAACATTCTACTAAAACCACTTTGGATTAATTAGCATAACCTGTTGGATAAAAAATGTACTATATGCCAGTTAGCAGACACTTTTATCCAAAGGAATTTACAGTAGGCCATGCATATATTATCGTTTGGGTGGCCACAGCAGGAATTGAACCCACAAGCCGGGTGTCACTAGCACCATGCTCTACCAACTGAGTTGGGTCTCAAAGCCGTGGAACACACAGAATGTTCGACATCTTGTCATGCATGCTGCAGCCCATCCTCTAAAATAGGGACATTTCCTGAGCTCTCAAACACTGCAGTAACGCCTCAGATTAGCAGACATCTTGCCATGTACTGCATCAAGGGTTAAGGGGGGCTAGTGTTCAAATAATTGGATTAGGGCGCCACCTTGTGCCATGTTGAGCTACAGGAAGAACGCAACATTAATTTAGGCAGTGGCACTTTAACAGTGATATTGTAATTTATATGGCCTGCCCTACAAAACAGACAGACATAGA
The DNA here is from genome assembly GCF_016432855.1 of Salvelinus namaycush. NCBI lineage: Eukaryota > Metazoa > Chordata > Actinopteri > Salmoniformes > Salmonidae > Salvelinus > Salvelinus namaycush. Next base: position 2,005,318 of record NC_052339.1, on the reverse strand, counting down.
TAGACAGAGAGAGAGACACAGACAGAGAGAGACACAGAGACACAGAGAGAAAGACAGAGAGAGACTCTGCATGCAGAATTCTGCAAAAATATCCTCCGTGTACAACGTAGAACACCAAATAATGCATGCAGAGCAGAATTAGGCCGATACCCACTAATTATCAAAATCCAGAAAAGAGCCGTTAAATTCTACAACCACCTAAAAGGAAGCGATTCCCAAACCTTCCATAACAAAGCCATAACCTACAGAGAGCTGAACCTGGAGAAGAGTCCCCTAAGCAAGCTGGTCCTAGGGCTCTGTTCACAAACACACCCCACAGAGCCCCAGGACAACAGCACAATTAGACCCAACCAAATCATGAGAAAACAAAAAGAGAATTACTTGACACATTGGAAAGAATTAACAAAAAAACAGAGCAAACTAGAATGCTATTTGGCCCTAAACAGAGAGTACACAGTGGCAAAATACCTGATCACTGTGACTGACCTAAACTTAAGGAAAGCTTTGACTATGTACAGACTCAGTGAGCATAGCCTTGCTATTGAGAAAGGCCGCCGTAGGCAGACATGGCTCTCAAGAGAAGACAGGCTATGTGCTCACTGCCCACAAAATGAGGTGGAAACTGAGCTGCACTTCCTAACCTCCTGCCCAATGTATGACGATATTAGAAAGACATATTTCCCTCAGATTACACAGATCCACAAAGAATTCGAAAACAAATCCAATTTTGATAAACTCCCATATCTACTAGGTGAAATTCCACAGTGTGCCATCACAGCAGCAAGATTTGTGACCTGTTGCCACAAGAAAAGGGCAACCAGTGAAGAACAAACACCATTGTAAATACAACCCATATTTATGCTTATTTATTTTCCCTTGTGTACTTTAACCATTTGTACATTGTTACAACACTGTATATATATAATATGACATTTGTAATGTCTTTATTGTTTTGAAACTTCTGTATGTGTAATGTTTACTGTTAATTTTTATTGTTTATTTCACTTTTGTATATTATCTACCTCACTTGCTTTGGCAATGTTAACACATGTTTCCCATGCCAATAAAGCCCCTTGAATTGAAATTGAATTGAATTGACAGAGAGAGACAGAGAGAGACAGGGAGAGAGAGAGACAGAGACACAGAGATAGACACAGACAGAGAGACACAGAGGAGACAGAGAGGAGATGGAGACCTCACACTCAACGTCAACAAAACAAAGGAGATGATTGTGGACTTCAGGAAACAGCAGAGGGAGCACCCCCCTATCCACATCGACGGGACAGTGTTTACATACCCTACATTACTCATCTCATATGTATATACTGTACTTGATACCATCTACTGCATCTTGCCTATGCCGTTCTGTACCATCAATTATTCGTATATCTTTATGTACATATTCTTTATCCCTTTACACTTGTGTGTATAAGGTAGTAGTTGTGGAATTGTTAGGTTAGATTACTCGTTGGTTATTACTGCATTGTCAGAACTAGAAGCACAAGCATTTCGCTACACTCGCATTAACATCTGCTAACTATGTGTATGTGACAAATAAAATTTGATTTGATATGCAGAGAGAGAGAGAGAGAGAAAGACACCGAGACACAGAGACACCGACACACACAGAGACACCGACACACACAGAGACAGAAAGACACCGAGACAGAAAGACACAAAGACCGAGACAGAGAGAGAGAGAGAGAGCGGTCATCTGCCTTTGGACTAAAGAGCAGAAACCTGGACTTCACCAAAGAAATTAGAAATACAGACATTGTCTTCCTTCAAGAAACATGGTACAGAGGAGACGGACCCAAGGGTTGCCCTCTAGGTTACAGAGAGCTGGTAGTCCCATCCACCAAACTACCAGGTGTGAAACAGGGAAGGGACTCAAGAGGTATGCTAATTTGGTATGGAGCAGACCTACCTTATTCTATTAAATTAATCAAAACAGGAACATTTTACATTTGGCTAGAAATTCAAAAGGAAATGATCTTAACAGAAAAAAATGTCCTCCTGTGTGCTACCTATATCCCCCCCACTAAAATCCCCATACTTTAATGAAGACAGCTTCTCCATCCTGTGTGCTACCTATATCCCCCCCACTAAAATCCCCATACTTTAATGAAGACAGCTTCTCTATCCTGGAGGGGGAAATCAATCATTTCCAGGCCCAGCGACATGTACTAGTCTGTGGTGACCTAAATGCCAGAACCGGAGAAGAACCTGACACCCTCAGCACACAGGGGGACAAACACCTCCTTGGAGGTGACAGCACTCCCTCCCCCATATGCCCCCCTAGGCACAACTATGACAACATAACCAACCAAAACTGGTCACACCACCTGCAGCTCTGTCCCACGCTGGGTCTGTACATAGTCAATGGTAGGCTTCGAGGGGACTCCTATGGTAGGTACACCTATAGCTCATCTCTTGGCAGTAGTACTGTAGACTACTTTATCACTGACCTCAACCCAGTCTCTTAGAGCGTTCACAGTCAGCCCACTGACACCCGTATCAGATCACAGCAAAATCACAGTCTACTTGAACAGAGCAATACTCAATCATGAGGCATCAAAGCCAAAGGAACTGAATAATTTTAAGAAATGCTATAGATGGAAGGAATGTAGTGTGGGAACCTACCAAAAAACTATTAGGCAACAACAAATTCAATCCCTTTTAGACAACTTCCTGGACAAAACATTCCACTGTAATAGTGAAGGTGTAAACTTGGCAGTAGAAATTCTAAACAGCATATTTGACCTCTCAGCTTCCCTATCAAATAAAAAAAAATCCAACAGAAAACCAAAGAAAATTAACAACAATGACAAATGGTTTGATGAAGAATGCAAAAAAACTAAGAAAGAAATTGAGAAACCTGTCCAACCAAAAACAGAGACCCAGAAAACCTGAGTCTACGTCTTCACTATGGTGAATAAATAAAACAATACAGAAATACACTACGGAAAAAGAAGGTACAGCACTTCAGAAATCAGCTCAATGTAATTGATGAATCCAGACTCTAACCACTTCTGGGAAAATTGGGAAACACTAAACAAACAACAACACGAAGAGTTATCTATCCAAAATGGAGATGTATGGTGAAACCACTACTCCAATCTTTTTGGCCCTATAACAAAGAACAAAAACATATACATGATCAAATACAAATCTTAGAATCAACTATTAAAGACTACCAGAAGATACTGGATTCTTCAATTACATTGAATGAACTACAGGACAAAATACAAACGCTCCAACCCAAAATGGCATGTGGTGTTGATGGTATCCCTAATGAAATGATGAAATATACAGACAACAAATTCCAATTGGCTATACTTAAACTCTTCAACATCATCATTAGCTTTAGCATCTTCCCCAATATTTGGAACCAAGGACTGATCACCCCAATCCACAAAAGTGACCCCGATAACTACCGTGGGATATGCGTCAACAGCAACCTTGGGAAAATCCTCTGCATTATCATTAACAGCAGACTCGGACATTTCCTCAGTGAAAACAATGTACTAAGCAAATGTCAAATTGGATTTTTCCCAAATTACTGTACAACAGACCACGTATTCACCCTGCACACCCTAATTGACAAACAAACCAAAACAAAGGCAAAGTCTTTGTTGATTTCAAAAAAGCCTTTGACTCAATTTGGCATGAGGGTCTGCTATACAAATTGATGGAAAGTGATGTTGGGGGAAAAACATACAACATTATAAAATCCATGTACATAAACAACAAGTCTGCAGTTAAAATTGGCAAAAAACAGACATTTCTTTCCACAGGGCCGTGGGGTGAGACATGGAAGCAGCTTAAGCCCCACCATCTTCAACATATATATCAACAAATTGGTGAGGGCACTAGAACAGTCTGCAGCACAAGGCCGCACCCTACTAGAATCTGAAGTCAAATGTCTACTGATGATCTGGTGCTTCTGTCCCTAACTAAGGAGGGCCTACAGCAGCACCTAGATCTTCTGCACAGATTCTGCCAGACCTGGGCCCTGACAGTAAATCTCAGTAAGACAGGACCACAAATACAAATTCCATCTAGACACCGTTGCCCTAGAGCAAACAAAAAACTATACATACCTCGGCCTAAACATCAGCGCCACAGGTAACTTCCACAAAGCGGAGAACGAGCTGAGAGACAAGGCAAGAAGGGCCTTCTATGCCATCAAAAGAAACATCAAATTCGACATACCAATTAGGATCTGGCAAAAAATACTTGAATCAGTTATAGAACCCATTGCCCTTTATGGTTGTGAGGTCTGGGGTCCACTCACCAACCAAGAATTCACAAAAATGGGACAAACACTAAATTGAGACTCTGCATGCAGAAATCTGCAAAAATATCCTCAGTGTACAATGTAAAACACCAAATAAGGCATGCAGAGCAGAGTTAGGCCGATACCCACTAATTATCAAAATCCAGAAAAGAGCGATTAAATTCTACAACCACCTAAAAGGAAGCGATTTCCAAACCTTCCATAACAAAGCCATCACCTACAGAGAGAGAAGGAGAAGAGTCCTGGAGAAGAGTCCCCTAAGCAAGCTGGTCCTGGGGCTCAGTTCACAAACAGACTCCACAGAGCCCCAGGACAGCAACACACAATTACACCCAACCAAATGATGAGAAAACAAAAAGATAATTATTTCCAATGTGTCAAGTAATTAACAAAAAAAAAACTGAGCAAACTAGAATACTACTTGGCCCTAAACATAGAGTAGACAGTGGCAAAATACCTGATCACTGTGACTGACCCAAACTTAAGGAAAGCTTTGGAAAGCATAGCCTTGCTATTGAGAAAGGCCACCGTAGACAGACCTGGCTCTCAAGAGAAGACAGGCTATGTACACAGTGCCCACAAAATGAGGTGGAAACTGAGCTGTACTTCCTAACCTCCTGTCAAATGTATGACAATAGACACATATTTCCCTCAGATTACACAGACCCACAAAGAATTTGAAAACAAACCTAATTTTGATAAACTCCCATATCTACTGGGTGAAATACCACAGTGTGCCATCACAGCAGCAAGATTTGTGACCTGTTGCCACAAGAAAAGGGCAACCAGTGAAGAACAAACACCACTGTAAACACAACCCATACTTATGTTTATTTATTTTCCATTATGTACTTTCACATCATTGCAACACTGTATATATACATAATATAACATTTGAAATGTCTTTATCCTTTTAGAACTTCTGTGAGTGTAATGTTTACTGTTAATTTGTATTGTTTATTTCACTTTTGTTTATTATCTACTTCACTTGCTTTCCCATGCCAATAAAGCAGAGAGAGAGAGTGAGAGAGAGAGAGAGAGAGAAACACAGAGAAAGACAGAGTGTTATGATTTTTATGAATAATGACTAAATGATGTATACATTTAACGTAGAACTATAACTAACAGAATTCTACCTTGTCACTATGATTGTATGACATTTATTAGAATTCATAAATCTAAATCTGATGTGTGTAGTTTTAGTCAGAATTAGAACAAGGACTTTTTGTTCCTTTTTAGTATGTAAGCAGGGTGCAAGTGTGAAACAAATGATAAGAGGAGCTATCGACAGACAAGATGTACTACTGTGCTCCTTTCAGGACATTCTGTCCCTGCCCAGGGAGGGGAGAGACCTTGGGCTTGTAGTAGATTGTATAACAGGTGGCAGACAATGTATGAGAAGGAGAAGACTTGTGAACTATATTGTCATTGTTTTAGAGGAGGAGGGACAGTTATGACGAAATGAGAGGTATATAAACCAATGTACATGTAAGGATGGGGAGAGCTTCGGTAAATAAACATGCTGACTATGGTAGACTGGCCTCTGTCTGTTTCATTTTAATAAGAACCTTACAAATTCTTAGTAACAGACAGAGTATGTTAATTGAAGTTCAGTTTATGAACATTGAGAACAAAATTCTCGTAACACAGAGACACAGAGAGACACAGACAGAGACAAACAGACTGGGTTGCAGAGGTAAAAAGCATGTCAACCCTTCAGAAACATAAATAATTAGGGATGCACGAAATATCGGTAAGCATATCGGAATCGGCCGATATTAGCTAAAAATATCAACATCGGCTCTATGTATAGTTTAACGCCGATGTGCAAAACCGATGTCAAAGCTGACGTGCATACCTATATAACGTAGGTAGATGACGTAATGACACCACGAAAAATACAGCGCTGCTGCTATCATTTCCAGAGGGGAGAAAGTGAAATCTTTCAATACCACAAACCTAATCACTCATTTGAAAGTGCATCACCCCCAGACGTTCAGCAACTACTTAGAACAAAAGCAGAAAAAACTAAGCGCACACTTCAAATAACTAAACAAGTTCAAGTCGAGCAGTCATTTGAAAGAGTAAGAACATTTCAGTGAGACAACTCAAAGACAAAATCCAAGATACTTCGACGCAGACAAGAAACAGGGTTTACGTGAAATGTTACAGACACAGCTGGACAAGATGGAAACGGACACAGTGACAGTGCGCACCGAGGAAGAGGACCCACGACAGAAGAGGCCACGGACAGACAGAGCTGAAACTTCACTGCTTGACATGTGTGATGAAATCCTGGTTGAGAATGAAACGACTGAACAAATGAACAACGAAACAGCACAGCAAGTAAGTGAAATGGGGTCATACGTAAATGCCAACAAAATACATTTTTGGTCAGGGTGTGTGTGTGTTTCAACTATTTAACTGTACTAGAATGCTTAAAAGTTTTAAATATCGGTTATCGGTATCGGAGTTTTTGGAAAGGCAAATATTGGATATCAGTATCGCCAAAAATGTGATATCGGTGCATCCCTAGAAATAATAGAGCAAGTCAGTGGAGAAAATAGTGTCTTTGGCTGACACATCAAACCACTCTGCATGTGACCCACCACAGACAGATATCATCTTCCATTACCTATGCATGGAGATGTGGGGCCATATGTTTGCAGGAGAAAAAAGTAATTTATATTTTTCCCCATGGAAAATGCCTTCAGGTACTGTTCTCATCAAATAAAAAATATATATAATCTCCTTCATCAAGACAATCCACAAGTCTGCTTTGAATAAATATTTGCTATGTTGTAGTGTTGTCAACACTGGCCTTGGAATCTTTTGGAAGCAAAGAGCCGTAATCGACAGAGACTGCTAAACTACACTGAGCAAGTAAAATAGACCTAAACCATGGAGCCAGTAAGCAAAGCTACAATACTAGACAGTGAGAAACCATGTTAAACATAGTCATGAACCTATTTGTACAAACTATTCAAAATGCACAACCCATCATATCTCAAGATCTTTAAATGTAGGTTATACCTTATATTCTACATCACCACCTGGTGGCACTATTGCCTAGTTGTATTTTTTTGTATAAAAAGCTTTACCTCAGGCTGTCACATCACCTCTTACGCCTTGATCAGACCGACAGCATCATTGCCTTTTGGTATACCAGAAGCACATTAATTTCCATTGGAATGCTGCGTTTACCTTGCAGCATTGAGTTGCAGAGGCAGTTGCAGTGTATTCTGTGTGGTGCATACGTTGGATTTATCCAATGTATGCATCAAATTGTATGTGTAGACTTGACAGAAATAGTAGCAAAAGGTGAATGTTGAACTTTTGTTGGACACATATCCACTAAAAATGTTGGACTACATAATAAAAAAAGTTTGACTGCAGAATTTATTAAATCGGTCTGATTAAGGCATAACGTTGCGCCGAATGTCATGCATTTCAAATGGGGACATCCACAATGGACTGGAATCACAACGCGCCCCCTTGAAGGCTCCATTGTGAGACGGACACCGCATACTTTACAATTTTCCAAACTTTGTGTCTTCTTCAGCCCAGCCAGAGTCTGTCAAAGAACAGGATGTTACCAAACCACAGAAAAATATGAAAATATGCAGTTTTCGGTGATGGCTTTATGGGATATTTAACAACTACCCTATTACCCATTCCTATATACAGTGGGGCAAAAAAGTATTTAGTCAGCCACCAATTGTGCAAGTTCTCCCACTTAAAAAGATGAGGCCTGTCATTTTCATCATAGGTACACTTCAACTATGACAGACAAAATGAGAAGAAAAAAAATCCAGAAAATCACATTGTAGGATTTTTTATGAATTTATTTCCAAATTATGGTGGAAAATAAGTATTTGGTCAATAACAAAAGTTTCTCAATACTTTGTTATATACCCTTTGTTGGCAATGACAGAGGTCAAATGTTTTCTGTAAGTCTTCACAAGGTTTTCACACACTGTTGCTGGTATTTTGGCCCATTCCTCCATGCAGATCTCCTCTAGAGCAGTGATGTTTTGGGGCTGTTGCTGGGCAACACGGACTTTCAACTTCCTCCAAAGATTTTCTATGGGGTTGAGATCTGGAGACTGGCTAGGCCACTCCAGGACCTTGAAATGCTTCTTACGAAGCCACTCCTTCGTTGCCCGGGCGGTGTGTTTGGGATCATTGTCATGCTGAAAGACCCAGCCACGTTTCATCTTCAATGCCCTTGCTGATGGAAGGAGGTTTTCACTCAAAATCTCACGATACATGGCCCCATTCATTCTTTCCTTTACACGGATCAGTCGTCCTGGTCCCTTTGCAGAAAAACAGCCCCAAAGCATGATGTTTCCACCCCCATGCTTCACAGTAGGTATGGTGTTCTATGGATGCAACTCAGCATTCTTTGTCCTCCAAACACGACGAGTTGACTTTTTACCAAAAAAGTTATATTTTGGTTTCATCTGACCATATGACATTCTCCCAATCTTCTTCTGGATCATCCAAATGCTCTCCAGCAAACTTCAGACGGGCCTGGACATGTACTGGCTTAAGCAGGGGGACACATCTGGCACTGCAGGATTTGAGTCCCTGGCGGCGTAGTGTGTTACTGATGGTAGGCTTTGTTACTTTGATCCCAGCTCTCTGCAGGTCATTCACTAGGTCCCCCCGTGTGGTTCTGGGATTTTTGCTCACCGTTCTTGTGATCATTTTGACCCCACGGGGTGAGATCTTGCGTGGAGCCCCAGATCGAGGGAGATTATCAGTGGTCTTGTATGTCTTCCATTTCCTAATAATTGCTCCCACAGTTGATTTCTTCAAACCAAGCTGCTTACCTATTGCAGATTCAGTCTTCCCAGCCTGGTGCAGGTCTACAATTTTGTTTCTGGTGTCCTTTGACAGCTCTTTGGTCTTGGCCATAGTGGAGTTTGGAGTGTGACTGTTTGAGGTTGTGGACAGGTGTCTTTTATACTGATAACAAGTTCAAACAGGTGCCATTAATACAGGTAACGAGTGGAGGACAGAGGAGCCTCTTAAAGAAGAAGTTACAGGTCTGTGAGAGCCAGAAATCTTGCTTGTTTGTAGGTGACCAAATACTTATTTTCCACCATAATTTGCAAATAAATTCATTAAAAATCCTACAATGTGATTTTCTGGATTTTTTTTCTCATTCTGTCTGTTATAGTTGAAGTGTACCTATGATGAAAATTACAGGTCTCTCTCATCTTTTTAAGTGGGAGAACTTGCACAATTGGTGGCTGACTAAATACTTTTTTGCCCCACTGTATACCCATTCCAAATACACATTGGCTGTTAAGCCAATAATATTATATGACTGTTGCCTCCTGTTTAAATGTATTGTGATAGTAATGAAGTTTGTTTTCGATGATAATTATTAGGTGGAGGTAGCTAGCTAGTTGTATCTTCAACCTAGCCTTGCTTTTAGCTAGCTAGCTGCTCTGTAGTGCAAGCCAGATTGACTTGCAATAAAGTTAGAGAAAAAAGTGAATAAAACATGTTTTGTTTAGTTACTTATCACCTGAAACAATATATTTATCCTGTCTTGAATGAAAAGGTCACATTTTGCAATCTCAAAAAAGAAATGTGATCTCTGCTCTTTCCATCTTGTGTTACAAACACAAGACTTGTCCAAAGACAGCATGAAGATAGGCAGTGGTGTAAAGTACTTAAGTAATCAAAACTTTAAAGTACTAATTAAGTAGTTTGTTGGGGTATCTGTACTTCACTTTTTATATTTGACCACTTTTACTTCACCACATTTCTAAAGAAAATAATGTACTTTTTACTAGATACATTTTCCCTGCCACCCGAAAGTACTTGTTACATTTTGAATGCTTAGCAGGACAGGCAAATGGTCCAATTCATGCACTTATCTAGAGAAACATCCCTGCTCATCCCTATTGCCTCTGATCTGGCGGACTCACTAAACACAAATGCTTTGTGCCGAAGGAATTTTAAATGATTTTTACTTTTACTTTTGGTACTTAAATTATATTTCAGCAATTACATTTACTTTTGATACTTAAGTATATTTAAAACCAAATACTTTGAGACTTTTACTCAAGTAGAATTTTACTGGTTGACTTTCACTTTTACTTGAGTCATTTTCTATTAAAAAGGTATCTTTACTTTTACTCAAGTATGACAATTGAGTACTTTTTCCATCACTGAAGATAGATGAAAACTGCTTCCCCAATAGAAATCCCTTATCACATTTGTAGGCGGTGTCATGGCGAAGGTTGACTAGCTAAGCTCATGCGCAGAAATACGTCATCGGGTCTAATGTCATCTCACGCCGAACTGCGCATGTGCAGGCCATCAAATCAAAGGCACTCCTTTGATATGAAGTTGTTTTGGAAGAAAATGAAAACGTCAGTTTGTCACTTTCACGAGGTTGGAGTAATAACATGTTCAACTACTTAAGACATTGGCTCGAATCTAGACTGTGCCTTTCGATTTCGACAAATATAACAACTAAGGAAGAACTTTTCACTTCTCTCATTGACTTCTCAAACCCCAAACCCGGTCCTCGTCTGTTTGGTCTGTTTCGCAAGCGTTCCTGGAAGTATTTTGATGTTGCACGTCGAAAGTTGTGTGGTAATACCAGTGACATGGAATTGAAAGACAGTCCTATAAATATTTTTTTATATTTTCTTTCATTTCTTTATGATTTTTTTACATTTTTACTCAAAATATGTCACTAAACCATGACTCAAGCCAATTTCATGGTACTGACCGTGTTCTATCTTGTTTTTTAAAAATGGTTTGCAATATAAAATGTCTTAGATATGTTTAATTAACAATAAAACACTTCAATTAAAACAAAACTATGTGTCATTTTCTGACACGTTTAAGTGTTTTTCTTGGTGGTTAAGGGCGTCATAGAATGACCCACCACACAGAACATATTAAATTAAATTTGCTTATTAAGTCCTAGACTGCTTGCCTTGGATTGTCTGCAGCTTTATCAGACAGACAGGTAGGAAGCTGTGGTGAGTGGGTGAGGTGGGAAGGTCAAGTCACAGTATCCTATGACACCTCTGATTAGGCCCAAGAATGACAGCTCCACCACTGAGCCATCGTAACGGTCTCCAAGGAGACTAGAGGGAAAATATAAAAAGGGGTGGGAAAATGCCACATGCAGGAATTAATAAAGACAGGAGTGATGTTGTCACTCAGTCATAGACACCCATTTCTAATGCTGACTGTACCAGTGTCTCTGAGATGTGGAAGATTCTAGGCTTAGATATGGTTAGGTCTAGGTGTGTAGCTGTGGAAAATTCTAGGCTTAAATGTGGCTAGAGCTTGTTGTGTAGGTGAGGAAACAAGGAAACAACAGTGAAATCCTCCATCTGGATACAGCCAGATTCGAACACACGCATACGCCTCCAAATCAGAACAGTTTACCTTGAATATAAAATACTGAATGTGTAACGGTTCAGGAACCAAGTGAAAGTGTTGCTTCCGTCCCTCTCCTTGCCAACCTGAGCTTGAACCAGGGACGCTTTGAACACATTGACAACTGTCACCCACTAAAGCATTGTTACCTGTCACTCCACAAAAGCCGCGACAACTACAAAAGCTGCAACAACTACTTTGTCTCAGAGCGGGCGACGTCACCAACTGAGCACTACTAAAGCACAGCAAGTTAGTCATTTCACATCGACTAGACTAGCATAACAAAAATAAACAGTTTAAATCACAAATGTTCAGACAGAAACCCGGCCAAACTGTATCTATTAATCAGACAGAAAAACATTGAGACCTAAGCCCCCTGGACTAAGCTCTTGTTTGTGGTCGAGAACACGTTCAAACCCTTGGCTGTCAGCTTCACTTCTATGAGGTCAGACAATCGCCGGTGACCCTGTGACGACCCTAGTTAGATAAGTAGCACCGCCACCCTGCCTTGGAGAATAGAGCAGGAAGCTGAGGCACTCGCATTACTCAGACCCATTCCACGGCCCACAACGCACTTCATTTCCGTACCAGCATTACACAAACAGCGTACACATCGTGACCCTGATGGGGAAAAAGTGCAACACAAGCATTCATCTAGCTCCAAATAATCCAAACAGGAACTTGAAGGAACTTAAAATCAAGAGAAAAACAATGCTTAAGAGTGACCAAAGTTCAAAAGACAATGCTCGTCTTAGAGCTGAAGTTCCACTAAGTTATTTTACACTTGAGGTATAAAGAATCAGATAGAAAGGCCTTGTAGCAGATAGCATGTTTTGCTGTGGTCTTGCAGTTGAAACCTCAGGTTAGATGAGTCAGGACATGACAGCGGTAGGTGTTGATAGCTCCGGGGTGAAGTTTCCCCTAGGCACAGAACTACAGTAGAATCAGCTTCCCCCTCCTATTAACCATTAGTGTTGAAAATGCTAAACTGACCCGAGATCAGCGTCTACGGGCAACTTTGTGGTGATACTAACCTGCAGAGGAAGCTCTGGAGGTGTCAGTCAGGAGGAAGGAGGCCCAGCCTGGCAGGTGGCCAAGTTCACAGTCCTCCAGTGGAGATCGGGTCCTGAAAACACAGGTTCATTGAGTCTCAAAACAGATACAATAAAGTCCATCATCAAATTTCCTTGTTCCTTCAAAATCAAAACCTTTTGACGACAAAACTTCACCTGAACAATATTCAACGCTAGTTATTCCTCTCAGTCTATCTCTAGTCCAATCATCATGTAAGCAGGTCCAGCAATTCACGTGACCACAACACACATTTCCAACCTCTAGGACCTTGTTTATCGACCATGCATCGCACTGATCCATAGATTTACCGAACACTTTTGACCCTCGAGGCCACATGAATACAATGTTACCAGAGTTTGAGAATTTGTTGGACAGCAACGGTGGCTAGTTAGTCACAAGTGCAGGCCTTCGTGATTCTCTTGCAGACGGGTTTTCTTGAGGGCAACGTCGCAGCAGTCTGATAGAAACTGGGAGGCACAGCGGCTACAGACACACAACACTTCCTATTGTGCAACACTTCCTCTCATTTAGCGTGCACTTCGGCTTTTCCACTACACTCCCTGGTCCATACCTCCTGTGAGGCTACAATCGACAGAACATCCTTAGTGTTAGTTGAACCAAGACTCGTGTTCACTGCAATCAACTCAGCCAATGGTTTGAGGTGCAAGATGGGGGGAAACTATCTTCATTGTCACAACTCTAGAAATATAAATTCTAGTTCTATGGTCACAACAAACGTTTTTTGCATAGTCACCCTTAAATAATCACTGGTAAAGAGAACCCTCATGGCAAGATGCGCTTCAACCTGATCTTTTTTTATTTATTTTTACCATTTTGGATTTGAAAGGTTACTTGAAACAAACCACAACCACACTCCCCTTTGAGTTCTCTGGCCCTTTTCAGCTTTTCAGAACGTGGTTGAGTGCAGGTTCAGTAGACTGCGAGGCGATTAGGACTGGGACGCTGTACTATCCACTATACACCAGCCTGCATACAAATAGGCTGCAAACAAATGGCCTGCCATAACGGACTACCGGTGGTCATGCATGAACGTGATCGGATTTCTAGCTCTGAGACTTTCCCCTATAACAACCGAGCTAGTCGCTCCAAGATTGAGCTGTAGAGACAAACTGTCAACATCATATATATATCTAGGCTTTGAGATGGCTGGTAAAAAAATACCTGCATAGTACTACTCTGGTGGCTATGGGATATCCTTATTACCCCTGTCATACCCTTCTTCTACCATTCTTTTAACCATTTGTTTATGATACACTGTAGGTTTTAAAGAGGGACGTATCAACATTGTAAGGGGCTGTAGGTCTCACTGGAGAGGTCTTAAACATGTCTCGAGACGTCTTCATTTATATGTCTTAAGAGGTCTCAAGACTCAAAATGGCTGGGTATGAAATTTGAACATGGTAAGTACAAGACACAAAGTAAGGTTGCGTAGTAGAGAGGAACAACAGCAGTGGCAGCTTCCCTCTCCCTCATCATGCTGAATAAGAATGATTCACTCATGAGCAGAAAGAGACGATTCTGTCAGAGTAGCAAAATGACAAAAAAAGGCAAGACAAACAACAAACATACAAAATTATGTATCTTTTGTCTCTATGTATTTCATAAATTTCCTTCAATTTGCAAAAGGCTGAATGTACAGTATCTCACCGGATCATGCATCCGAGCGAACGAAACAGCGCCCCTCTGTCTCAGTATATGTAGCGTATCTATCTGATGCTGTCTGGTAAAAAAAAAAAAAGAGTATGACATTGTTGCCGCCTGTGGCATTGAATTCAAGGGAAGCTAGCGAGCATTTAGCCTGCCTTGATGAAAATGTATAAAATAATAGCCAATCAGCGTTGAGCTAAACTGAGTGAGCTCAGCTGTGAATGGTCCTGGTGCCCCAAAAAAAAGTATAAAGGGAAGCCAGTTTGGATTTGGCTTCAGACCAATCACATTAGAAGCCAAATGTCATTGACAGAAAAATAAATTGTATTGTTACATCTCGTTGTGTCGTTGTCCTCCTTTGGCTAGCTAGCTAGCTAAAATCGTCCCTTTCCTAAATTAGACATGGGAGGTGATAGGGATTTGGACTTGTGGTTTTACTTAATTCTCTGTACTAGCCAAAGATTATAACGGCGATTCTAATCCAACCATAAATGAATACATCATGCCCCTGGCCTGAGAAGATGGAAGTTCAACATGTAGCTAGATGTGGTATGCTAATGTTAACTAGCTGTCAAATATTTTAGCCAGGTAGCCTAGCACAACAAAAACTAAAAGTGTGTATTGTATGACAGAGTCATAGACCGTTTTGATAAGATGAAAGAGGAGGATGGCATTGGTGTTTAGGGTGAGTCAACATATTTTTTCTACTTGCATGCACACACACACACACACCACACACAGAAATCAGTACCATGGACAGCCACATATTTAGCTTACGTTGATTGGACTGTTTTTGGTATCTTTTAATTGTCACTGTATTAGACATAGCATGAGTAATTAGATGACTGTTGATCATGTTGAAATGGTGCTGGAATAGTGGAGGCAGCTCCTGTTATCTTTGCGACTTGCAGTAACTCTCCATGGTTCTAAATAAATAGTTGTTCAGTAGACCGAAAATGTCAGAAACATTACCTTTCTTGACCATGCTGTAGGTCATGTAACTGTTTGTTATGTGCAATATGTTTTGTGGACTTCACCAGACAGATGTTGCTCTTTGGTTCTGTAATGAAACAAATGTGTGGTTGAATTTATTATGCCACTATGTCTTATTGTCTTAAGGCCTGTACATCACTAACAGGTTCTCGAGCAAACAACGCAAGTATCACAACACATAGGTTGTAATATGGCTTTCTTTTCTGGCTTGGCTTCCCCGGTCATTTTACCCACGCACCGCTACTGAAGACACGACTCGTTTGTGAATTTTGTCTGTTGTATAATCAATTCTATACATTAGTTTATACTGAATTAAGTGTACATTTTAGTTAACTGTAATGTCTTCCGTTTGGTTCCTAGTGAATACAACCCTGCAGCACGCACACACACACACCAGCTTGTTTTGTGAATGGAGGCCTCAGAGCTTCAATTCTTCTCCACATTGTCTAATTTGTTTTCATATATTTTGTTGAATTGTCACATCCATGCATACAGATTTGCCTCAGTTTCCGTCCTTAGTTGAAATAAACTGCGTTTTGTCCCCGGGGCTTATATAACCGGCTCTAGATTCAATATGATCATCTTCATTCCCTCGTATAAAAGCGTGAGTCAGTTTTCCTCAGCTCTAAGCCCCATCTCGCTCGCAACAAGGAACTGGAAGCTGTTGCCATGGTAACAACCCGTAATTAAGTTTCCATTTGAGGATTTATCCAACATGTAAAACGACGCCAGCTTGCTAAAAATAGTTTTCAGAATATTCTAAAATCTCAGGATATAAAATTTACGTGGGGGGGGGGGGGGGGGGGAAATAAGAAATAATGGATATAGGAAAAAATGTAATTCATGATCTACAGCAAACCTAAGTTGACCACAAAAAATATAAAATACTTAGGATGTTTAATAAGTGAAAACAATTAAACAAATGTATGAAGATAACTTTATCCTGTTACTCAACAAAATGAAAACGGATCCAAGTAAATGGAAATATCTTCTTACAGGTAGAATACATCTCTTCAGAATGGCATTGCTCCCAAAGTATTGATATATACAGTGCCAGTCAAAACTTTGAACACACCTACTCATTCAAGGTTCTTTATTTTTACTGTTTTCTACATTGTAGAATAATAGTGAAGACATCAAAACCATGAAATAACAGATATGGAATCATGTAGTAACCAAAAAAGTGTTAAACAATTCAAAATATATGTTATATTTGAGATTCTTCAAAGTAGCTACCAATTGCCTTGATAATGCCAAGAGTGTGCAAAGCTGTTCTCTCAACCAACTACATCTGGAATGCTTTTCCAACAGTCTTGTTGAGTTCCCACATATGCTGAGCACTTGTTGGCTGCTTTTCCTTCACTCTGCGATCCAACTCATCCCAAACCATATCAATTGGATTGAGGTCGGGTGATTGTGGAGGCCAGGTCATCTGACGCAGCACTCCATCACTCTCCTTCTTGGTCAAATAGCCCTTACACAGTCTAGAGGTGCGTTGGGTCATTGTCCTGTTGAAAAACAAATGAGAGTCCCACTAAGCGCAAACCAGATGGGATGGCGTATCGCTGCAGAATGTTGTGGTAGCCATGCTGGTTAATTGTGTCTTGAACTCTAAATAAATTACAGACAGTGTCACCAGTAAAGCACCCCACACCATCACTCCTCCTTGCTTCACAGTGGGAACCACACAAGCGAAGTTCATCCGTTCACCTACTCTGCGTCTCTCAAAGACACGGCGGTTGGAACCAAAAATCTCAAATTTGGACTCATTAGGCCAAGGACAGATTTTTCACCGGTCCAATGTCCATTGCTTGCGTTTCTTGGCCCAAACAAGTCTCTTCTACTTATTGGTGTCCATTAGTAGTGGTTTCTTTGCAGCAATTCGACCATGAAGGCCTGATTCACACAGTCTCCTATGAACAGTTGATGGTGAGATGTGTCTGTTATTTGAACTCTGTGAAGCATTTATTTGGGCTGCAATTTCTGAGGCTGGTAACTCTAATGAACTTATCCTCTGCAGCAGAGGTAACTCTGGGTCTTCCTTTCCTGTGACGGTCCTCATGAGAGCCAGTTTCCTCATAGCACCTGATGGTTTTTGCGACTGAACTTTCAAAGTTCTTGACATTTTCTGGATTGACTGACCTTCATGTCTTAAAGTAATGATGGACTGTCGTTACTCTTTGCTTATTTGAGCTGTTCTTTCCTTAATATGGACTTGGTCTTTTACCAAATTGGGCTATCTTCTGTATTCCACCCCTACCTTGTCACAACACAACTAATTGGCTCAAATGCATTAAGAAGGAAAGAAATTCCACAAATAATTTAACAAGGCACACTTGTTAATTGAAATTCATTCCAGGTGACCACCTCATGAAGCTGGTTGAGAGAATGCCAAGAGTGTGCAAAGCTGTCATCAAGGCAAAGTGTGGCTACTTTGAAGAATGTCAAATATAAAATATATTTTTGGGTCACTACATGATTCCATATGTGTTATTTCATAGTTTTGATGTCTTCACTATTATTCTACAATGTAGAAAATAGTTTTAAAAAAATAAGAAAAACCCTGGAATGAGTAGGTGTGTCTAAATTTTGGACTGGTACTGTATTTTCGGTAATACCCATCACCCCACCAAATACATCCTTTAAAAAAGTATACTCGGTCATAACAGACTTTACAAGGAAAAATACAACTCAGAATATAAAGGAAGGTTTTACATCTTCCTAAGTCTGATGGGGGTTTTAACCTTCCAGACTAGGAATGGTATCAACTCGCCACCCAAGGATTTTAATTGTTACATGTAGTTAAATGCAACAGCAGGTACATATTGAAGATGTGCATGCTCATCCCCAGAATCTTTATCTTTACTTCTTTATTTCCCAAGGATAAAGCGAAGAACAATAACAACATCATAGTCATGAACATTATAACAATATGGAATCAAATGAAACGTATTCTTCAAGATCCAATATCACTCCCTAAACACAACCCTATGGAACAATCCTTGGATAGCTTTTCAGAATTCACCGATAAATTGGTGCACACGGGAAAAATACAGGCATAGAATTTAAAAGCCATTTTGACCCAACTAATGTGGATATTTTCACAAAATTTCTATTTGAAATCTTTTAGACATCAGAGCAATCTGGAGGGAATCCTATTTGAGTCAGAAAAAGATGTTGATTTGATTGGAAAGATAGAAAAAATATATAAACTATTGGAACAAAGACTTTAAAATAACTGAGCTAATAACTGTGCTAGTAACTTAGCACAAGATAGAGGGAATGTTGGAACATAACTAACGCAAGAGGACGAAAATGGGGAGAGACTAGCTGAATTTTTCCAATAATTCTTGTTTCGATGCAAAACTAATGAATACACTCAGTTCTCGCTCCGAGGCAAGCAACACTGTACCATGCACCATCTGTTCTGGACGTCTGTGTGATCTCGCTCTCCATAGCCGATGTGAGTAAAACCTGCAAATAGGTTAACATTCACAAGGCCGCGGGGCCAGACGGATTACCAGGACACGTACTCAGAGCATGTGCTGACCTGTGAAGTGTCTTCACTGACATTTTCAAACTCTCCCTGACCCAGTTTGTAATACCAACATGTTTCAAGCAGACCAACATAATCCCTGTGCCCAAGAACGCCAAGGTAACCTGTCTAAATGACTATCGCTGCGTAACACGCACATCTGTAGCCATGAAATGCTTAGAAAGGTTGGTCATGGCTCACATCAACACCATCATCCCAGACACCCTAGACCCACTCCAATTCTCATACCGCCCCAACAGGTCCACAGACGACACAATCTCTATTGCACTCTAAACTGCCCTCTCCCACCTGGACAAGAGGAACACCTACGTGAGAATGCTGTTCATTGACTAAAGCTCATCGTTCAACACCATAGTGCCCTCCAAGCGCATCACTAAACTCAGGAACCTGGGACTGAACACTTCCCTCTGCAACTGGATCCTGGTCTTTCTAACGGGCCACCCCCAGGTGGTGAGGATAGGCAACAACACATCGGCCACGCTGACCCTCAACAGAGGGGCACCTCAGGGGTGCATGCTTAGTTCCCTCCTGTACTCCCTGTTCACCCACGACTGCATGGCTGCACACAATTCAAACACCATTATCAAGTTTGCTGACGACACAACATTGATCACCAATGACGAGAAGACCGCCTGTAGGAAGGTCAGTGACGTGGCAGTGTGGTGCCAGGACAACAACCTCCCTCAACATCAGTAAGACAAAGGAGCTGATTGTGGACTACAGGCAGGAAACGGAGTGGGTCGACTGCTTCAAGTTACTTGGTGTCCACATCACTAAGGAATTATCATAGTCCACACACACCAACACAATCATGAGGAAGGCACGACAATGCCTCTTCCCCCTCAGGAGGCTGAAAAGATTTGATATGGGCACTCAAATCCTCAAAAAGTTCTACAGCTGCACCATTGAGAGCATCTTGACTGACAGTATCACTGCTTGGTATGGGAACTGCTTGGCATTTGACCGTACAGCACTGGGGCCAACTCCCTGCCATCCAGGGCCTCTATAACAGGCTGTGTCAGAGGAAGGCCCTAAAAATTGTCAAAGACTCCAGTCAGCTACCCAAGTCATAGACTATTCTCCCTGCTACCGTACGGCAACCGGTACCGATGCACCAAGTCTGGAACCATCAGGAGCCTGAACAGCTTCTACCCCCAAGCCATAAGACTGCTAAAGATCTGTGCCTCGACACAATCCTGTCTCTGAGCTCTAGGGACAATTCCTTCGACCTCATGGCTTGGTTTTTGCTCTGACATGCACTGTCAACTGTGGGCCTTATACAGACAGGCGTGTGCCTTTCCAAATCATGTCTAATCAATTGAATTTACCACAGGTGGACTCCAACCAAGTTGTAGAAACATCTCAAGGATGATCAATGGAAACAGGATGCACCTGAGTTCAATGTCTCATTGTAAAGGGTCTGAATACTTTTGTAAATAAGGTATGTTTTTTTATTTTTAATACATTTGCAAACATTTCTATAAACCTGTTTCGCTTTGTCATTATGGGTATTGTGTGTAGATTAATGAGGTAAAATAATAATGTACTCCATTTTAGAACAAGGCTACAATGTAACAAAATGTGGAAAAGTCAAGAGGGTCTGAATACTTTCCGAATGCACCGCACATCTACCTCAATTAACTCGTACCCCTGCACATGGACTCCGCACTGGTACCCTGTGTATATAGCCAGGCTATCGTTACTCATTGTGTATTCATTCCTTGTGCTTTATTTTCTTATCTCTGCATTGTTGGGAAGGGCCCGTAATTAAGCATTTCAATTTTAGTCTACACTTGTTTACGAAGTATGTGAAAAATAAAATATGATTTGATTTTAATTTGATTCTCCAGGAAGATTTTGATTCTCCAGGAAGAATTTGATTCTCCAGGAAGACCGAGGATACTCGGTCCTCAGCCCTTTATCTTAAGGAGGCTAGGTTATTTCTATCCCAATATTGAGTGTCTGTATGTCCATGCTAAAGATACACACCACATACGTACAAGAGTCAGACGGCTATAACTGGATCACGTACTGGAATGCCAATGATGAAGCATCCGCTGAAAGAGTTATGTGGTGTTCAGAACCTTCCTATTAACGCAGTGCTATCACACAACCCATTAGCAAGTCAGGAGAGATGATGTTCTCTTAAAACCAAGAATGATTGATAAGGTTTCATTTAGGATATTTGAGGTTCATATTATGGACAGTCGGGCTTCCTACCCAAGAGAGGATGGAGGGTACACTATGTGTGGCTCTTTGATCAATGGCTTGAAAAGGATTGAGAAGTGAGAAAGTTTAGAGGAATGCTTCACAGAACCTGGCAGTAGTGGTGCGTGGGTTAGCCGTTTGTTCACTCGCAACTGCCCTCAATTACTAATAACCCATCCACAAGCCCAACTATATGTGATAAAGTGAAAATCTGGAGGCCCATACTGATCCTAACCCGCAATTTCTACATTGCAGGGCCTCCCGAGTGACACAGCGGTTTAAGGCACTGCATCGTGTTGAGGCGTCACTACTGCCTGGGGTTCAATCCCAGGCTGTCACAGCCGGCAGTGACCAGTCGTCCCATAGGGCGGCGCACAATTGGCCCAGCATCGTCCGGGTTAGGGGAGGGTTTGACCAGGGAGCCTTCCTTGGCTCATCGCGCTCTAGCGACTCCTTGTGGCGGGCCAGGTGCCTGCAAGCTGACATCAGTCGTAGGTTGAACAGGGTTTCCTCCGACACATTGGTGCGGATGGCTTTCGGGTTAAGCGAGCAGGTGTTAAAGAAGCAGCGCGACTTGGCGTGGTTGTGTTTCGTAACTACCAATTGGGTAAAAAAAAAAATAATAATAAGCATTACGTCAAATCTTTAACAAACATTACTTTTCTGGACCTCCCTTCTCTTTTTCAACTCTCTGTTTCACAGCTTTTCTCTTATTGAATTAAATCCGACATTGTCCTTTTTGCCTCACTGGATCTAGGTTAACTTTTTGTGTCCATTCCAAAAGTGTTTGGCGACTGTTGTGTAGGCTATTTGACACGCGCAAATTTAGGCCCTAAAGCTGACACACTAACGCCAGAACCTACAAATAATGAAAGAATATAGCCTGTAGATAAACATTTATGCATTTTTTTAATGTATTGTTTACTCTTTATTCAACCCACCCATCACCAACCCGCCCTTCATCGGCACAATATTTCATGACCCTAAACCCACCGGCCTATATACATGGGGACTGTGGTTATGAGACAACCAGCGTCTCCCAAAACTGGCACATAAACCGACTCCTACACAAACTGATCAGAGGAATAAGACACAAACGTAGACCTACAGCTTTAACTACCCCCATCAATATACACCCCACAACTACTATCTGCCCTGCCTACACAATTTCAACATCATCCTTCTTTGATGTTTTTACAGCACAGAGCATGAGTCAAACAACAAAGGCTCACTCCAAGACGTTTTAAACCTGCTCACCAGAAAAGGCCAAACTACTAGCACCACGGGGTTTCCGTCAGATATGTTGTCAAGGAATGGCTCCTGAAGTAAGAGCAACGGTTGGTGACGCTAAAATATTTTGCGCCACTGTATATATGTCTGCTACATCTCCATCAAGAGATACCTTTGTCCTTGCAAATTAATTTTAAAAAATGGGTTACCCTATAGGATAACCAGAATTTGCACCTGCTGTTTTTGGTATGCTAGACAGGTGAACGTTGACTTTTTCCACTGCACGAGTGAAGACTGTCATGTCTTCACAAAGAGTGCTTGTGGACATGCACAGCCATGCAGTGTAGCTGAGAGATGTCGCGTTCAGCAGAGGCAGGAGGTTATAGGTCATAGGTTGCCATGTGCCCTTGTGCAGAGAACAGACCTGCTGAATCCTGGACTAGCACCAGTAGATTCCTGTCTTCCTTGGCCGATAAGTGGGGGCCAGGAATTCGGAGCATTCTAATTGAACCAAAAAAAGCAAGTATAAGAGAAATGCTTTAGTCTTGAGTCGATCTTGAGTCCACTTTGGGCGCACATTCCTTAATCACAAGGCATGTTCTTTTATGCATTGTATGTCTGTCAGATAGCGGCAACATTTACAAGAGACAGAACGTGTCCGGCAAAAAACCCTCTGCACTCAACAACTAGGCTCTATTTTTTTTATATATATTTTTAGGCTCTATTGAAATATCCTTTTCTTGAGGTAATCACTGATAATTAAAGTGAGTGGATGCAACGCTTCCTCCCCATTGGTTAAAGGCCGGCAATCTTACTATGTCAGATGAGCTAAGGGGGCATGTTTTTTACTATTCAAAACGGCCTTACTGCAGCGTTTTTTGTTGTTGTTTTTTTTTTCAGAGGTCAATGATGTGTAGCGACTCAAATGTGATTAAAAATTGCATGCAAAATTCACAGCAACTTCCAGGCAACTAACTGCCACTAAGTTACTGTGAAATGCACAGTAACTTCTTAACAGTGCAGCTCTTAATTGTCACATGCTCTTAAAATATTACAGAACTGACAGTGTTAAAATATTCGATTCGATCTGTATTGATGCTTTGCCTGTTTGATGGTTCATCGGAGGGCATAGCGGGATTTCTTATACGCTTCCGGGTTAGAGTTCCGCTCCTTGAAACAGGAAGCTCTAGCCTTTAGCTCAGTGCGGACGTTGCCTGTAATCCATGACTTCTGATTGGGGTATATACGTACAGTCACTCTGGGGACGACGTCATCGATGCACTTATTGTTGAAGCCAGTGACTGATGTGGTGTACTCAATGCCATCAGAAGAATCACGGAACATATTCCAGTCTGGGCTAGCAAAACAGTCCTGTAGCTTAGCATCTGCTTCATCTGACCAATTTTTCTATTGACCGAGACACTGGTGCTTCCTGCTTTAATTTTTGCTTGTAAGCAGGAATTAAGAGGATAGAATTATGGTCAGATTTGCCAAATGGAGGGCGAGAGAGAGCTTTGTACGCGTCTCTGTGTGTGGAGTAAAGGTGGTCTAGAGTTTTTTTCCCCTCTGGTTGCACATTTAACATGCTGGTAGAAATAAGGTAAAACGGATTTAAGTTTCCCTGCATTAAAGTCCCCGGCCACTAGGAGCGCCGCCTCTGGATGAGCGTTTTCTTGTTTGCTTATGGCCATATACAGCTCATTGAGCGCCAGTGCCAGCATCGGTTTGTGGTGGTAAATAGACAGCTACAAATAATGTAGATGAAAACTCTCTAGGTAGATAGTGTGGTCTACAGCTTATCATGAGATAATCTCCCTCAGGCGAGCAAAACCTTGAGACTTCCTTAGATATCATGCACCAGCTGTTGCTTACAAATATACACCGACCGCCACCCCTTGTCTTACCAGAGTCTGCTGTTCTATCCTGCCGATACAGTGTACAATCTGCCACCTGTATGTTATTCAGTCACTTTAAACAATGCCACTTTTATATGTTTACATACCCTACATTACTCATCTCATATGTACAGTGGGGAGAACAAGTATTTGATACACTGCCGATTTTGCAGGTTTTCCTACTTGTATCTGTAATTTTTATCATAGGTACACTTCAACTGTGAGAGACGGAATCTAAAACAAAAATCCAGAAAAATCACATTGTATGATTTTTAAGTAATTAATTTGCATTTTATTGCATGACATAACTATTTGATCACCTACCAACCAGTAAGAATTCCGGCTCTCACAGACCTGTTAGTTTTTCTTTAAGAAGCCCTCCTGTTCTCCACTCATTACCTGTATTAACTGCACCTGTTTGAACTCGTTACCTGTATAAAAGACACCTGTCCACACACTCAATCAAACAGACTCCAACCTCTCCACAATGGCCAAGACCAGATAGCTGTGTAAGGACATCAGGGATAAAATTGTAGACCTGCACAAGGCTGGGATGGGCTACAGGACAATAGGCAAGCAGCTTGGTGAGAAGGCAACAACTGTTGGCGCAATTATTAGAAAATGGAAGAAGCAGGCCTCCCGGGTGGCGCAGTGGTCTAGGGCACTGCATCGCAGTGCTAGCTGCGCCACCAGAGTCTCTGGGTTCGCGCCTAGGCTCTGTCGCAGCCGGCCGCGACCGGGAGGTCCGTGGGGCGACACACAATTGGGCTAGCGTTGTCCGGGTTAGGGAGGGTTTGGCCGGTAGGGATATCCTTGTCTCATCGCGCTCCAGCGACTCCTGTGGCAGGCCGGGCGCAGTGCGCGCTAACCAAGGGGGCCAGGTGCACGGTGTTTCCTCCGACACATTGGTGCGGCTGGCTTCCGGGTTGGAGGCGCGCTGTGTTAAGAAGCAGTGCGGCTTGGTTGGGTTGTGCTTCGGAGGACGCGTGGCTTTCGACCTTCGTCTCTCCCGAGCCCGTACGGGAGTTGTAGCGATGAGACAAGATAGTAATTACTAGCGATTGGATACCATGAAAAATTGGGGAGAAAAGGGGATAAAAAATAAAAATAAAAAAATGGAAGAAGTTCAAGATGACGGTCAATCACCCTCGGTCTGGGGCTCCATGCAAGATCTCACCTCGTGGGCCAGAACTACACGGCAGGACCTGGCCAATGACCTGAAGAGAGCTGGGACCACAGTCTCAAAGAAAACCATTAGTGACACACTACGCCGTCATGGATTAAAATCCTGCAGCGCACGCAAGGTCCCCCTGCTCAAGCCAGCGCATGTCCAGGCCCGTCTGAAGTTTGCCAATGACCATCTGGATGATCCAGAGGAGGAATGGGAGAAGGTCATGTGGTCTGATGAGACAAAAATAGAGCTTTTTGGTCTAAACTCCACTCGCCGTGTTTGGAGGAAGAAGAAGGATGAGTACAACCCCAAGAATACCATCCCAACCGTGAAACATGGAGGTGGAAACATCATTCTTTGGGGATGCTTTTCTGCAAAGGGGACAGGACGACTGCACCGTATTGAGGGGAGGATGGATGGGGCCATGTATCGCGAGATCTTGGCCAACAACCTCCTTCCCTCAGTAAGAGCATTGAAGATGCGTCGTGGCTGGGTCTTCCAGCATGACAACAACCCAAAACACACAGCCAGGGCAACTAAGGTGTGGCTCCGTAAGAAGCATCTCAAGGTCCTGGAGTGGCCTAGCCAGTCTCCAGACCTGAACCCAATAGAAAATCTTTGGAGGGAGCTGAAAGTCCGTAAGTAGGAAAACCTGCAAAATCGGCAGTGTATCAAATACTTATTCTCCCCACTGTATATACTGTACTCTATACCATCTACTGCATCTTGCCTATGCCGTTCTGTACCATCACTCATTCATATATTTTTATGTACATATTCTTCATCCCTTTACACTTGTGTGTATAAGGTAGTTGTTGTGAAATTGTCAGGTTAGATTACTCGTTGGTTATTACTGCATTGTCGGAACTAGAAGCACAAGCATTTCGCTACACTCGCATTAACATCTGCTAACCATGTGTATGTGACAAATAAAATATGATTTGATTTCATGTCATCGTTCAGCCACGACTCGGTGAAACATAAGATATTACAGTTTTTATGTCCCATTGGTAGGATATACATGTACGTCCACTTTATTATCCAGCGATTGTACGTTGGCCAATAGTACCGATGGCAAAGGCAGATTAGCCACTCGTCGCCGGATCCTCACAAGGCACCCCGATCTTCCATCCGCGAAATCTCCCTCTCTTTCTCTTGCAAATGATGGGGATGAGGGCCTGTTCGGGTGTCTGGAGTAAATCCCTCTCCTCCTCATTAAAAAAAATTATTCGTTCAATTCAAGGTGAGTAATCTCTGTTCTGATGTCCAGAAGCTCTTTTCGGTCATTAGAGACGGTAACAGTAACATTATGTACAAAATAAGATAAACAATGTGAAAAAACTAAGAAAATAGTACGGTTGGTTAGGAACCCCTCCGGCGCCATTCCAGTATAGCTTAGTAGTGGTTGAGGGAGTGAATGGAAAATGGGTTTACAGCCTGCGAATCCAAGCTGAAGTCAAAGACAAAGTAGTGTACAGCTGTTAAAAATGCACTGAACAACAAAACAGTAGCCTATAGTAATAAAGATATGTACATCTAAATGTAAAAATAACCAACTCAGGTATGATATAGTTAGAGGTCTAAAATATTTGTCTTGGAATGCTATGATTCCTGGGATGACTGTATATTGTGGTGTTATTCTAAAGTAATAAAGTTATGTCAGATAAACAAATAATGAATTAAATGACCTACAGTGAAAGTATTCACACCCATTGACTTTTTCAACATTTTGTTGTGTTACAGCCTGATTTTAAAATAGATTCAATTGAGATTTTGTGTCACTGATCTACACACACGCACAACACCACATAATGTCAAAGTGGATTTTTTTTTTTTTATTAATTGTTTTTAATTAAAGCTGGAATGTCTGGAGTCCATAAGTATTCAACCCCTTTGTTATGGCAAGCCTAAATCAGTTCAGGAGTAAAAATGTGCTTTAAAAAAATAATCGCATAATAAGTTGCATTGACTGATTACGTGTTCAATAATAGTGGTTAACATAACTTTTTTATGACTACCCCATCTCTGTACCACACACATACAATTATCTGCAAGGTCCCTCAATCGAGTATTGAATTTCAAGCACAGATTCAACCACAAAGACCAGGGAGGGTTTTCAATGTCTCGCAAAGAAGGGCACCGGTTGGTAATGTGTAAAACAAAAAGCAGACACTGAATATCCCTTTGAGCATGGTGAAATTATTAAATTAGGCTTTGGATGGTTTATCAATACACCCAGTCACTACAAAGATACAGGCGTCCTTCCTAACTCAATTGCCGGAGAGGAAGGAAACTGCTCAGGGATTTCACCATGAGGCCAATGTTGATTTTAAAACAACTTAGTGGTTGTGATATGAGAAAACTAAGGATGGATGAACAACATTGTAGTTACTCCACAATGCTAACCTAAATGACAGAGTGAAAAGAAAGAAGCCTGTACAGAATAAAAATATTCCAAAACATGCATCCTGTGTGTAACAAGGAACTTAAGTAATACTGCAAAAAGAAATTGACAAATAAATTGTATTTTAAGTAATACTGCAACAAAAAAAAGACAAATAAATGGTATTTTTGTCCTGAAAACGAAGTGTTATGTTTGGGTCAAATCCAACACCACACATCACTGAGTACCAGTCTTCATATTTTCAAGCATGGTGGTGGCTGCAACATGTTATTGGTATGCTTGTCATCGGCAAGGACTATGGAGTTTTTGGGGGGATAAAAATAAACGGAATCCAGCCACAAGCACAGGCAAAATCGTAGAGGAAAACCTGGTTCAGTATGCTTTCCAACAGAGAATTTGGGAGGTGAATTCACCTTTCAGCAGGACAATAACCTAAAACACAAGGGCAAATATTCACTGGAGTTGCTTACCAGGACAACATTGAATGTTCCCGAGTGGCCTAGTTACAGTTTTGACTCAAATCGGCTTGGAAATCTATGGCAAGACTTGAAAATTGCTGTTAAGCAATGATCAACAATCAACTTGACAGAGCTTGAAGAATATTTTAAGAATAATGGGCAAATATTGTACAATCCAGGTGTGCAAATCTCTTAGAGACTTACCCCAAAAGACTCACAGCTGTACTCGGCGCCAAAGGTGCTTCTCGAAACTATTGACTCGGGGGGGGGGGGGGGGGGGGGTGAATACTTATGTAATTGTCATATTTCTGTATTTCATTTTCAATACATTTGGCAAACATTTCTAAAAACATGTTTTCACTTTGTTATTATGGGGTATTGTGTGTAGACGGGTAAGAAAAAGAAACAGATTCATTCCATTTTGAATTCAGGCTGTAACAACAAAATGGGGAATAAATCAAGTGGTAATGAATAGTTTTTGAAGGCACTGTATACTGGGAATACAGAGTATGTAGAGTAGGCTATACTGTGTATCTTCTAAAAAGAAATTACTATGAAATGATGCTCCAGAAATGATTGAGACTAAACTGAAATGCATTGCAGTCACATAGATATGAGTCATCGTGCCATACAGGATGAGTAGATTGATATTCATGTGAGAGAATTTACTGGGTCAACTCAACTGAGCTCCCACTGCAGAGGGGTGTTCATGGTGATTTCACATAAAGGAGACAACCCCAGCCAGGCTGAGCAGACAGAGCAACACACATCATTGTTACTTAACTGTGGGCCTGGCTGCATATTGGTCTTATGGGATTCATCTAAAATGATCTTTCTCTGGGTTAATGGCCCATTAATTACAGCTATGTGATAACTCATTCACAGGGTTCCCACATAGAGGAACAACTCCCACTTTGTAACTTTAGATTCAACTGCCTGAAAATGAAAGTAAGATTAGGGCTATATGTCTCTCAGTAGTAACAGAAGTACTAACACATGGTTGACAACAAAGCACAGCGAGAATTCCTATATTTACAGCATCTGTTCCTACAATGGACAGGCAATGGTGTGTTTGCCCCATACAATCGCCATGCTGGCAAAGCCTGTTTACCCTCTCGTAAGCCATGGAGGCAACGTCTTAAAATGAACCACAGTGTCCCTCTCTTTAGGCTACGCTATCACAGTGCCATTCCTAAGTGAAAGGAATCATGTGGTTGTTGAGATGTGCTAGTAACTTATAATAACACTTCATTGTGGGTCTCTGTAGACTACATCTCAGATCTGTATAACATTTTAGGGAAAGTATGCTATTATAAGTAATATCACTATAGCCTACATACAGAGCACTGAGATTAAGCATGTGACATTTGTACAGCAGATGTTGAGCTCAACATCATATCAATATACCACAGCCTAGTCACATTACCAGCAAGATATTATTACACTAACTTTCTGAACATTTTCACTTGCACTTTCAGTCTATGAGACTGCAAAGGCATGGAATGGGGTTAAGAAAGGATGAAAATTATTCATATGAATGCTTATCACATCATATCCAGGTATTGGCACTTAGATCAGAAACCCAGACATACGGTAATATTTTAGCAATGTAGCTAGGCTACAATGCACTACGACGAATGTTCTGTCAACAAGATGAAGCAGCATCTGCACACAAACGTGACATGCTACATACAGGAAAAATAACGGAAACACGAGTAAATGTGGGATACAAAGTATATTGAAAGCAGGTGCTTCCACATATAAGTTTCGTTCATGGAGCAAAACAGCCTATGCATAAGGTCAGGGGGTTGAATTAATTTAGAGGAAGGAAGTTATCGATCACCACCAACAGACACATACTAAAATGTTTAGCCATATTACATGAAACAAAATGCTTATATTTTTGCAATGTTCTGGACTACTGCAGGCAATGACTTTCACACACAACGGTGAGAAAGAGAATAACACAGACCCCAATGAATGTTACTCCTGCTGTTGGCTACTCTGTCTACTCCTATCACAGCAGCACAATTACTTGGCCAACATAAATAATAACAAAACAGTATTGTGTTGGAGACTATCTAAACAAATATCATTAAAAATAAAGGTTTTACCTTGATGCTCGAAGTACGAGAAAAGGGAGTCGTCGTCCACCTGGTTGCACGATAGCAGCTCAAAGAATAACGAGTTGCTTCAGCTGTCTGCTATTTTCCGGTTAATGGAACGTCATGGAAAAATCTAAATGGGATCCTTGGGACGTCCCAACTCTGACGTCACCACATTGAAATTGACATTTAAAAACGATTAAGGCAAGGATGATTTAGTATGACGATATGTAGAAATTGCTTCACCAATATAAATCCCCGATCACGCTTGTAGACGATGTTATGGCGACATTGAGTAACTACAGAGCTCGCCAACACAGAGTTTCTAAACCCAGAAGCGCGAAATCACGAGACTTCCGGTGAAGCTTTTGAAGCAGACCAAGCAGACCCAGCTGGGGTTAGGCGTTAGAGAAGACAAACTGAAACATTCTTCCTTAGTTGTTAAATTTCTAAAAATCTAAAGATAAAACCTAGATTTGGGCTATTTTCATAA
Organism: Salvelinus namaycush; assembly: GCF_016432855.1. Classification (NCBI taxonomy): domain Eukaryota; kingdom Metazoa; phylum Chordata; class Actinopteri; order Salmoniformes; family Salmonidae; genus Salvelinus; species Salvelinus namaycush. The sequence continues at coordinate 1,974,344 of NC_052339.1, read as the reverse complement.
GTAGTTGATTATGTTGTTACTCCAACCGCGTGAAAGTGACAAACTGACACGTTTTCATTTTCGTCAAAAACAACTTTATATTGAAGGCTTGCCTTTGAGTTGATGACCTGCACCTGCGCAGCTCGGGGCGAGATGTCTGCGCATGCGCTTAGCTAGCCAATGGATACCTCATAGTACCCATAAAACCTAGTGGTCAAACACGAAAATGGTTACAATCGTTTTTGCGCTATACATTTTTAACATAGTGAATTTGACAAACACTTCAAATTAAGTATGTGTTTGGTGGAGGCTTAACTTGGCGTGATGTTTTGATAATATATTCGCCTCTATTTACAACAAAAAAATAAAACATCTTTAGCTAGCTAGTTAGCAGAGCAGTAGATCAAAAAAGTGATTTGTATTACTTGTTTGTATAGTATGTTGATGTGTCTATTTAAAACTTTATGGCATTTTTAAGGATGAGCATAAGAGCATTAAAAGGGGAGAAAACCACTATAAGTCTGGCCATGTGGAGTGTCTCCTAGAGATGAACGTACTTTGGTGCGAAAAGTGCAAATCAATCCCAGAACAATAGCAGAAGACCTTGTGAAGATGCTGGAGAAAACAGGTATAAAAGTATCTATATCCACAGTAAAACGAGTCCTATATCGACATAACCTGAAAGGCCGCTCAGCAAGGAAGAAGCCGCTGCTCAAAAACCGCCATAAAAATGCCAGACTACGGTTTGCAACTGCACATGGGGACAAAGATCGTACTTTTTGGAGAAATGTCCTCTGGTCTGATGAAACAAAAATAGAACTGTTTGGCCATAATGACCATCGTTATGTTTGGAGGAAAAAGGGGGATGCTTGCAAGCTGAAGAACACCATCCCAACCGTGAAGCACAGGGGTGGCAGCATCATGTTGTGGGGGTGCTTTGCTGCAGGAGGGACTGGTGCACTTCACAAAATAGATGGCATCATGAGGTAGGAACATTATGTGGATATATTGAAGCAACATCTCAAGACATCAGTCAGGAAGTTAAAGCTTGGTCGCAAATGGGTCTTCCAAATGGACAATGACCCCAAGCATACTTCCAAAGTTGTGGCAAAATGGCTTAAGGACAACAAAGTCATGGTATTGGAGTGGCCATCACAAAGCCCTGACCTCAAGCCTATAGAAAATTTGTGGGCAGAACTGAAAAAGCGTGTGCAAGCAAGGAGATCTACAAACCTGACTCAGTTACACCAGCTCTGTCTGGAGGAATGGGCCAGAATTCACCCAACCTATTGTGGGAAGCTTGTGGACGTGTAACGGATGTGAAACGGCTAGCTAGTTAGCGGGTACGCACTAATAGCGTTTCAATCAGTTACGTCCCTTGCTCTGCAAGGGCCGCGGCTTTTGTGGAGCGATGGGTAACGACGCTTCGTGGGTGACTGTTGTGTGCAGAGGGTCCCTGGTTCGCGCCCGTGTCGGGGCGAGGGGACGGTCTAAAGTTATGTTACATTGATGCTGTTGACCCGGATCACTGGTTGCTGCGGAAAAAGGAGGAGGTTGAAAGGGGGGGTGAGTGTAACGGATGTGAAATGGCTAGCTAGTTAGCAGGTACGCGCTAATAGCGTTTCAATCAGTTACGTCACTTGCTCTGAAACCTAGAAGTAGGGTTTCCCCTTGCTCTGCAAGGGCTGCGGCTTTTGTGGAGCGATGGGTAACGACGCTTCGTGGGTGACTGTTGTTGATGTGTGCAGAGGGTCCCTGGTTCGCGCCCGAGGTCGGGGCGAGGGGACGTATTAAAGTTACTGTTACAGAAGGCTACCCGAAATGTTTGACCCAAGTTAAACAATTTAAAGGCAATGCCACTGGGAATGTGATGAAAGAAATAAAAGCTGAAATAAATAATTCTCTATTATTCTGACATTTCACATTCTTAAAATAAAGTTGTGATCCTAACTGACCTAAGACAGGGAATTTTTACTAGGATTAAATGTCAAGAATTGTGAAAAACTGAGTTTAAATGTATTTGGCTAAGGTGTATGTAATCTTCCGACTTCAACTGTAGATGAGTAATACAGAAACTTAGTTCTAGAATGTTGTCATTGATGAGAATGAATCTAAAATCTATTGACATTCAGAATTGACTTTGCTTCGACATCCAGTCTGTATTGTAGTTGCATGACCAGAGACAAGTCTTCAAAGGCACAGTGTTTATTTATTATGAGTGGTACATGCATTCAGTCTTGATTTATAGGATCCTTCCCACTGTATGATTAATACAGTATGTCACGGGATGCACTTCCGGGTTGGAGCGAGTAGTCGCATTTCGCTTCGCTCCACAGGTAGTATTACATTTAATTTCATTACAGTACAACGGTTTGATTTGTTTGATCTTAGCAATTTTTTTCTTAGCTAGCTACATAGCCGTCTTTGTATCAAAGATAATTGTGTAGTTTAGAGTAATTATCGAGGTTAGCTAGCCAGCTATTTTCGTCCTTCTAACGTAGTCAACACTGCTAGCTAGCCAGCTAGCCAACTTCTACCGAATAGCAGCACTGTAGAAACTATTACATTACAACGGAACGACTTGATTAGTGTAGTGTTAGCTAGCTACATAGTTGTCTTTGCTGTCTTTGTATCTAAGATAATTGTGTAGTTTAGAGTAATTATCGAGGTTATCGAGGTTACCTAGCCAGTTATCGAGGTTACCTAGCCAGCTACACTTTCAAACAAAGTCAACAACGCAGCCACTGCTAGCTAGCCTACTTCACCAGCCAGCAGTACTGTATCATTTTAATCATTTTAGTCAATAAGATTTTTGCAACGTAAGCTTAACTTTCTGAACATTCGAGACGTGTAGTCCACTTGTCATTCCAATCTCCTTTGCATTAGCGTAGCCTCTTCTGTAGCCTGTCAACTATGTGTCTGTCTATCCCTGTTCTCTCCTCTCTGCACAGACCATACAAACGCTTCACACCGCGTGGCCGCTGCCACTCTAACCTGGTGGTCCCAGCGCGCACGACCCACGTGGAGTTCCAGGTCTCCGGCAGCCTCTGGAACTGCCGATCTGCGCCCAACAAGGCAGAGTTCATCTCAGCCTATGCTTCCCTCCAGTCCCTCGACTTCTTGGCACTGACGGAAACATGGATTACCACAGATAACACTGCTACTCCTACTGCTCTCTCCTCGTCTGCCCACGTGTTCTCGCACACCCCGAGAGCTTCTGGTCAGCGGGGTGGTGGCACTGGGATCCTCAACTCTCCCAAGTGGACATTCTCTCTTTCTCCCCTGACCCATCTGTCTATCGCCTCCTTTGAATTCCATGCTGTCACAGTTACCAGCCCTTTCAAGCTTAACATCCTTATCATTTATCGCCCTCCAGGTTCCCTTGGAGAGTTCATCAATGAGCTTGACGCCTTGATAAGTTCCTTTCCTGAGGATGGCTCACCTCTCACAGTTCTGGGTGACTTTAACCTCCCCACGTCTACCTTTGACTCATTCCTCTCTGCCTCCTTCTTTCCACTCCTCTCCTCTTTTGACCTCACCCTCTCACCTTCCCCCCCTACTCACAAGGCAGGCAATACACTTGACCTCATCTTTACTAGATGTTGTTCTTCCACTAATCTCATTGCAACTCCCCTCCAAGTCTCCGACCACTACCTTGTATCCTTTTCCCTCTCGCTCTCATCCAACACTTCCCACACTGCCCCTACTCGGATGGTATCGCGCCGTCCCAACCTTCGCTCTCTCTCCCCCGCTACTCTCTCCTCTTCCATCCTATCATCTCTTCCCTCTGCTCAAACCTATCTCCTGATTCTGCCTCCTCAACCCTCCTCTCCTCCCTTTCTGCATCCTTTGACTCTCTATGTCCCCTATCCTGTTCAACCTTCCCAAGTTCTCTCACGTCACCCCGCTCCTCCGCTCTCTCCACTGGCTTCCAGTTGAAGCTCGCATCCGCTACAAGACCATGGTGCTTGCCTACGGAGCTGTGAGGGGAACGGCACCTCCGTACCTTCAGGCTCTGATCAGGCCCTACACCCAAACAAGGGCACTGCGTTCATCCACCTCTGGCCTGCTCGCCTCCCTACCTCTGAGGAAGTACAGTTCCCGCTCAGCCCAGTCAAAACTGTTCGCTGCTCTGGCACCCCAATGGCGGAACAAACTCCCTCACGACGCCAGGTCAGCGGAGTCTATCACCACCTTCCGGAGACACCTGAAACCCCACCTCTTTAAGGAATACCTAGGATAGGATAAAGTAATCCTTCTAACCCCCCCCTTAAAAGAGTTAGATGCACTATTGTAAAGTGGTTGTTCCACTGGATATCATAAGGTGAATGCACCAATTTGTAAGTCGCTCTGGATAAGAGCGTCTGCTAAATGACTTAAATGTAAATGTAAATGTCACGTGATAAAATCCCAAGTTATCAATTAAAAGTTTATGGAAAAACTGCACTTGTCCTCATGAAAATTACTGTTGAAATATTCTACAGCTGTAATGTCATCAATTAAATCATATATAACACATTTCTTACAACAAATGCAGTTCATGGTGTTCAAAATCATGCATTGAAAGGCACGTGGCACTTAAAATCCTTCCTTTTGGCAGTTCTCTACAGGTGACCAGGCGATTCTATCTACCACGTGAATACTACCGTGGAGCTCATAAGTGTAGCCATGTGGTTGCATTAGCTATTTTTGCAGTTCACAATATTGGCTGTACGTATGTGGAATGCGAATAGAGGAAGCCAGTCATGCCCAACCAGGTGCAGTCAGTGGAGGACCTGTACCTGGCAGAAGACTACAACCCTCTGTCCCGAAAGCCCACAGAAGAGGATCTTCAGTGGCTAAGGAACAGTCTCTGGTGCAGGTTCAGTGGAATGGCATGGCTCCTTGAACCTGAGCCATAAGAACCTGACTATACCAGACATTGTTAAAAAGAAGGGCACCTAGGGCATGCAGGCATCTTGGCTGGCATGGCGCTGCCGGTGGAGCAGCAGGAGGCTATACAGCAGGCAACCGTTTGACAGAGCACCAACCTCAACTGGCACACCATGAGGAGAGGAGGTTGACGGCCAGCAATTTTGTAGCAGTGGTTAGGGCCAAACGCGTTACTTCGTTGCTGCTAAAAAAAAAGGGTCCTCCAATCACAGTCGTTGGATGGGGTGTTGTCTGTACAGTGGGGCACAGATAATGAAGAGGAGGGTATCAAGGCATTCAAAATGGCTACAGGGATGGATGTGCAGGGGGGGGGCACTGGATCAGCGTTTTTGTCACGCCTCCTGTCAGTACCTGTTTTCAGGGAAGCCTATGGTCCAAAAATATTTCACATAGTTCACACACACACACTAGGCTCCCAGAATAGGTTACATTACATACAAGTTTTGCTGAAAACAGCCAACTAAAGTAATGCATTTAATGTAGGTTCAATCACAATGGCTGGTCTGAGAACTTATATCTGTGGTGTTTAAATTATTTCTTACCCCCTTCGTCGTGTGGAGCTTCCTTTTCTGTTAAATGCAGGGCCATTTGGAACATTTGCAATAATTAGTAGTTAGCAGATATTTCCGTTTAGCTCATTTTGCTGTTAAACCAGCCCATTTAAAAATGTATCATTACAGCATCATGTCACTCCTCAAACTATAATTTAGCCAGGTGAATTTGTAGACATATCTGCACAGTATGTTTATTTCTCAGCTAATTAGCCAGCCAGTTTAAGTGGAATGATTAACTGACAATATTTAAATGAATGGTCAGTGGTGGGTCTTTTTAAAAACTGTATCACCATCTTCATCTGGACAGAAAACAAATTGTTTATCATAACACAAACCCACCTTGGACAATGTGACAAGTAGTCCCTCAACACCCAATCATAAGTCATGAGAAACATAGACAAACATGACAAACATACTGTGCAGATATATCTTCAAATGTACTGTTGTACACAATATTGTATCACATTTGATGAGTTACTGAGCTGTCCGTCCACAAGCTCGATCTGCTGTAGTCTACAACTGGACTCTTGCACTCGGATCACACTGGCACAGGCTATCCATGAACCAGAAGGCCTGAGGGATGCACCCTGTTGTACTGGAAAATAAAGAGACGTGGTCAGTGGTGGATCTTTTTCAATGCTAAAACACCATCTTTATCTGGACAGAAAACGCATTCTTTATTATAACACAAACCCACCTTGGACAATGTGACATGTGGTCCCTCAACACCCAATTCTCATGCCTCATTGTTTGTTCTTGTTTCCCAAACAACAGTCCGGATCTTCCTCTTCTGCCATGGTGGATGAGCACCTTTTGTGGTAAATACAGGGCCATTGTAACGGCAGCCTTCCTTCTCTTCAAGAGAAGAGGAGGTGTAGCAGGGATCGGACCAACACGCAGCGTAGCCAGTGCTCAACATGTTTAATTAAACGATGAACACTTACAAATACAAAATAACAAAAAGATACAGTCCTAGCTGGTGCAGAGAAAACACAGAGACAGGAAACAACCACCCACAATCCCCAACACAAAACAAGCCACCTATATATGATTCCCAATCAGAGACAACACAAAACATCTGCCTCTGATTGAGAACCATATTAGGCCAAACATAGAAACAGACAAACTAGACACACAACATAGAATGCCCACCCAGCTCACGTCCTGACCAACACTAAAACAAGCAGAACACACAAGAACTATGGTCAGAACGTGACAGCCATTTCTCTTTCCCACAGGAAAATGGCACCTGCAGACCCAAGTGTTGTCACTGGGTTTCCGGTCCACCCATCTGAAAAAGCAAAACAATAACCTTTACTAGCTAGCTAAGTTAATAACTAAAATGGTAACATACTGTATATATTAAAATTCCATAATCCACAGACTTTACTATAGTAACGGTAAAATAGACTGGTCTTTGGTCTATCTGCACATCTAAAATCCTACTATGTGGACGAGACATTTCTGCTAGGATGGAGGAATTATCTGGAATGGTCAACTAGATGATCAGGATGAGGGTACTATTTCCCAGAAGAGGTGAAGTATTGCAATGAGCTATATGACTGTACTTCTGATTCTAATTCTCAAGAGGGAAGTTAAAACCCTCAGCTATGAGGTCACTGAGGAGAACCAACAATGATAGGGGGATCGTCTGAAAGGGATAAGGATTTTGGACACTGGCCAGCAGACCATGATTTCCACTAGCCCTGGTAACATTCAGGTCCTAAATCTGTGGGATGCAATGTTTGTAAAGGCAAAATGTCACTGCTGTGTCAGGTTAGTTTGGCACATTGTCTACTAGCCCAGTCTGAAAGGTACTAGCCTCGGGCGAGCTTAATTTCTATTCCTGCTGTCATGTACAGTGCATTCGGAAAGTATTCAGATCCCTTGACTTTTTCCACATTTTGTTATGTTACAGCCTTATTCTAAAATGGACTAAATCATTCCCCCCCCCTCATCAATCTACACACAATAGCCCATAATGACAAAGCACATTTTTTTTTAATAAACTCCATGGTTCGCTGGACAAAGCCTATGTGGAAATAAATTGTGCTTTTGTAGAGTTTTTGGGATAAACGCCGAAAATCAAGTCTGTGGGAAACACAGGCTTAGGAGATCTTATATGTTTTGTTCTATGAGATAATCTTCATCAGCTTTTTGTGAATTTTAAAGCATGTAGGGAGTGAACGTTATTTATAATAAGGGTTACATGGAGAAAATCAGACCTCTCCAAAATGAAAATGTAAATGAATGGCCCTCCCTTCAGCAAAATATATTTTACCTAAACCCTCCCTGAGCACTTGAAAAAACAAACATGTGACCCTCCCTTATCCCCAAAATAATAATTAAAACAATTTAGTGGATAGCAGTTTACCCTCACTCCTTAGACAGACCAGAGCCTTAGATACACGGTTTTAGAAACTGTTCTTCATCCTGTAAGCACTACAAATTATGTGACAAATAAAAACATTGATTTGATTTGTTTGACCCACGCGAACGTGACCAAAGACATGACTGAAACAGAACCAACTTGCTACGATTCATGTATACACTCGGTGGCCAGTTTATTAGGTACATCCATCTAGTACATCCAGAACAGCCTGAATTCTTCAGGTTATGGACACTTTGCTCAATTGTTATCAAGGGACCTAACATGTGCCAGGAAAACATTCCCTACACCATTACACCCCCGCCACCAGTCTGTACCATTGACACCAGGAAGGATGAAGCCATGGACTCATGCACCAACAATCATACCATTCTCAGAATCGCTTAGGTCACTCGAATTGCCCATTCTAACTTTCAATCGAACAGTAACTGAATGCCTCAATGCCTCTCTGCCTTACATAACCAGCCACGGCCACGTACCTAATAAACTGGCCACTGAGTGTATACAAATTAATGTGATATTTGATGCTCTCTCTCACTAGTTGATTCTACAATGTAGGCCTACACACATGATTTCAGTTTGTGTGATTGTGTAATATGGTGGTTGTAGACATGTTTATTCGACATTATAAACAAACCTTACTGTTACTGTTCGACGTTCTGTCACAGATGCACCGCCCCCGACTTCACTCCTCAACTTTCTTCAACACAGTTGGTTGCTTTCGCCTTACCATTCAAACGTGAGGTTGGAATAATAACATGTTCAGCTACTTAAGATGTTGGCTCAAATCTAGGTTGTGCCTTTAGATTTCAAGGAAATTGACTAAAGAAGAATTGTTCACTTCTCTCATTGACTTCTCAAACCCCGGTCTGAGATTCCTAAAAACGCCACTTGATACAGCTACTACCGGAAGTGACTTTTAGCAGCAGATTAGGAGAGCATTTTCGCTAACACTAACCCTTTTCCAAACCTTAACCTTATATCCTAACCTGCTATGTTAATTATCCTCTGCTCAATGAGTGAAGTGAACAATCTGTTGCGTAAGTTCTCCTATCCTGCTACGAAAAAGTCACTTCCGGTTTTAGCTGTATCAAAGAGGAGTGTTTTAGGGAAAATTGTCTGGTCTGCCAAGTCTGCTTCGCAAACATTCCGGGATGTCCCAAGATGTTGGGCTACACCTCCCACTTTGGTCTGGATGTGTCCATGTGTAGTTCATACATTCAGACATACATTTAATGTGTAGTTCATTCCGTGGCCTCCAACTTCTCTTAAATGCAAGTAAAACTAAATGCATGCTCTTCAACTGATCGCTACCAGCACCTGCCCGCCCGTCCAGCATCACTACTCTGGACGGTTCTAACTTAGAATATGTGGACATCTACAAATACCTAGGTGTCTGGTTAGACTGTAAACTCTCCTTCCAGACTCATATTAAGCATCTCCAATCCAAAATTAAATCTAGAATCGGCATCCTATTTCGCAACAAAGCATCCTTCACTCATGCTGCCAAACATACCCTCGTAAAACTGACCATCCTACCGAACCTTGACTTCTGCGATGTAATTTACAAAATAGCCTCCAACACTACTCAGCAAATTGGATGCAGTCTATCACAGTGCCATCCGTTTTGGCACCAAAGCCCCATATACTACCCACCACTGTGACCTGTATGTTCTCGTTGGCTGGCCCTCGCTACATATTCGTCGCCAAACCCACTGGCTCCAGGTCATCTATAAGTCTTTGCTAGGCAAAGCCCCGCCTTATCTCAGCTCACTGGTCACCATAGCAGCACCCACCCTTAGCACGCGCTCCAGCAATTATATTTCACTGGTCACCCCCAAAGCCAATTCCTACTCTGTCCGCCTTTCCTTCCAGTTCTCTGCTGCCAATGACTGGAACAAATTGCAAAAATCACTGAAGCTGGAGACTTATATCTCCCTCACTAACTTTAAGCGTCAGCTGTCAGAGCAGCTCACAGATCACTGCACCTGTACATAGCCCATCTGTAAATAGCCCATCCAACTACCTCATCCCCATACTGTTTTTTTTTTTTTTTGCTCCTTTGCATCCCAGTATCTTTACTTGCACATTCATTTTCTGCACATCTATCACTTCAGTGTTTAATTGCTAAATTGTAATTATTTTGCCACTATGGCCTATTTATTGCCTTACCTCCCTTATCTTAACTAATTTGCACACACTGTATATAGCCTTTTTTCTATTGTGCTATTGACTGTATGTTTGTTTATTCCGTGTATAACTCTGTGTTGTTGTTTGTGTCGCACTGCTTTGCTTTATCTTGGCCAGCTCGCAGTTGTAAATAAGAAATTGTTCTCAACTAGCCTACCTGTTTAAATAAAGGTGAAATAAAAAAACGTGCATAATCTATATGAGCAGAATTACTGTTTTATCGCAATTTGCCATGAAATCCTTAATTTGAAAGAGACTATTTTTCTGGAAGCTGTGTTGCGACATTGTCCCTACATTTCCCACCATTTGAGTGACAGCTAGAAAGAGGCACATCATGCACATACAGCAGAGCAATGTTGTGGTGCACATACAGTGGCTTGCGAAAGTATTCACCCCCCTTGGCATTTTTCCTATTGTGTTGCCTTACAACCTGGAATTAAAATGGATGTTTGGGGGGTTTTTATCATTTGATTTACACAACATGCCTACTACTTTGAAGATGCAAAATATGTTTTATTGTGAAACAAACAAGAAATAAGACAAAAAAACTGAAAACTTCAGCGTGCATAACTATTCACCCCCCCAAAGTCAATACTTTGTAGAGCCACCTTTTGCAGCAATTACTGCTGCTAGTATATTGGGGTATGTCTCTATAAGCTTGGCACATCTAGCCACTGGGATTTTTACCCGTTCTTCAAGGCAAAACTGCTCCAACTCCTTCAAGTTGGATGGGTTCCACTGGTGTTCAGAAATCTTTAAGTCATACCACATATTCTCAATTAGATTGAGGTCTAGGCTTTGACTAGGCCATTCCCAGACATTTAAATGTTTCCCCTTAAACCACTCGAGTGTTGCTTTAGCAGTATGCTTAGGGTCATTGTCCTGCTGGAAGATGAACCTCCGTCCCAGTCTCAAATCTCTGGAAGACTGAAACAGGTTTCCCTCAAGAATTTCCCTGTATTTAGCGCCATCCATCATTCCTTCAATTCTGACCAGTTTCCCAGTCCCTGCCAATGAAAAACATCCCCACAGCATGATGCTGCCACCACCATGCTTCACTGTGGGGATGGTGTTCTCGGGGCGTTGAGAGGTGTTGGGTTTGCGCCAGACATAGTGTCTTCCTTGTTGGCCAAAAAGCTGAATTTTAGTCTCATCTGACCTGCTGGACTCTGATCTGGTTTTGACCTTTTGCCTGTCCACGACCATTCTCTTGACTACTCCTTTTGGATTAATACACATTGTAAGACTCCAACCATCTTCCTCCTGTGGCTGCATCTGGGTCTCGCCTTGTATCATGATACTTCCATATGTTTGGGGAGTCTCATACATGCCTTTTGGCGAACACCAAACATGTTTGCTTATTTTTTTCTGGCCACTCTTCCGTAAAGCCCAGCTCTGTGTAGTGTACGGCTTAAAGTGGTCCTATGGACAGATACTCTAATCTTTGTAACTCCACAGGGAGATCCATGCTATCATGGCTCTGTATAGTAATGTGTGTTGCCTTGAATTTATTCTGGACCTGAGGACTGTGAAAAGACCCCTGGTGGCTTGTCTCATAGGGTAAGTGTATGTGTCAGTGCTGTGTGTAAGTTGACTATGCAAACAATTTGGAATTTCCAACACATTAATGTTTCTTATAAAAACAAGAAGCGATGCAGTCAGTCTTTCCTCAACTGTTAGCCAAGAGGGACTGGCATGCATAGTATTGATATTAGCCCCCTGATTATAATGAAGAGAAAAACATGCCGCTCTGTTCTGGACCAGCTGCAACTTAACTAGGTCCTTCTTTGCAGCACTTGACCATATGACTGGACAATAATCAAGATGAGATCAAACTAGAGCCTTTCGCATTGTATTTAGTCAAACACAATTTTATCCAACAGTTTTCTAGGAGCTAGCCTGAGGACAAACACTTTCCTTTAAGTTCAGATTAAAGATATGACAGATAGAGTCAGCTAACATCCTCAGTAGCTTTCTATCTACAATAACTCGGCAATGCCAGAAGGTTTGTCATTATTGATAGATAACAATAATTTCCCCACCTCTTCACAAAAACCACCCTAATTTTACAAAATTCAAACTTAATGTTTTTCTTTCATTATTAGTTTTTTGATGCATGAAGACGATGGCTCACTGTTCGTGGTTGGCATTTCCTTCCTAAGTTTGCCCACTTTGCCAATGAAGTAATTATTAAAATGAAATAATAACAATATCAAATGCTCGGTTTGAACATTAACACGCATCGCTTGTGGTACAGTTTTGGAAGCATAAGGACCTTATCTTTCATATCAGTGAGAAATAATTTTCAAAAACAAAATGTTTAATTGATACAAATCTTATAGTGTTAGGGTTCCCACACGGGCCTATATTTCCATGCTACAGCGCTTGTTAATGGAAAACAGATGGAAGACGGACTACCTGTGCTAATTAACTATCTGCGTTTCCGAACACCCGTGTGTAAACGAAGACAAACGCCACAAACATGTTGTCGCTGAAAAATACTGTGCACGGCAGAGGAGGCTGGTGTGAGGCGCTATAGGAGGACATGCTCATTGTAAAGACTGGAATGGAATTAATGGAACGGTATCAAACATATGGAAATGACATGTTTGACTACGTTCCATTTATTCCATTCCAGCCATTACAATGAGCGAATCAGTGTTTAGTTTGCATTTGTGAAATTATTTTGATGTGATATGAAAGTATAGGATTTTATGTTTCTAGAACCGTACAGCAATTGAGAATTGATTCGTGTTTAGATGGAGCATTTGGCTGTTTTGGGTTCCAGAGCCAATTCGCCTTTAAACAGAACATGTAAGGTCCTTGGACTATAAGGAGTAACGTTAGAGCCTCTAGTCCATTATTGGGCTAGATGAAATGTAATGATTTCTGTTTGACAATGTAGCGATCTCTGTTTGAAGGGGCTGTTTGTTTATGTCTGTTGTCATGGTAATCACATTCCCTAAGGCTGCCCGCTAGCAAGGAATCTCTTGGTCGTGTTCCGCTGCTCAGATGTTGCATGCATCATGCATCAACCAATGGTTGCGTGCCACGTTATCGACTGTCATCGACTGAAAGATTGCTACAACATACACTACCATTCAAAAGTTTGGGGTCACTTAGAAATGTCCTTGTTTTGGAAAGATTTTTTTTTTTTTTGTACATTAAAATAACATCAAATTGATCAGAAATACAGTGTAGACATTGTTAATGTTGTAAATGACTATTATAGTCAGAAATGGGAGATTTTTTTATGGAATATCTACATAGGCGTACAGAGGCCCATTATCAGCAACCATCACTCCTGTGTTCCAATGGCACGTTGTGTTAGCTAATCCAAGTTCATCATTTTAAAAGGCTAATCGATCATTAGAAAACCCTTTTGCAATTGTTAACTGTTGTTCTGATTAAAGAAGCAATAAAACTGGCCTTCTTTAGACTAGTTGAGTATCTGGAGCATCAGCATGTGTGGGTTTGATTACAGGCTCAAAATGGCCAGAAACAAAGACCTTTCTTCTGAAACTCATCAGTCTATTCTTGTTCTGCAAAATGAAGGATATTCTATGTGAGAAATTGCCAAGAAACTGAAGATCTCGTACAACGCTTGTGTACTACTCCCTTCACAGAACAGTGCAAACGCTCTCTAACCAGAATAGAAAGAGGAGTGGGAGGCCCCAGTGCACAACTGAGCAAGAGGACAAGTACATTAGTGTCTAGTTTGAGAAACAGATGCCTCACAAGTCCTCAACCTGCAGCTTCATTAAATAGTACCCACAAAACACCAGTCTCAACATCAAGAGTGAAGCGCGCGACTCCGGGATGCTGGCCTCCAAAGTTATTGCACATGCGCACTTCAGAGTAGTGCGCATGTGCAATAACTTTGAACTTTGTAGTGTTGTACGAGAAGACTGCAGCCCAGGTAAGGAACAAATAGCAAGCAAACTAATTGGAGCAACATCAGTTACATTTCCTTGAGCAACTGCAATTGTAGCGAATTTAATTTATCCTCCTACAGATGGGTAACAGCTCTTTCAGATATCCCTGGGAGAGGGAGTGAGGAATAACCATTGACATTTCATTGTTGAAATTCAACACCCACAAATACACCGTTACGATAATTGATGCTCCAGGCCATCGCGATTTCATCAAGAACATGATCACTGGGTCATCACAGGTAGGCTACCATGGACAGCTTATCTGCCTATGGGGGTTTGCAGTTTAGGCCAGGGATGGGGAAACTCCAGTCCTCGGGAGCTGGTGTGGTTTCACACTTTTTCCCATCGCTAGCAAACATAGCTGGTTAAAGTAATTGCATTCTAAACTGAAGATGTTGATTATTGGAGTCGGGTGTGTTGGCTGGGGCAAAAGTGACACCAATCAGTCCCCATAGGACTAGTTGTCTATCCCTAGTTTAGGGCAATGCGACTGATTGGTCTTGGTGGTAACCTAATCTTGTGCCTTTGTTCATCATGCATTTCAGGCTGATGTTGCCCTTCTGGTGGTGTCTGCTGCCAGAGGGGAGTTCGAGGCCGGTATGGCCAGACCAGGGAGCATGCCTTGCTCACCTACACGCTCGGTGTCAAACAAATAATTGTCGCAGTGAACAAGTTGGATGTGACTGAGCCACCAAACAGCCAGAAACACTTTGACGAAGTGATCCAAAGCGTGAGCATTTCCCTCAAGAATCACTGCTGTGTGTAATTCGTTCCAATCTCGGGCTGGACCGGGGTCACGCATATTCTCCCATCTCAGAAAGTGAGAGAATTTTGATTTAATTTATTAAGATGTCTGCTGTGTAGATGTCATTGTTCAAAGGCTGGATAGTCAGGAGATTGGAGGGGCATGCAAATGTGAAAACTCTACTGGGGGGGGGGGGGGGGGGGGGGGGGGGGGGGGGGGGGGGGTAGTTGTCTCTTCTCTCTGTGCTGCAGCAGTGGGCACGGTTCCAGTGTGGAAGATCAAGACTGGGATTCTGAAGCCTAGCATGATCCTGTCATTCTCCCCTGCAAAGCTTACTGCAGAGGTCAAGTCCATTTAGATGCACCACCAGGGTCTGGAGCTGGCTGGGCCCGGTCACAACGTGGGCTTCAACATCACGAACATGACTGTGAAGAACTTCCGCTGCGAAGATGTGGCTGAGAACTTTGTACTGTACTGTGCTCATTTAGTTCTGTATTACTTCCCACAGCTCATAATCTGAACCATCCTGGCAAAATCAAGACGGGTTACTCTCCTGTGCTGGACTGCCACATCACCCACGTGACCTGCCGCTTTGCAGAGCTGAAGGAGAAGCTTGACTGTCGCACAGGGAAGACGCTAGAGGACTTTCCCCAGACCCTGCAGTCTGGAGATGCTGTCACTGTCAAGATGATCCCCAACAGACCCCTCTTTGTGGAGAGCTTCTTCACCCACCCTCCTTTAGGTACACTATGCTTCTCACCATCTTTTCAGGGTACTGGCAGTGAGCTTAGAAATTGTAGCTGTTACTGCATAACATTTTCTAGATCAATGTTTTACTAGCACATGGCTTTCCTTCCTACATGTCTGGTCTTTTAACAAATGTCTGCTTGTACACCAGGTGCTCCCCATCTAGACTATGGCTGACTTCGGTTTTTACAATACATGACAATACTGTGTTGCTTCCTTCAGGTCGGTTTGCAGCAAGGTACTTGAAGCAGATGTTTGCTGTGGGAGTCATCAAGTCAGTGGTTAAGGAACAAAGAAGCACGGACAGAAAGGCCATGTCTCAAAATGAATGAATTTTAGTTTACCAGTTCTGTTATGAAAAGAGCTTGAAGCATCAAGTTGACTGTGTGTGTGGGTGTTGCAACACAAGGCACTGTTTTTGAATGTGAAGTTGCTTTTACATTTGACTCCTCTGGAGTGAATTGAATGGCCTGTTGCATTTTAGACTGCAATGTTTCAATGTGCAAAAAGCTTCAGACTGAAATAAGTATTTTACTTTCCCTGTTTCACTGAAGTTCTGTACATTTGTAGCAAATCTTGTAGAACTAGTCCTTTATCTTTAAAAGTGACTACATAAGTGTTAGTTTCTGTACATGCTGTTCTCGTTTTGCATTAGTAAAATTAAGGCAGCTGGGTTGGTGACACTTATTCTTACTATTGGCATATAAAGAAGGCAAGTGATTCAAATCCATTACAACAAAACACTTTAATACAATGGAATGATTTGGGTTGAAATTCCGTTACATGGAGTGTAAACCAGAGGAATTAGTCAATGGGGAGGGAAGGACACATCTATCAGTTCCATCTAGTTGCAATGACCTGTCCAAGAAGCACTCAGCGTTCTAAGGATAACACTGGGCTAGGCAAACTTTATTTCTGCTCGACTGCCTCTTTCTGGATGAATTTGAATGTCCACACCGGCTACATCTTAGTTTGTCTAAACAGTGGCACTCGTGACTCTTGTCCCATGTATAAATCCTGATTGACCTAACCCTGTATGGGTTTGAAGTGTCAATGGACATTTGTTCAAATCTCTCCCTAGGCCATCTGAGATTTCTCCCCAATTATTGCTTAGACTGACCGCATTGACCTTCCCATGTACTCATGAGTGTTAGTAGCGATCAGAAGTGGTTCTTCAAACCCTGAGTGGCTTTTTTAAATAGCACTGCTCAATTCCAGTCATGTTTCTACCATGCACAGAAAGGTCTACATAGTAGGGTGGAGATGACTGGTCACACAGTGAAACGGTGTTAAGCAGAGAGAACTACTGGTGACCTGTGAGGTTCCACAGGGGCTTCTGATATCCCACCATACAGTAGCAGCAGGTGTGATACTGAAACAATCCCAATACATGTGCACCACAAAGCGAGCAACGACAAGGAATACACTGAATTAATACTTATTTCATCATGAGTTATCATGGTAGGTTTCAGTTGGAGACATGAGAATCTCTTCAGTCTAATGGGGGTGTAGGATGACGAAATGGTGAGAGACGAGTGACATGGTTTCTTTCATATTTGTCCTTCTCCAGAAATGCAAGCAATGATATCAGTGATGACCACCAGTAAAATGATTACAGAGAATATTCAAACACGGCTGCCCTGATATCTGGCAGGCAGAGAGCACATGTATGATTGTACATGATTGTACAATAAAACATGTATATACACACACACACACAGAAATATATATATACATACATATATATATATACACACAGTAACAGCATGAACATAGACTTTAGGGTAAGTGCTAGGTTTTGAGAATGGCTATGGCAGTCATAGGCCGTGCTCTAAGGTTAAGATAATACTGGTAAGAATACTCATTTTATTTACAACATGGATGTGCTCAGCATCCAGTGGCTAGTTGAGCCTACTTCGGTTTCTTGTGTTTTTTTCTTTAGTACACTGGTTTCATATGTTGTTACAGTAGCTATTTACAGAACAGGGATACTACTAGGGGTGAGGACGGGGGTTTATAGTGCAAGCCTCATCTGGCTGTCATTCACTTAGGATGTGGACAAAGGACATTGGGAACGCCCCTTTCCTTTCCGTCTGCCCTTCAATGTGGCCGATCTGAAAGGAAACAGAGAGAGAGAGAGAGAGAGAGCGATAACGTGTTAGGTGAGGGCAACCGCACTGAACAGTGTTCCTGTTCAATGTTTAGCCTGCTATTAGGTCTGTTTGGCTGTAAGTACGGCAAAGTTGTAAAGGTAACACCAGGGAGCCTGCTAGGTTGGGACTAGGTTAAGGTAACACCAGGGAGCCTGCTAGGTTGGGACTAGGTTAAGGTAACACCAGGGAGCCTGCTAGGTTGGGACTAGGTTAAGGTAACACCAGGGAGCCTGCTAGGTTGGGACTAGGTTAAGGTAACACCAGGGAGCCTGCTAGGTTGGGACTAGGTTAAGGTAACACCAGGGAGCCTGCTAGGTTGGGACTAGGTTAAGGTAACACCAGGGAACCTGCTAGGTTGGGACTAGGTTAAGGTAACACCAGGGAGCCTGCTAGGTTGGGACTAGGTTAAGGTAACACCAGGGAGCCTGCTAGGTTGGGACTAGGTTAAGGTAACACCAGGGAGCCTGCTAGGTTGGGACTAGGTTAAGGTAACACCAGGGAGCCTGTTAGGTTGGGACTAGGTTAAGGTAACACCAGGGAGCCTGTTAGGCTGATAATGGGTTAGGGTAACACCAGTAAGGGTGTAACAGTTTAAGTGTAGCACCAGTGAGCCTTCTAGGGGGCTGTTACTCACCCACCACTCCCCGTCCTCCTCTCCTGTCACTATGATCACCTCTCCCTCCACAAACGTCAGCTCGTCATCGTTGTCAGCCTGGCAGTCATAGATTGTCTTCACCCGCCGAGATTTGGTCTTCCCCTAAACACACACATGAACATTACCAAAATGTCACTAGAGACAAGTCAATAGTATGTGGACTGGTCTGGTTGCCAAAACATTCTGTGTTGTGTCCCACCAATTAACAATGCCACCACAACCCTGTCTGTGGCCTCAACCCAAGAGGAACTGGCCACAACCCACCAGTGGGAACCCACTACTATTTGCAGAACTACCTAGATATTACTCAATAATACCAGAAAAGCGCTATGGTTTCTGCTGTGTGTCCTTGAGTGAACTTTACCGTGTTGATCTTCCTGGGCAAGGGCACTGGTGTCTCTGGAGCACACGCCGGGCTCCCATTGGTGTCCTCGCTGCCCTGGGGGGATGGGCTCTCCGTCTCTGCCTGTTGATTAGCCACCGGTGAGTCGGGGGGCTGGGGCTTCGGCACAAGCTCTCCAGGGGGTGGTCTCGGAATGGGCAGATCTGCTGCCCCTGGTTTCGGATGGCCGTCTTGGGAGAGCTGAGGCTTGGGGGGTAGGTCTTTGAGCTGGGGTTTGGGCGGTAGGTCCCCTAACTGGGGTTTGGGAGGGAGGTTGGCGAGCTGGGGCTTGGGGGGCAGTTCTCCAGGTTTAGGGGGCAGTTCAGAGAGCTGGGGTTTGGGGAGAAGGTCCCCTAGTTGGGGCTTGTCGGGAAGGATGGCTTTTGTTAGGCATTCAGGTCCTGGAGGGGATTTCTGGAGCACCTCCGGAGGCAGGCCAGGTTTGTCCATAGATGGGTGTATGGTGTCGATCTTACGCAGTGCCACTAAGAGAAGAACCAGGACACAAGTACTATATTAAACATATGCTGACTCTAATGCTGGGCCATATGCCACAAATAATGTGCTCCCACCTTCAGTTATAGGCATTGCTAATCCCATTTCAACGTACCTTTCTGAGGTAGTTTGGGTAGAACCCTTGGACCAAGTGTAGACTTTGTGTTGCTAGAAGTAGTGCTAAAAAAAACAGATGGTTATATGAAGTTAATGAAACATGACCATCAGATCAGAACTCTCAATCTGGCTATCATACGTAGACAATATTCTGGAAAATATTCTAAATGCCTGCATCCAAAATGGATGTCTATGTACCTTTGCTGCTGTGGAATGCCCTCAAACTTGTTGGATAAAGGTGACATCTTGTTCGCAGGAGGAGGGGTGGAGTCACTTCCTGAAATATCGAGATGGTTGTGAAAGATGGAAATATGCTGCTCTGTGTCTATACATAATAATGTATAGACACTAATAATATATTCAGCCCTATAATTCCCCAAGTCCCAAAATGGTCACCTAAGTAAGCACAGCTTATATGTTTGATTTAATACTCCTGATTCAATTATTATTATTATAATTCATAATAATTCCTTATGATTCTTATGTAAAAATATTTGAAGTTCATCTATACATAACATATTGATATACAGTGCATTTGGAAAGTATTCAGACCCCTTCAGTTTTTCCACATTCTGTTACGTTACAACCTTATTCTAAAATGTATAAAATGTAGTTTTTTTCCCCTCATCAATCTACACACAATACCCCATAATGACAAAACAAAAACAGGTTTTTAGAAATGTTAGCAAATTTATAAAAATCTAAAAAAACATTTACATAAGTATTCAGACCCTTTATTCAGTATTTTGTTGAAGCACATTTGGCAGCAATGACAGCCTAGAGTCTTCTTGGGTATGACGCTACAAGCTTGGCACACCAGTATTTGGGGAGTTTCTCCCAGTCTTCTCTGCAGATCCTCTCAAGCTCTGTCAGGTTGGATGGGGAGCATCGCTACACAGCTATTTTCAGGTCTCTCCAGAGATGTTCAATCGGGTTCAAGTCCAGGCTCTGGCTGGGCCACTCAAGTACCTTCAGAGACTTGTCCTGAAGCCCCTTCTGCGTTGTCATGGCTGTGTGCTTAGGGTCGTTGTCCTGTTGGAAGGTGAACCTTCGCCCCAGTCTGAGGTCCTGAGCACTCTGGAGCAGGTTTTCATCAAGGATCTCTCTGTACTGTGCTCCGTTCATATTTCCCTTGATCCTGACTAGTCTCCCAGTCCCTGCCGCTGAAAAACATGATGCTGCCACCCCCATGCTTCACCATAGGGATGGTACCTGGTTTCCTGCAGACGTGACGCTTGGCATTCAGGCCAAATCTTGGTTTCATGAGACCAGAGAATCTTGTTTCTCATGGTTTGAGAGTCCTTTACATACCTTTTGGCAAACTCCAAGCAGACTCTTATGTCCTTTAGGTGCCTTTTACTGAGGAGTGGCTTCCGTCTGGCCACTCTACCATAAAGGCCTGATTGGTGGAGTGCAGAGATGGTTGTCCTTCTGGAAGGTTCTCCCATGTCCAAAGCGGAACTCTGTCAGAGTGAACATCGGGTTCTTGGTCACCTCCCTGATCAAGGCCCTTCTCCACCGATTGCTCAGTTTGGCTGGGCGGCCAGCTCTAGGAAGAGTCTTGGTGGTACCAAACTTCTTACATTTAAGAATGATGGAGGCCACTGTGCTCTTGGGGACCTTCAATGCTGCAGAAATGTTTTGCTACCCTTTCCCATATCTGTGCCTCGACACAATCCTGTCTCAGAGCTCTACAGCCATCACTAACACAGAGAGGCTGCTGCCTACATACAGACTCAAATCATTAGCCACTGTAATAAACGGATCACTAGTCACTTTAATAATGTTTACATATCTTACATTACTCATCTCATATGTATATGCTGTATTTTATACCATCTATTGCATCTTGCCTATGCTGCTCGGTCATCGCTCATCCGTATGTACATATTCTTATTCCATCCCTTTACATTTGTGTGTATTAGGTAGTTGATGTGAAATTGTTAGACTACTTGTTAGATTTTACTGCATTGTCGGAACTAGAAGCACAAGCATTTCGCTACACTCGCATTAACATCTGCTGACCATGATTATGTGACCAATAAGATTTGATTTGATTTGACAATTCCTTCAACCTCATGGCTTTGTTTTTGCTCTGACATGCACTGTCAACTGTGGGATCTTATATAGACAGGCGTGTGCCTTTCCAAATCATGTCCAATCATTCGACTTTATCACAGGTGGACTCCAATAAAGTTGTAGAAACATCTCAAGAATGGTCAATGGAAACAGGATGCACCTGAGCTCACCTCGAGTCTTATAGCAAAGGGTCTGAATACTATTGTAAATACATTTGCAAACATTTCTAAAAACCTTTTTTCTCTTTGTCATTAGGAAAAGGGAAAGGGGGATACCTAGTCAGTTATACAACTGAATGCCTTCAACTGAAATGTGTCTTCCGCATTCCTCTCTGAATCAGAGAGGTGCGGGGGGGCTGCCTTAATCGACATCCACATCTTCGGCGCCTGGGCTAATGTGCGCAGGTTGATGCGAGAAAATTATAATTCAATCCATTTTAGGCTGTAACGTAACAAAATGTGGAGAAAGTGAAGGGGTCTGAATACTTTCCGAATGTACTGTACTATAACTGGTATACAAATATATTGCTGTACCCCAACATGCAATTTTTATAGTAGAAGAGGTAGGGGGCTGAGCTTTCCATTAGCTACCATTATGGACTATTATGAGGTACAGAACCTGTACGCTTGGGATCTGGTATTCCTCAGGTAATAATCAGCATTTTCTTCCATACTAATGATGTTTGAGGGCATTGTCTCACAGTAAGAGGAGAATGTAATATGCTGTTTGTATTTCACATGACAGACAAGACAAAATAATTTAAAAAAAGAATGATCTGACATCTAACACATACCACTGCCATCACACAACAAAATGATCAGGCTGTGTCTGTGTCATTTATAAACAGCACTGAAACACTCTGGTCATGGGGAAAATATGGTTGGAAACCTCAATACTAGGCCAGATATGGGTAACTCTGGTCCTGTAGGGCCTCAGTGTGGGTATGCAATTAGATTGACCTTAGTTCAATCATGCGTGTTAGTGCTGGACTGGACCAAAGGCCTGCACACACTGCGACTCTCCAGGACCAGAGAGTTGAACGTATTATAGATAATGTCCTTCTAATAAAGACGACCAAGCAGTATTCAGATGTGCCTGCTTGGGTCTGGCCACAGAGGGAGGACTCACCCCCGGATAAGCCCCCTCTACTGTGGGAGAGCGGGCTGGGCGGGTCAGACAGGGTGCGTTTGTGCCCAGGGGGAGGGGGCGGAGGCTTCTTCTTAGACAGGGTGGAGCTGCCTCCAGGGGTGAGGGTGGAGGGAGGAGCTGGAGGGGTGACAACATACAAACTCATGCAGTGAAGGGACAGGCGATGGACAGGTGTCATTCATTCGGTCACCTGGGATACCAACAGGAAGGTGAGGGGCTGGGGGAAGGTAGTTTGAGAGGGAGGTGTCTTGCCATCGGGACAGGGTTCAACAAAATTGCTGGACAACGTGGGGGAGATATGTTAACACAGGTCAAAAAACAGCATACTGGTGAACAGAAAAAATCCTGGATGGGAATACAGAGAAGATGAACAGAGAACAATGTATTGTGTGTGTGTCGTTTCGTCCTATCTTTGTAGGTGGGTGTACACCACAAGAGGTGGGTGGCATCTTAATTCGGGAGGAAGGAAGGGCTCGTGGTAATGGCTGGAGCAGAATAGGAACGGTATCAAATACACCAAAGGCATGGTTTCCATGTCTTTGGTGCAATTCCATTTACTCCCTTCCAGCCATTATTATGAGCTGTCTTCCCCTCAGCAGCATCCTGTGGTGTTCACACTCGTGAGATTTTGGGACCTACAGTAAGTTATCCCAAAGCAGCTAGTCCCATTCCCAGCAGTGTGTAAGCCTGGAAACAGATGCTAGAAGAACGTGGCTAATAGAGAACTCAGCCAGTCAGAGAGGAAAGTCAAGCTGCATCCCAAATGGAACCCTATATCCTAGTGCACTACTTTTAGACCCCATAGGGCTCTGTTCAAAAGTAGGGCACTATATAGGGAATATGATGTCATTACGTCAGCTATGATAACACTTTACAGCTCAGGGGTGGCGACATGTCACAAAATGTAATGAAACTGTGGGTAAGCAAATAAGAATGAACCACACTTCAACAGTGCCATTGTTACAAGTTGAAGACGCCACCACCCATATTTTTACTGGGACGTAAAGTGGCTACTAGTACAACTGGGCAGCAGATGTATACGGGCCATGAGCACAGCAGGACAAAATGTAAAAACTGGATATTCACTGATGTATGGTCGAGTGCCAGCCAGAGTGGCGTAGTGCGAGTGAGAGCCGAGGAATGCCAAATGGGGCGCTGAAAGAGAAAGAAAGGAGAGAGAGAGAGAGAGAGAGAGAAAGAGGGATGAAGAGTGTGGGAGAGAATCTATGTCAAGCTCAGAGAGCTTCTCCCACACACTGGTTTGCATTTGAAATTACACCCTATTCCCTAAGTAGTGCATTACCTTTGACCAGAGTCCTTTGTAGACCTTGGTCAAAAGTAGTGCACTATATAGGGAATAGGGTGCCTTTTGGGGACGTCGACAATATAAAGCAGCCGATAAAATCTCATCAGTGACAAGCAAAGCAAAAGAGGAGAAATTGCACCAGCAAATGCCTAAGCAAGCCCCTCCAATGACCACTTAAAAAGAGAACTGCGGGTAAAATCTCTTGTGGGTGAAAAGAAGTCGCTGGTTCTCTTCACTCCACTCAACAGCGTACTGGCGTCAAGAATGTAGCCCACCGTATTGTAACAAGGGGTATAGTAGTTTGTATTGGCTTCAACAATGTACTGTATTGTAACACGGATAGTGAATAGTAAACTGTGGTGTGAGTGTTTGTGGTCTAACTCCTGTCTTCAGGGAGGGATGTTATGGTTCATTATAATTGTGCTGACTGCTGGTTGCCTCCAGGAGTCTGTGTGTATACTGTCAGATAGTGTTGATGATAAGGAAGTGTGCTGGTCTTCGTCTCCAAATGGCACCCTATTCCCTATATAGTGCACTGTTTGACCAGGGCCCATAGGGAATCATATCGGGCTCTGGTCAAAAGTAGTGCACTATGTAGGGCATAGGGTGCCATTTGGGACGCAACCCTGGATTCCCATTATGAAGCATTAACATGATCAGCCGGGTGTATTATCCTATTTGGCTGTGTGCATCTCCACTTTCCCTTTCACTCCCGCCTCGCCTGCAGCCATCATTTCCCGGGAGGTGC
This sequence comes from Salvelinus namaycush, assembly GCF_016432855.1. NCBI lineage: Eukaryota > Metazoa > Chordata > Actinopteri > Salmoniformes > Salmonidae > Salvelinus > Salvelinus namaycush. The sequence continues at coordinate 1,949,789 of NC_052339.1, read as the reverse complement.
CTTGCTTGTGTAAACAGTCTATATGACAGCCGCTTCCCACCCTGATTGACAAATTACATTCCTCTCAAGGGTGTGTGTGTGTGTGTGTGTGTGTGTGTGTGTGTGTGTGTGTGTGTGTGTGTGTGTGTGTGTGTGTGTGTGTGTGTGTGTGAGAGAGAGGAAAAGACTAATCATATCAGCAACTTGGTTAACTAGTGTTATGATAACAATGTTTTATACAGAGCAAAACAGTAAACCGTATTACTGTGTTATTCCAGAGTACCAGTGTTAGAGATAGAGACAACTTGCAAGTCTCCATGCATGTAAATGCTAACCAACCAGACAATAATGCTGTGTATCCAATGAACATTACACAACTGGCCACACAACCTTTAGGACATTTGCATTTAAGGTAGAAATTTGCATGAACATCAATGCAAAAAGAGGGGATAGGTCAAACATGATCTCATTATATCTCCATGTATCTTGTCATGCTTGTCACACTGATAAGAGTGCTCCAGGTTGAAGTTTCCCCTAGGTACAGATCTAGAAACAGCTTCCTCTTTCCCCATTCCTATCCATAACCATGAGTGGGGAAAATGCAAAACTGACCAAAGATGAGCGTCTAGGGGCAACTTCACCCTACACTGATAAGAGTCTGGGCCCTGGCCAATCACAATCAGGACTCACCTTTGCCCTGGTTCCTGGGGGGCAGAGGGGGGCCGTCGGCCACAGGGGAGGAAGAGGAAGTGAGGTCGGTGGAGGCGGAGTACATCTGGTTGGTGAAGGCGCTGTAAGACATGCGCTGCTGCTTGTCCCGGTGGCTGATGAAGCCCGGCAGGGACAGCTTGTCATGGGGAGACATGCTGGACGTGTGGCAGAAACTCTGCGGCCTGGGGGAGCGGTCTTTCTTGATGGGACTAGGCTGCAGACGGAGAGGGGGAGAGAGAAGACAACAGGCGTCAACTTGGAAGCGTCGACATGGAAGAGTGTCAACTTGGGAACTTTGACTTTCACGTAGGCCTAAATCATGCATTGATGTCAATGGGAGATTGGCGCAAATAGTTCAAGTCTGCGTGTGGATTTCAAGTTGTGTGCTATTGTCCAGGCGTGTGTGAACGTCAAGTCCCAGTCCGACCTTGTCGTCCAGATCGTCATCGCTCTCGTCGATCTCATCAAGCCTCAGGCTCCACTCATACTCCACGTGGATGTGAGGGTAAATCTTTCCCGCTGCAGCCTGCAACAGCTGGGACACACACGCACACATTTTGATTACTTTATTTGGATCCACAAAGAAACGATAAAATACAAAGGAGGACCTATGTGTTTAAAAGGTCATACAAATAAACACACTGCGATTATACTCCACAGAGCAAGTCAGTCGAAAGGAACTGTATTTTAAACAACAATCTACCACGATGAATAGATGACATCCAACATGAACAAGATTGTTGTTCTCCTTCATTTTGATGTGCAAAACATGACATTATATCCCTAATGGCAAAGCACCAACTCAGGGTTTTCTGCTACTAGTGCCAATGGTAACCATACACCAGTAATGGTTTCATCTCTGGGAGAATCACAATTGCATTTCCTTGACTCATCGCGTGCTCTCCTTCTCAAAACCCATTGGAGGAAACGGTCAGAGGGGAGGAACCTTTGACTTTCTTATCCTATGTGTTTTGTCGAAGGAGGCAACGAGAGATGACTTTTTGGGATGGCTGCCGGTGTGGCCATGAGATGGGGGTAAGATGGCGGACAGGGAAAAAAGGAGAAAAGTGGAATATGAAATGGCGGATCACACAGAACTTTTGGAAGAGCTACAGAAGGAAATTGAACGTGACGAGAGTGAGGATTAAATAATTGCGATGGCAGGTGTGGTGAAGACCGCCAAGCTTGAGCTTCGTCTTGATTTTTCGATAGAATAGGTAGAAAACCTCGTGAGATTTTTGGATACAATGGGTCCTTGCCTTCTGGCAGATCCATATGTGGTGTCAGGTTGGGTGGAGAAGAGGTTGGGGAATGTTGGGTCGGTGAAAGTGAATCGTGTCGATTTTTTGCGTTTCTGCCGTCCAGAGGGAGCATGCTCTCTGCCATATGCGACTGGGAACAAGAACTGTGACTTGCTTTCCTCTCTGGAGCAGGCCGTTGAGGATCAACTGAAGTTGAAGATTCTCCGTGTCTGTGACGACCGCCGTTTGGTGCGACGTAGACCCGATGGAGAGCGTGGTGAAACAGAGAATACCGTTCCACTCATTCCGCTCCTGTCTGCACTACTGAGTTTTGATGCAGAGTTTTTACCAGATAAAGTCAAGTTAGGATGTGTCAGTTATCCCGTGAGAGCTTTTGTCCCGAATCCATTACAGTGTTTTAGGTGTCAAGCGTATGGTCATGTGGCAGCAGCTTGTAGGGAGGAGATTCCTAGATGTGAGAAGTGTGCAAGAGGGCATGAGACAAAGGAATGTGTAGTATATCTGAAAAAAGTTGTGTATGTAAACTGTAGGGGTGCCCATGGTGCTGGAGATCAGAGGTGTCCAGTGAAAGAAAGGCAGGTTGAGGTTGCCAGGATCAGAGTAGTGCAGAAGATGTCATATGCTGAAGCAGTGAAGAGAGTAGTAGAGGAAGATGGGTCCAGGGTGAGAGATTCTAAGAGGATCCCTGTGAGTAGGCTGAGGCCAATAGAGAGTGATAGGAATAACATGTGCTTAAGGTTGCTTTTTTGGGTGTTCATGGCCATGGTTGTCATTTGTACCACAGGAATGGAACGTAAATCGCAGAGGATAGATGTTGTGGTGGCAGCTGGAGAGAAGTACTTGGTTGTACAAGATCGTAGAAGAGTTACAAGATGTTTTGAACGATAGGGTCCCGTCCTCCCAAGCTGCTGGCCTGGAGTAGGATCAGATAAGGCCAAAGTAGTGTAATAGTGGTGAGGTTTTAATGGGTGTAGGGTTAGTTGGTAGTGCAATTTTTTTCACAAAGTGTAATGAATTCATACTACAGAATAGTAGGCTGATACACAGCCAATACAGTAGGTGGCGGCATGCATCTAGAACATTTGTTTGCGGACCAAAGAAGAAGAAGGAGGAGGCGAGGAGAGAGGGCGCGAGGAGTCAAGGAAACGCAATTGAGGTTCTTCCTCTCTAGTCACGACAGCCCTGGGTGGGCCTTTGGCTGCTGCCCTCTAGTGTCCAAAAATGTGGTGGTCAACAAGTCCCTTCAATCTATACCGTCTACTGTGCTGCCACAGAATCAGATATAGTGTGGATACTACCTCAACAAAGAACAGGATTGCATCTTTGGGTATTGCTATTAAATAATACAAATAGCCAAACATATAGTGGATATGGAGCATATTGGCTCATGTTCACAGTGAGATACTTACTGCCTCCTCACACTGACTGTTCTTCAGTCGCCTGGCAACATCCAGTGCCGTCTCACCATTCTGATTGGCTAAAAGAACAGGCATGAAATTGGTTACACATGAGTCTGACACATTCCATCAAAACTCAATTTTGATTGAGAACAGGCATGTTCACATAATCAAAGTGTGTGTGTGTGTGTGTGTGTGTGTGTATTACTCACTGATGTCAGTGGCTGGTTTGCCCCTCAGCAGTAGTTTGAGACATTCGTGTTTCTCGTACATGCAGCAGTAGTGCAGGGCAGTGTTTCCCCACTCTGTCTGCTTATCCAGGCTCCCACTGTGACACAAACACACAACAAGGTCATGTCACGGGTCACACCGCAGAGGCCCTTTTACACAGAGGTAAATGTGGCACATTATCATTCACGCTTCGATCATAATAAACAAACGGACATAAAGACATCTAAATATACTTCTAAGCCACAATAGCGTGTTGACAGGTCAGTGGTTGGTCCCCATTTCATCTATCCTCAAATGGAAAACAATTCAGCCAATTAGCAAGTGTCAGCATGAAATTGTGAAGGTAGACCTATTAATTACTGAGGATCCTCCATTTCCCGGTCTGCCTGAGGGGCAGCGAGGCAGGGAGTAAACCATTGAGAAGACTGAGAGGATTATATTAAGGCGGGGAACAAGTGGCTGCCTGACCCAGTTCTGTTTGCCTTGTGGGAATCTAATCTGTGCTGAGCTCTACCCTGCTCATCTTCCTCTTGCAGTAGTGGAGACGAGGAGAGAACACTGGCTTCCATGAAGGTATTCCATCAAAATCTCACATTTAAGACTTAATTTTACATGACGTAATGGTGGAATTACTATTTATTTATAGTATTCTGTTATGTTTTTGAGTATTTGAGCACAACAGTTTATGATGTTGTGAGTTTTCACTGCTGTTAAAATCCCATTTCTAATCAGCACATTGCTTCACGTATGGCATAATATGCTTATTTTCACTTTATTTCACATTCCCTTATTTGGCAATTTACCTGTTCTGCACGAGGAAGTCGACCAGGTGCAGTGAGGTCTGGTCAGCAGTGCGCACAGAGTAGTGGAGTGCAGTCTCTCCGGCCTCCTGAGGGGGGCGATCACACACAGAAAAAGACATGCAAGACATCATGGAGAGAACATCTCTCTCTCTTTCTCCTTTGCAGCATTTTAAAGAGGCTGCAGACAACAAAATGGCTCCTAAAATGTGCTTCTCTCCCCCCAAGGCAAGACTGCGAGTGTGATGCGAACATTTCCATGACATAGAGAGGTTTGGATGTACCGATGCCGGTAGCGGATACTGAAATGAGGATTTAAGGCTGGCTTCAGTCTACAGCCCGCCCTTCCCAATATGAACAAATGCCACCACCACCATCTCCCTGGTCGTGGTTGAACTATTCAACGCTCACACTTGCCGAGATAATCAGCCATCAAGTCGTTGAGATTTTCCCTGGTGGATGTATCCTTCAAGCAGCATGCATGTTGCTGTGTGTCTCCTGGTACTCTTTTCATCGAAAATGACTGGTAGCTATAGAGTCCCCAGAAAGGAAACGTATTGGGAAGAGTATGCATACACTGACACAATAATACCAACCACTAGGAGTACAGCTGAGGTATCTGTTTGGGTCTCTGTCTGGGACCCTCGCTGTCTGAGACTCTGGGTAATGATGTGTTATCTGCTGAGGACACTCAGCCTGCGTCCCAAATAGAACCCTATTCCCTTGATAATGCACTACTTTTTTACCAGAGCCTTGGCCAGTGCACTATAAAGGGAATAGGGTGCCATTTGGGAGAGAGACTCAAATCAGGTTCACTGACAGACAGGAATGTACTAGATATCAGTGAGTCAGCCTGGACTGGGAGCTCTGCCTGCCTTCAAACAGAGTCAGTGACGCATCCCTGGCCACTATTCCCTATGGACTACTTCTGAGAGCACACCGCATCGCTACGTGGTTCAACGTTCAGTGGGCCACAGTACTGATAGCTTAACTGAGTGACTTTACTCATTTGAGCAATGTTGTCTTGTCCAACGTTGCTTAGTAAAGGGAGTAGAAAATGCAATTGTTCTCTGTGGACTGCTCATTACTGCCCATGTACAGTGTAGCCTCCTTACAGGCTCAGTACAACCTACTATTTCCATATGAAACAGTAGACTTCTGCTCATATTGTCAAATCATACCCACCATACCAGATCAGGGCCTGCATTCAAAGCATCTCAGAGTAGGAGTGCCGATTTAGGATCAGCTTTATTTTTGGGGGATCATAATGAATAAGATTATATGGATAGGGGGGACCTGATCCTAGATCTGCAATCCTATGAGACGGTTTATGAGTATGTGAGATGAGATAATAATACAGTCCAGGGTCTATGAGGTCAGAGGTCAGCCTCACCTGTCCACCCTCAGGCAGGGGCTCCATTAGCTCTACCCCCTCAGCGTACACCTGGATGAGAGACAGCAGATCCCTGGACTTGACCGCCTCACACAGCTCGATGGTCTTAGCTGCCGAGGAGGTACAGGTCTTCCGTGCAAACTTGTGGTCCACATACTTAGCATTGATGAACTCCTTCCTCACTGTCCTGTAGGAGGGAGAGAAGGGGGGAGGAGAAGAAGAAGAACAGTAGTAGAATAAAGAGATGGAGGGTTTGGAATGTTTGTGCGGATAGCTTTTGCCATAGAGATCCTATAATCCAGTTTCTAGCATGAATGTTTTCCTGACCAAGATGGCCATTTTCATTCTAGTGTTATATTTAATTCTGTGGCTTTTCCTTCCAGACACATCTAACTGCATAAGCTCAAACATACACCAGAGTATGTATCCAGTGAAGGTGAGGTCAAATTTCTATGGAGTTTCTAGTCTCTAAGCAGTTCGTGTAGTTGTTGCTATTGGCGATGCTGAGTACTTACATATCACTCGAAGAAGTGGGCTTTGGTGAGGGACAGGGAAGGTTCCCCTCCATTATTTCATTGAAACTACTGTTCCCTACGTTCTTGGCCAGCTGTGAAGGAAGAGAGACATTTGCCTAAGTATCAAGTCAACAGATGAATGTTAAGATGCTCGTAAGCACTTTGCTTTGTCGTAATCATAATCGCATCGTAAAATAAAGATTGATTTATTTCTATCCTGTTTTTGTATGTTGATTTACTGTGAAAAAAATCTAAATCTATTTTATTTACTCACCAAGAGTTCAGAGGTGCCTAGCTTATCTAGCTCCATGGATTGGATGCGTGAGATGTGCACTCCCATCTCCCGGTGGATACCAGAGCACTCGATGCAGGTCAAGATGCCTAGGTTAGTGGACAGCCATTTTGGATCTAAGGGCACAGACAACATGACAACATACGTTTGTTGCAAACAGGCCTGTGGATAGCTGTCTTGGCTACAAAACCCCCCAAAATCGGGCTTGAATTTTAAGTTTAAGGTACAGACGTTTTGGTTCCCGAGTGCCCGATTTTTTAAAATATATATATTTTTTTGAAATGTTTTTGTACTACCATAAACATACAGTATATATTTGAAATCCAGAATGATAATGCTGAAGGGGGTTAACTATTAGCAGTACTAAGCTGACGTGTTATTTCAGGGTGGTATTCATTAGGCTTCAAAAAAAAGAAAATGGACTGAAACAGGGAATGACAACCTGAACTTGTCCAATGAGAAATAAATGTTTTCGTTTTCTGTTGCAAAACGTTTTGCTACGGTTTGCACTAAAGTCCACCATCACCATCAATGTGAGCAGTGGCAACACACAGCACATACCACTAGAGGGCCTCGGCAACCTCAAGAGCACCAGCCATACTGACTGGACTACCGGAGCCCAGCAACTAGAATACATTGCATCATTCTGTGTCAAGCAGAATGCCTGAACATGCTCTGACAGCAGAGCTATGCGATGGAGGACTAGAGAAGCTTTGAGCTCTTCCCTGTAAAACCGCTACAGCGACTGACGCCACAGCCAAGCCTGAGTGATGCAACTTAAGGTGGCTTAAACCCAGCCTGATATCAAGCCTGAGAGCCATACGCAGCTACGCAGACGTAAACAAACTATCTTTACAGATGGCTGAGTGCTGTTAGCTGCTAAGCTTGCTAGCGTGTCTGAATTTGACAGGTCTGTGGCGGACGGACGGGTGGAAAGGTGTCCGAGGCGACGAAACACCAATAAAACACACGTATGATGGCAAACTGACTTGCCTAGTTAAATAAAGGTTACATCAATAAAAAAAATAGATGGCCATAGAGATGACAGGATGCACAGGGTGGGGTGAGAGCTCTAGAGCTGCGAAATAGTTGCCACTAATACTCCGCTAGAGAGTTGTAATTTAGACCGGACGGGGTCAAAGGAGCACCATACATGAGCCTACAGTACACTAGCTGGAGGACTCGTTTTAGGGCCCTGTCATAGCCAGGGGTCACTCTACACAGTATGACAGTGTCGCATAGCTACAAAGGAGCAGCTTGGTCGACTGGGAGGATGAGAGCAGCTTAGCAAGGCATCAGAATGAAGTAGAAAGCATCAAAGAGCAGTTCAAACGTGGCTCCCCATCTCCCACTGTGATGCCGTAACTTTGGGACGCAGTCTGTGTCTGTTAGCATGCTTAAAACAACGGGTATGGCTTATGATGACCAGACCGGAGCATTATCGACCTGTTAAATGTTAAATGAACTCGCTCCAGAGAGGGGGATGTGTGTGAATTATGTAACACGGTGATGTAATGATGTTGATGTTGCAAGAAACACAAGTTTATTTGTCGCTAGCGGCCTGCTAACTCTCTCAGTGGGCTCCATGTGTTTATGCTGACAGAGGTGGATAGGGTGATTAACTGAGGCTGTGTGTGTGTGTGTGTGTGTGTGTGTGTGTGTGTGTGTGTGTGTGTGTGTGTGTGTGTGTGTGTGTGTGTGTGTGTGTGTGTGTGTGTGTGTGTGTGTGTGTGTGTGTGTGTGGGCGTGTGTGTGGGCGTGTGTGGGCCCCTGGTGCTGCTGCTTTGCCGCTTGCTTGGTTAAAGACATCAGGCTGGCTGGATTAGCATATCTCAGGTGTCACCTACTGAGCGAGATAGGGAGCAGCCATGACAGTGCAGAACAGTGGATCGATGTTGGGCTGAGCAGGGATTTCGGAGGGACAACCTTGAAGATGATGAAGTACCCATAGGGATGTGTGAGCTCAAGGGCGAGATCAAATGCTGAAGCAAAGGTGTTGTTGTCTTCTCCTATAACAAGGTGAATGGTGAGTATGCACAAAGTAGTGGTATATAGGGGACGATATAGAATATGAGGCCCTTGGAAATCCATAGAGGTGGTGGTCAAACACACACACTCACACATAAACATTGTACTGCATATGTACCTGCAGCGCCACAGTCACAGCAGACTTCGTTGCCAGGGATGCGCAGCACGTCATCTATGATGGCTTTGGTCAGGTCCTCGAGGCCATCCTCTCCTCCTCCTCCTCCTCCGTCCTCTCCTCCACGGAATGCCATGTTCAGAGCCTCCTCCTTACTGTTGGATAGCACCGAGATCCAGCTACACACACACACACAACACATACACACAGAGACAGATACGCAAACAGAGAAACGAGTTATTACAGAGCAAGGGTGTTTTAAAAATGTATGAGAATTGTATATAGAAGAGTGCATTTTGGGGATTTCTGTGTGCATAAGCCTCTTAGGTAGAGGCTTTTAGACAAGGGGATGGGTCAACTCCAACTCCATCTGACAGTATATTCTATACTGCATGTATTAATATGTATACGGTATTATCTTGAGCCCTTGACGTTTACACTGAGTGTGCAAAACATTAAGAACACCTTTCTAATATTGAGTTGTACCCCTTTTGCCCTCATAACAGCCCCAATTCATCGGGGCATGGACTCTACAAGGTGTTGAAAGCGTTCCACAGGGATGCTGGCCCATGTTGACTCCAATGCTTCCATGTTGACTCCAATGCTTCCCACAGTTGTGTCAGGTTGGCTGGATGTCCTTTGGGTGGTGGACCATTCTTCATACACACGGGAAACTGTTGAGTGTGAAAAACCCAGCAGCGTTGCAGTTCAAGACACACTCAAACCGGTGCGACTGGGACCCACTACCATTAACCCATTCAAAGACACTTCAATCTTTGTCTTGCCCATGGACCCTCTAAATGGCACACATACACAATCCATGTCTCAATAGTCTCAAGGCTAAAAAAAAATCCTTCTTTAACCCGTCTCCTCCGTTTCATCTACACTGATGGCAGTGGATTTAACAGGTAACATCAATAAGGGATCGTAGCTTTCACCTGGATTCACCTGGTCAGTCTGTCATGGAAAGAGTATGTTATGTTCTTATTGTTTTACATCCACCCTAGATATGATCTAAATGTGCCTACAGTGTCAACCAACACATCTGAACACCCTCCACACACACACACACACACACACACACACAGACACACTCTAGTTAACCTAAGAATTCCTTCAACAGCACAGACTCCTTGCAGCCGTCTGTCTGATTGCACTCATTAAGAGTCAGCCAGGAAGTAACTGCTGCTGTTGCCAACCCACCCGCTGTTCAGCACAGCACAGTACAGCACAGCTCCTTCCTACTATAATGTAATGTGATTTGTGGATTCAAATAAAGTGTTTAAAATGTGTGAGTGTGTGTGTCGGCTAGGAGACAATCATTGTGTTAATTCAAGTGTGTGTGTGTGTGTGTGTGTGTGTGTGTGTGTGTGTGTGTGTGTGTGTGCGTGTGTGCGAGCACGCGAGAAATAGCAAGAAATGAGTATGAAGATACGTGGGTATACGCTTGTCTTCAAGGGTGAGTTGTTTACTTGCGATACACAAGGCGTGGGTGGGCGAACGTGTGATTGCATAATGCAGGGACGTTATATTTTCCAATAATAAATGGTTCATTTCAAACACTTATTCCACGCCCTATGGGCCCTGGTGAAAAGTAGTGCACTACATAGGGAATTGGGTGCCATTTGGGATGTATCCTAAGGTGAGGCTAAGAGGCAAGGCCTATTGTGTCGCAGTAAAGTTCATGTGAGCGTGGTTAAAGGCAGTGGTTCATAAAGGTCAGGGCCCTGACAGTTTAGGAAGACAGAGAATTTGGAAGAGATTACAATTACTGATCGTTGGGTATGAAGTAGCAGAATGTGGTTGAAACTGTGTGTGTGTGTGTGTGTGTGTGTGTGTGTGTGTGTGTGTGTGTGTGTGTGTGTGTGTGTGTGAGAGAAAAAAATGATGTGTCTGCACCTGAACAAGTGACAACCACAGATCCAGATAGATAGAAACCCTTACTGCTGCTAGCACCTAGCAGTCCTTTTTCTCTCTCTAAGTAATACAAATACCCTGTCAATGGAGCATGAAAGACGCTGTCTTTCTTTGTTAAATCTCACTGATCATTCAAGCTCATAGCTACATGATCAGGGCCAAGTTCATTGCTTCAGTGTATTACTTTGTACCTGCCTTTAGAGTTGGATATTACAGTAAAACAATGTTTATAATGTGATGACTGTGTCGATGCACTTACATGACAAACTCCTGTTCATCCTCAGCCTGGAAGTGATATGTCCGGTTATCTGTGGGCAGAGAGAAGATTAGAGGGGAATGTGATCTCAGACACTGTGTACTCATGTCATGTAATATAGCCCTGTTGTGAGATGCATATTGGGTAATTCACAAGCACAGCATGTTTCAGGTTGTCCTCTCAATGTCAAGACACCATTCAACAGCCAGTCAGAAAATAGAGCAGGTGTCCAAGAGTGACTGGCGCCCTATGACACAAAATGGTCTCTTCGACTCTTCCCATTTCTGAATGTCCATAAGAGGTCATTTAAAAGGCCCCTTCTCTCACGGGCCGCCCAGCCCATGCACCAGCCACAGTAACTGCTGCATTGGCATAAGGGTTATGGTAAGAGGGGTACTTACGGGAAATTAGATCGAAGCACTTCCTGTCCTCAGCGCAGGGCTTGACCTGGCAGGTGAGCAGGTTGAGTTTCACAGGCTGCCTGTTGGACTGCACAAACACACAGACAATTTAGCTACTTGATGGAAATTATGAAAATGAGTCTGTACATCGACCAGTATTGGTCCTATGAAACTAACACTACAAGCCTACCTGACTCTGGATAGGGTGGTAAAGTAATAGGTCAATTCATATTTTGATGTTTGGCATTGTGGGTATGTCCTTTTGTCTCGGCTGAATAAAGAAACTATATACAGTGCCTTCGGGAAAGTATTCGGACCCCTTGACTTTTTCCACATTTTGTTACGTTACAGCCTTATTCTAAAAAAAAAAAAAAAATTTTTTCTCAGAAAAAGCATTCTCAGAAATCTACACACAATACCCCATAATGACGAAGTGAAAACAGGTTTTAAGAATTGTTTGCAAATTTATACAAACTTAAAAACAGATATATTCAGACCCTTTGCTATGATACTCAAAATTGAGCTCAGGTACATCCTGTTTCTACTGATCATCCTTGAGATGTTTCTACAACTTTATTGGAGTCCACATGTGGTAAATTCAATTGATTGGACATGATTTGGAAAGGCACACAACTGTCTATATAAGGTCCCACAGTTGACAGTGCATGTCAGAGCAAAAACCAAGCCATTAGGTCGAAGGAATTGTCCCTAGAGCTCCGAGACAGGATTGTGAGGCACAGATCTGGGGAAGGGTACCAAAATATTTTTGTAGCATTGAAGGTCCCCAAGAACACAGTGGCCTCCATCACCACCAAGACTCTTCCTAGAGCTGGTAGCCCGGCCAAACTGAACAATCGGGGTCATTGTCCTTGGTCAGGAAGGTGACCAAGAAACCGATGGTCACGCTGACAGAGCTCCAGAGTTCCTCTGTGGAGATGGGAGAACCTTCCAGAAGGACAACCATCTCTACAGCACTCCACCAATCAGTCCTTTATGGTAGAGTGGCTAGACGGAAGCCACTCCTCAGTAAAAAGCACATGACAGCATGCTTGGAGTTTGCATAAAGGGACATAAAGGCCAGCATCCCGGAGTCGCCTCTTCACTGTTGACGTTGAGACTGGTGTTTTGCGAGTACTATTTAATGAAGCTGCCAGTTGAGGACTTGTGAGGCGTCTGTTTCTCAAACTAGACACTCTAATGTACTTGTCCTCTTGCTCAGTTGTGCACCGGGGCCTCCCACTCCTCTTTATATTCTAGGTTAGAGCCAGTTTGCGCTGTTCTGTGAAGGGAGTAGTACACAGCGTTGTAAGAGATCTTCAGTTTCTTGGCAATTTCTCACATGGAATAGCCTTCATTTCTCAGAACAAGAACAGACTGACGAGTTTCAGAAGACAGTTCTTTGTTTCTGGACATTTTGAGCCTGTAATCCACAAACGCTGATGCTCCAGATACTCAACTAGTCTAAAAGCCAGTTTTATTGCTTCTTTAATGAGAACAACAGTTTTCAGCTGTGCTAACATAATTGCAAAAGGGTTTTCTAATGATCAATTAGCCTTTTAAAATGATAAACTTGGATTAGCTCACACAACGTGCCATTGGAACACAGGAGTGATGGTTGCTGATAATGGGCCGCTGTACACCTTTGTAGATATCCCTAAAAAATCTGCCGTTTCCAGCTACAATAGTCATTTACAACATTAACAATGTCTACACTGTATTTCTGATCAATTTGATGTTATTTTAAATGGACAAAAAATATACTTTTCTTTGAAAAACAAGGACATTTCTAAGTGACCCCAAACTTTCGAATGGTAGTGTACATTTGCAAAAATTTCTAAAAAACGGTTTTTGCAATGTCATTATGGGGTATTGTGTCTAGATTGATGAGGGAAAAAACTACTTAATCCATTTTAGAATAACAACAACAAAAAAAGTCAAGGGGTCTGTATACTTTCTGAATGCACTGTATATATACACTGTATATATATTTTAAAAAATCTCTTCTAATGTTTTATCTCAGGATGTTGATTCAAGTGACCTTTTTTTTGGCTTTAAAACACGGCTTTAAATCAATCAGTTCTACTATATCATTAGAATCACTGAGGCCAGAGTAATTGATTGATTACATTTCTCCACATTTACTGTATGTCTCTGAAAATAGAAAGAGTCCCACAGAACACTGTAACTGTGCCACTAATAAATGACCAAATATGATACAATGATAACTTGTACTCAGTGACCCAGAGGCACTATATGTGTCCCAAATGGCAACCTATTCCCTATAAAAAGCCCAATAGTCAAAAAGTAGTGAACTACATACAGAATAGGGTGCCATTTGGGACAAAGAGCCTAAACACTAGACACAACAGTATAGCTAGCCTAGGGAGGATCCCAGGTATTCCCTCAGTACTGGCTGTGGTCCAGGCAGCACCACTTTGGGTTGGCTACAGTACAGTACCCACTGTCATAATATGATAATACCACTGTGCCCAGCTAGCACGTGTGTAGACAGGGCACTGCATTGTAACTGTGCCCAGGCATGCGGGCAGCGGGCGGGCAAAGAGGGGGGGGGTGTTAACAAACCGTTAACAGGCTGTGATGAGCCCCACCAGACATGCCACCAGGGGTCTTTTCACAGTCTCCAAATCCAGAACAGATTCAAGAAAACGTACAGTATTATATACAGCCATGATTGCATGGAACTCCCTTCCATCAAAGATTTGCTCAAGTGAACAGCAAACCTGGTTTTAAAAAACAACTAAAGCAACACCTCACCGCATATCCCCTCCCTCCTATTTGACCTAGATATTGTGTGTATGTATTGATATGTTGGCTATGTGTGACGTTTTACATTTATGTAGTTTTGTCCTTGAGTTGCTCTTGTCTATTAATGTTCTGTATCACAGTATGTCATGTTCCATGTTTTGTGTGAACCACAGGAAGAGTAGCTGCTGCTATCGCAACAGCTAATGGGGATCCTAATAAAATAACAAATACCAAATGAGCCCTGAGGTGAGAATGCCTGGCTGGCACCGTGCCTCGCAGGCAGGGTCACTCAGAGTTCAGCTGCCTGGCCTGCCACAGGGGCTGATGGGAAATAAACACAGAGCGGAGCTGCAACATGCAATCAGACAAAGAACTGAAGACAAGTACATGGATTCTCTGCGCGTTTTCTTTTTTCTGGAGGTGCAGACAGGCAGGCTCGTACATAGGCTACATTGTATCATTTCCTTGAAAGGAGGGTGTCTATATATCCAGTAAATGAGATGATAATATTATGATATTTGGGGGATCCACCGCAATCTAGAGTTGAATTATACAACATTTGGGGCATGCTAGTTGTGTCTGTGTGCACTCTCTCTGTCGCACGTGCACGTGTGTCTCTGTCCATCTATCTCAACGTTGCTTCTTGTATTAGCTCCCAGCAGCAGATAGTGAATATCTGATCCAGTGCTGCTGTACTCCACAGTATCCACAGGCCCAGGGAAGAGAAGAGCCAGCAGCAAACTCAGAGATGACTCACCACAGCAATGGGAGAGGGAGGGGAGTGGGGGGGTTTTGCTGAGGGGTTGCCCTGGCAACCCATCCATGTCGATTCCTCTCTGCCAACTGCCAGACTGATAGTGCTCAACACAGCTTTTTTCATACCGGATGTTGCCTCTGATCTAGCCTCCACAGGTGCGTGTGTGTTTGTGTATGTGCGCGCGTGTGTGTGGTATGTTTGCCTCTCACCGTGGCATGAGAGATGGTGAGCATGCCACCCTTCACTGAACACTTCCTCCTCTGCCACACCTTCCTCAGCCTGGAGGAAGACAGCAACACCAAGGCACAACAAAAGATCAAATAAGGGCTTGGCATATCTGGGTGTATTAATATAAAAGCTTCTTCTGTACTGTTCAGTGTGTGTGTGTGTGTGTGTGTGTGTGTGTGTGTGTGTGTGTGTGTGTGTGTGTGTGTGTGTGTGTGTGTGTGTGTGTGTGTGTGTGTGTGTGTGTGTGTGTGTGTGTGTGTGTGTGTGTGTGTGTGTGTGTGTGTGTGTGTGTGTGACCTACCCATCACTCTTCTTCATCAGGTAGCCTTTCTTCTCACAGCCAAACTCTTTGTTGCCCTGCAGCTGGTGCATGCTATAGCCACCCTGCTTACTCTGGGAGTCCTGCGGCAACACACACAGTGTTCAGACACGGAAAACTCAGCAAATCACCACACACAACCAACCAAATAAACCTCTTACGGAGAGTGCAGGCCAGGGTCGTTATTATTTATCGGTTCATGTTTGATGTTCAAAGGACCATGACGTCTGTCCCAAATGGCAGCCTATTCTCTATTTAGTCCACTGCTTTTCACCGGGGCTCTGGTCAAAAGAAGTGCACTGCATGGAGAATAGGGTGCCATTTGGGACGCAGCCATGTTCTAAACACACTATTAAATGAAAAACAGAGTGGAGTGCATGCTCTTCAAATTGTCTCAGAAGTCAAACGCAGGCAAGACCAACAGAAGCATGCCAATCGTGCACACTTA
The DNA here is from genome assembly GCF_016432855.1 of Salvelinus namaycush. NCBI lineage: Eukaryota > Metazoa > Chordata > Actinopteri > Salmoniformes > Salmonidae > Salvelinus > Salvelinus namaycush. Next base: position 1,933,974 of record NC_052339.1, on the reverse strand, counting down.
CTCTTCTAGACTTGAGTCCAGACAAGCAGCGAGTAGAGAGGGAGATAGAGGGAGAGAGTGTGAAAGAAGCAGCTGAGACGTAGGCGTGAGACAGTGCCTGCATGCATGCATGGAGTGTAGGTGTTAGTTCAGTACAATATATACAAGTAGAGGGGTAGTGAGTGAGTGACAGTATGTGGGTGTTATAAACCACAGGATGTTTAGTATGACTCGTCAGTGCCTTCCAAAATGGCACCCAGTTCCCTACATAGTGCACTACTGAACAAGTCCCATACACTCTTAGAAAAAAAGGGACTAGAACCTAAAAGGGTGCTTCGGCTGTCTCCGTTGCAGAACCCTTTGAAGAATCCAGATTAGAACCCTTTTGGGTTGCATGTAGAACCCTTTCCACAGAGGGTTCTACATGGAACCCAAAAGGGTTCTAACTGGAACCAAAAAGGGTTCTGACTGGAACAAAAAAGGATTATCCTATGGGGGGCAGCCGAAGAACCTTCTGGAACCCTTTTTTCTAAGAGTGTATGGGCCCTGTGCAGTAGGGCACTATGTAGGGAATACGGTACCATTTGGGACTAGGCCACTAGCAGAGACGTGCAGTTGTGTCGACACGGCAGCCCAGTCCATCTCAGCTAGGCTCTGCACACTATTACACAGTGTCGTCCTTCAAAACACAGTGAGCAGCTAGCATACACTAAGCAAATCTCAATGTGGGTATGAGACTGAGGGGAAAACCACATTGTTGTTGGTGTGTATAAGACAGTGACCAGTGAGTGCTCAGAAAGAGATTAGGGTAGGTTAGTTAAGAGTGACTGGCTCTCCACCAATCAGCCAGTGAGGCACCACACTGGCTACCAGCATGGCACAGCACTGGATGCTCACCCTGTGCTACAGGAAGCTAGCAAGTAGGTACACCCACCATAGGGTCAAAGGTTACGGGTTAGGGGTGAAGAGTGTACAGTCTGATTCTCTACCAAGCAAAGATTTTGTGAACGCATGGCTGGAGGGAGTTTTCATTATACTCTTAAATGAACACCAGTCCATTCCATCTAAATCCACGAGGGGTAGTGTACGAGTGCACAGGAGAAGGGTAGAGAATTGGAATGCAATTTATATGTTTGCCAACTATAGCCCGGTTGGGCCCACTTGGCCCTGTTTAGCCCTGTTTGGCCCTGTTTGGCCTGGTTCCTGCCTACCTCCTTCTGGTCCAGCTGAAGGGAGGACTTGATCAGATCTCTGAGCGCAGTCAGATGTTTCTTCTCCTCATCCTGGGTCTGCTTTATCTGAGAAGGAGATACACAGGGTGAGATTAACACACACACAAACACTCAATGAGTCTGGATAACAATAGTCTGTAGAGTAGCAGTAATCAGATGGAGAGAAGCCTGTGGGTGGGTATTTACATTGTAGAGGTCAGCAGCCAGCTTCTCAATGTACTGCTTCAGCTTATCCGCCGTCTTCAAGCCATCTTGGAAGAAACTGCAAGAGAATACAGGGCGGATATTAGAATTCCATTGACATTTTCACTTTAGTGAGACAAAGGGCAGTCATTTGGTGGGGCGTAGCATCGTTTACATCATTTAGAAATGTCAAGTGTCATAGAATGTTTATATAGGCATTAGGAAGGTCATAAGGAGTGGAGGGGTGAATGAGAATGATACTGATGCAGTGTATAACACTGCTTGGCTCTCTGGCTTTTGGCAAAGAGATTTATCTAGTACATTAGAGAGCTTTCCTTCTCTCTTTTTCTCTCCTGTCTCTCTCTGGCTGACTATGGCTGTGTCCAGAGCTGAATGCTAAGCACCTCCTGTCATCCATTATGGATCTGCCAGTGTCAGTGGCACCCACCAGAATGCAGCTCTGCATCCTCTCAACTCCACTAACAACCTCTCTCTCCCCATCTCTCCATCTCCCTCGCTCTAGGCATCCATCAATCCTCCCTCAGTCCACTCATCCTACTGAAACATACAGTTTTCTCTACCTTTGTTTTTCCATCGTTCTATAAGGCATGTCTCTACATAGTGATTTTCCCGCTGTCAGCGTCAGATACAGTAGGACAGCCATAGGTTTGGGTTGAGTAGATAACAAGAAAACTGCATTGTTTTGTTGTGACATAACCACCTAGCAACACTGAGGCTGTCAGGCCTGTCGGTGACGCAGCCAGGGGACTGCTGTTATTTACCCACAAACCCCCACGGCTGTCACAACGCATCGGCATGAAGGCCCATGCATATTTATGAGAGCTAAATATGACTCCGCAACCCTCCCTACCCAAGACCTGTGAATCATGCATCACCATCACCCCACCCGAGAGAGAGGGATGGAGGGATGGGGGGGGGGGGGGGGGTTGAGAGGATAAAGAGAAGGGAGAGAGAGAGAGAGAGGGAGAGAGGGAGAGAGAAAGAGCAAATAGCAATCGCGACCAGACTTGAATAGCTAGTCGTGAGAGTACATTATTCCCTCTGAAAAATATTCATATTTTCCCGTGAATGTACGATACATTAAGTGTTTTCCACCAATTAGTCACAGCTAAGTAGACACATCTCAGTAGTTGGGAGGGGGTCTCACACTATGGTAAAGGAGGAATATACTGCGGTACTGTGGGGGGCGGCAGGTAACCTAGAGGTTAGAGCGTTGGACTAGTAACCGAAAGGTTGCTGGATCGAATCCCCGCACTGACAAGGTAAAAATCTGTTGTTCTGCCCTTGAACAAGGCAGTTAACCCACTGTTCCCCAGTAGGCCGTCATTGTAAATAAGAATTTGTTCTTAACTGACTTGCCTAGTTAAATAAAGGTAAAAAAAAAAAAAAATGACTTACTTGCACTGTGCGTGGTAATACTTGATTAGGTTCTGGAGAAGGTCCACTCCCTTCTTGGTCTTGATCTCATTGACTTTGATCAGATACTGCAGAGAAAACACAAGAGGTGGTTTGTGAAAACTGACATCAAATAGAATGCTCTGTTACATGATTTTGGAGTATTTCACTGCTTATACATGGTGATGCATTAAACCAGGGGTGGACAATCACTGAAGGTCCTAATTGAAGGCTATCATTTATTTGAACTGAAGACTATCATTTACGAACCAGTAAATCTTCATGGCTTGGCTGAGACAAAAGCCTGCACCCACCCACATAAATGGAAACTGAGCGCAAAATGCTCCACCCTTGCATTAAACCACCATAGAAAAGATGTGTTTGTCTGAAATATTGAAATATGTCTTCTGAACACTTTGAAGGATAATCCTATCAGAATGCCCATATGCTGGAGGATGATCCTTTGATCTACACTGCCAACACAGCATGGAGTCTGTGGGAGCCGGAAACAAAGTGGTAAACATCTAAACATCACTGGAAGGAATGCCAACATAGAATATCATGAGAGAAAGATGTAATTTGCCGGGTTTTACAGTAAACTGTGTTTGAAATGGATAACTAGAGAATTGTGTTTTTCATTTGGTTTTTAGAAATCACTCGGGCCTCCGGAGAAAGTGTGTTTCACTGACTAGCATCCTAAACGAGGCAGTCTAAAGATAGAGAACAAATTCCCCCAACAAATTCATGCCCGGCGAACAAATGAATGAAACATCATCTTAATCTTACGTTTATCCCATGGCGTGCCAACCTAGAACAGTTCGTGAAGGGACACTATGTAGGGCAGAATGCCCTTCTGAGCCCCCCTGTCCCTGTGCTCCCAAAGCTTCTCTGCAGCATTGCTTACAATGCAGTCATCTTTGTGTGTGTGTGTGTGTGTGTGTGTGTGTGTGTGTGTGTGTGTGTGTGTGTGTGCACGTTTGCGTGCTACCCTGAAACAAAACACACACACAATCACACACACATTGCTTTTGTCTGCCTGCGAGTGTGCGGCTCAGAGATTAACCAAATTTGTCTGGTGCGGGCTTAGTGTGTGTTGTGAATGCCTGATGGTGCATGTGTTTGGGGGCTTTGTGGGAATGAGAGGCGATGGATGGATGCTACTGTATCAGTGGCTGGTCTCAGATCAGTAATACAGCCTGCTGTGATGAGCATCGCCTGGCCCTCTCCACACTAGCAGCAGCAGCAGCAGCAGCAGAGCAGCGTGGGATAGGAGAGTGAGTTTACGTCCCAAATGGCACCCTATTCCGTATGTAGTACCCTACGGGCCAAAGTAGTGCACTATATAGGGAATAGAGTGCCATTTGGGATTCACCCTGAAAGCATCCTCTAATCTGGTGAGTGAGTAATGTGGAGAGGGGGGGGGGGGGGGGGTGAGGTAACCATACCAATTCACACAATACTAGCACTGCTATCAGTCAAGCTTATAGGGTCAGGAGTTTTCCTTACCATATGACTTGCCCAGGAAAAACTCTGGGCCCCTCTAGCACAACACTGGAAGCAATATCAACAACAACAACAACAACCCATGTGTAAGAAATCACCCTAAAAACCCAAGAGAGGCAAACCACCCCCTCTCGCTGCACACAGAAATAGAGGTGCATGGGTTGAGCGCCTCCGTAATGGCTCCAATTAGAATCCCATTGTGAAGCACTAAGTTAATATATCAATTATCAGTACCGTTATGCCATGTGAGCAAATAATCTGTAGGTAAAGAGGGAGAGTGGAGTATGCGTTTACGCCCACCGGGAAGTAGCTCGATGGCACAGCTGAGCGCATCGCTCTTACAATTTGGTATTTTACTCTATTCAATGTCTAATGACACAACCTTAAAATCGGTACGTTTAAATTTTCACAACAAAAAACCTTCAATAAATTACATTTTCATCGCTCTTATCAAAATTAAAGGTTCAACAAATGCATTTACTCCATTTTCTTTTCTTCTACAAATGATATTTCTCAAAAACATTTGTACATTGTCCCATAAAATAATCTGAACTCTTGTTTCTCTTTTTTTAATATATATATATATATATATATATATATATATATATATATATATATATATATATATATATATATATATATATATATATATACATACAGTTGAAGACGGAAGTTTATATACACTTAGGTTAGAGTCATTAAAACACATTTTTCAACCACTACACAAATTTCATGTTAACAAACTATAGTTTTGGCAAGTTGGTTAAGACATCTATTTTGTGCATGACACAAGTAATTTTTCCAAAGATTGCTAAAAGACAGATTATTTCACTTATAATTCACTGTATCACAATTCCAGTGGGTCAGACGTTTACATACACTAAGTTGACTGTGCCTTAGAAAACAGCTTGGAAAATATCTGAAAATGATGTCATCGATTTAGAAGTTTCAGATAGGCTAATTTACATAATTTGAGTCAATTGGAGGTGTACCTGTGGATGTATTTCAAGGCCTACCTTCAACTCAGTGCCTCTTTGCTTGACATCATGAGAAAATCAAAAGAAATCAGCCAAGACCTCAGGAAAAAAAATTGTAGACCTCCACAAGTCTGGTTCATCCTTGGGAGCAATTTCCAAACGCCTGAAGGTACCATGTTCATCTGTACAAAAATTAGTACGCAAGTATAAACACCATGGGACCACGCAGCCGTCATACTGCTCAGGAAGGAGACGCGTTCTGTCTCCTAGAGATGAACGTACTTTGGTGCAAAAAGTGCAAATCAATTCCAGAACAACAGCAAAGGACCTTGTGAAGATGCTGGAGGAAACAGGTATAAAAGTATCTATATCCACAGTAAAACGAGTCCTATATCGACATAACAAAGATCATACCTTTTTGGAGAAATGCCCTCTGGTCTGGTGAAACAAAAGTAGAACTGTTTGGCCATAATGACCATCGTTATGTTTGGAGGAAAAAGGGGGACGCTTGCACCATCCCATCATGTTGTGGGGGTGCTTTGCTGCAGGAGGGACTGGTGCACTTCACATGAGGTAGGAAAATTATGTGGATATATTGAAGCAACATCTCAAGACATCAGTCAGGAAGTTAAAGCTTGGTTGCAAATGGGTCTCCCAAATGGACAATGACCCCAAGCATACTTCCAAAGTAGTGGAAAAATGGCTTAAAGACAACAAAGTCAAGGTATTGGAGTGGACATCACAAAGCCTTGACCTCAATCCTATAGAAAATGTGTGGGCAGACCTGAAAAAGCGTGTGCGAGCAAGGAGGCCTACAAACCTGACTCAGTTACACCAGCTCTGGCAGGAGGAATGGGCCAAAATTCACCCAACTTATTGTGGGAAGCTTGTGGAAGGCTACCCGAAACGTTTGACCCAAGTTAAACAATTTAAAGGCAATGCTACCAAATACTAATTGAGTGTATGTAAACTTCTGACCCACTGGGAATGTGATGAAAGAAATAAAAGCTGAAATAAATAATTCTCTCTCTATTATTCTGACATTTCACATTCTTAAAATAAAGTGGTGATCCTAACTGATTTAAGACAGGGAATTTTTACTTGGATTAAATGTCAGGAAGTGTGAAAAACTGAGTTTAAATGTATTTGGCTAAGGTGTATGTAAACTTCCGACTTCAACTATATATATAGTGTTTAAAAAATAAATACAAATTAATAATATATATATATATATATATATATATATATATATATATATATATATATTTGGTGGCCCCACTGCAATTTTAGTGGGGTTGCGACCCCAATTCTGAATACCACTGCTCTAGAGGGATACAGCTCACTCACAAGCATTGGTTTACAGAAAACTACATACTGTACATCTCAGTCAGTGCCCAGTTTGTGCCTAATCAGTGCCCACTAGTCTGTGCCGTGTCCACTACTGACCTCACACATCTGGAGTTGGAAGAGACGGCGTTCCTTCTCCATCTCCTCAGCGATCTCCGCACCTGTTATCTCCGTGCGAATCATCCCATGCTGCTTGGCATGCTCCCTCTTTTCCTTCTCGATCTTTGTACTGAAATCAAACAGACAGACAGACAGACAGACGGACGGACAGACAGACAGACAGACAGACAGACAGACAGACAGACAGACCGACCGTGTTAGAGAAACCAGAAACAGACCAACAGATAGTGTTTAAGTCCATGACAACTCTTTAAATCAGATGGAATTCTCCGGAAGAAGTAGAGTTTTCACAGGGTGGAACGTTCCAGTTAAATGATGATGTTGCTCTGTGTGATATACAGTCCATCTGTTCTGACATTGTCATGACGCCATAAACAACTGTACGCAGACATAACCAGACATAACCATATATAGTGCAAACCCCAGGTGTCACAACACAGTTATGTACATCTACACTCGGGATCAATATTTTCCACAAAATCCACCAAGTTTCAAAACCAGTAATAATTCATATTTATCTTGTGAATCCTGGGAAATTTTGCAAAAATCAGAAGTCTCCATTTAAATTGTTTAAACCAAGATATGGTCACTATTCCAGAGTTCTCTCCAAATAAGAGGGGTGCTGCACCACCTTGTCGGCTTGGCTGCGCCACAATGTAAAGATTTCAGAGCAAATAAAACGGATATTTAGTAATGATGGAGTAACTATCTTGATCGTCAATGACGATGTGAATTTGCGAAACAGGGCGTCCATAAATTCGGAGCGTTTTCACGTTCCTCAATTCAGTGCAGTTCGGCAGTAGGCTATCTCGACACAGAACGCGCTCAGGACGCACCCCGAGTATAGCGTTGTCGAATCAGACAAACTTTGTAACGGCAGTTAAACGACCAAAGTTGCTAAACTTCCTAGATAACCTCCTTCAACGAATGACAGAATATCTCCTATATTTGGCAAAATCTATATAGCTGATGATTATACAGATAGCAGATCAGCTCATGAATAACTGGCAGAAGAGAGTGGAAATAGTTAACGGTATCTTAACAAGAACAGACTCTGTTTAATAAAATATACATATCTACTCTCATACTATTTGTTGGTCACACATTCTTTATCGATAATCTCGCCTACAGCGCAGAGAAGCGGGGGAAATCTTATAGCGGCGGTATTTTGACATGCATAGGCGAGAGACATTTGATAACGCATTGCAACCTATGGATTACAGAATAAAGTTAAAATTGTTCACGCAAAACAGGAGTCAGGATTTGGGGTTTCAATGGGATTGATATAAACTAGGCTCTAGGACAGGAGAAGATAGAAAGTTCCCGCATGCCTCTCTGTGACAGAGATGCCTATGTAGTGAATTGTGCATAGGCCTATCAAATGTGTGACTGTCTAAAGACTCACAATGACAGCTCAAAGAGGCACACGTTATTTTATAGGCTATACTGCGGGGGTTTCCAATAGGGTTTATTAACTGCAGTCTGGTCGCATGTGCAGTCCGTCGGTGTCAATTATGCGTGTGCTTTGAATTAATGGCGACTTCGTGTGAAGTAAATATGCTCGGCTAAAGGCTACCATGCGACAACCTTTATGGATAATGTGCTATTTCATTTTTTGCTTATCTGCTTCCGTGCATGTTTTGTATGTTGTGGAATTGCATTAGTGCGACATTGGAGGATTTTTTTGTTTATTTCCCGGGTCTTGTCATTCCATTTTCTCGGGATATTATAGTATTCCCGGGACAGTCCGGGATCCCGGTTACCAATGTTAATCCCTAATGTAGACATTTATTATTAACACACTTACAACTTAGCTTCATAATCCTTCCAGGCTTTGTCAAAGGGCTTCTTTATGTCCTGAAAGAAATAGGACAGAGTATGAGTAAACAGCAGTAATGAGGTCAATCTGGAATCCCACAGCGCAGTGTTAACTCTCTCTCCAACATAGGCCGACACCGCCACTGCAGCCAAGGAGCCAAGGCCTCATCCTAACAATTTATGTTTTGTAAACCCACTACCACTCCATGTTTCCAACCTCACGGGTTCATGACCCCTTTATTCGTGGCGCTCGCCTTCAGGCACAACACAGGGACACTGTTTACGCAAAGATTTACAGTGTGATCTTTTAAACAGTCAAGTTCACTAGTCCCCCCCTCCCCCTCCCCTTCTCCACCTCTCTCTCTTTCTCTCTCTCAAATGCAAGCACACTCTCACACACACCCACTCTGTCTCTCAAAAACACACACACACAAGCACAGGCACACGCACCACACTAGGGCTGGGAATTGCCAGGGACCTCATGATGAGTTATTATCATGATACTTAGATGCCGATACGGTATGTATTGCGATTAACACAATTCGATATGTGTTGCGATTCAATAATGTGATTTTACTGCGATTCCATGTTCCAAACATATATCACACCATATACATTGAGTGTACTAAACATTAGGAACTCCTTCTTAATATTGAGTTGACCTCACAACAGCCTCAATTTGTCGGGCATGGACTCAAGATGTTGAAAGTGTTCCACAGGGATGCTGGCCCATGTTGACTCCAATGCTTCCAACAGTTGTGTCAAATTGGCTGGATGTCCACGGAAAACTGTTGAGTGTGAAAAACCCAGCAGCGTTGCAGTTCTTGACACAAACCGGTGCGCCTGGCACCTACTAACATATCCAGTTCAAAGACACTTAAATATTTTGTATGAGCCTCTGAACAATCCATGTCTCAATTGCCTCAAGGCTTAGAAATCCATCTTTAACCTGTCTCCTCCCCTTCATCTACACTGATTGAAGTGGATTTAACAAGTGACATCAGTAAGGGATCATAGTTTTCATCTGGATTCACCTGGTCAGTCTATGTCATGGAAAGAGCAGGTGTTCTTAATGTTTTGTAGACTCAGTGTATGTCTGTGACAAGAGAGAGTCATGATCAGTCATGGAAATAAAAAAGTGCTGAAAACAAATTGGCTCACTATTTAAAAAGAAGATGAAGAAGAACAAGCTATGGTGCAGGAACAGCCATCGCTAACATACACACACACATGAATCGACAGATCTGCTTCGTGGGCTCTACTGAGTGGGCTCCAGTGCTAGGTCCTCCCCTAGGTGATAAGGCAGAGAAAGAGAGCGGGAGTGAGGGAGAGAGCAAGGGAAGGAGGGTCTTCATTGTAAATCTTACCCCTTTCACGCCTTTCAGGTCCCCCTTCAACAGCGAGTCCAGGGTGAAGATCACATTATGGCTCAGGCTCTGGAGCTGAAGAGATAGAGAGCGAGAGAGAAAGAGAGAGACAAAAGGGTGAGGATGAGAAAGAGAGCGAGAAAGAGAGAGAGCAGGAGAGAGAGAGTTGTTCAGTAACTCGGTCACGAGGGCAAGAGTCAGGCATCTACTCTTTCAGCTTTCATTATGGAGTACATCAACAAATATTTGTGATGGCTCGAAGAAACCTTGACAGTATTATCTTCAGTCTAGGGGTGAACTCAATCTTGGCTATTTAGGAACCAGCAAAAACATTTTAGACTCTTAAAGTGTGCTAAGCAATTTAGGAATCAGCAAACACAATTTGACGACCATTTGCTTACAGCGCTGTAACCACATTGATTAATGCAGGTCAATATTCCTGAGCATTTATTCCATTTGGACCTGTGATGGTCAGTGCCAAGTCCTATCCGGTCCGGGAAACAAACAACACTTAATGGCCACTAATGTGTTGCTTAAGTGCCTCCGTTGCAAAGACCTAATGTCTAAATCAATCACCTATTTACTGGCTGCTACTCTACAATTAGAGCTGGCCATGGTCTGTCGTTCTGCATTCCAAATGACACCCTATATCCTATATAGTGCATTACTTTTGACCAGAGCTCTATGGGGGTTCTACGGGCCCTGGTCAAAAGTAGTGCACTATAATTGCCATTTGGGATGTCTCCCTTTATGGAGTGGATGGATACTACTTAGACTGGCCTGAAACCTGGGCTCAACCCCACTATTCACTACTCTAGCAGACCAACAGGGTGGTCTCCTTCCTCTCACTCTGCTCTCCCTAGAGAGATGCCCCTTATTTATGGGTGGTAAATACCACAAACTAGTGTCAGCATATGAAGAGTTTACTCCATACATAGAGAAAGAGAGAGAGAGCGAGAGAGAAAGAAAGAGAGAGAGAGAGAGAGAGAGAGAGAGAGAGAGCAAAATGTCCGCCAGAATAATAGCAACGTCAATAACCAATGGTGATGTATTAATCTATGACAGGTTCATGTGAGGGAGTTATCAACATCAATACTTTTACCAATAGTAGTACACACTGACATCAGCCCTTGGGGAGCACTTATCAAAAGGATATATTCAATAAACACTCAAATGACCACTACAGTGCATTCGTAAAGCATTCAGACCCATTTACTTTTTCCACATTTTGTTACATTACGGTCTTATTCTAAAATTGATTAAAGACTTTTTTTCCCTCATCAATCTACACACAATACCCCATAATGACAAAGCAATTTTTTTTTTTTAAACATTTAGATAATTATTCAGACTCTTTACTCAGTACTTTGTTGACGCACCTTTGGCAGCGATTACAGAATCGAGACTTTGCGATTTGATGCCACAAACTTGGCACACCTGTATTTGGGGAGTTTCTCCCATTCTTCTCTGCAGATCCTCTCAAGCTCTGTCAGGTTGGATGGGGAGCATTGCTGCACAGATATTTCCAGGTCTCTCCAGAGATGTTCGACCGGGTTCAAGTCCGGGCTCTGGCTGGGCCACTCAAGGACATTCAGAGACTTGTCCCGAAGCCACTCCTGCATTGTCTTGGCTGTGTTCTTAGGGTCATTGTCCTGTTGGAAGGTGAACCTTCGCCCCAGTCTGAGGTCCTGAACGCTCTGAAGCAGGTATTCATCAAGGATCTCTCCGTACTTTGCTCCGTTCATCTTTCCCTCGATCCTGACTAGTCTCCCAGTCCCTTCCGCATTCAGGCCAAAGAGTTCATTCTTGGATTCATCAGACCAGAGAATCTTGTTTCTCATGGTCTGAGAGTCTTTAGGTGACTTTTGGCAAACTCCAAGCGGGCTGTCATGTGCCTTTTACTGAGGAGTGGCTTCCGTCTGGCCACTTTACCATAAAGGCCTGATTGGTGGAGTGCTGCAGAGATGGTTGTCCTTCTGGAAGGTTCTCCCATCTCCACAGAGGAAATCTTACCTCCCTGACCAAGGCCCTTCTCCCCCGATTGCTCAGTTTGGCTGGGGTCCAGCTCTAGGAAGATTCTTGGTGGTTCCAAACTTCTTCCATTTAAGAATGATGGAGGCCACTGTGTTCTGGGGGACCTTCAATTCTGCAGACATTTTTTGATACCCTTCTCCAGATCTGTGCCTCGACACAATCCTGTCTCGGAGCTCTACGAACAATTCCTTCGACCTCATGGCTTGGTTTTTGCTCTGACATGCACTGTCAACTGTGGGACCTTATGTAGACATGTGTGTGCCTTTCCAAATCATGTCCAATCAATTGAATTTACCACAGGTGGACTCAAATCAAGTTGTAGAAACATCTCAAGGATAATCAATGGAAACAGGATGCACCTGAGCTCAATTTCGAGTCTAATAGCAAAGGGTATGAATACTTATGTAAATAAGGTATTTCAGTTTTGAATTTTTAATACATTTGCAAAAATGTCTAAAAACCTGTTATCACTTACTTTGTCATTATGGGGTATTGTGTGTAGATTGATGATTTTCATTTTTTTATTTAATCCATTTTAGAAAAAGGCTGTAACGTAACAAAATGTGGTTTATGTCAAGGGGTCTGAATACTTTCTGAAGGCACTGTATGTCTGAATATAGATCAGTGGGCGTCTGTGCTTGGTTATGAATGTGGGTAGCCTCGCTTGCCAGCGTTCTAAGTGAGCGATGCAAGAATTCAGTATCTAACTACGTATGTGAGACCGACACAGACTACACACATACACTAAATGCTTGATACACAAGAATGTATAAAGGCAAACGTATGTCTTAGAAATATCTCATGCACAGAAGTGTGTCTGTGTAATAAAGTGAGAGACAGAGAGAGAGGAAGGGATACAGAGCAATATGTCTTCACTTAGCATCGATATAAGGACTGTCAAGAGATGCTTGTCCTTTCACCACTGTTACAGGCAACATGTATACCACCTCCCCAGGCAGTGTCAACAGGTGGCTGATTTAGGAGGGTTCCAGGGGAGCTCTCACACACACACACACACACACACACACACACACACAAAGACGCACACAGAACAATACTCACGCATGCACGCACACACACATAGTCTCTCTCACACACACAGTCTCTCTCTGAAACACACACACACACACGCACACACGCACACAGCCACATACACAGACACTCCCCCACACTCACATTCACACACACGTACACTAGTCTCACTGCCGGCCACACAGGTAGAGAGCCTCTTCTTCCAACAACAATCACTCACACACACAAGATTCCAACAGGACACGTTTTTCAACAGAAATATCAGGGGAAATGTATGGCAGAGAGATGAGAGCAGACGAGTGAAAAAAGAACGTAAGAGGAAGATGAAGCAGCAGTCACCTATGCTGAGGTGATTGTGATGATGGTTTTGTCAGGCTGGTCTTTTGCAACTAAAAAAAATGGCTTGATAACAGCTTGGAATATTCAGTGGAAATTAAAACTATTGCAGCCCCCTCTAACGAAGACATACAGTTGAAGTCAGAAGTTTACATACACCTTAGCCAAGTACATTTAAACTCCGTTTTTCACAATTCCTGACATTTAATCCTAGTAAAAATTCCCTGTCTTAGGTCAGTTAGGATCACCACTTTATTTTAAGAATGTGAAATGTCAGAATAATAGTAGAGAGAATTATTTATTTCAGCTTTTATTTCTTTCACCACATTCCCAGTGGGTCAGAAGAGTACATACACTCAATTAGTATTTGGTAGCATTGCCTTTAAATTGTTTAACTTGGGTCAAACGTTTCGGGTAGCCTTCCACAAGCTTCCCACAATAAGTTGGGTGAATTTTGGCCCATTCCTCCTGACAGAGCTGGTGTAACTGAGTCAGGTTTGTAGGCCTCCTTGCTCGCACAGACTTTTTCAGGTCTGCCCACAAATGTTCTATAGGATTGAGGTCAGGGCTTTGTGATGTCCACTCCAATACCTTGACTTTGTTGTCCTTAATCCATTTTTCCACAACTTTGGAAGTATGCTTGGGGTCATTGTCCACTTGGAAGACCCATTTGCGACCAAGCTTTAACTTCCTGACTGATGTCTTGAGATGTTGCTTCAATATATCCACATAATGTTCGTGCCTCATGATGCCATCTATTTTGTGAAGTGCACCAGTCCCTCCTGCAGCAACGCAACCCCACAACATGATGCTGCCACCCCCTGTCACGATCGTCTTGAGGACAATGAGTGGACCAAGGCGCAGCGTGTGAAAAATACATCTTCTTTTATTTGGAAGACGAAAACGAACGAAAACAAAACAACAAACAGACGAACGTGAAGCTATAAAAGACTAAGTGCTAACATGCAACATAGACATAGACAATTACCCACAAAAGCCTACTGCCTATGGCTGCCTTAAATATGGCTCCCAATCAGAGACAATGAATGACAGCTGTCTCTGATTGAGAACCATTCAGGCAACCATAGACATACCTAGACACCTACACTCAAACACAAACCCATCTACTCTACCTAAACCCCCTATACCATACAACCACCCAAGACGAGACAAAAACACACAAACATCCCCCCTGTCACACCCTGACCTAACCAAACTATTACAGAAAACAAAGATAACAAAGGCCAGGGCGTGACAGTACCCCCCCCCCCAAAGGTGTGGACTCCGGCCGCAAAACCTGACACAGAAGGGGATGGTCCGGGGTGGGCCTTATTATGGCGGCGGCTCGGGTGCGGGACGTGGCCCCCACTCCACCATTGTCAATACCCGCTTTGGTGGCTCTGGTAGATCCTGGCTGACTGGCGGCTCTGGAAGATCCTGGCTGACTGGCGGCTCTGGCAGATCCTGGCTGGCTGGCGGCTCTGGCAGATCCTGGCTGGCTGGCGGCTCTGGCTGGTCCTGGCTGGCTGACGGCTCTGGCTGGTCATGGCTGGCTGACGGCTCTGGCTGGTCATGGCTGGCTGACGGCTCTGGCTGGTCATGGCTGGCTGACGGCTCTGGCTGGTCATGGCTGGCTGACGGCTCTGGCTGGTCATGGCTGGCTGACGGCTCTGGCTGGTCATGGCTGGATGACGGCTCTGGCTGGTCATGGCTGGCGGAAGGCTCTGGCTGCTCCTGTCTGGCGGAAGGCTGCTCCTGTCTGGCGGAAGGCTCTGGCTGCTCTTGTCTGGCGGAAGGCTCTGGCTGCTCCTGTCTGGCGGAAGGCTCTAGCGGCTCCTGTCTGGCGGACGGCTCTAGCGGCTCCTGTCTGGCGGATGGCTCTAGCGGCTCCTGTCTGGCGGACGGCTCTAGCGGCTCCTGTCTGGCGGACGGCTCTGAAGGCTCAGGACAGACGGGCGGCTTTGAAGGCTCAGGACAGACGGGCGGCTTTGAAGGATCAGGACAGACGGGCGGCTTTGAAGGCTCAGGACAGACGGGCGGCTTTGAAGGCTCATGATAGACGGGCGGCTTTTTTGAAGGCTCAGGACAGACGGGCGGCTTTGAAGGCTCAGTACAGACGGGCAGCGCAGGCGCCGCTTGGCAGACGGACAGCTCAGACGGCATTGGGCAGACGGGCAGTTCAGGCGCCGCTGGGCAGACGGCAGACTCTGGCCGGCTGAGGCGCACTGTAGGCCTGGTGCGTGGTACCGGAACTGGAGGTACCGGGCTAAGGACATGCACCTTCAGGCTAGTGCGGGGAGCAGCAACAGGACGCACAGGACTCTGGAGACGCACAGGAGGCTTGGTGCGTGGTGTAGGCACTGATGGTAATGGGCTGGAGACACGCACCACAGGGCTAGTGCGTGGAGGAGGAACAGGGCTCTGGAGACGCACAGGAAGCCTGGTGCGTGGTGTAGGCACTGGTGGTACTGGGCTGGGGCGGGGAGGTGGCGCCGGAAATACCGGACCGTGCAGGCGTACTGGCTCCCTTGAGCACTGAGCCTGCCCAACCTTACCTGGTTGTATGCTCCCCGTAGCCCGACCAGTGCGGGGAGGTGGAATAACCCGCACTGGGCTGTGTAGGCGAACCGGGGACACCATGCGTAAGGCTGGTGCCATGTATGCCGGCCCGAGGAGACGCACTGGAGACCAGACGCGTTGAGCCGGCTTCATGGCACCTGGCTCAATACTCAATCTAGCCCGGCCGATACGAGGAGCTGGTATGTACCGCACCGGGCTATGCACACGTACAGGAGACACCATGCGCTCCACCGCATAACACGGTGTCTGCCCGTACTCTCGCTCTCCACGGTAAGTACAGGGAGTTGGCTCAGGTCTCCTACCTGACTTCGCCACACTCCGTTGTAGCTCCCCCCCAATACATTTTTGGGCTTGATTAACAGGCTTCCAGCCTCGCCTCCGTGCTGCCTCCTCATACCACCGCCTCTCGGCTTTAGCTGCCTCCAGCTCTTCACGAGGGCGGCGATATTCTCCAGGTTGAGCCCAAGGTCCCTTACCATCCAATTCGTCCTCCCATGTCCAGAAATCCTGTGTAGGTTGCTCCTGCTGCTGCTTAACACGCTGCTTGGTCCTTTTGTGGTGGGTAATTCTGTCACGATCGTCTTGAGGACAATGAGTGGACCAAGGCGCAGCGTGTGAAAAATACATCTTCTTTTATTTGGAAGACGAAAACGAACGAAAACAAAACAACAAACAGACGAACGTGAAGCTATAAAAGACTAAGTGCTAACATGCAACATAGACATAGACAATTACCCACAAAAGCCTACTGCCTATGGCTGCCTTAAATATGGCTCCCAATCAGAGACAATGAATGACAGCTGTCTCTGATTGAGAACCATTCAGGCAACCATAGACATACCTAGACACCTACACTCAAACACAAACCCATCTACTCTACCTAAACCCCCTATACCATACAACCACCCAAGACGAGACAAAAACACACAAACATCCCCCCTGTCACACCCTGACCTAACCAAACTATTACAGAAAACAAAGATAACAAAGGCCAGGGCGTGACACCCCCGTGCTTCACGGTTGGGATGGTGTTCTTCGGCTTGCAAGCATCGGCCTTTTTACTCCAAACATAACGATGGTCATTATGGCCAAACAGTTCTATTTAAGTTTCATCAGACCAGAGGGCATTTCTCCAAAAGGTACGATCTTTGTCCCCATGTGCAGTTGCAAACCGTAGTCTGGCTTTTTTATGGCGGTTTTGGAGCAGCGGCTTCTTCCTTGCTGAGCGGCCTTTCAGGTATGTTGATATAGGACTCATTTTACTGTGGATATAGATACTTTTGTACCTGTTTCCTCCAGCATCTTCACAAGGTCCTTTGCTCTTGTTCTGGGATTGATTTGCACTTTCGCATCAGAGTAAGTTCATCTCTAGGAGACAGAACGCGTCTCCTTCCTGAGCGGTATGACGGCTGCGTGGTCCCATGGTGTTTATACTTGCGTACTATTGTTTGTACAGATGAACATAGTACCTTCAGGCATTTGGAAATTGCTCCCAAGGATGAACCAGACTTGTGGAGGGCAAAAAAAATATTCTGATGTCTTGGCTGATTTCTTTTGATGTCTAGCAAATAGGCAGTGAGTTTGAAGGTGGGCCTTGAAATACTTCCACAGGTACACCTCCAATTGACTCAAATTATGTCAATTAGCCTATCAGAAGCTTCTAAAGCCATGACATAATTTTCTGGAATTTTCCAAGCTGTTTTCTAAGGCACAGTCAACTTAGTGTATGTAAACTTCTGACCCACTGGAATTGTGATACAATGAATTATAAGTGAAATTGTCACGCCCTGGCCATAGAGAGGCTTTTATTCTATATTTTGGTTAGGCCAGAGGGTGTGACTAGGGTGGGCATTCTAGTTTCTTTATTTCTATGTTTTCTATTTCTTTGTGTTTGGCCGGGTGTGGTTCTCAATCAGAGGCAGCTGTCTATCGTTGTCTCTGATTGGGAATCATACTTAGGCAGCCTTTTCCCACCTGTGTTTTGTGGGTAGTTGACTTTGTTAGTGGCCCTATAGCCTTGTTAAGCTTCACGGTCGTTTCTTTGTTTCTTGTTTTGTTGGCGACATTTTAAATAAAAGGAAAATGTACGCTCACCACGCTGCACCTTGGTCTCCTTCCGACGACGGCCGTGACAGAAATATTCTGTCTGTAAACATTTGTTGGAAAAATTACTTGTGTCTTGCACAAAGTAGATGTCCTAACAAACTTGCCAAAACTATAGTTTGTGAACAAGAAATTTGTGGAGTGGTTGAAAAAAAAGTTTTAATGACCTAAGTGTATGTAAACTTCCGACTTCAACTGTACATGCTCAGTCGTTCGCGCGTTATTGTTGTCACGATACCAGAATTTTGACTTCGATACAGATACCAAACATTGAACAATATGTTGAAAAATGGTAGAACAACTGAAATAACAAATAGAATAACTTCTGTTCTATATTAAAAAAAATATATTTTATAAAACACCATATCTTGAATATTTACAATTTTCCTTATGCGAAAACATATCTGAGAATTTTATAATTACATCTAAACTGTTTATATTTTTTATTTGATACATATCATTTGCTCATCTATGGCCATAATATTGGGTCAAATTACATTCATTAGACCTACGATTCACTATTCATTACAGCTAAATAATTTAAGGTGTTAAATGAATAATTTTGTTCCAAAACGACATTAAAAAAACTTTTGAAGCTCATTTCATGGAAATGCAATATATTTTACACAGCCTACTACGATTCCCAGAGTGCATTTCAACTCCCAGGGTGCGACGCTCCACCCAGGGCTGGGTCAAAGATTTGAATAACTAACCCTGGGTTGTCACCAGTTACCACAGTCACAAATTCCAAATGAAAACAAAAATGTGCTTTTTGGTTTTAATTTAAGGTTAGGGTTAGGCATAAGGTTAGCAGTGTGGTTATTAAGGTTAGGTTTCAAATCAGATTATAAGAAGATAAATTGTAGAAATTATGACTTTGTGGCTGCGGTAATTAGTGATGACCCAAGGGCTGGCTGGGCTACTGCTAGCAAGCCCAGACAAATGCAAAGTAGTCTAAATATATTGCTGTCATAGCTTTTTGCATTACTTTTGGGTTGTAATCATATTATAATGCTCACATGAATGTCATGCTGAATATACTGTATGTTCATGCCACTGTCACAAAAACATTATTCGAATTTAGTTGCTAGAAGAATAACGTTAGGCTACAATGCAAATGTCATGTGTAAAATAATTTTTTATGTTATTTTGGAAGTAAATCTCCTTTGCACTGCACACTGCTTTGTAACACCTTTTGCAGAGTTGTTTCAGTGGGCTGGCCCTCATCATCTGCTCTGTAAGCAAAGTATTCCAAAGTTTGCTTCTGGAGACAGTTTTGTCAACAAGCTGCGGGTGTGGAGGTATAATGTTTTGGTTTGAAAAAGCCATGCTGTCTGCATTTTCTCTCTCTCGCGTGCTTCTAAAAAAGTGGCTTGCGCTGTGTCAGTGTAGCCTGGCTAGCTTACTACTTATTGCCCTCTTGAAAAGATTCAGACAAAATACTAGACAGACTCGATCCTCTCAATCCATATCAGATGTGAGACACATTTGACAGAAGTACTGAAAGTAACACAGATTCTTGTACCAAACCATTTTTCACGATCTAGAAAAAGTTTCTGTATAACGTATAACACTATCATGTGTACACACACACACACACACGCACAGACACACACAAACCTACACACACACAGGTGTGCATTTGTAATTTGACCAGTTTCTCACAGCAGGAAAATAATCCTGCAGAAACAGGAAATGTGAATTATTATGTTGATTATAATTAATGTACATTTTCGTAGTGGTTGACACATTTTTTGTTAAGATAAATCTGACATTTTAAAGTGGAAATTACAAACTTCAGAAGCCTTTTTAAACCTCGAATACACTACAATCCTGCTGTGCAGGAAAATTATCTGAGACAACAGAGTGATCAAATTAAGATAGGACATCTGTACCCAAGTCAAGTCCATCCCAAGATGGGAAACCCTCATGTGAAGGTGTTCGCTCTGTCACCTCTTTGTCAATTAAATGGTGGACATTCTGGGTATTACCAGCCATGAGTAACTGAACTGGAAAAAAGTCCTGTGTGTCTCACCAGGTTCTTGAGCAGGGTCGACAGCTCCTTGGTCAGGGTGGAGAACTTGACGAAGGCTGTTCCCAGGTCAGGGTTGTCTCTGCTGATGAAATTGCTGCCAAACTTATCCAGAGCCTGGGCATAGTTCTCCTCATTCTGGACATGGTCTGGGAGAGGGAGACAGAGGGAGACAACCTGGGTTAACATTCGTTTGAATTTGAAATAATGATAACAAGAGTAGTGTTGCTAGGCTTTGCGTCCCAAATTGCACCATATTCCCTATATAAAGCACTACTTCAGTAGTGCAGTATATAGAAGGGTCCATAGGGCTCTGGTCAAAGTAGTGCATAGGGAATAGGGTGCCATTTAGGACACAGCCAGGGACAGGTGATTGTGATCAAGCATGGAAAGGTTGACATTTGCCATTGCATCATCTGGTTACAAATGCAACAGCTTAGTGTGGTTTCTAATCACTTTTACAACTTAAATCAGATTGTCATCCTGTAAAGGGGTAGATCTTTCTAACTGGGTGTGGGAGAATGGGTTGAAGAGGAGCATTGGTAGACCGCCATTTCATTAGGAAAAATGATTGGTGCATGATGCAATGCGGGTAGACTGCCATTCATTGTTATAGGAGTACATCCCCACCAGGATCTGTCACAACTTTATATCAGCATGTTAATGTGCAACCAGAGGAAAAAGACCTCTGGACCACCTTTACTCCACACAGAGACCATACAAAGCTCTCCCTCACCCTCCATTTGGCAAAACTGACCATAATTCTATCCTCCTGATTCCTGCTTACAAGCAAAAATTAAAGCAGGAAGCACCAGTGACTAGATCAATAAAAAAGTGGTCAGAGGAAGCAGATGCTAAGCTACAGGACTGTTTTGCTAGCACAGACTGGAATATGTTCCGGGATTCCTCCGATGGCATTGAGGAGTACACCACATCCGTCATTGGCTTCATCAATAAGTGCATCGATGACGTCGTCCCCACAGTGACCGTACGTACATACCCCAACCAGAAGCCATGGATTACAGGCAGCATCCGCACTGAGCTAAAGGCTAGAGCTGCCGCTTTCAAGGAGCAGGACTCTAACCCTGAAGCTTATAAGAAATCCCGCTATGCCCTTCGACGAACCATCAAACAGGCAAAGCATCAATACAAGACTAAGATCGAATTGTACTACACCGGCTTTGACGTACTACACAGCCGAGAGCTGCCCAGTGACACAAGTCTATCAGACGAGCTAAACTACTTCTATACTCGCTACGAGGCAAATAACACTGAAACATGCATGAGAGCACCAGCTGTTCAGGAAGACTGTGATCACACTCTCCACAGCCGATGTAAGCAAGACCTTTAAACAGGTCAACATTCACAAGGCCGCAGGGCCAGACGGATTACCAGGACGTGTACTCCGAGCATGCACTGACCAACTGGCAAGTGTCTTCATTGACATTTTGAACCTCTCCCTGTCCGACTCTGTAATACCAACATGTTTTAAGCAGACCACCATAGTCCCTGTGCCCAAGAACACTATGGTAACCTGCCTAAACGACTACCGAGCCGTAGCACTCACGTCTGTAGCCATGAAGTGCTTTGAAAGGCTGAGCATGGCTCACATCAACACCATCATCCCAGAAACCCTAGACCCACTCCAATTTGCATACCGCCCCAACAGATCCACAGATGATGCAATCTCTATTGCACTCCACACTGCCCTTTCCCACCTGGACAAAAGGAACACCTATGTGAGAGTGCTATTCAGACTACAGCTCAGCGTTCAACACCATAGTGCCCTCAAAGCTCATCAATAAGCTAAGGACCCTGGGAGTAAACACCTCCCTTTGCAACTGGATCCTGGACTTTCTGACAGGCCGCCCCCAGGTGGTAAGGGTAGGTAACAACACAGCCGCCACGCTGATCCTCAACACAGGGTCCCCCCAGGGGTACGTGCTCAGTCCCCTCCTGTACTCCCTGTTCACTCATGACTGCACGGCCAGGCACAACTCCAACACCATCATTAAGTTTGCCGATGACACAACAGTGGTAGTAGGCCGGATCACCGACAACGATGAGACAGCCTATTGGGTTGAGGTCAGAGACCTGGCCATGTGCCAGGACAACAACCTCTCCCTCAATGTGATCAAGACAAAGGAGATGATTGTGGACTACAGGAAAAAGAGGACCGAGCACGCCCCCATTCTCATCGACGTGGCTGCAGTGGAGCAGGTTGAGAGCTTCAAGTTCCTTGGTGTCCACATCACCAACAAACTAACATGGTCCAAGCATACCAAGACAGTCGTGAAGAAGGCACGACAAAACCTTTTCCCCCTCAGGAGACTGAAAAGATTTGGCATGGGTCCTCAGATCCTCAAAAGTTTCTACAGCTGCACCATCGAGAGCATCCTGACCGGTTGCATCACTGCCTGTTATGGCAACTGCTCGGCCTCCGACAGCAAGGCACTACAGAGGGTAATGCAAACGGCCCAGTACATCACTGGGGCCAAGCTTCCTGCCATCCAGGACCTCTATACCAGGCGGTGTCAGAGGAAGGCCCTAAAAATTGTCAAAGACTCCAGCCACCCTAGTCATAGACTGCTCTCCCTGCTACCGCACGGAATGCGGTACCGGAGCGCCAAGTCTAGGTCCAAGAGGCTTCTAAACAGCTTCTACCCCCAAACCATAAGACTCCTGAACATCTAGTCAAATGGCTACTCAGACTATTTGCAGGGCTGTATATGGGATTGTATATGGGATTGAACTGTATCCAAAACCAGACAGGATACCTGAGCGGGGCCAGGTCAGAAAGGGTCTAGAAACCCCCTCTTCAAGGCACTAACAACCTAAAACTGACTATGTGGAGAAAAGGTTGAAACTCTGAAATATTTAGTTTCATAAGAGGGCATAATTACTCACCCAGACCAGTCTATATAGAGATCATCCCTTTTCAATGTCTTCCACAAGCGCAACCCTCTGGTTAATGAGCCTAGAAAACTGACAGAGAGCTTTTTCTCACCTTGGCCTGAGCTGTAGATGGCCTTGACTGATTTCTTCACCTTCTGCAGCGCAGTCCTGTCCTGATCCAAAGCCTGTAAACACAGAACGAGAGAGAGAGAAAGAGAGAGAGAGAGAGGATTGTTAAGGATTTACAATAGCATCACAGACTGAACTTTGTAACCAAAACACAACACAATTGTTATACTGTAAATTATAGTCATTTCAGAGAATGAAGGCTCTGAACACTATGAGATTTTTACAGTGCTGGCATAAAAACTGGCATAACAATTTATCAAATGCTCAAAAAGCACCACATGACCTGAAATATGGCTTATCAACATTCCAAACTGTTTGTTATATAAGGGTTCCATACAGTAGCATCATTAGGACAGTAGTGCCCGAGGTAGAGCAGCTGTGTCTTATAATGCCTCTCTTCTCCATGCTCCATGCTCTGTTTCGCAAAGAGCAAGACCATGGCGCTTCTTGCTATTCTACTAGTCCTGCTATTCTGTTAGTGTTTTAAAAATCTATACATCTCACAAAGCTGAGATAGCATTGAAAACACACTAGGGCTGTCCCCGACTAAGATAAATATTGGTCGACAAAGAGTCGTCTGCTCTTTCGACCAATCGATTGGTCGTATTTTTTATGTGTATATTTCCATATATAGACACATGCGTTTTAATCAAATCAACTATATGCACTGCACTTGTCTGATGCTTTAAGCAAACTTTTTGATGAAATAATTAAGACACACAAATAACTAGAGTCCGACCGCAATTGATTTGATTGGCTCAGACTTGCTGCGCTGTGTTAAAAAAAAGACAGCGATTGCCTGTGTGCCTAGATTCTGTTGTCTCTCTCTCCTTCCTCCCTGCTGCAGCAACCACCACAGAACATCAGCAGTGTGTATCGCGCTGTCCATGTTGCTGAAACTGCAACATAATTACAGCCATTTCTGATTGAAAAGTTGTTACCGAAACCCTTAATTTGTTTAGGAAAAACATTCTCTATTCCCTTGCTCTCTTTACGTGACAATAAGGCCTGACCTATAGCATATCATAATCACATGAATAAATTGGTTATAACAAACTCTGAACACCGTAACACATGTGACAGCAAAATGGATGCAGAGGACGAACAAATAAACTCGAAACGGGGGAATGTTTACTGGTTGCCCAGGAGGTAAAGGGGATGTCAGATGTAGGAAAAAGTGAGTGTGGAATAGTGGAATAAATGTAACTAGTTGTGGGGAAATATTGAGATCAAGAAAAATAAGGTATGAAGCCAGCGCTGCATGCATATTATGTGTACCAAACAGGTGCTGTTAGATTACAATATAATTTTTCTGACCGTTTGGAACAACGTAAACAACACAAAATAAATGATAAGTGTACCAGAGTCTGTTGAAACGTTTTGGCCTATTCATTGTTTAAGCTAATCATTCAATGGTTGCTTTGTTATTTTATTTTAAAACGCTTGATTGCATTTCACATCATGAATGACTTGTATACTGTGTGATGATATGAACAAATAAATTATTATTAAAAAGAATATAGAATATTAAAAATTCTATATAAGAATTGAAATACAGGCCTAAGTAAATTACAGTATTAAGACTAAACAGGATGCGCTCTTACAGGGGCTTGCGAAAATATTCACTCCCCTTGGCATTTTTCCTATTTTGTTGCCTTACAACCTGGAATTAAAATGGATTTTTGGGGGGTTTGTATCATTTGATTTACACAACATGCCTACCACTTTAAAGATGCTAAATATTTTTTGTGTGACAACCCTCCCACTCTGCCATATTCTTTCTCTTTGCTCTTGTTTTCCTTATTAGGATGTCGGCGGGAGGAGCTGGGAGGGTCGTCAGCGACATGGGACACACCTGGGCCCGGGATAAATACACCTCTTCCCCATTCCTTGAGGAGACTCTCTCCATGCAGACACACTGATAGAGTTTGGATGTGGCATTTTTGTGGCTGTTTTGTTTGTTTGCTTTGGCACCTTTCAACACCCCTCATTATCATATTTATGCACGAAAACACTCACTTACACTACTGATTACTGCCTACACACCATTGTTAATTGTATTTAGTTTACTTCAGTTAATAAATATATTTTGTTATTCCTTATCTCCATGTTGTCTCCCTTTTTGTTACGAACTTCAAGCTGGTTCGTGACACAAGAAATAAGACAAAAAACAGAACTTGAGCATGCATAACTATTCACCCCCCAAAGTCAATACTTTGTAGAGCCACCTTTTGCAGCAATTACAGCTGCAAGTCTCTTGGGTATGTCTCTAAAAGCTTGGCACATCTAGCCACTGGGATTTTTGTCCATTCTTCAAGGCAAAACTGCTCCAGCTCCTTCAAGTTGAATGGGTTCCGCTAATGTGCAGCAATCTTTAAGTCATACCACAGATTCTCAATTGGATTGAGGTCTGGGATTTGACTAGGCCATTCCAAGACATGTAAATGTTTCCGCTTAAACCACTCGAGTGTTGCTTTAGCAGTATGCTTAGGGTCATTGTCCTGCTGGAAGGCAAACCTCTGTCCCAGTCTCAAATCTCTGGAAGACAAACAGGTTTCCCTCAAGAATTTCCCTGTATTTAGCGCCATCCATCATTCCTTCAATTCTGCCCAGTTTCCCAGTCCCTGCCAATGAAAAACATCCCCACAGCATCCCCACTGGTTGGTGTTCTCGGGGTGATGAGAGGCGTTGGGTTTGCGCCAAACATAGCGTTTTCCTTGATGTCCAAAAAGCTCCATTTTAAAAAAGTATATGTTTGGGGAGTCTCCCACATGCCTTTTGGCGAACACCAAACGTGTTTGCTTATTTTTTCTGGACACTCTTCCGTAAAGCCCAGCTCTGTGGAGTGTACGGCTTAAACTGGTCCTATGGACAGATACTCCAATCTCCGCTGTGGAGCTTTGCAGCTCCTTCAGGGTTATCTTTGGTCTCTTTGTTGCCTCTCTGATTAATGCCCTCCTTGCCTGGTCTGTGAGTTTTGGTTGGTGGCCCTCTCTTGGCAGGTTTGTTGTGGTGCCATATTCTTTAAAAAATTGTAATAATGCATTTAATGGTGCTCCGTGGGATGTTCAAAGTTTCGGATATTTTGTATAACCAACCCTGATCTGTACTTCTCCACAACTTTGTCCCTGACCTGTTTGGAGAGCTCCTTGGTCTTAGTGCCGCTTGCTTGGTGGTGCCCCTTGCTTAGTGGTGCTGCACACTCTGGGGCGTTTCAGAACAGGTG
This sequence comes from Salvelinus namaycush, assembly GCF_016432855.1. Taxonomy (NCBI): domain Eukaryota; kingdom Metazoa; phylum Chordata; class Actinopteri; order Salmoniformes; family Salmonidae; genus Salvelinus; species Salvelinus namaycush. The sequence continues at coordinate 1,907,665 of NC_052339.1, read as the reverse complement.
TATATATACTGAGATTATGTGACACTTAGATTGCACACAGGTGGACTTTATTTAGCTAATTATGTAACTTCTGAAGGTAATTGGTTGCACCAGATCTTATTTAGGGGCTTCATAGCAAAGGGTGTGAATACATATGCACGCACCACTTTTCCGTTTTATTATTATTCTTTTTTTTTTAAACAAGTTATACTTTTCATTTCACTTCACCAATTTGGACTATTTTGTGTATGTCCCTTACATGAAATCCAAATATAAATCCATTTAAATGACAGGTTGTAATGCAACAAAATAGGAAAAACGCCAAGGGGGTGAATAGTTTTACAAGACACTGTAGGCCCACAACTCGATGGTGGTTATGCAAGGCTGCTATACTAAGCCTACAAATGATATTGACATTACTTATTATTATAATGCTGATCATAATAATAATAGTAATAAGGAGATAAAGGAAAAAGGAGGGTTATTAAAATACAAATATCGGACAATTTGGAACAGTTTAAACAACACTAAAAAAAAGTGGAAAACCTTTATTACAGCAGAGCAAAGATTAATAAAAAGCCAAATTCGTGACGCTTGGTGTTGACGGAATCAGTAGGCTATTAAACAATCACTCAAACAGGCAACAGAAGCAGGAGCTGTCTAATTTCTGTAGATATACAGTATATGGATGATTTATAAATTCAGGCACATTTAACAGTTAGGCTATTGATTATAGACCTAATTAAGATGGGGTTTCCTCTCTCCTCACTTTTCTTAGACAATTAAGGCATGGGCCGTTTTCTCGTCTCCTAACTCTGCTGCTGCCTCCGCCACATTGTTCTCAACACCAATATGCTGGTTAACTTTTCCATTATGCACATAGCAACATGGTCTAGGAAAAGACGGCAATTCAACAGCGCACTGATGTGTTTCAGAACCGCGGACAGCGACTGTTATCCAACGCAGGAGAAAGCGCGTTTGTTTAAAATTAATATAATTTTGATTTGTGTTGCACAATTGTTCTTACATAATATAACCATATACAATTTCAGTAGTACGTCTTAGAGTGATGGACTGTGCCATCCCCACAGACTCCACAATGGATCAGTCCACTCAGACAGGAGCCAATCAGACAGGTGTCTTGTACACCATGATTTGTTCTTGTTATCCATTTTTTGCTACTGCTCGACTAAAGAAATCTAAGTCAACCAACATACTATCGACCAAACCAGTCGACTAAATGGGGCCAGCCCTAAAAACACACACACACTGACTACTACACTAACACACACACAGTATCTGTCCAAGTTCACTGTCTAAATGGTGATAAAATACTGGATAACTCTAACAAGATCTGTCATACCTGCAGTAATGAAGTCTCTAGCACTCATTTACAAGGCCATATTTCCTTGATTATGATCTGTACTGTGATTGAATCAAAGGCAGATGTTTGTTTACTAAAGTAGTGCACTACTTTTGACCAGAGCCCTATGGGCCCTGGTCAAAAGTAGGGCACTATAAAGGAAATAGGGTGCCATTTGGGACGCAACCGGCGATGCCGACCTCCAGATCCTCTCACCGCACAGAGCGTGCAATTTGGAGAACGCTTATGTCATGCTTTTATCGCCGCTGGGGGCAGAGCAACTCTGCATACTCTGTTCTTCGCTCACAGCACTACTAACGCCTACTTGGAAATGCGCTTGTTTTCAAAATCTCTGTGCTCTGTGGAAGGGGAGAATGTCTGCGCAGATCGAAGGTTTCGCTTTTGTGTTTTTCAATGCAGGGTTTTCTGTACCATTCGCCACAGAGCCAGATTACATGACTGTGAGGTTTGATGTGCCAAAACAAATGTTCAGGTTAAGAGGATTTGATAGTATCACAAACAGTACTCACACACTCAGATGTGTAGAAGTACACACATAAACACACACACGCACACTTATGGAGATGATAAACACCAACATAAATACATGAAATTGGGCTCCGCTGGTCACACGGGAGGCACCCTACAACGTCGGTCGAGCTAATTAAATTCCACGACGCAATTAAGGCCCAGTCTCGGTTGTCCCCTGGACCGTTTTACGTCGCTCTTACACAATTTATGGCTGCAGTAGTGTATGGCCCCGGGGCCCTCAGTGCCCTTACTCCCATTGCACTGTGCTTTGATCTCCCTCTCTCTAACGCAGGAGCACGACCTGGCGCTAGTGTATGTACCGTTACCTAGTAGCCTACATACAAATACTGACATACTGTATATGATCCTTCAGTGTGGTCCTATCTAGACTAGAATGTTCTGTGTATTCACAGAGAAGGCAACTTTGTTGAGAGTGTGGTTGGTATAATCAACACCCTTTTCATAAATATTAGGCTATATTCTAGAACAAATTGCTTTGACTTTAGCAGGAAGCTGTATTGTCTACATCTTAGCAAACATGTTTATCTCTAGTCTGTACTTGCTTAGTGAAATACTAAATCATCATAATATGATGAGAATATAGCCTACTGTAGACCAAGGACACAGACAAGGTCATAGGCATCATGGTGGACCCCCTGACACCCTAATCCATGAATGATTATTCAGAGAGGCAGTAGACTGAGATGAATTCTCCAGAGGGAACAAAGGCAATGCATGCAGCAGCAGCAGGAAGACTGCCTCTCTAATGGTGCCCATGTTACAGGGCAAGAGAGCGAGAGAGCGAGAGAGAGAGAGGAGCAGCTGGCACCCCCGTCAAAGGTCACCCATAATCCTCTCTGTGTCTGAGTTGCGGTAATTAAATATTCTGCTTTGATATGAACATGCTTTTACATTAGTAGGGAACATGTTACGTCGACTTGACATTACAGGGGCAGGGATATATGTGTTGTGTACCCAGGGTCCTTGCGACCGCAGGAGTAGGGTTTTTAGAGGCTGTAGCACAAGCTTCAGTTTTTTTTCTCACAGAGCAAACCACCATTGAGGCCATTTTTAATTGACGATGAAGCGACAGACAGTGTGTGACAACCGTATAGATTTCAGTTACGACTAAACAAGGTCAATTGCCAATGGCATTACTGCCATTCAAAATCGCTAGGCATACATAATTATCACAGAAAGCACAGTAAAGACTTTGGGGTGGGTTCAGGAAAACTCCCACTCATTCCAATCTGTCGTGGAAACACTTTTTTAGGTTTACTGTAATATACGCAAGCAAGTGCTACCTTCAAATCAATGAGGAGAAACACTAGATGTGTAGGAGGGAGGGGAATTTGGCTTTGAGCATTCAGCTCAGTCTCCAAGGGCCAAAATAGTTCACTGGAACACAGCTCACTTGGCTAACAGTCCTCCGCACCCTCTGGCAACCAGTAAGAACGCATCTCAGCTCTAGCAAGAATGCCCTCGCAAAGCCTGCAAACTATTCAATATAGTCAATTCTTTGTTCTGATCGACCAACAGCCAATGTTCAGCTCTGACACAATCCAGTGTGATTGGTGGGTGGGCCAATGACTCAAAACAAGAGTTGAGGGGATAGAGATGTTTCATACCTAATATTCTGAAAGGGAACCTAGCCCACAGTATATGGCAGTGTGTTGATTCCCCTGTGAAACGTCTACCACCATGAAAGTATTGTGATGGCAGCTTGTCATTGTGGCTGTGCGTGATGGGAGACGGGAAGGTAGAGAAGCTACAGCTTCAACACTTCCTGGGGTGTGTCCCAAATGGCCCCCTACTCCCTATATAGTGCACTACTTTTGATCAGTGCTGTGCTGATCAAAAGTAGTGCACTACAAGTAATGCCATTTGGAATGCAGATCTGAAGTTCCTGCCCCAGGTCTTATCCTCCCAGTGCAGAGCAGACCTGGCATTTCCCCTCCAGCCCTCCTTCCATAGGAAACAGGAAGCAACAGGCCTGACTGTCACTGAGCAGCAGCGACCTCCTGGTTGGTCTTTCTCGTAGTTATAACACCATGGTATTTCACTGGCAACTTATGGTAAACCGCGTTTTGCGGATAAGTCATAGATCACAGTTACAGAAGTGTTCTCTAGATTCATTTCTCTACTGTGAAATTTGTGGATGGCAAATTTCTCTGTCAATTGGTACTCACTCAGTTCATAACTTTGTCACTCAGTTCATAACAAGATCAGTCACACGTACAGACAGACAGTAATGCGGTTGCCACAGAGATGTGAATGCACTGTCTCGCACATCAGCAAGTTTCTCTAGTCTAACCATTCTGTCTATCTGTCTGTCCATCTGACATTAGTGGGCTGACACTCATGATGACGCAGTGCCTTGTAGTCATGGTGACGCAGTGCCTTGTAGTGAGTTCAAGGCCCAACACCATATGAGTCCTGGTATCACAATGTCCCCCTTAGTTTAAGAAGACTCGTTTGTAACTAAGAGCTTCACTGTCAGCCATGCATTAAAGACCAAAATTGGTTCAAGAAAATTGTGATAAAAAAAAATATATACCAGTTTTATTTAAGGACCAAAAAATGGACAGCTGTGCTATAGATTGCAAAATAGTTGGGAAGAGATTTTCGCTGTACCGATTCCATGGCACATGGTTTATGAATTGACATGCAAAACGGCGGATTCAAAACTTTGAATTTTTCAATTTAAATTATTATACAAAATTCTTTCAACTAATATAATTGTATATATATGGGGGATACAGCCTTCCCAGCACTGCAGATTTTGCTGTGAGGTAGCAGAGTCATTAGATCATTTATTTTGGTACTGTCCATATGTAGCTCGTTTTTGGTCACAGGTCCAGGAATGGCTGAAGAATCGCAACATTTACCTGGCGCTAACACTGCAGATAGCAATAAAGGGAGATTTGAAAAAGTCATAGTCAATCGATCAATAATATAATTATTATTTCAGCAACAGAAATGCAGAAATCATTTACAATCTGTAGAAACTATGAGAATAGAAAGGTTCAGTACTTTTGTGAAGCATCACAGCACAGTTGACAAATATGTGGCAAATAGAAATCCAATATGGATGGTGTTAAGAGACAGATGGGAGGGGTTGAGTGGATCTGAAAGGTGGGACTAAAAACAACAAGATAACTAATGTAAAATATACTGTGTCCGTAAAATGTATATAGGTTCAGAACTTTTGTGAAACAGCACAGTTAAAAATATATGGCAAATAGAAATCAAAACTGGATGGTCTTCAGAGATGGAAGGGAGGGGTTGATGGTAGCTGAAGGATGGGATTTAAAAACAAACAAAAGATAACTATATAATATATATACAGCGCATTCGGAAAGATATTCAAACCCCTTCCCCTTTTCCATATTTTGTTACGTTACAGCCTTATTCTAAAATGGGTGGGGGAAAAAATGTCACTCATCTATTTACACACAATACCCCATAATGACATAGCAAAAACAGGTTTTTAGACGTTTCTGCTAATTTAATACAAATAAAAACCTAAAATAGGTATTTTACACAAGGATTCAGACCCTTTGCTTTGAGACTCAAAATTGAGCTCAGGTGAATCCTGTTTCCATTGATCATCCTTTAGATGTTTCTACAACTTGATTGGAGTCCACCTGTGGTAAATTACATTGATTGGACCTTATTTGGAAAGGCACACACCTGTCTATATAAGGTCCCACAGTTGACAGTGCATGTCAGAGCAAAAACCAAGCCATGGGGTCGAAGGAATTGTCCATATAGCTCCGAGACGAGGCACAGATCTGTGGAAGGGTACCAACAAATGTCTGCAGCATTAAAGGTCCCCAAGAACACAGTAGCCTCCATCATTCTTAAATGGAAGAAGCTTGGAAACACCAAGACTCTTCCTAGACCTGGCCGCCCAGGCAAACTGAGCAATCGGGGGAGAAGGACCTTGGTCAGGTATTTTGGTATTTGGTATTTTATTAGGATCCCCATCAGCTGTTGCAAAAGCAGCAGCTACTCTTCCTGGGGTCCTCACAAAACATGAAACATAATACAGAATGACATAATACAGAACATCATTAGACAAGAACAGCTCAAGGACAGAACTACATACATTTTTAAAAAGGCACACATAGCCTACATATCAATGCATACACATAAACTATCTAGGTCAAATAGGGGAGAGGCGTTGTGCCGCGAGGTGTTGCTTTATCTGTTTTTTGAAACCAGATTTGCTGTTTATTTTAGCAATATGAGATGGAAGGAAGTCCCATGCAATAAGGGCTCTATATAATACTGTATGCTTTATTGAATTTGTTCTGGATTTGGGCACTATGAAAAGACCCCTAGTGGCATGTCTGGTGGGTAAGTGTGTGTGTCAGAGCTGTGTGTAAGTTGACTATGCAAACAATTTGGGATTTTCAACACATTAATGTTTCTTATGACGTTCCATACCCAGGGACGTCACCAAGAACCCGATGGTCACTCTGACAGAGCTCCAGAGTTCCTCTGCGGAGATGTGAGAACATTCCAGAAGGACAACCATGTCCACCAATCAGACCTTTACGGTAGAGTGGCCAGACGGAAGCCACTCCTCAGTAAAAGGCACATGACAGCCAGCTTGGAGTTTGCAAAAAGGCACCTAAAGTACTCTCAGACCATGAGAAACAAGATTGAACTCTTTGGCCTGAATGCCAAGCGTCAGGTCTGGAGGAAACCTGGCACCATCCCTATGGTGAAGCATGGTGGTGGAAGCATCATGCTTTGGGGATGTTTTTCAGCGGCAGGGACTGGGAGACTAGTCAGTATCGAGGGAAAGATAAACGGAGCAAAGTACAGCGAGATCCTTGATGCAAACCTGCTCCAGAGTGCTCAGGACCTCAGACTGGGGCGAAGGTTCACCTTCTTAAAGGGCAAGGATCCTAAGCACACAGCCATGACAATGCAGGAGTGGCTTTGGGACAAATCTCTGAATGTCCTTGAGTGGCCCAGCCAGAGCCCGGACTTGAACCCAATCGAACATCTCTGGAGAGACCTGAAAACAGCTGTGCAGCGACAATCCCCATCCAACTTGACAGAGCTTGAGAGGATGTGCAGAGAAGAATTGGAGAAACTCCCCAAATAAAGGTGTGCCAAGCTTGTAGCGTCATACCCAAAAAGACCATAGGCTGAAATCACTGCCAAAGGTGCTTCAACAAAGTACTGAATAAAAGGTCTGAATACTTATGTAAATGTGGTATTTCAGTAAAAATATATCTATAAATTTGCAACAAATAAAGCTTTGTCATTATGGGGTATTGTGTGAAGATTGATGAGGGGGAAAAAACGATTTAATACATTTTATAATAAGGCTGTAACGTAAGAAAACGTGTAAAAGGTCAAGGGGTCGGAATACTTTTCGAATGCACTGTATATATTAAAAAATATATGTGGGATTGGAAATGATACAGACAATTACATTGATGGAAGCTATAATCTATCTGCAACGTTAAAATAAAATAATAAAAAATATAGGGCCTACATTCTGTTATTTTGTTTTTGTAAGCCATTTAATAAACTATAAAGGACTAATCAAATCAAACTTTATTTGTCATATGCACCCGAATACATTGTAGACCTTACCGTGAAATGCTTACTTACAAGCCCTTAACCAACAGTGCAGCAGTTCAAGAAGATTTAAGAAAATATTTACCAAATAAACTAAAGTAAAAAAATATATAAAAAGTAACACAATATAATAACAATTACGAGGCTAAATACAGGTGGTACCGGTACCGAGTTAGTGTGCGGGGGTACAGGTTGGTTGAGGTAATTTGTACATGTAGGTAGGAGTGAAATGACTACGCATAGATAATAAACAGCGAGTAGCAGCAGTGTACAAAACCAATGGGGTGGGGTCAATGTAAATTGTTCGGTGGCCATTTGATTAATTGTTCAGCAGTCTTATGGCTTGGGGGTAGAAGCTGTTGAGGAGCCTTCGGTCCTAGACTTGGCGCTCCGGTACTGCTTGCTGTGCAGTAGCAGAGAAAACAGTCTATGACTTGGGTGATTGGAGTCTCTGACAATTTCTTGGTATTTCCTTTGACACTGGTCCTGGATGGCAGGAAGCTTGGCCCCAGTGATGTACTGGGCCGTACGCACTACCCTCTGTTGCGCCTTACGGTCAGATGCCGAGCAGTTGCCATATCAGGCGGTGATGCAACCGGTCAGGATGCTCTCGATGGAGCAGCTGTAGAACTTTTTGAGGATCTGGGGAGGGAAAAGGTTTTGTCGTGCCCTCTTCACGGCTGTCTTGGTGTGTTTGGACCATGATAGTTTGTTGGTGATGTGGACACCAAGGAACTTGAAACTCTCAACCTCTCGATGGAGCTGCTGTAGAGGAGTGCCACTACAGCCCCGTCGATGTTAATGGAGGCCTGTTCGGCCCGCCTTTTCCTGTAGTCCACGATCAGCTCCTTTGTCTTGCTCACATTGAGGGAGAGATTGTTGTCCTGGCACCACACTGCCAGTTCTCTGACGACCTCCCTTTAGGCTGTCTCATCGTTGTCGGTGATCAGGCCTACCACTGTTGTGTCATCAGCAAACTTAATGATGGTGTTCAAGTTGTGTTTGGCCACGCAGTCGTGGGTGAACAGGGAGTACAGGAGGGGCCTAAGTACACACCCTTGAGGGGCCCCCATGTTGAGGATCAGCGTGGCAGACGTGTTGTTGCCTACCCTTACCACCTGGGGGCGGCCAGTCAGGAAGTCCAGGATCCAGTTGCAGAGGGTTAGGTGTTTAGTCCCAGGGTCCTTAGCTTAGTGATGAGCTTCGTGGGCACTATGGTGTTGAACACTGAACAATGGCATTGAGGTATACTCCTCAATGCCATTGGATGAATCCCTGAACATATTCCAGTCTGTGCTAGAAAAACAGTCCTGTAGCATAGCATCCGCGTCATCTGACCACTTTCGGGTACTTCCTGCTTTAGTTTTTGCTTGTAAGCAGGAATCAGGAGGATAGAATTATGGTCAGATTTGCCAAATGGAGGGCGGGGGAGAGCTTTGTATGCATCTCTGTGTGTGGAGTAAAGGTGGTCTAAAGTTTTTTCCCTCTGGTTGCACATGTGGCATGCCGGTAAAAAATTGGTAAAACTGATTTAAGTTTGCCTGCATTAAAGTCCCCGGCCACTAGAAGCACCGCTTCTGGATGAGCATTTTCTTGTTTGCTTATGGCCTTATAGAGTTGAATGAGTGCGGTCTTAGTGCCAGCATCGGTCTGCGGTGGTAAATAGACGGCTACGAATAATATAGATGAAAACTCTCTTGATAGATAGTGTGGTCTACAGCTTATCATAAGGTACTCTACCTCAGGCGAGCAATACCTTGAGACTTCTTTAATATTAGACATCGCACACCAGCTGTTATTGACAAATAGACACTCACCCTCACCCCTCATCTTACCAGACGTAGCTTCTTCTCTGTTCTGCCGGTGCATGGAAAATCCTGCCAGCTCTATATTATCAGCGTCGTCGTTCAGCCACGACTCGGTGAAACATAAGATATTACAGTTTTTAATGTCCCGTGGGTAGTATAATCGTAATCGTAGGTCATCAATTTTATTTTCCAATGATTGCACGTTAGCCAGTAGAACGGACGGCAGAGGGAGTTTACTCGCCTACGGATTCCCAGAAGGCAGCCCGACCTGCGCCCCCTTTTCCTCTGTATTTTCTTCACGCAAATGACGGGGATTTGGGCCTGTTCCAGGGAAACAGTATATCCCTCTCGTCGGACTCGTTAAAAGGAAAAAGCTTCTTCCAGTTCGAGGTGAGTACTCGCTGTTCTGATGTCCAGAAGATATTTTCGGTCATAAGAGACGGTAGCAGCAACATTATGTACAAAATAAGTTAAAAATGAAGTTACAAACAGAGCCGAGTACCGTATATATCCATAAAAATTATGCTGATTCATGATTTCGACTGGCTGAAAAAAGATGTCAGTCTCGTCCTGACACGTTATTCTCAATAGACAGTGGAGATCAAATTTCAATATTCAAACTATAATGACTAGATTGGAGATCATGTTAATGAATTGACTGGCTGGGCTGATGGGACACTGGATGAGCAGGGAGAAAACTGCAAATTTGTCTAGGAGCTAGAACCAGGGCGTTATAACTTATTACAGCTTCAGTGTCTACTTTACTGGAAATATCTGCTGCATACCCCTCACTCCCCAATCAAACTGGGTGAGGTTAAATAAGACATACATTTTGGTCAACAATAAAATGGACAAATCACATGATGCATCTGCCTTTAAAGGTCTTCTGTTAGCAACAGAGGTGTAAAAGTGTATTTATCTATTTCATCGTATGGTTTTTCTACTTTTTATAGCACTGCTCAACCTGCGATTAGAAAGATCTATTCTAGCATAGATTTCTCGGTTTGGTAAGATGCGATTTTCTCAACAAGAAAATGTCAAATGAAAACTGAATAATTCAAGAGAACGAGACGTTTCATCATAGCCAGGTTTTACATAACGCAATAATTGCAGACTATATGCAGGTTTCGCACGCCAACAACATTCACAACTCAGGACAGATGTGGTAAGCTGAATTAATGATGTAGTTTTGGCTTTTTAGAATTGGCCCCTGTGTCACATACAGGCAAATGAAACAGAACAGTGTACAGCGGCATATTGCATTACTTGCCTCTCTCACACTGACGTCCCATCACATTTTCCACACTAGTTCAACCGCATAACTGTCATTTAAAAGTGCATGCAAAGGGCTGTCATATAAAAATGTTTCAGCATTATAAATTGTGACTCATAATCCCCCGAGCGAGGCAGTATCTCCCATAGTAACAAGGGGGGTTAAATCGGAGGTCACTGTTTAAAAGTGCCATGTAAGCCCATCAGATCTGATGGCTCTGTTGTTGCTGAGCTCCATTCGAGAGCGAGAGGAGAAGGCTGGCGATCGCATGGTGGGGGTGTCCGAGTCCATGTCCGAGTCAGTTTAACACCGGTGGTCTTCAATGGAGGGCCCCAGACAGATGTGGAACCCCCTCACCTTGGACACTCCGTATCCCACACCCTCCCTTCGCCTAAATCAGGGAAAGAAAAGGGATCACAGCCCTAAAAGCCCCACTGCCGGAGGTAAGCATGATCAGGGGCTAATCCACTGCTAATAGCCCTTGATGATGCTGTGCAACTGTGGCAGGAAGGGAAGGTAGGCCAACAGCTGGAAACCCCGACCAGAGACCGATTATACGATTTCCCTGATCTCTCAGACAGCAAACAAACCAACAAACAAGCAACTGAAACAGCATCCAAACACAAAGCCCCCGAACCGTCCCGCTGTGAAAGAGACACGCCACAGATAGATTCGAAATATCGCTGGAGGATTTCTTTAAGGAGGTTTGGAAAGGGCGTGTTGGGGTCCTAACCGGGACACGTCTTCGTCCTGAGGCGTGGCAAATTGGCAATGGGACGCTTGGATTCGGCCAGTGTCTGAACCCGGTATTGAAACAAAAGAACCCTAAATCTGCATTTTCTTTTCCTTCATTTACAACAAGCCCCTCCTTTTCTCTATGAGTTTATGAGTGCTGGGGTCAATGGATTTCCTCTAGGACTGTAAGAGTCAAGGCCTGGGGGTTGGGGAAGGCAGCGTTGACACTAATGGATGCTCTTCTTCTGGCCTGAGGGGTAAACACTCCAACGCTGAAGCTCTGCTTCAAGAGGAGACGATGGTGTTGAGCCCCGGTGTGTGTGTGTGTGCCTGCACACGGTTGTGTGTATGTTGTCAGCTGGGCATTTGATATAGCGTTTCATCTGAAGTGCTGAACATGCCTGCCAGGAGATGGCTTGTTGGCTCAGATGTGGAGTTACACAAGCTGGCTCCCTCAGAACGGCAAGGTTTCCCTAGTGCCTACAGAGGTCACTCTGCCCCCCTGGAACTGCCTTAACACTGGCTTAGGACAGTTGATAACAACAATGAGACGAAATCTTACAACATTAACAGGATGTTGTCTAAGAGGACTGGTCTAGACCGATACTACTTCAGACATGACTATCTCCTGAATGTGACATTATCATGCAGAAGAAGGGAGGCCATCATGTCTGAGGTTGAGAGGAAAGAATGAGGAGATACTCAGTAAAAAATATCCCTGTTTGGTATTTCCTACGGCTCAAGTGTGTGGATATCACTGTGGCCAGGGAGAATGTATACACTTGTGGTTTTGGAATAGCGGCTCTTTCACCGACAAAATCCCATAAACTGTGAAACTTTATACATGTCCTTAGAAAACGTCAAGGAATGATGTAAAGCGCAGGAATCTAGACTGTGACTCTGGTATGGTTCAGGTCCATGTGGTGTGGAATGGAACGAAAACACTTAGGGACTAGAAATAATACGCTACTTCTGATGTGTGTTTTATCGAAGCACGGTGAGCGGCTCATTCCTTGGCTCTCACAGCCAGATGCCTTTGGATTTACTGCTTGTGGTTTGAGGGCAGGAAGCTGAGGTGGTAGTGGTAGAGATATCAGCCAATCACTGATCAGATAAGAGCAAGATTAATAATACAATTGTTACTTTGAGTTGAATGGTTTGTTTGTGTTGCTGGTGGAATTGGAGTTTGGCTTACTGTACTCATACCAGCAGGCCTCATTGCTGACCTACATCGCATTGGCGAGAGAGATTATTAGATCTTTTTGTGACAGTTTCAATGTTTTCAGACTATTTTCCTCCCTTATGATGGTGTTATAAATCAATAAGTTGGCTTGAAGGTTGATAACAAAAGAAGGTGGTTCAATGAGAGGTGGCTGTTTGTACTGCGTCTAAAATATTTATTTTGGATTAATGTCTTTGAAGTGAACGAACAGGGAATGAATTTAGCTTAAGAGGTCTTGAACTTGAAAATGTTTTCAGTTACACAAAAGGAATTGCCTCGTACCCTATGCTACTTCAGTTAGTGATTGACATTTTGGTCAAGTTTTCTTAAAGGGAACGTCAAGCAACTCTCAAGTTGACCTGCCCCCCATTTTATTCAGGTGACGGAGTGAGAGTAGGCAAGCATAGCCCATATCTAGTGAACGGAGTTCATGTTTAATTATGAACTCTGCGACTGTCATTCATTGAGGTTACTGGGTTGATGTGGACAGTTGGGTTTAAGAGGAAACCTTTGCTTCTCCTGGCCGTGGACAGGCAATTCAGCCTTATGCGGATAGCTCCGTGGTGAATGTTTTCCATGAAAGATGTAAAATATTGTCATATAATTATAAATACTGTTTATACAGATTTTATAGCCATTTCTGTATAAATAGCCTCTAAAATATATGTAAACGGACCATAAATGTCTCAGATCATTTTGTATTTGTTTTTATAGCTGTGAGTGCTATTATATGATACAATATCAATACTTGTTGCATTTACAACTTGTCTAAGTCCTATCAACAACTGATTTGAGCCAGTGTTGAAACCTGGAACCTGCCTCAACACTGGAACCAGCCTCATAGTCCTCCTCCATAGCCTGACCACACTCAACACAGCTGAGCAGCCACCCTCTTCAGCCTTTACTCAACACATGTTCCCTTCTCTGCCCTGCCTCCCTCTCTGGCCAACACCTGAGGCAGGCTAGGACACAAAAGCTGCCTTAAATCTTTCTATGTGAGATAGTCTGACCTCAGTTACTTTCGGAAATGTTACATCCGCCTATTTCCCTTGTCCTGACTCGGAAAGTTCAAGCTTCCCCCAGCTCCAGGCCAGAGAAAGGGATGTTCACTCATGTCCTGCCAATGAAATCTGTTCTCCGCCCTTCCTGTTAGAATCGTGCCCCATTTTTTGACAAATGGGGAAGACAACATTTTCAGTTGTAGAGGCATATGCTCTTGTCAAAGTCTAACCACTTTGGTGGCCTTGTGATTGACATACTGAAGCTTGTTTGAGCCACACTAGGGATGGGCACAGTTATTAGAATATCCGAACCGACGTTAGTATTCGATTACTTGCGAGAGTATTCATTAAAAAAAAAATATATATATATATATAGATAGGCCTATTTTAATGAAAAGGCATTGTCTAAAATGTAATGAATATTATCTATGTGACATTGCTACTGTCACGTTCCTGACCGGTTTTCTGTTATTTTGTATGTGTTTGATGGTCAGGGCGTGAGTTTGGGTGGGTAGTCTATGTTATGTGTTTCTATGTTGGTTAAAGGGTGACCTGATATGGCTCTCAATTAGAGGCAGGTGGTTTTCATTTCCTCTGATTGAGAGCCATATTAAGGTAGGTGTTTTCACATTGTTTGTTGTGGGTGGTTGTCTCCTGTGTCTGTGTCTATGTACGTTGCGCCACACGGGACTGTTTCGGTTTGTTTGTTCGTTCGTTCGGTTTATGTAGTCTGTTCCTGTTTCATGCGTTCTTCGTGTCATGTAAGTTCTTATGTTCAGGTTCGTCTACGTCGTTTGTTATTTTTGTTAGTTATTCAAGTATAGTTCGTTTTTGTCTTGTTCAATAAATATCATGTCATATCACGAAGCTGCATTTTGGTTCAATCCCTGCTCCTCCTCTTCGGATGAAGAGGAAGAGGAACGCCGTTACAGAACCACCCACCAACAAAGGATCAAGCAACGAGGGAAAAAGCAGCAACTACAAACGCAGGATTACAGGAATAAGGAGGATTTCTGGACATGGGAGGAAATACTGGACGGAAAGGGACCCTGGGCGCAAACTGGAGAATATCGCCGCTCTCGTGAGTGGAAGGAGGCAGCCACAGCCCAGGAGCGGTGGTATGAGGAGGCAGCAAGGAGACGTGGCTGGAAGCCCGCGAAGAAACCCCAAAAATTTCTTGGGGGGGGGTTAAGAGGTAGTGGGCCAAGGGCAGGTAGGAGACCTGCGCCCACTTCCCAGGCTAACCGTGGAGAGCGGGAGTACGGGCAGACACCATGTTACGCAGTAGAGCGCACGGTGTCTCCTGTACGTGTTCATAGCCTGGTGCGGGTTATTCCACCTCCCCGCACTGGTAGGGCTAGATTGGGCATTGAGCCAGGTGTCATGAAGCCGGCTCAACGCATCTGGCCACCAGTGCGTCTCCTCGGGCCGGCTTACATGGCACCAGCCTTACGCATGGTGTCCCCGGTTCGCCTACATAGCCCGGTGCGGGTTATTCCACCTCCCCGCACTGGTCGGGCGACGGGGAGCATTCAGCCAGGTAAGGTTGGGCAGGCTCAATGCTCAAGGGAGCCAGTACGCCTGCACGGTCCGGTATTTCCGGCGCCACCTCCCCGCCCCAGCCCAGTACCACCAGTGCCTACACCACGCACCAGGCTTCCAGTGCGTTTCCAGAGCCCTGTTCCTCCTCCACGCACTCTCCCTATGGTGTGTGTCTCCAGCCCAGTGCCTCCAGTTCCGGCACCACGCACTAAGCCACCTGTGCATCTCCAGAGCCCTGTACACACTGTTCCTTCTCCCCGTACTCGTCCTGATGTGCGTGCCCTCAGCCCGGTACCACCAGTTCCGGTACCACGCACCAGGCCCAAGGTACGCTTTGAGAATTCAGTGTGCCCTGTCCCTGCTCCCCGCACTAGCCTGAAGGTGCGTGTCCTTAGCCCGGTGCCTCCAGTTCCGGCACCACGCACCAGGTCTACAGTGCGCCTTATCCGGCCAGAGCCATCCGTCTCCCCAGCGCCATCTGAGCCATCCGTCTCCCCAGCGCCATCTGAGCCATCCGTCTCCCCAGCGCCATCTGAGCCATCCGTCTCCCCAGCGCCATCTGAGCCATCCGTCTCCCCAGCGCCATCTGAGCCATCCGTCTCCCCAGCGCCATCTGAGCCATCCGTCTCCCCAGCGTAATCTGAGCCATCCGTCTGCCCAGTGCCGTCTGAGCCATCCGTCTGTCCCGAGCCATTAGAGCCGCCCGTCTGTCCCGAGCCGTCAGAGCCGTTCGTCAGTCAGGAGCCGCTAGAGCCATTCGTCAGACAGGATCTGCCAGAGCCGCCAACCAGACAGGATCTGCCAGAGCCGCCAACCAGACAGGATCTGCCAGAGCCGCCAACCAGACAGGATCTGCCAGAGCCGCCAACCAGACAGGATCTGCCAGAGCCGCCAACCAGACAGGATCTGCCAGAGCCGCCAGTGAGCCATGAGCGTCCAGAGCCGCCAGTGAGCCATGAGCGTCCAGAGCCGTCAGCCAGCCATGAGCGTCCAGAGCCGTCAGCCAGCCATGAGCGTCCAGAGCCGTCAGCCAGCCATGAGCGTCCAGAGCCGTCAGCCAGCCATGAGCGTCCAGAGCCGTCAGCCAGCCATGAGCGTCCAGAGCCGTCAGCCAGCCATGAGCGTCCAGAGCCGTCAGCCAGCCATGAGCGTCCAGAGCCGTCAGCCAGCCATGAGCGTCCAGAGCCGTCAGCCAGTCATGAGCTGCCCCTCAGCCCAGAGCTGTCATTTATCCAGAACTGCCCCTCAGTCCAGAGCTGTCTCTCTGTCCGGAGCTGCCCTTCAGTCCGGAGTTGCCCCTCTATCCTGAGTTGCCCCTCTATCCTGAGTTGCCCCTCTATCCTGAGTTGCCCCTCTATCCTGAGTTGCCCCTCTATCCTGAGTTGCCCCTCTATCCTGAGTTGCCCCTCTATCCTGAGCTACCTCTCTGTCCTGAGCTATATCTCTGTCCTGAGCTACCTTATCCCGGTGCTGCCCCTTGTCCCGGTGCTGCCCCTTATCTTAAGGTTACCAGTTAAATTAAGTGGGTGTAAGATGAGGGTGGTCATTCTAAGGGGGAGACGTAAGCTGGGATTGACTATGGTGGGGTGGGGACCTCGCCCAGAGCCTGAGCCACCACCGTGGTCAGACGCCCACCCAGACCCTCCCCTAGACTTTTGGTGGTGCGTTCGGAGTACGCACCTTGAGGGGGGGGTTATGTCACGTTCCTGACCGGTTTTCTGTTATTTTGCATGTGTTTGATGGTCAGGGCGTGAGTTTGGGTGGGTAGTCTATGTTATGTGTTTCTATGTTGGTTAAAGGGTGACCTGATATGGCTCTCAATTAGAGGCAGGTGGTTTTCATTTCCTCTGATTGAGAGCCATATTAAGGTAGGTGTTTTCACATTGTTTGTTGTGGGTGGTTGTCTCCTGTGTCTGTGTCTATGTACGTTGCGCCACACGGGACTGTTTCGGTTTGTTTGTTCGTTCGTTCGGTTTATGTAGTCTGTTCCTGTTTCATGCGTTCTTCGTGTCATGTAAGTTCTTATGTTCAGGTTCGTCTACGTCGTTTGTTATTTTTGTTAGTTATTCAAGTATAGTTCGTTTTTGTCTTGTTCAATAAATATCATGTCATATCACGAAGCTGCATTTTGGTTCAATCCCTGCTCCTCCTCTTCGGATGAAGCTTCTTTACATTAATTTGATGCAGTCAAGACGGACACTACCAGATGAGATGCTAGATAACCTATAGCAGAAACAAGTTTGTCTAACTTACGCGAGTCGGTTTGGCTACTTTTTCTTAATTCAATTCAATTCAAGGGCTTAATTGGCATGGGAAACATATGCTAACATTGCCAAAGCAAGTGAACTAGATAATAAACAAAAGTGAAATAAACAATAAAAATGAACAGTAAACATTACACTCCAAAAGAATAAAGACATTTCAAATGTCATATTATGTATATATAATGTATATATACAGTGTTGTAATGATGTGCAAATAGTGAAAGTACAAAAGGGAAAATAAATCAACATAAATATGGGTTGTATTTACAATGGGCCTCTGTGTCTCTCTCCCTCCTGTGACACACCGGTCCCTCTCCCACCCGTCTGTGCTGAAACAACAAGCAGAGTGCACCGCTTCTCCTGAGTTGTGCGTGCAAGTTCACATTGATGTTAAAAAATATATACTTTTTTTTTTCTTTACCATGCATTTAGACTATCCGGATCACAGAAAAAAATTCATGATATTCGAATAGTGAAATAATTTCAAATGCCCATCCCTAAGCCACGCTATCTTCACCCTGGTCTTAGCAAACACCAGCTACGAAGACACTTCCAATAGCTGGTTCAAATACAACTGGACTTTGCAGCAGTCTGCCACTTTGAGCTCCACTCAACACATTCGTGCTCATCGTGATGATATAACATTTCACCAGTGTCATCAGTCTTGTACTTGGCTCACCTTCAAGATGTATGTCTTTCGATTTTATGTATCCTGTGCTCGTGTGTTTGTCTGATCACATTTGAGCGCATAGAAGTGAAGCTCTTTTTATTTTATTTATATTTTTTGGGGGGGTGGATCAGCTTTAATATTGCATATAGATTGTAGCTTCCATCAATGTAATTGTCTTCATCATTTCCAATCCCCTATATATTTTTGGGGTAAATATATACACTACCATTCAAAAGTTTGGGGTCACTTAGAAATGTCCTTGTTTTTGAATATAAAAAAAATTATTGTCCATTAAATAACATCAAATTGATTAGAAATACAGGGTAGACACTGATAATGTTGCACATTACTATTGTAGCTGGAAACGGCACATTTTTTAATGGAATATCTACATAGGCGTACAGAGGCCCATTATCAGCAACCATCACTCCTGTGTTCCAATGGCACGTTGTGTTAGCTAATCTGTCACGTCCTGACCATAGTGCTTATGTGTTTTGCTTGTTTTAGTGTTGGTCAGGACGTGAGCTGGGTGGGAATTCTATGTTGTGTGTCTAGTTTGTCTGTTTCTGTGTTCGGCCTAATATGGTTCTCAATCAGAGGCAGCTGTCAATCGTTGTCCCTGATTGAGAATCATATATAGGTGGCTTGTTTTGTGTTGGGGATTTGTGGGTGGTTGTTTCCTGTGTCAGTGTTTGTGCCACACGGGACTGTTACGGTTAGTTTGTTTTGTTATTTTGTATGCGTGTATTGTTTTCGTGCATATTAAATCATGGAAACTTACCACGCTGCACATTGGTCCTCCAATCCTTCTCGCCTCTCCTCGTCCGAGGAGGAGGAAGAGCTAGACTGCCGTTACATAATCCAAGTTTATCATTTTAAAAAGCTAATTAATCATTAGAAAACCCTTTTGCAATTATGTTAGCACAGCTGAAAACTGTTGTGCTAATTAAAGAAGCAATAAAACTGGCCTTCTTTAGACTAGTTGAGTATCTGGAGAATCAGCATTTGTGGGTTCGATTACAGGCTCAAAATGGCCAGAAACAAATAACTTCTGTTCTTTGTTTCTGGCCAGTGGGAGGCCCCGGTGCACAACTGAAGAGGAGTTGGAGGCCCCAGTGCACAACTGAGCAAGAGGACAAGTACATTAGAGTGTCTAGTTTGAGAAACAGACGCCACACAGGTCCTCAACTGGCAGCTTCATTAAATAGTACCCGCAAAACACCAGTCTCAACGTCAACAGTGAAGAGGCGACTCCGGGATGCTGGCCTTCTAGGCAAAGTTCCTCTGTCCAGTGTCTGTGTTCTTTTGCCCATCTTCATCTTTTCTTCTTATTGGCCAGTCTGAGATATGGCTTTTTCTTTGCAACTCTGCCTAGAAGGCCAGCATCCCAGAGCCGCCTCTTCACTGTTGACGTTGAGATTGGTGTTTTGCGGGTACTATTTAAGAAGCTGCCAGTTGAGGACTTGTGAGGCGTCTGTTTCTCAAACTAGACACTAATGTACTTGTCCTCTTGCTCAGTTGGGCACTGGGGCCTCCCACTCCTCTTTCTATTCTGGTTAGAGACAGTTTGCTCTGTTCTGTGAAGGAAGTAGTACACAGTGTTGTACCAGATCTTCAGTTTCTTGGCAATTTCTCGCATAGAATATCCTTCATTTCTCAGAACAAGAATAGACTGACGAGTTTCAGAAGACATTGCTTTGTTTCTGGCCATTTTGTGCCTGTAATCGAACCCACAAATGCTGATTCTCCAGATACTCAACTAGTCTAAAGAAGGCCAGTTTTATTGCTTCTTTAATCAGAACAACAGTTTTCAGCTGTGCTAACATAATTGTAAAAGGGTTTTCTAATGATCAATTAGCCTTTTAAAATGATAAACTTGGATTAGCTCACACAACGTGCCATTGGAACACAGGAGTGATGGTTGCTGATAATGGGCCTTTGTACGCCTATGTAGATATTCCATATAAAATCTGCAGATTCCAGCCACAATAG
The DNA here is from genome assembly GCF_016432855.1 of Salvelinus namaycush. Taxonomy (NCBI): domain Eukaryota; kingdom Metazoa; phylum Chordata; class Actinopteri; order Salmoniformes; family Salmonidae; genus Salvelinus; species Salvelinus namaycush. The sequence goes on along the minus strand of NC_052339.1, from coordinate 1,887,681 downwards.
TCATTTACAACATTAACAATGTCTACACTGTATTTCTGATCAAATTGATGTTATTTTAATGGACAAAAAATGTGCTTTTCTTTCAAAAACAAGGACATTTCTAAGTGACCCCAAACTTTTGAACGGTTGTGTACATGCAGCTCTTGATGTGATCTCAAAAAAAGCACATAAACTCGCAACCATTCCTGATGTAAACACAGTCCAGTTCAAAGTGAATGTCACAGATCCATATATGGAAATGGACTATTTGCATATAGGGATACGGCAGCTCTGATTGGTTATGGCGCACTGGTCTGTGTAGAGTTATGCCTGTCAATGCAATAGAAGCCTACTCCAATGCGCTCTGCCTACAAGAAAATCTCTTGCATAGTTCCTTTTGTTTCGGCATGTTGCATTGAAAGTGGTTAATATTGCCTTGATTCGATCACAATTCGCACAGTAGAGGGAAAAGTTGATAGTGTTAACTAAAGGGGAAAACTATAAAGTTGAGTAAAGTTCAATCTTGTGCTTCTCTGCACAGGCTGATATTTCTTCTGCCCAGCAGTCCCAGGGAGCTGCGCGTGTTGCGCGCAGCTTAGAGGGAACATTAGTCTCAACTAAATATTACCCAAATTTCCACATTGTATCGGATGAGAATAGAGGTCAAAGATGCCAAGATCAGGATAAGTTGGAACTGCAAGTTTCTCATTGGAAAAAGCTGCGGAAATCTTCTTACGATTTCCCTAAGAAAGGGAGGGAAGCTTAACTAACCCTGTCTGCACATGAAGTCCTTCTCCACACATTTCTCTGAACCGTTCAGGGAATTGAATTGCAGACGAGAATGAATATCGTCTAACCATTCGTTAGAACATTCCTCATGTATTATTGGGCATAGGTGTGAATTAACCCAACAAGCTTTCCATTACTGCCCTCAACACCATAATGATGTCACTTCCTGTTATCCAAGACGGCACATAAGAACGCGGCTCTGGTTATTATTAGCCATCTATCTTGCCCATCTCGCTGTTCATTGTTTTCCATATTTCATTTTAGCACTGATCCAAACATAAACAGTAAACATGTAAGGGAGATTTTCCCTGTTGTGACTGGGCGAACCGGGTTGAGTTAATAAGGTCAGTGCTGGTATGAGGGGGGAATCGTGAACCTCTTTGTCTCTCCAAGCAGCCACCCATAAATAATTCAGGTGTGGAGTTGGAGTACGAAGTTTGTATGTCGCTGCAGCTCTCCCTCTCTGCACCTTTAGATGACTCTGTGTGTTAAGAAGCCTGAGGAGGGAGGCTGACGACTGTTCTCCTCTACTTGCAGGTCAGCTCTCCCCCCTCAGGTTACACCATGAAATATTCACCCTGAACCTTTGCATAATTTACCTCATCAACATAATGAGGAAATTACTTGGAGACCTTGGAAGAAGGTGTGTAGTGAGGACAGGAGCGGTAAGTCTTGGGGTACGGCTTTTCTAAGTGCTCTGCACTCAAATAGAGTGAATGAAGATGGGAAAAGGTTATTAGGGGCCTTCTTTACCATTTCTGAGAAGAGAGGGATGAGAGAATGGTCTCCCAATTTTCCTCACTGGTTACGTTGAAAATGTAGACAATAACAAACAGGCCTACTTTAATACTTTTATGTCTTTGGTTGTTTCTCTTCAAATGCTACATGACCAACCTTTTTCACCCTAATTATTTTCAGAGGTCATGGCAATGCTGCAGGAGTCCTGGAATACTATATAACTTTTACAGAGTTGGAGATCCATAAAGTGTGCGAGGAGGAATGCCATCTGGAAGGTGGATGTCGTATCCCAGTGCAGGAACCCTGACATGGTGTTCTGCTCTTTACTCATTTTAGATCAATGTTTTGGGAAAAAAGCTTGATTCAATGGCATCTTGTCTTTGTTCAAAGAAGAAGGAGTATACGTTCCTGCTCTTTTTTTTGCCAGTCTAATGGTTCCCGTCATGTGATCCGGGCTAGGATTTAAGAGTGGCTACCGCTACAGCCCGGGCAGGGAGCACATGGCGGCCCATCCAACAGATGTTTTTCGTTTGTGCTGCAGTCTCTCTCTCTGAGCTGGAAGGCACAGAGCCAGAAAGGTGATTCATGACGCGAGCCTTTCCTTGTTACACTAAACGAAAAAAAATGTGATCCGTGTGGAGAATAAACATGGGTCCGGTTCTGTTTTACAGATTTTTCTATTATTGTACTATAAACCTTCGGGGAGAGACATTTGGAACTTCTAAATGCTATGACCCATTGCCCATGACCAGCCATTCTGAGAGAAAAGGCTAATTTGTCAACCATTTCGTACATCTGTGCAGCTTGTACTATCAACTTTCCATCTAAGCATACTGTATACTGTATATTCCATTTACTATGGCTCTTTCTATGTGGAGGACTTTGTTAACTTGAGGTCACTGATAATAACATTGCTATCACTATTGGGTGAGAAACAATAAACAGAGATTGTCTTATATGTTATTTCATTGAAACCTAAGTTCTCTGACTACTTTAGGGTGTTTCTTTAGCCTTGTTTTCAGAGGATGCAGCAACATCTTCGCATTTTGTCTTAGTTCTCAACAAGCCTGGCTGTAGTGTATATCACAGTCTGCTGTTTCCTGGCTTGAAGGAGTGGCAAAATGCAATGGATTCAAATACTGAATCTATAAAACTTCTCTGTTCTCTCTCTTGCCTCCTTACTACACGTTGGAAATTGAGGATGAGACCACTGGACACTGTGATATAGAATCGATAGGGAGAGCAATGATTATCAGCGTCGATTATCTGCCGTGGCTGCTATTTATATACACTTTGTGAGAACATTAAACCAGTGACTTCAAGAGATGCAACAATGACTTCATCGCTATTTTATTCATCGAAAAATGAGATTGTGTTGGTTTTAATGGGGAATGGCAAAGGTGCATGCTGCTGGCCTTCTTTGTTGCCCCATTTCCTAAAGGCAAAGACAACGCAGATGGGGGTGGTATGGGGATGCATGGTTCCCCATGGTCTCCACCTGTCTCACCTGATTACACTCACCTTGCTAATCAGACGTGGTATTGTGTGTGTGTGTGTGTGTGTGTGTGTGTGTGTGTGTGTGTGTGTGTGTGTGTGTGTGTGTGTGTGTGTGTGTGTGTGTGTGTGTGTGTGTGTGTGTGTACCCGTGTGTGTATGCGTGCGTAGGCCATACATGCGTGCGTGCGAGCTCTTCCAGCACTAATTGCGATTGAAAGGGGAGGCTGCAGCTCGATGCACAGTACTATCGAAACATGCTGAGGTTCAGAATCAGGCTGATGTTAACGTGTATGTGTGGAGCCATTCCAATTCGGAATCACTGTAAATGCCAATATCTTTCAGTGAGTGGCTGGAGGCTGGAGGGTTTGCTGCTCCATCCGTCCCCACCCCCACTCTGTGTGGAGACAGCCAACACGCTCCGCTGCTACAGCCTGGCTACTCTACTCTCCTCTATCATATCCAATCCTCCCCCTCTGCCTGGCAACACCAGCAGGCAGCAGTAGGTATAAAACTAGCTTAATCGAACTGCACTGAATTAACATCGGCTTCAGCATGAGCAAACCACAGAAGACTATCATGACATCATCACTACACTACAAAACGCAAAAAAACAAACATTTATGCTGATACTTTGGATACCATTATTGTATGTTGTAACATTGCAACTCAGCACAGTTCTTTGCCAGTGTGTGTTATACAGAGCATGTTCACATCACATGATTAGGCTTTGAAAGAATAGGATAAATATGAACGGGATATAGGCTGTTTTACTTCTAGTAGGCCGGGGTAGGGCAGAGACAGAACTAACTGATTCTACAAGCTTGTCAAGGACAGTAAACTAGGCTTCAGTGGTATACCGTATATACCTTTTATCGGAGAATTTTGAAATACAGAAATTCAATACTGTAAAATATATATATATATATATATATATATATATTCAACATATATATATATTTTTAAATTGGGTTTGGGGTCCCTAAAGTTCGGGGGGATGCTTAGCCACTGCTTATAACTAACCATAAGTTAACAATCTAAGATTGACCAAATAAATGATATCCAGCTCAGGGCTCCAGCTATCCATTTGGTTTGCTAACTTGCTTAGCTAAGTGGCTCGCTTGCGAGATCAATCTTCTTGGTTACAGCTGAGACAATCAATCCCCTCCTGGATCAAGATCCCTGCTGACAAAATTTGTTTTGTACTTATTATTTTTTTAAATATATATATATATATATATATATATATATATATATATATATATATATATATATATATATATATAAATAATAATTGCGCCCCTTGTGTTCACTGCCGGTAATATCGTGTACCCCACAAGAACGGTATAAAGGTATGAACATCTGGATATGCCCAACCCTATTAAACAGATTTGTATTTTCACATGACCCTTGGCTTTTATGTCAACTGGTGCAAATGGAAGCAAGTGTTACAAAGTTGCCAATAATTCCAATTGATAGCAGGCAGTTTATCATGATAATAATCGGCATGTAAACAGAGTAATTCCAAGCCATAACAATCTAACTTTGCCATGGTGGAATGCTTATCACAGAAATGTTGGTTTTGTTTTGTTTGCACATCAGAACAGTGCTGTCTGTGAAGGACACTTTCTGAGGTTATTATGCAGAATACAGAACAACTTTGGGCATGGGCATTTGGACACGCCAACGTAGATGCAGAGTCTATTTTAATGAGTGGCTCAGGCCCCTGCTACTACTAAATGGAGTTTAGGATAGGCTATTTCCATACATTTTATAATTTGGGTAGCCTATGCCTATTGTAGCTATGTCATCTCCGTGGTGTCATGATTCCTCAATGCGCAATGGTCGCTCTTGCACCAAGTTGCACGTAATTCCATCTGCAGCTATGGCTGACTCAATGTTAACATGATGTGGCCTTACCTCTTCCAGAACGTTGACTGTGTTCCTACAGCTCTGCAGGCGGGTCGTGAAGCTGGACGTGGTAGGAGAATTGTAATCCTCTGTTGTCTCCGAGAGAAACTCGGACACCGATATTTGATCCGGCATCCTTCAGCAGGGAATCGCCCAAAAGAGGATTGCAAGAATTGTTGAGAAAATCCTAAATCATTAAAAAACAACTGGCGAGGAAAAGTACGAGATGTCTAACTCTGTGACTGGATCGAAAACTGATAGTTTACAAACTAGAGATAGAATCGAAATGACAAAGACGCGTCTCTTCTCGAATTACTTGGTTGGTTCTCTCCTATGACTCCACTATCCCCAAGGGAAAAGGGAATGGACACAATTTCGCCCCCCTCCTCTCTTCTCCCCTCGCCCGTATCCCTTGCTTAAATTACCAAAACACAAACGCTTAATTACTGTCCTATGCTGCCTTGCTGTAAAATAGAACAGCGGATTCCATCATAACGTTTTTGCGGATGTTCATTAAGATAGGCTTTTGCCGATAATACTTTCTACAATCAGAAATATTTGTATGTAATCTATCATAATCCGTGCTCTCTCGAATTGCAGGATTTCGTTAATTTTCTTATCTTCTTTCAGTTCTATTTTTTAATGCAGAACGCAGTTTTGACATTCACAACCACTCTCCTCTCCCCCGCTCTCTCGCTAACCCACCTCGGATGATGGGGACAAACAAGGAAGAACTCTGCGCATGTCCATGATCTCCGACATAATACCCAGAGACAGTCCGCAGTAAAAACTCTACTGCTATTTCATTTCCGACCTATGTAATCTTTTAATGGGGCTCTACTGAAGTCATCGAATAATATGCGATGTAAAAAGGAAAATGTAGGCAAGATATAAAATTCCAAGCATCCGGAGCATTACCCTAGACATTATTATTCATGATCATAATAGCCTATAGCAACTGATATTTACCAGTTATATATGTAGATTTAGAAATACCAATTGACTGTACTACTGTTTAAATATTTAAATATTTAAAACTATTTAAATAAAATTAGCTTATTTATTAACATGTACAATAGTTTATATTAATTGGAGCCTAAAGAAATGCATTAAAACATAATTTATCTGACTGAAAAACCTCAATGGTGTACATTGTAGCTTACTTATTGGACAATTGTCATTATATTTATCAGATCTCTTAAATGTGTTACTGTACTAGATTTGAAAACATATCCATTCACATTGATGGTAATGTCCATTGCCCATAATAGGGATTTTATTATCTGGTGCTACAAGTGTGTGTCCTGCAGGTGATAAAATTAAGTGCATGCAACCCTGCTGTATGGAATCATTGGAATGTTCTCATTTTGGCGCTCCAACATTGAGAAAAACCATTGTCAGTGAATAGAAGTGTTTAATCAGAGAGGCTAGGCTCCTGGTCAATTTACACAGGCTACTAAACTAGAGAAATACCCCAAAATGTTTTTGACTGAATGCTTTCAGATACAAAGTATCAAGAGAATAGTCTCTGAATATTAGGATGTGATACACTGTTTCACATGAATGCTAGTACGAACAGAATTGAGAGGGTCTTACCTACTCGGATTCCATAAAGAATCTTTAGAAGAGAAACTTGACAGACGGGAAGAGGAGGATCTCATGACTTGACTCATTGACTGTCACCTTATGACCTAAATCAAATAAATAAGAATCACATGAGCAGAGTTCTGTTACTCTCTAGACATCAGATAGTGTGGTATAACCTGAGGAAAATGAATGAAGACAACACAACTTTTTATAATAATATGCCTATCATAGGCAGCTAGTCTATTCATAAATAATTTTACCACCCTGGAATGTACTCTGATGAGAAAGCATTGTTTTGCATACATTAATAAATTGATTTTAATAGGTTCATTGGGTAGCCAACATACAAGTTATAAAACATTTGTTTGAAAAAAATGTAATCTCTAACCCTTTCAAGAGAGCTCATATTCAAAAGAAAAATAATATACACTGCCACGCCTAAACTTACCGAAATCGATGCACATCCAATTTGGAATCTGAATAGAGAGTGAATGTCCACTTGATTGACGCAAAGAAGAATAGGCCTACCTGCTGCGCGCATCATTTCAGCCTCATTTTTAATATTCCTTCAACAGAGTAAAGAGTTGAGAGAAGGAGAGAGTGATGTCCTCCCGCAAAGGATCTCGTGAAGATCAGTCACAGCGCGGGGCAGGAAGGGAGAAACCAAACCCACCATGTGAGCAGGAAAATAGCCACTTACAATGAACAGGATCTAAGAGCTCATGGCACAGGAACTGAGGAAATACAGAAGGCAGTCAAACAGGAAATGTGGGATCTGGTAAACAGAAGAAGCCAAGAAGTTTCCTTGCCCCCTGGAGCTGATTTGAACTACAGCTGGGGGAAAGTTAGGCTATTTGTCATAGATAACCACATACAGTTCTTTGTTGAAATCGATGTTTAATTTTACAATAGCTTCAAGTTTATTGTTGGGAAAAAAATACAAAAGGGTTTGAGGACACTATATTCTTCATATTGTTCAACAAAAACATTTGGAATCTTCCCTATTCTGTCCTCCATTTACCCTTAGACTGGTGCTCCCAGTTGGCACCTCTCCATTACAGAACTATATTTTTTCCCTGTCAGAAAAAGCCTATACACGTGGTTGTTATGTGTCCAGTAATTTTCCTGTTTTTCACTGTAGTGACTGTCTGAACAGACATCTTCACACAACCGACTGAGTGACTCAACCCTAAGACACCTCATCTATATAAAGACAATGATGAAATCTCATTATCTGAAAAAGTCTTGACTGAAATAAAAGACTCTGCATTTGACCTAGCTGATTATGCAGAACTGTTATAGCCTGGTGTATCATCTCAGAGAGAGTTAACCATTTGCAGAGTTGCATTATCTCTGAAATATTTTTAAATCAACAGCCTAGTGACCCAAGTCCACACATCCTTTATCAAAGCCTCTGACGAACTTGATCCCACTACACTACTGCTGAGACTGTCCTTAAGCCATAGGTACCAGTCTATTGCGCCTGTCTGTCTGTCTGGCTGGCTTTCTCACTGAGACACTATGGATGTGATGGGTGTGTAGGCCTAAGGGTGGGATCATTTGTCTGTACAAGACTGTGGGAAGAATTTTCTCCATGCGGGACAATATATTATTCTATTCAGTTCTATTCTATTCTTTTTTATTCCATTCAGTTCTATTCTATTCAGATCAGTTTTATTTAATTCCATTTCATTCTATTCTCTCCAGGAAAAAGTATCACCCAATGGTAACTGGTGACACTGTGGATCATGGTGCATCAAGATGACCTAGGGTCCCCCTGCTGGTTATTCCAAGCAGTCCTGCCTGTGAGTCTCAATAAAGTTGGTTGACATAACTTCAAACCCCTTTGCAGGATCTGGAACAATCGTCGGGGCTCGTGCCAACTACAAGGCAAGAGATGGCAATTATGTAGAAAGAGGATACGTGTTATTATGTTTCATTGTGGGAATAATAAATGCAAACAGTGGCATTTAATCTCCCAACAACTGTAAAAACCTTCGCGTGGGAGAAGAACGTGAGCCACTGCCAACTACATCAGCTGGGGTTGAATGGCTGAGTGCTCAGTCACAGGTAAGAAGTAACGTTAGGCTAGCTAGCAGCTAACTTGGCTTGATGGCTAGCTAGCTTGCTCCTTTTAGTTTTAAAGAGAATAGCTAACGTTAACCCTTTAGTTAGCTCGCATGCTATTTAGCTAAATCATATCGAAGTCAAATTACAGGGTTTGTTTTGAGCGCAGTTGTGAAATTGCACTCGGCATTAGCTTAACTAACGTTACGTTAACTAGCGGACAGAGACAAATTCTCTCACTCAGTGACTCATTTCGCTAGTCTTTGGTTGTCAGTGTGGCCACACTGTTAGACGCGTGTTCATTTAACTTTAGCTTGAGAAGCTGGCTGGCTAGCTAGTTAGCTACATAGCCTAGGCTAGGTACTGGTGGACTCATGCGGACTTTTAGCAATGGCTATGCTCTTGCTTGTCTAAAGAAAGCCAGTGAGAACCTCTAACAAATAGTGAACGGTGTTGCCTACTTATGTGATGATAGTTGACTAAGCCTAACTAACTAGATGACGTGCTCTAGTATCAAAGTCCAGAAGAGGTGATCTGTCATACTCAGATCCTTGACACGACTCCAAAGACGAGGCGAACGAAGATGTCAACATAAACGCCTTGTCTTTGGAGTCACGTGTCAAGGATATACTTGCTGCCTGTCAAATTTGTTAACACAGTGGTTGCTACTCATGTTAAGCCACTCAGTAACACGTAGGTTATGTCTTTTCATATGTAGACTCTCTGGATTTGAATCCAGATGGGCCTTCATCACGACAGAAACATAACCAACACCAGTCCAGGAGGGGTCGAGCCAGAGTGGACCACAACCGTACCTGGAGTAGTCCTAATGATTATGTCCCACTGCCGCAGCAGCAGCAAGACCATTTTCACCATGGGGTCAAATCATCTCATGTCCATGACAATGTCCTAGTAAATTTCCATCCTCCTCCCCACCACAGAGAGGATGTACAGAGGGGTCGAGGAAGAGGGGGTAATGGAAGTTGTGGGTCGGGTGGCCGGGGCTCAAGGGGCCGGAATCCGAGGTGGAATAGGCCTGGGGTTGAAATTGGCACTGGGCCCCTTGGCATACCTGGGGGCCACCATGGACTGGTTGGTGGTGGTGGAGGCTACATGCCTGGACCACGCCACATGGAGAGGGGACCCCCCATTGACGGGCCTAGCTGGCGTCGAGACCCTGGGGGCCGGGGGGGAGAGGTGGGGCCTGCCCACGAAGACCACCAGGACACCCGGCCTAAAAAGCCCCGGAGGTTCAGCCAGGAGCCACGGAGAGGAGAGAGGAGCTCTAAAGGACCTCCTCACTCTCTGGACAAGCAGGAGAACCAGGAAAACCATGCTACAGGAGGAGGGGGAGGACGCTGGGATCCGGTTGAGCCCAGAGAAGAAACCCGATCATTAGAAATGGGAACCAGAAACCGTAAAGGCGGTAGGACCGAGGACAGGAAACCCCATGTTGACCCTCGAAAGAAATTCCAAGAGCCAAAGCGAAGCCAGGGGCCGATCAAAGAATATCCCCAGGAGAGGAAGGAGCCTGAAAGGGGAGCCAGCGGCAGAGACGTCCTCCCTGCCCATCATGACAAACTGGGCCCCAGCACTGAAGAAAAGCCCAACTGGAGGGGTCAGGGGAAATGCACCCCCCTGCAGGACAGAGGCCAGAGGAGAACACCCAACTATGACTACAGGCCTGGGCAGAAGAGGGGGGACAACATGCCCAACAAGAGCAAGGAGACACAGACAGGTGAGAGGGCAGTTTCACAGAAAAAAAATAACCAAATGAAAACACTAAGCTAAAAGAAAATCTGATTTATTTTATTAGATCAGTCATTTGTGTTCGAGTTTGCTCTGAGAGTAGTTATCATGTTCATTGTATGTTCCAAATGGCACCCTTTTCCCTACATAGTGCACTACTTTTAACCAAAGCCCTATGAGCCATGATCAAAAGTAGTGCACTATATATAGGGAATAGGATGCCATTTGGGATTGAACCATCATTATTAAGACCACTCCAGTTATGGTTATGGTCCACTCTGGCTCTGACCCTCCTGGACTGATGCTGGTTGTTTTGGAGTCTAGTGACTCTCTCCATCTCTGTCCAGGTTGCCTGATTGAGCAGCTGTCCGAGGAGAAGTATGAGTGCATGGTGTGCTGTGAGGTGATCAGGGTGATGGCACCTGTCTGGAGCTGTCTCAGCTGCTTCCATGTATTCCATCTCAACTGCATCAAGAAGTGGGCCCGCTCCCCAGCCTCACAGGCAGACGGTAGGCCGAACACAGACAGACAAACAGGCAGACACGTGTGCAATTTAAGCACTGCCCAGCAGTGACTCATTCAGCTGTGCATCTATTCATGAGTTTTAACACAATAGTCCTCCATAGATAGCACATTGCTGTTCCACCCAGACAATACATGAGTGCAAATTCTGCACGACAGATGAGGCTACAATATCCACTGTAGCAAAAATGTGGCCCCAGTGACCTTATCCTAATTGCAGTGGCCTTCTATTATCTTAATTGCAGCTAATGTGCGCTGTTACTTCTGTACTAACAATGTCACAATATATTGTAGATTATAACTTTATTTAAGATGTATTGCACATATTGTGGACAACCATCATTCTTAAAGAGATCTGTGAAGGATGCTATATGTGATATACACGTTTTTGCTCTAATTTGCAGAAACAAATGATGGATGGAGGTGTCCAGCTTGTCAGAATGTTGTCTTCCAACCCCCAAACACCTACAAGTGCTTCTGTGGTAAGTGATTAGCTAATAGCCATTATTCCCAGACAGTAGTGCATCCCTAGTCTTTCTCGCTCATTGAGATGCTTTGCGCATAATGTAAGGGATAATCAACAAGGGGTTATGCGTTCTATGGAAAATAACGAATGACTCGTTTCGCATTGGCTTGAAAGGCATTCTAGAGCATGCATTATTTAAGTGATAAGGCCCGAGATCGTCGAGGCCCGGCAAACCGTGCTAATTTATCCTCCAAACTCTGGCTTTGAGGGCATTATCACTTTTATACAACGGGTTACCAACATATTCAAATAATGATTGACAGATTTTCATTAAATGTTATTTTGATATATTATTCATACTTTTTCCATCCTTTCACAAGCTATAGTCCCAACACTTGTTGCAACTAGGGGTGTTGCGGTGACCGTATGACCGCCTCCACGTGACCGATTAGTCACAGTAGTTAGGCTTCTCCAAGCTCTTATGCTGCTGATGGTCATTAGTAGCCTACCAAGCATGCTAACTGCCTGGTACTCAGCACTGTATTGTCCACTCTAATCAATCTGACATCAATGCAAAGGAAACCAAAATTCTAATCAAACACTTCATGAGAGCTCATGTTGCGCAACATTTCTATAGGCTATGCAATTGTGGGAGAAAACAAGAGTGATGGGCGCCAATAAAAAGAGGATCCCATCAGCTTTCTATAGGCTAGGCTTACTATATATATTTCTCAACTTTCCTAATATTAAGCACGTTGCTTATATTTACAACAGGAGTATAGGCTACCTGGCTGGCATGAAAATAAACCATGCGGGAAAGGAGGTTACCTAGTCAGTTGTGCAATTTGAATGCCTTCAACTGAAATGTCTTCCGCATTTAACCCAACCCATCAATCAGAGAGGTGCGGGGGCCTGTCTTAATCGACATCCATGTCTTCTGCGCCAGGGGAACACTGCCTTGCTCAGAGGCAGAACGACAGATCTTTACCTTGTCAGCTCGGGGATTCGATCAAGCAACCTTTTGGTTACTGGCCCAACTCTCTAACCACTAGGCTACCTGCCGCCAAAGCGTCCTCCATTTGCTATTTATAGTTGAAGTCGGAAGTTTACATATACCTTAGCCAAATGCATTTAAACTCAGTTTTTCACAATTCCTGACATTTAATCCTAGTAAAAATTCCCTGTCTTAAGTCAGTTAGAATCACCACTTTATTTTAAGAATGTGAAATGTCAGAATAATAGTGGAGAGAATGATTTATTTCAGGTTTTATTTCTTTCACCTCATTCCCAATGGGTCAGAAGTTTACATGCACTCAATTAGTATTTGGTAGCATTGCCTTTTAAATGGTTTAACTTGGGTCAAATGTTTCGGGTAGCCTTCCACAAGCTTTCCACAATAAGTTGGGTGAATTCTGGCCCATTCCTCCTGACAGAGCTGGTGTAAAGGAGTCAGGTTTGTAGGCCTCCTTGCTTACACACGCTTTTTCAGTTCTGCCCACACATTTTCTATGGGATTGAGGTCAGGGCTTTGTGATAGCCACTCCAATACCTTGACTTTGTTGTCCTTAAGCCATTTTGCCACAACTTTGGAAGTTTGCTTTGTCCATTTGGAAGACCCATTTGCGACCAAGCTTTAACTTCCTGACTGATGTCTTGAGATGTTGCTTCAATATATCCACATAATGTTCCTGCCTCATGATGCCATCTATTTTGTGAAGTGCACCAGCACCTCCTGCAGCAAAGCACCCCCACAACATGATGCTGTTTCCCCCGTGCTTCACGGTTGGGATGGTGTTCTTCAGCTTGCAAGCCTCCCCCTTTTTCCTCCAAACATAACAATGGTCATTATGGCCAAACAGTTCTATTTTTGTTTCATCAGACCAGAGGACATTTCTCCAAAAAGTACGATCTTTGTCACCATGTGCAGTTGCAAACCGTAATCTGGCTTTTTTATGGTGGTTTTGGAGCAGTGGTTTCTTTCTTGCTGAGCAGCCTTTTAGGTTATGTCGATATAGGACTCGTTATACTGTGGATATAGATACTTTTGTACCTGTTTCCTCCAGCATCTTCACAAGGTCCTTTGCTGTTGTTCTGGGATTGATTTGCACTTTTCGCACCAAAGTATGTTCATCTCTAGGAGACAGAACGTGTCTCCTTCCTGAGCGGTATGATGGCTGCATGGTCCCATGGTGTTTATACTTGCGTACAATTGTTTGTACATATGAACGTTGTACCTTCAGGCATTTGGAAAAGGCTCCCAAGGATGAACCAGACTTGTGGAGGTCTAAAATTTTGGGGCTGATATCTTTTGATTTTCCCATGATGTCAAGCAAAGAGGTGCTGAGTTTGAAGGTAGGCCGTGAAATAAATCCACAGGTACACCTCAAATTGACTCAAATGATGTCAATTAGCCAATCAGAAGCTTCTAAAGCCATGACATAATTTTTGGGAATTTTCCAACCTGTTTAAAGGCACAGTCAACTTAGTGTATGTAAACTTCTGACCCACTGGAATTGTGATAAGGTGAATTATAAGTGAACTAATCTGTAAACAATTGTTGGAAAAATTACTTGTCATGCACAAAGTAGATGTCCTAACCGACTTGCCAAAACTATAGTTTGTTGACAAGAAATTTGTGGAGTGGTTGAAAAACTAGTTTTAATGACTCCAACCTAAGTGTATGTAAACTTCTGACTTCAACTCTAAGTGCATAGATTACCTGTTTTTTCCCGCTGCCCCTGTTTCGATACAGGTGCATGATAATGGTCCATTCTAAATCGAAACAAATGTCACATTATTTAGTATATGTAAATACCAGATTAAATCAACTTTTCGGACGCCTCATGTTGCCTAGCCCATAGGCCTATATGTTTTAATAAGGTTTGTATCACAACTATCACATAGTGTTGTGTGTTCCTTCCAAACAACTATACTTTAGTTTCATCTGTCCACAGAATATTTTAGCCAGGTGCTCTTTTGTGAACTTCAGACGTGCAGCAATGTTTTTTGGGGGACAGCAGTGGCTTCTTCCGTGGTGTCCTACCATGAACACCATTCTCGTTCAGTGTTTTACGTATCGTAGACTCGTCAACAGAGATGTTGGCATGTTCCAGAGATTTCTAAGTCTTTATCTGATACTCTAGGATTCTTCTTAACCTCTTCGAGCATTCTGCTCTGTGCTCTTGCAGTCATCTTTGCAGGACGGCCACTCCTAGGGAGAGTAGCAACAGTACTGAACTTTCTCCATTTATAGACAATTTCATGGACTGATGAACATCAAGGCTTTTAGAAATACTTTTGTAACCCTGTCCAGCTTTATGCAAGACAACAATTATTAATCTTAGGTCTTCTGAGATGTCTTTTGTTCGAGGCATGGTTCACATCAGGCAATGCTTCTTGTGAATCGCAAACTCAAATTTTGTGTTTTTTGGTTTTTTTTAGGCATGGAAGCTCTAACCAAAATCTCCAATCGCGTCTCATTGGTTGGACTCCAGGTTAGCTGACTCTTGACTCCAATTAGCTTTTTGGAGAAGTCATTAGCCTAGGGGTTCACATGCTTTTTCCAACCTACACTGTGAATGTTTAAATTGTGTATTCAATATATACAAGAAAAATACAAGAATTGTTATTAGTTGAAGCACACTGTCTATTGTGACTTAATTTGATTTGATCTTCATCTATGACACATTTATGCAGTAATCCAGGTAATTCCAAAGGGTTCACGTACTTTTTTTGCCACTGTATAAGCAGTACGTGAGTTTCAAGTTTGGGGAAGATCATTTTCACCATAAAAATTCACCTTTATAATAAAAGCATTACGCATTACATGCATAATTGCATTTGCGGTCACTTTTGGTAATGGTGTTTTCCGCTAATGGAACATTCGCGCTTACTATTATGTGCCCATTACTGCGCTTATAATGTGAAGAAATAACTATTAGGCTATGAACATTTTAAGCTAAACATTCTGATCTGTTGCGTCAGCCACATTGCCTAAAAACGTATTTTTTCCATGCTAGTGGTTGTATTAATTTGGGATCTATCGCATCCATCAACTGTCCCAGACTGTTTGGAATATTTATTTCTCGTACAGAATAGAATAGGTCGACTTTTGTACTGTGGGGGATAGTAGATTGACATAGGCTAGTGCTCTTGCTGTTCGTTAGGCCTACTCATCTTGTTTTCGTCAGCGCCCAGTTGCGTCCCCGATTACGGCCACAAAGGGAATGCCGCCGGGAAATTCAAGTCATTATCAAGTGCTTGTCAAATTGTGAATGAGAGACAATTGGCGTGTGTACAGCCTGCGCAAAAAACTAAGCAGAGCTTAGTAGAACAACTTTTGTACGTTTGTAGAACAACTAAAGTTAACTCTAAATTAAGCATTATAGGAGTACCTATTTCTTTGCTCCACACAGAATAGACACATGTGCGCACTCCCTCAAATTCTTTGGAGAAAATGTAGATTTTTTCTGCTTTGTTCAATTGTATTCTTCATACTAAAATAATGCCATGGAATTGTAAACAAATCTTATCTGCTAAATTAAATAGTGTTTCCCACAGCCATTTGGCACATCAGGACCTAGGCTATATTACATGGATTTATTACTTTTTAAAATGTGTGGAAGCCAGGAGATGCTAAATGTGTTTATGTTAATGGTAAATTACCATGAGACCAACAGTTATTTGCTTGACAATCACCGGCTGACAATTTTGTGACCTCCACAGCCCTAGTTGCAACCCAAGCCAACTGGTTGTTCGTTCTATCAGTTCGGTTGCTAGAGACGTAACCCAGTCGTGCAGTCTTTTTGTTCTGTAACGTTCGTTCCAAATGTTCCATTGCCATACTGACTGGCAATGTTCTTATCCCTTGCTTTCTAGCTAGCCAACTGTAGCTAACTTAGTCACGTCAAAAAGTGCAGCCAGAATAACAGCAAAGTAGCTGCATTTGCATTTGTTCAAGCTGTTTTCTAGAGACATTTATTTTGATACATCCATAACAATGAGCTAATGAGGTGCGATTTTTGCCTGGCATAGAAAATGTGCTCTTCCGTCAGGACACTGTTGTTCAAAGGAGCTAGCCAACAACACAGCTAACACAATCACTTCAAACTGAAGCTGGAAAGACTGCAAACTGGATGTATTTCGTTTCACCTTTTTTTCAATTGACATTTCTTTGTATATATCCATAAAAATGATGCCAGCTGATTCATGATTTTGACTGGCTGAGAAATGCTGTCTGCCGGTCTCATCCCAACTCCTGATGCGTTCATTACTATGGAACAGCTGGGGATTGAATTTGAATGTTGAAACAATGATTCAAATGTCGTAGAGACCGACCGCAAGGTTTCTACAAATCTCCGCTGTTGAAAACTAAATGTTAGTCTAAAAGAAATGTAAGAATGTCTAGATACTTTTTTATAGTGGGGATCAAGTTTATAAATTGCCTGGTTGGGCTGATGAGACCGTGGATTGCACAGTCAGATGGAACAGATTAAATAGTAATTTTAACGTCATAGATTTAGCTGGTGGTAATATGTTGAATAGACACTGGCTGGAATGAGGTCTTTAACCAATCAGCATTCAGGATTAGAACCACCCGTTGTGTAATTCCCTATAATGCACGGTATAATACAGTGGCTAATGCGTGGAGTTGCATCTTCCATGGAGTTGCATTATTTTCCAGAGACCGTTTACATTTTATACCAGGCTATGATTTAACATATTAGAAATGTGTTCAACATCCACTGAAGTAGCTTGCAAGTTTACTAGATAGCTACAATAATAGTTGCCTTGGTAACCAAACAGACTTGCTAGTTTAGCAAACCACCATCAGCTTGACATTATAAAAATCAAATTCAACAATGAATGTTTTATATTCAACTTTAGCTTTTCAAAAGCTGCTCTAACATAGAACATTTTGAGTGCACTTCATAGCCATTGAATTATACCGTGCATTACAAGGAAATAATGCATGCTCTCGAACAGCGGTTCTGAACTTGTGGGTTGCGACCCAAGTGAGGTTTTGAATGGGTCGCAGGTGTCTAAGTAAAAATAATAATAAATATTAACAA
The DNA here is from genome assembly GCF_016432855.1 of Salvelinus namaycush. NCBI lineage: Eukaryota > Metazoa > Chordata > Actinopteri > Salmoniformes > Salmonidae > Salvelinus > Salvelinus namaycush. The sequence continues at coordinate 1,870,308 of NC_052339.1, read as the reverse complement.
CTTCTCCAGTCTGAACTTAAACTATTTAAACCAGGTAGAAAGTGTGTAGAAAAGATCATGAACTTACATTTTTTTTTATGTGTAATTTAATCTCAGAAAAAAATCTATTTTAAATAGAGCTATTAGTAGTGCTATTTTGGTTGATTTAGTGGTCTCATACCAGTGAGTTTTTAATTTTTTTTATATACATTCTTCATCAAGAATATGGGCAAAATGTATTTATTGACAATTAGAGGTGGGAATGTTGGTCCCTTGTTTTATAATTGCTACATCTAATATCAATACAGTATTAAAAATAGTTTTCCAGATTGTATATTGGTGATTATTTTTCGCAATGCGAATATATTGGTTCATGACTTGGACGACGTTGTTCAATTTGGGTCCCAAAGCAAAACCAGTTGAAACACTGCTTTAGAATGCCCTTCAAGACAATCACGAGTATTCAACAATGCCATGGTACAAAACGAATAAAGTTTAATCATCTCAATGACACTGACCTGATAAAATAAACAAGTAGTAGAAATCAATTTCCTTTTCCAGAGTTCTTTCTCTGTACTGTGTTTCCTTATTCTGGTGTGATTGACAGGCAAAGTGACCAACCCGGAGTTCCAGCGTAGCGAGATCCCACACAGCTGTGGAGATATGTGTGGGAAGAAGAGGAGCGGAGCGGACTGCAAGCACCCCTGTAACATGTGAGACACAACCCAACCCATACCTCAACCCAACTCATACATAACAAACCTCATCCCACCACCACATAACAATCTGTAGTTCAACAACATGAAGTGGTTGTCTTGATTGTGTCTCCTCTGTGGTTGTCTCTGCAGCTTGTGTCACCCCGGGCCTTGTCCACAGTGTCCTGCCTTTGTCACCAAAGCCTGCATCTGTGGAAGAACCAGGTACTGTATATCCTCTTGACCTAATGTTTGCGTCCCAAAATGGGCCCATAGGGATCTGGTCAAAGTAGTGCACTATATAGGGAATAGGGTGCCTTTTGGGACTTAGACAAATGTCTACATCGTACTAACCCATTGTTTATTTACATACAGTTGAAGTCGGAAGTTTACATACACTTTAGCCAAATACATTTATACTCAGTTTTTCATAATTCCTGACATTTAATCCATGTAAAAATTCCCTCTTATTTATGTCAGTTAAGATCACCACTTTGTTTAAGAATGTGAAATGTCAATAATAGAGAATTATTTATTTCAGCTTTTATTTCTTTCATCACATTCCCAGTGGGTCAGAAGTTTACATACACTCAATTAGTATTTGGTAGCATTGCCTTTAAGTTGTTTAACTTAGGTCAAACGTTTCAGGTAGCCTTCCACAGCCTTCCCACAATATGTTGGGTGAATTTTGGCCCATTCCTCCTGACAGAGCTGGTGTAACTGAGTCAGGTTTGTAGGCCTCCTTGCTCGCACAGGCTTTTTCAGTTCTGCCCACAAATGTTCTATAGGATTGAGGTCAGGGCTTTGTTGGCCACTCCAATACCTTGACTTTGTTGTCCTTAAGCCATTTTGCCACAACTTTGGAAGTATGCTTGGGGTCATTGTCCATTTGGAAGACCCATTTGCGACCAAGCTTTAACGTCCTGACTGATGTCTTTAAATGTTGCTTCAATATATCCACATCATTTTCTTACCTCATGGTGTGAATTGCACCAGTCCCTCCTGCAGCAATGCACCCCCACAACATGATGCTGTTTCCCCCGTGCTTCACGGTTGGGATGGTGTTCTTCGGCTTGCAAGCATCCCCTTTATTCCCCCAAAGATAACGATGGTCTTTTTGGCCATTTTTGTTTCATCAGACCAGAGGATATTTCTCCCAAAAGTACGATCTTTGTTCCCATGTGCAGTTGCAAACCGTAGTCTGGCTTTGTTATGGCGGTTTTGGAGCAGTGGCTTCTTCCTTGCTGAGCGGCCTTCCAGGTTATGTCGATATAGGACTCATTTCACTGTGAATATAGATACCTTTTGTACCTGTTTCCTCCAGCATCTTCACAAGGTCCTTTGCTGTTCTGGGATTGATTTGCACTTATCGCACCAAAGTACGTTCATCTCTAGGAGACAGAACGCGTCTCCTTCCTGAGCGGTATGATGGCTGCATGGTCCCATGGTGTTTATACTTGCGTACTATTGTTTGTACAGATGAACGTGGTACCTTCAGGCGTTTGGAAATTGGTCCCAGGGATGAACCAGACTTGTGGAGGTCTACAATTTATTTTCTGAGGTCTTGGCTGATATCTTTTGATTTTCCCATGATGTCAAGCAAAGAGGCACTGAGTTTGAAGGTAGGCCGTGAAATAAATCCACAGGTACACCTCCAATTGACTCAAATGATGTCAATTAGCCTATCAGAAGCTTCTAAAGCCATGACATAATTTTCTGGAATTTTCCAAGCTGTTTAAAGGCACAGTCAACTTAGTGTATGTAAACTTCTGACTCACTGGAATTCTGATACAGTGAATTATAAGTGAAATAATGTGTCTGTAAACAATTGTTGGAAAAATTACTTGTCATGCACAAAGTAGATGTCCTAACCGACTTGCAAAAACTACAGTTTGTTAACAAGAAATTTGGAGTGGTTGAAAAACGAGTTTTAATGACTCCAACCTAAGTGTATGTAAACTTCAGACTTCAACTGTACCTTAACTTAGGCTGCCAAATGTTTGTCATTTCTGTGTCACTATTACTAATGTTTAACAATTGGTATAGGAAAAACTTTGCACCTCAGCCCACCCCCACTCACAGTAAAACACATCCATACTTCTCTCTGCAGTCAGCCAATGCGGTGTGGCCAGGCCACTGCCATCCACTGTGACAAGCAGTGTGACTTGATCCTCAACTGTACCGAACACACCTGTACCCAGGCGTGCCACAGCGGACTGTGCCAGCCGTGCCAACTACAGGTCCAGCAGGGTGAGATACTACAAGAAGTTCCGCATAATATAAAAAATTGTAATGACTTTGTCCTGGTCTCAATGTCTTAGCTATGGTAATGCGTTACACTGATGCAGTCTCCTGTTTTTCTTAACCTTTGACTTGCTGACGTGCTGTTGCAGTGTGCTACTGTGGTGTTGTCTCTCGGGAGGTGCTGTGTGGGACGGATAACGACTGCTTTGACGGCTCAGGACACTTCTCCTGTCAGCAACCATGTGGCAAGTAAGTTCTAACCAGCAGATAGAAAACAACTTTGTAGTTTGCTACTGTGAGAATATGATTTATTTCCGCCTGAAGATTAGTCAGTAATGTCTTAGCCAGATTTGCGGAGCATCCTTTTCCTTGCTCCAATCATGCCTTGTATATTATTGATTGATTTTTCTGATTTGCAATATTTTCTCGCTCCCAGGTTGTTGGACTGTGAGGCCCACCGATGCAAGCAGGTGTGCCACCGTGGGCCGTGCCAGCCGTGCCCACGCTCCCCCAGGCTGGTGAGGAGTTGCCCCTGTGGACAGACGGCCTTGGCCAAGCTGCTGGGCTACCCTGAGCGCCGCAGCTGCTCTGACCCCATCCCTTCCTGTGGCAAGACCTGCAACAAGCCCCTGCCCTGTGGATCCAACGGTAAGACCGACAGTGTGTCCACATGTGTGATCTCTCTATGGGATTTAAATGTGTTGACTTGTTCCCCCATGTCATTACAGAGACCATCCACATCTGTGAGAAGCTGTGCCACGAGGGCTGCTGTGGCCCCTGCTCACTCACCTCCACCATCAAATGCAGATGTGGCTCTAAGATCAATGTTAGTCCCCAAAAAGGAGTGCTGTACATCTATGGTGTTTGTATCATGCTTGTATCGTGAGGGCAAGTCTTCTAATGTAATCAAATTTGTATTTGTCACATGCACCAAATACAACCGGTGTAGACCTTACAGTGAAACGCTTACTTACAAGCCCTTAACCAACAATGCTTTACGAAGTTTTAAGAAAAAATAAATGTAACAAATAATTAAACAGCAGTAAAATAACAATAGTTAGGCTATATGCAGGGGGTACTGGTACAGAGTTGAAGTGCGGGGGCACCGGTTAGTCGAGGTAATTGAAGTAATATGTACATGTAGGTAGAGTTAAAGTGACTATACATAGATAATAAACAGAGTAGCAGCAGTGTAAAAGAGGGGTCTGGGTAACCCTTTGATTAGCTGTTCATGAGTCTTATGGCTTGGGGGTAGAAGCTGTGAAGAAGCTTTTGGACTTGGCGCTCCATTACTGCTTGCTGTGAGGTAGAAGAGAACAGTCAATGACTAGGGTGGCTGGAGTCTTTGACATTTTTTTAGGGCTTTCCTCTGACACAGCCTGGTATAGAGGTCCTGGATGGCAGGAAGCTTGGCCCCGGTGATGTACTGGGCCATACGCACCACCCTCTGTAGTGCTTTGCGGTCGGAGGCCGAGCAGTTGCCATACCAGGCAGTGATGCAACCAGTCAGGATGCTCTTGATGGTGCAGCCGTAGAACCTTTTGAGGATCTTAGGACCCCATGCCAAATCTTTTCAGTCTCCTGAGGGGGAATAGGTTTTGTTGTGCCCTCTTCACGACTGTCTTAATGTGCTTAGACCATGTTAGTTTGTTGGTGATGTGAACATCAAGGAACTTGAAGCTCTCAACCTGCTCCACTACAGCCCCGTCAATGAGCACGTCCCCATTCTCAGTCTTTATCCTGTGGTACACAATCAACTCCTTTGTCTTGATCATGTTGAGGGAGAGGTTGTTGTCCTGACACCACACGGCCAGGTCTCTGACCACCTCCCTATAGGCTGTCTCATCATTGTCAGTGATCAGGCCTACCACTATTGTGTCATCAGCAAACTTAATGATGGTGTTGGAGTCGTGCCTGGCCATGCAGTCATGAGTGAACAGGGAGTACAAGGAGGGGACTGAGCACGTACCCCTGAGGGCCCCCTGTGTTGAGGATCAGCGTGGCGGATGTGTTACCTTCCCTTACCACCTGGGGCAGCCCGTCAGGAAGTCCAGGATCCAGTTGCAGAGGGAGGTGTTTAGTCCCAGGATCCTTAGCTTAGTGATGTGCTTTGAGGGCACTATGGTGTTGAACGCTGAGCTGTAGTCAATGAATAGCATTCTCACATAGGTGTTCCTTTTGTCCAGGTGGGAAAGGGCAGCTTGGAGTGCAATAGATTGCATCATCTGTGGATCTGTTGGGGCGGTATGCAAATTGGGTGTGGGTCTAGGGTTTCTGGGATAATGGTGTTGATGTGAGCCATGACCAGCCTTTCAAAGCACTTCATGGCTACAGATGTGAGTGCTACGGGTCGGTACTCATTTAGGCAGGTTACCTTAGTGTTCTTGGGCACAGACACTATGGAGGTCTGCATGTTGGTATTACAGACTCCGTCAGGGACAGGTGGAAAGTGTCAGTGAAGACAATTGCCAGTTGGTCAGCGCATGCTCGGAGTGCACGTCCTGGTAATCCGTCTGGCCCTGCGGCCTTGTGAATGTTGACCTGTTTAAAGGTCTTGCTCACATCGGCTACAGAGAGCGTGATCACACAGTCGTCCGGAACAGCTGATGCTCTCATGCGTGTTTCAGTGTTACTTTCCTAGAAGCGAGCATAGAAGTAATTTAGCTCATCTGGTAGGCTTGTGTCACTGGGCAGCTCGCGACTGTGCTTCCCTTTGTAGTCTGTAATAGTTAGCAAGCCCAGCCACATCCGACAAGTGTCGGAGCCGCTGTAGTACGATTCGATCTTAGTCCTGTATTGACCCTTTGCCTGTTTGATGGTTCGTCGGAAGGGCATAGCGGGATTTCTTATAAGCTGCCGGGTTAGTCCCGCTCCTTTAGCTCAGTGCGAATGTTGCCTGTAATCCATGACTTCTAGTTTGGGTATGGCCGTACGGTCACTGTGGCGACAATGTCATCGATGCACTTATTGATGAAGCCAGTGACTGATGTGTACTCCGCAATGCCATCGGAAGAATCCCTGAATATTTTAGTCTGTGCTAGCAAAACAGTCCTGTAGCATAGCATCTGCTTCATCTGACCACTTTCTTATTGACCGAGTCACTGGTGCTTCCTGCTTTAGTTTTTGCTTGTAAGCAGGAATCAGGAGGATAGAAGTATGGTTAGATTTGCCAAATGGAGGGCGAGAGAGAGTTTGTATGTGTCTCTGTGTGGAGTAAAGGTGGTCTAGAGTTTTTTTTTTTTCGTTTTTTTTTTCTCTGGTTGCACATTTAACATGCTGGTAGAAATGAGGTAAAACTGATTTAAATTTACCTGCATTAAAGTCCCCGGCCACAAGGAGCGCCATCTCTGGATGAGCATTTTCCTGTTTGCTTATGGCCATATACAGCTCATTGAGTGTGGTCTTAGTGCCAGCATCAGTTTGTGGTGGTAAATAGACAGCTTTCAAGAATATAGATGAAAACTCTCTTGGTAAATAGTGTGGTCTACAGCTTATGAGATACTTTACCTCAGGTGAACAAAACCTCGAGACTTCCTTAGATTAGTGCACCAGCTGTTACAATATACATAGACTGCCACCTCTTGTCTTACCAGAGGCCGCTGTTCTATCCTGCCGAAAAAGCTTAAAACCCGCCAGCTGTATTTTATTAATGTCGTCGTTCAGCCACGACTCCGTGAAACATAAGATATTACCGTTTTTAATGTCCCGTTGGTAGGATATACGTGATCGTAGTTTGTCTATTTTAATTTCCATTGATTGTACGTTGGCTAATAGGACCGATGGTAAAGGGAGATTACCCGCTCGCTGCCGGATTCTTACAAGGCACCCGGACCTTCGTCCCCGATATCTCTGTCTCTCCTGCTATTGACGGGGATGAGGTTCTTGTCGGGCGTCTGAAGTAAATCCTTCCCGTCGACTCGTTAAAGAAAAAGTATTCCTCCAGTACGGTGGGTGAGTAATCGCTGTCCTGATATCTACATGCTCTTTTCGGTCATAAGACACGGTGGCAGGAACATTATGTACAAAATAAGTTACAAATAACGTGAAAAAACACGCACAATTGGTTAAGGGACTGTAAAACGGGAGCCACCTCCAGCGCCAATTTCAATAGTTATGTATAGATTGCTCACTGTTGCAAATGGAGGTGTAATTCTGTTCTATCAAAGAGCACCCCTGAAGACCAACTCTCTTTGTTTTCAGGATGTTCCCTGTGCAACCATCCAGAATGAAGGTAGGATTTTTTTCATTCTTGGGGGGGGGGGGGGGGGTGTAGCCACTGTACTTACTAAAAGTAGATTTGTCTTGTACTTAAGTGCCTCATCCATTGTCATAATGTCCTCTTATTTCATCTCTTTCCTTCCTCCCAATTGTAGATGGACTGATTTTTACCTGTGAGAAGCGCTGCCTCAAGAAGCGCTCCTGTGGCCGACACAAATGTGGCGAGCTGTGCTGTGTGGTGAGTGACAGAAAGCAGTGTGTGGCACCCAGTTTGTAAAGAACACAGTCAGGAAGTAAAAGTCATACACTAGTTACCTGAATGAATTTGGTAGTAGTTATTAGGAATGAATTGAGGGCATCCAGATGTGCCTGCCTACTATCTAGCTGGTGTCACACTGACATATGTCGTGTCCCCCCCCCCGCCCCATAGGGTGCAGAACACACATGCTCTCTGGTCTGTGGCTACAAGCTCAACTGTGGCCTCCACCGCTGCCAAGAGTTCTGTCACCGTGGGAACTGCCAACCCTGCTGGCAAACCAGTGAGTTCCAGTCAAAGTTCCCAGTGCTGCTCCCAGTGGCACTGCCAACAGATGTTGACATGCCAGCAGATGCACAGACGCCAAAGTCAATTGAGTCATTTTATCCAGGCTTTGCGATTCTTTGTGGTTCAAATGGCAATGTTCCTCACCATATCTTATCTTGCTTAAGTCTAGAGCACATCCTATTTCACAAGGTAGGAAGTCCATTTACTATACCGGTGGACTTTTGAGGGTGAATCTTAACTTCCACTTAATTTTCACTTAGTCTCCTATTGACATGTGTGTACAGTATGCTGTGTCTTGATCGTTGAGATCACATGGCCCCATTAGCTAAGTAACATGCCAGACCGGTTGTCACGTCCCTCTGATTGCCTGCCTGTTTCCTGTGTGTAGGTTTTGATGAGCTGGCGTGCCACTGTGGGGGGACTGTCCTGTTCCCCCCAATCGCCTGTGGCACCAAGCCCTTAGAGTGTAAGAACCTGTGTACCAGGAGGCACAAGTGTGACCATCAAGGTAAAGAATCGAGCTACCTCTAGAACCAAAGAAATCACTACAATTCACCTGGAAGACTGCAAGTCATGACATCTCTTACGAGCTGCATTCCTATTTGGTGCACTACTTTTGACCAAGGCACTATATATATATTTTTATATAGTTTTATATAAAACTTTTCTTTTTATAGTGCCTGAGAATGTTTATTCTTCGGTCTCATCTCATACTGTCTGTTTATGTCCTCAGTGTTCCATAATTGCCACAGTGAGGAGAAGTGCCCACCCTGTACTTACCTCACTCAGAAGTGGTGCATGGGAAAGCATGAGGTAACTTTCCTGATATTAGCCTATTGGCTATCTAATCTTCAACCGGCTTCCATTTGAAAGCATAGTGTGTGTCCTAAATGGCACCCTATTCCCTGTAGTGTACTATATAGGGAATATGGTGCTATTTGGGATACTTCACTAAAGCCTTCTCTTCCCCCGCAGCGAAGGAGCAACATTCCGTGCCACCTGCAGGACATCTCCTGTGGTCTGACCTGCAACAAGGTGCTGCTGTGTGACCTCCACCGCTGCCGCCGCATCTGCCACAGGGGAGAATGTCTGGCCGAGGGCGCCTGCCGCCAGCCCTGTGTGCTGCCCCGCGCTGACTGTGGCCACCCCTGCAACGCCCCTTGCCACAAGGGCACCAGTTGCCCGCGTAAAACCTGCACTGCCAAGGTACAAAAAGCGAAATGTTCAACAAACTGACTCGAGGGATTTTATCCTGGTTAAATAAAGGCTAATTAAATAAATAATGTGGCACCTGTGCTATAGAGAGACTGCACTACATTTAGGGTGACATTCTGACAGTAAACATATGGAGAATTTCCCCCGAAATGACCGTAGCTCTTCAAATACTCGGACACATGGGTCAGACGTGGAGATACAGGCAGCCGTGTTGGACTGCAGCAGTCTTCTTCTTGTGGCCAGGGTTTCATGTCAGTTTCCACGTCTGCCCCACAGGTGGCGCTACAGTGTGACTGCGGCCGGAGAAAGGAAACGGTAGTGTGCACGGAGGCAGCCAGTGCCCATCAGAGGTGTGCGCGCGTGTGTCCTTATGTTACAGTAGAATCAAACAACTACCTTAAATGCGTGCTCTAAACCAGAGTTTTCACCAATTCCATGCTCACTTTTCCGAACTTGACTGTGCATGCGGTGCCAAACAGTGGTTCCCAGTATGTGTCCCTGTGCTGTAGGTATGCAGCCATTGCCATGGCCAGTAAGCTGTCTGACATGCAGCTGGGTGACTCTGTAGACATCGGTCTCATCACTAAGAAGGAGATGAAACAGACCAAGTAAGATGGGACCAAACCGGACTCAAAGCTTATAGCATACACAACATAGTTATTCACCTTGTACAAAATATGAGTGTACCGTTTCCAGCTTATTTTAATGTCTCTGTGTGTTCCGTCTCAGGTTGGAGTGTGACGAAGGGTGTGCTGCACTGGAAAGGAACAGGTCAGTTTTTGCACAGCTGTTGTGCGCTCGCACACAGCAGGGCTCCAGACTGCAACCATTTTAGTCGCATTTTGCGACCCTTTGACTTGGCTGTACGAGTTAAAATTCTTAACTGGTCGCATCGGCGCAAGCTTAACATTCATTACATGGTCACCTGACTCAAAAGTTTCAAAACAACATTTTTGCTGCCTGAGAACATGATTTGGTCAAACAGTAAAGTGCTTTATCCTTATGATTCCTGTAATGCAAGTGTCTGCCAAGCCCATGTGCATGATTCACTAGGGCCTGCTGCTGTGATGAGTGAGCCGATCTCTCTCTCTCTGTGCGTTGTGCGCTTCGGGAATAAAATGTAAATAATCCAATTGCTGGAAAAACACGGCTTTGGAAGCAACTACTGTTGAAACTGTCAAATAGACTATTTTACAACCGATCGCAATAAATTTGATATGGCTTTGCGATACGAAGCGTGCGAAAGTGGAATGCGCATCGGCCCTTGCGAGTGCATAGGGTAGTAGGCTACAATTGCAAAATAAAGTTTAGGACATTACCTTGACCTACTGATAGATTTAATAAATGGCTACTAGCACTGGGTATTATATTTAGTGTTAGCGATCTAATGCGTTAAGAGTTTTCACTTCCTCGTGGTGAATTGGCCCCAAAATACTTAGCATATGGTTTTAGTTCACATAAAGAAGGTGAATTCATCTCTATTGAACAACAACATTCTGGAGTCATATTTTAAGAGTAAAATATAACAATACCCTATTGTCAACCCACAATTCATGACAATCACCGGATTCTTGGACATGTTAGATGAAACAACTTATTTATTGAATAGCCTAACATCTCAGTATTCTATCATACCATCTAAAGCACTGTGAATGACTTTATAAAGTGATTACACATTTTTTTCCTATTGCTTAACGCTGTGGGGGGGGAAACTTGGTGTGACCAAACCGTGTGCTGGTGCCACCAACTGAAAATGTTAGTCTGGAGCCCTGCACACACAGACAGCCACTTGATAGCACTTTGCTTTAGGCTGTCGAATTGATTTTGTTTTCTTAAAATGTGCAGTCAACATCAGAGCTTTTTCCTGTTCTAGTCTTTAGATCAGTGGACCTTAGTGTCTGCCCATGTTTAGTCGTGTGTATGTGTCCTGACAGGCGATTGGCTGTGGCCCTGCAGATTTACCCTTCAGTGGACCCCTTCAACATCCGCACCTCCTCCTCCACTTATAGTGACAGCCTCCGAGTAGATGCCAGGTGGTGTACCAATACATGTAATGTATTATCAATGCATGCCAAGAATGTTCTCAGATATTTTTGTCTTCGTGTGCATGTTATGGGGATAATATTTCCCAATTTGAAGGCTAATTGATGGCACCGATGTACTTCGAGCCACTACCGGTGCCCTTTGAGACACCATTTTCACATTTCATTGATGATTCGTCTTTAAATCAAATCAAATTCTATTGGTCACATACACATGGTTAGCAGATGTTAATGCGAGTGTACCGAAATGCTTGTGCTTCTAGTTCCGACCGTGCAGTAATATCTAACAATTTCACAACTACCTTATACACAGAAGTGTAAAGGAATGAATAAGAATATGTACATATAAATATATGGATGAGCGATGGTGCGGCATAGGCAAGATGCAGTAGATGATATAGAGTACATTATATACATATGAGATGAGTAGAGTATGTAAACATTATATAAAGCGGCATTGTGACTAGTGATACATTTATTACATCCAATTTTTAATTATTAAAGTGGCTGGAGTTGAGTCAGTATGTTGGCAGCAGCCACTGTGTTAGTGATGGCTGTTTAACAGTCTGATGGCCTTGAGGTAGAAGCTGTTTTTCAGTATCTCTGTCCCAGCTTTGATGCACCTGTACTGACCTCGCCTTCTGGATGATAGCGGGGTGAACAGGCAGTGGCTCGGGTGGTTGTTGTCCTTGATGATCTTTTTGGCCTTCCTGTGGCATTGGGTGCTGTAGGTGTCCTGGAGGGCAGGTAGTTTGCCCCCCCGGTGATGTGTTGTGCAGACCTCACTACCCTCTGGAGAGCCTTACGGTTGTGGGCGGAGCAGTTGCCGTACCAGGCGGTGATACAGCCCGACAGGATGCTCTTGATTTGTGCATCTGTAAAAGTTTATATTTTTGGTGACGAGCCAAATTTCTTCAGCCTCCTGAGGTTGAAGAGGCGCTGTTGTGAAGAGCGCGCCTTCACCACGCTGTCTGTGTGGGTGAACCATTACAGTTTGTTCGTGATGTGTACGCCGAGGAACTTAACTTTCCACCTTCTCCAATGCTTTACCACCACATAACGTATTTCTTATTTTTCCAAATTTAGAAAAGATCTGAAGTTTGTCAGTGAGGTTGAAGAGGAGATCAAGAATCTGGTTGAGTTGGCCAGCAAGGTAAGGGACCAATAGACTTAGGTTGTGTGCAGAATAACACCCTATTCCCTATAATAGTGCACTACTTTTGAACAGAGCCCTATGGGTCCTGGTCAAAAGTAGTGCACTAAATGGGGAATAGGTTGCCATTTTGAACACAGATGGGGTGAATTTAACACAGAATTAAAGCACAGGGACAAGAATAAACACACGCCTCTTTGGCATGAAATGTCACCCACCACTTAAATTGAGTACAGTGTGTATTATTTAAGAGCAGTTAGATGAGATGGTTTTGGATTTAAATACTTTATACAGGGCCAGCATTTCCCTATACATGACTGGGTTTCCCTAAACCACTACCAGCTTACTAGAGGACCTTCAGTTTGCGTAGTCTGCATTTAGCTAAAATCTTCTGGTCCCCTTAGTTGAAGGAGTGCAGGAAAGTCTTGAAATATTTGAATGTCCTTGGCTATTACGATGGGTATTGATGATGTTCGCTAAAGATTCTATTTGTCGTTGGTTATTCCTTTTGGTTCTGAACATTGGAAAATACTACTTTAGTCAACATAATGTCCAGTGAATCAGCTCTGGTAGCTTTCGATGTTTATTAAGACAACATTTATTTAAACCTCAAGTCAAATGGTAACTCGGAACAATCTTTCATAGTGGAAACATGAAGTCTTGAGTGACGTGTGTGTGTGTGTGTAACCCGTTTTCAGGGTAAACAGTCCAAGAGGAGCCATTGCTTCCCCCCCATGAACAGAGAGCACAGGAAGATAGTCCACGAGCTGGCTGAGGTCTACAACGTAGAGAGCGTGAGCTACGACAGCGAGCCCAAACGCAACGTGGTTATCACCGCCATCAGGTAACGCCTCCACATGCGCGTTACAATCTATGACAATCTCAAAATAGATGCATGTTGTAGCTTTAAAAATACTTTGTAATTACTGTCTGTGCAACAGTATCAACTGGGTATATTTTGTATGAAGGGATGTGTATTGTGAACAATTCAGACAGTGCTGTGCCTCTGCTATTCTGAGGATATGCTGTAACTGTACTTTTTCCTGTGTGCAGGGGGAAGTCTGCCTGTCCTAACTCAACCCTGACATCCCTGATAGAGAGAGATACAGGGGTCTCAAGGGCTCCCCCACCCATTGCCCATATCAAGCAACATAGCAGCAAGTAGGCATGCATCTTTGCACTCACACAATGAAATCAATCAAATTTATTTATAAAGCCCTTCTTACATCAGCTGATGTCAAAGTGCTGTACCCAGCCTAAAAGCCCAAACAGCAAGCAATGCAGGTGTAGAAGCACGGTGGCTAGGAAAAACTCCCTAGAAAGGCCAGAACCTAGGAAGAAACCTAGAGAGGAACCAGGCTATGAGGGGTGGCCAGTCCTCTTCTGGCTGTGCCGGGAGGAGATTATAACAGAACATGGCCAAGATGTTCAAATGTTCATAGATGATCAGCAGGGTCAAATAATAATAATCACAGTGGTTGTCGAGGGTGTCAGTCAGCACCTCGGAAGAAAATGTCAGTTGGCTTTTCATATTCTGAGACAAGGCCGAAATATAGCCCACAAAGATCTCCACCACGGCACAACCCAAGGGGGGGCACCAACCTGGACAGGAAGATCACGTCAGTGACTCAACCCACTCAAGTGACGCACCCCTCCTAGGGACGGCATAGAAGAGCACCAGTAAGCCAGTGACTCAGCCCCTGTAATAGGGTTAGAGGCAGAGAATCCCAGTGGAGAGAGGGGAACCGGCCAGGCAGAGACGGCAAGGGCGGTTCGTCGCGCCAGTGCCCTTCCTTTCACCTTCACACTCCTGGGACAGACTACACTCAATCATATGACCCACTGAAGAGATGAGTCTTCAGTAAAGACTTAAAGGTTGAGACCGAGTCTGCGTCTCTCACATGGATAGGCAGACCATTCCATAAAAATGGAGCTCTATAGGAGAAAGCCCTGCCTCCAGCTGTTTACTTAGAAATTCTAGGGACAGTAAGGAGGTCTGCGTCTTGTGACCGTAGCGTACTTGTAGGTATGTACGGCAGGACTAAATCAGAAAGATAGGTAGGAGCAAGCCCATGTAATGCTTTGTAGGTTAGCAGTAACACCTTGAAATCAGCCCTTGCCTTAACAGGGAAGCCAGTGTAGAGAGGCTAGCACTGGAGTAATATGATACATTTTTGGGGTTCTTGTCAAGATTCTAGCAGCCGTGTTTAGCACTAACTGAAGTTTATTTAGTGCTTTATCCGGGTAGCCGGAAAGTAGAGCATTGCAGTAGTCTATCCTAGATGGATACATTTTTCTGCATCATTTTTGGACAAAGTTTCTGATTTTTGGAATGTTAGAGATGGAAAAAAGCTGTCCTTGAAACAGTCTTGATATGTTCGTCAAAAGAGAGCTCAGGGTACAGAGTAACGCCGAGGTCCTTCACAGTTTTATTTGAGACGACTGTACAACCATCAAAATTCATTGTCAGATTCAACAGAAGATCTTTGTTTCTTGGGACCTAGAACAAGCATCTCTGTTTTGTCTGAGTTTAGAAGTAGAACATTTGCAGCCATCCACTTCCTTATGTCTGAAACACAGGGTTCCAGGGAGGGCAATTTTGGGGCTTCACCATGTTTCATCGAAATGTACAGTTGTGTGTCATCCGCATAGCAGTGAAAGTTAACATTGTTTCCGAATGACATCACCAAGAGGTAAAATATTTAGTGAAAACAATAGTGGTCCTAAAACGGAACCTTGAGGAACACTGACATTTACAGTTGATTTGACAGTGGACAAACCATCCACAGAGACAAACTGATATCTTTCCGACGGATAAGATCTAAACCAAGCCAGAACTGTCCGTGTAGACCAATTTGGGTTTCCAATTTCTCCAAAAGAATGTGGTGATTGATGGTATCAAAAGCAGCACTAAGGTCTAGGGGCATGAGGACAGATGCAGAGCCTCGGTCTGACGCCATTAAAAGGTTATTTACCACCTTCACAAGTGCAGTCTCAGTGCTATGATGGGGTCTAAAACCAGACTGAAGCGTTTCGTATACATTGTTTGTCTTCAGGAAGGCAGTGAGTTGCCGCGCAACAGCTTTTTTTTTAATTGAGAGGATTCGATATAGGCCGATTTGAGTTATTTTTATTTTCTGGGTCAATGTTTGGCTTTTTCAAGAGAGGCTTCATTACTGCCACTTTTAGTGAGTTTGGTAGACATCCGGTGAATAGAGAGCCGTTTATTATGTTCAACATAGGAGGGTCAAGCACAGGAAGCAGCTCTTTCAGTAGTTTAGTTGGAATAGGGTCCAGTATGCAGCTTGAAGGTTGAGGCCATGATTATTTTCATCAATGTGTCAAGAGTTGTGCACACTCAGGACAACTGAGCTTTGGAGGAATACGCAGATTTAAAGAGGATTCTGTCATTTGCTTTCTAAAGATCATGATCTTTTCCTCAAAGAAGTTCATGAATTTATCACTGCTGAAGTGAAAGCCATCCCCTCTTGGGGAATGCTGCTTTTTAGTTAGCTTTGCGACAGTATCAAAAATAAATTTTGGATTGTTCTTATTTTCCTCAATTAAGTTGGAAAAATAGGATGATCGAGCAGCAGTGAAGGCCCACTGTCTTTCCAAGCTAGTCTGAAGACTTACAGTTTGGTGTAGCGCCATTTCCGTTCCAATTTTCTGGAAGCTTGCTTCAGAGCTCGGGTATTTTCTGTATACCAGGGAGCTAGTTTCTTATGACAAATGCTTTTTGTTTTTAGGGGTGTGACTGCATCTAGGATATTGCGCAAGGTTAAATTGATTTCCTCAGTTGGTTAACTGATTTTTGTACTCTGACATCCTTGGGTAGGCGGAGGGAGTCTGGAAGGGCATCTAGGAATCTTTGGGTTGTCTGAGAATTTATAGCACAACTTTTGATGATCCTTGGTTGGGGTCTGATCAGATTATTTTTTGAGATTGCAAACGTAATAAAATGGTGGTCTGATAGTCCAGGATTATGAGGAAAAACATTAAGATCCACAACATTTATTCCACGGGACAAAACTAGGTCCAGAAGTATGACTGTGGCAGTGAGTAGGTCCGGAGACATGTTGGGCAAAACCCACTGAGTCGTTGATGGCTCCGAAAGCCTTTTGGAGTGGGTCTGTGGACTTTTCCATGTGAATATTGAAGTCACCAAAAATTGGAATATTATCTGCCATGACTACAAGGTCCGATAGGAACTCCGTGAGGAACGCTGTATATGCCCAGGAGGCCTGTAAACAGTAGCTATGAAAAGTGATTGAGTAGGCTGCATGGATTTCATGACTAGAAGCTCGAACGACGAAAACATCTTATTTTATTTTTTTGTAAATTGAAATTTGCTATCATAAATGTTAGCAACACCTCCGCCTTTGCAGGTTGCGCGGGGGATATGGTCACTAGTGTAACCAGGAGGTGAGGCCTCATTTAACACAGTAAATTCATCAGGCCAATCACATCAAGATTATGATCAGTGATTAGTTAATTGACTATAACTGCCTTGGAAGTGAGGGATCTAACATTAAGTAGCCCTATTTTGAGATGTGAGGTATCACAATCTCTTTCAATAATGGCTGGAATGGAGGAGGTCTTTATTCCAGTGAGATTGCTAAAGCGAACACCGCCATGTTTAGTTTTGCCCAACCTAGATCGAGGCAGACACGGTCTCAATGGGGATAGCTGAGCTGACTACACTGACTGTGCTAGTGGCAGACTTCACTAAGCTGGCAGGGTTGCTAACAGCTTGCTGCCTGGCCTGCACCCTATCTCATTGTGGAGCTAGGGGAGTTAGCCCTGTCTATGTTCGTAGATAAGATGAGCGCACCCCTCCATCTAGGATGGAGTCCGTCACTCCTCAACAGGGCAGGCTTGGTCCTGTTTGTGGGTGAGTCCCAGAAAGAGGGCTAATTATCTAGAATTCTACCAATTCTATCTTTTGGGAGGGGCAGAAAACAGTTTTCAACCAACGATGAGTTGTGAGACTCTGCTGTAGAGCTAATCAATCCCACTAACTGGGAGGGGGCCAGATACAATTATTTCGATGCCAACACATCTTTCTAGCTGATTTACACGCTGAAGCTATGTTGCGCTTGGTGACCTCTGACTGTTTCATCCTAACATCGTTGGTGCCGACGTGGATAACAATATCCCTATACTCTCTACACTCGCCAGTTTCAGCACCATCTTCAGATTAGCCTTAACGTCGGTAGCCCTGCCCCCTGGTAAACAGTGTATGATCGCTGGATGATTGGTTTTAAGTCTAATACTAAACTGAAAGACTCCTCACACACACACACAGGCCTAAATTGGAACTGAGGACATAGGCCCGAATTGGACCTTAGTTTGTAGGCTCTCAATGTCCCAATGACTTGTAACTATCCAGCTACAGCTAGTTAACTGTGGTTCTGTTTTTGTCATCAGGACTGATGGTGTGAGCAGCTGGTCCAAGGCAGTCAAAGAAGAGCCGGCGATCGACTACTTCGATGTCCAGGATTAATAAAGGCCCAAAACAAGCAAACCTCGACGTAATAATACGAAATAATGTATCTGCTGCTCCAAGATGGTCTGAAATCTGTAATGCCATCTCACCTCATTTGTTGTTTGCCTTCAAGAGAAAATATCACTGCAATACTATTTTAGTTTTGTAACCAAGTAAAAAGTGTTTAAATGCCATGAGCAAATCTCCAGACTTTCAAAATAATCATGGATTGCATTTGAATAGTTAACAATTTTCCCTAGTTCTCAAAGTGCAATTGTTGTATTCTATGAGGGGACATGCCGTATCTTATTTCAAATAAAGCAAGTTTTCAATGGTGTGGATACTTTACTTACCAATATAATGCAGATAACCTATATTGACATTGTTACAAATGCTATAAAACTACACAAGATAATATAATCTGGTATTTTTTTAATGAAAGGCTTATTTATTACGTAAGGTTCTTTAAAGTTTGATTGGGTTCTTTTGGCCATTAATTGGGTTGCATTTAACTATCAACATTATGAAAGGGGCTGTATCATACAGACCCATATATACACTGCTCAAAAAAATAAAGGGAACACTTAAACAACACAATGTAACTCCAAGTCAATCACACTTCTATGAAATCAAACTGTCCACTTAGGAAGCAACACTGATTGACAATAAATTTCACATGCTGTTGTGCAAATGGAATAGACAAAAGGTGGAAATTATAGGCAATTAGCAAGACACCCCCCAAAAAGGAGTGATTCTGCAGGTGGTGACCACAGACAACTTCTCAGTTCCTATGCTTCCTGGCTGATGTTTTGGTCACTTTTGAATGCTGGCGGTGCTCTCACTAGTCGTAGCATGAGACGGAGTCTACAACCCACACAAGTGGCTCAGGTAGTGTAGTTCATCCAGGATGGCACATCAATGCGAGCTGTGGCAAAAAGGTTTGCTGTGTCTGTCAGCGTAGTGTCCAGAGCATGGAGGCGCTACCAGGAGACAGGCCAGTACATCAGGAGACGTGGAGGAGGCCGTAGGAGGGCAACAACCCAGCAGCAGGACCGCTACCTCCGCCTTTGTGCAAGGAGGTGCACTGCCAGAGCCCTGCAAAATGACCTCCAGCAGGCCACAAATGTGCATGTGTCAGCATATGGTCTCACAAAGGGTCTGAGGATCTCATCTCGGTACCTAATGGCAGTCAAGCTACCTCTGGCGAGCACATGGAGGCCTGTGCGGCCCCACAAAGAAATGCCACCCCACACCAGACTGACCCACCGCCAAACCGGTCATGCTGGAGGATGTTGCAGGCAGCAGAACGTTCTCCACGGCGTCTCCAGACTCTGTCACGTCTGTCACATGTGCTCAGTGTGAACCTGCTTTCATCTGTGAAGAGCACAGGGCGCCAGTGGCGAATTTGCCAATCTTGGTGTTCTCTGGCAAATGCCAAACGTCCTGCACGGTGCTGGGCTGTAAGCACAACCCCCACCTGTGGACGTCGGGCCCTCATACCACCCTCATGGAGTCTGTTTCTGACCGTTTGAGCAGACACATGCACATTTGTGGCCTGCTGGAGGTCATTTTGCAGGGCTCTGGCAGTGCACCTCCTTGCACAAAGGCGGAGGTAGCGGTCCTGCTGCTGGGTTGTTGCCCTCCTACGGCCTCCTCCACGTCTCCTGATGTACTGGCCTGTCTCCTGGTAGCGCCTCCATGCTCTGGACACTACGCTGACAGACACAGCAAACCTTTTTGCCACAGCTCGCATTGATGTGCCATCCTGGATGAACTACACTACCTGAGCCACTTGTGTGGGTTGTAGACTCCGTCTCATGCTACGACTAGTGAGAGCACCGCCAGCATTCAAAAGTGACCAAAACATCAGCCAGGAAGCATAGGAACTGAGAAGTTGTCTGTGGTCACCACCTGCAGAATCACTCCTTTTTGGGGGGTGTCTTGCTAATTGCCTATAATTTCCACCTTTTGTCTATTCCATTTGCACAACAGCATGTGAAATTTATTGTCAATCAGTGTTGCTTCCTAAGTGGACAGTTTGATTTCACAGAAGTGTGATTGACTTGGAGTTACATTGTGTTGTTTAAGTGTTCCCTTTATTTATTTGAGCAGTGTATATATTCTGAACCAAAAAATGCAGTGTGTAAAGTGGTTTCATGTGCTGAAATAAAATATTCCAGAAATGCTGCAAATGCACAAAGTGTATTACTCTCAAATGTTGTGCACAAATTTGTTTACATCCCTATTAGTGAGCATTTCTCCTTTGCCAAGATAACCCATCCACCTAACAAGCGTGGCATATCAAGAAGCCTATTAAACAGGGTGATCATTACATGGGTGCACCTTGTGCTGGGGGCAATAAAAGGCCTCTCTAAAATGGTCAGTTTTGTCAACAACCCAATGCCACACATGTCTTAAGTTTTGAGGGAATGTGCACCAGAGCTGTTGCCAGATAATTAAATGTTAATTTCTCTACCATAAGCCACCTCCAACGTCGTCGTTTAAGAGAATGTGGCAGTATGTCCAACCGGCCTCACAACCACAGACCAAGTAATCATGCCAGCCCAGGACCTCCAAACTCTGGCTTCTTCACCTGCGGGATTGTCTGAGACCAGACATCCGGACAGCTGATGAAACAGGAGTATTTCTGTGTAATAAAGCCCTTTTGTGGGGAAAAACTCCTGATTGGCTGAACCTGGCTCCCCAGGCCCACCCATGGCTGCGCCCTGCCCATTTATGGAAAAAACATAGATTAGTGCATTATTTATTTAAATTGACTGATTTCCTTATATGAATTGTAACTCAGTAAAATCGTTGAAGTATCATTTCCACTGCATCGTTCAAAAAACGCGCTACAGACAGCTCGTCGTCCTTTGTGCCTTTTTCATTAAGCCATTTGCATTAAGAGACTAATATTCCCTAACGGTTTACATCTCTTGTGAAATATTTTAGTGGGCAGACAGTGTGTGTGTCAACGGTAAAAGCGGTAATTTGATGACACTCCCTGCTAGTCGCAATTTTTTATTATATTTTATCTCCAGCAGACCTCGCGCCTGCGCTTCTTGAAACGAACTAAGCTTCACCAGACCCCGCTCCATCCCCGAGACTGCGTCCCCTCCCCTACTGTGTCTACAGTTGCCGATGTACCAGTCTACCTAATGGGGGAGTGATAGAGTAGCCGTGTGGAAGTTGAGGAGTGAACACCGCACAGATCTTCAGGAACATTATTTCAGTTTGCTTGGAGTGCACAGACTGAATCTCAGCAATGGAGAGAAAGGTAAGAGTTGTGCCCGCGGCACACTTTTTGTTGTATTGTCTTGACGTCTGTTTTCTGTTATACTATGTGCTCACCCTGCATAGTGAGAATAATTTATTTTCCACCATTATAGAACTCCATTCTGCGCTGCCAAACCCACGGCACCAGAAGGCATATTGCCAGCCGGATTAGTGCGCACAGTAGTTTTCGACTGGGTCTAGTTTATTGTGTATCTGAAAATCTTTTCTTATGATGAATTAATCTACCCTTTCATTTCCATCTTTATTCCACGAAAAGCCTATGTTTGTATGTTATTGATTGACAATCCTACCGCATGTAACCAAGTTGAAAATATGGGTGTATGTATGCATCATCATTATACAGCAGGCCAGGCTATACAATAATTGCACCTCACCCCGCCTTAGTCTCGAAAACCCGACTATAGGCAACACAGTGACTACGTTCGGGTTTTTCAAGACTACTCACCCCTCCCTTGAACCTCCACCCCTCGCCGTTTTCAACCACTGCAGACACGGCCGGCTTGTTAACCTTGACTTGTGTGAGAAACAGACACTTGATTAGAAATAAGGTGAATGCACACTGTATCCGAATCGAGAGTAGACCGACAGACGAGACAACACTCCCATTCTCTGTTTGACGCTTGTAGAACAACAAACGTGTGAAATGATTCTCATTCACTGCTCTCTTCTGCCTATGCCCTATGGCTATGAATTAGTCTAGATGAAATTGACATGGACTTTAGCCTATTTGTTGTGTTGTATGACTACAATTCCCACTTTACATCAAGTATCCTAAAACCTATTTACATGGTAGCTACATTAATAGTTAGTTTGTAGGCTGCGTAATTATACAACACGCAAATAATTATATAATTTTATACCAATATTAAATCATTTCTGGCTAACAATTAAGTGCCTTGCTGTAATAGTTGTACATTAAAATTGACAAAAATTTATTTTTAACTAAACTATTTCTCAAAGCAAGAATTTAGCTAGGACTGTCTGAGTGGGGAAGGGAAAACTGAAAACTATCTCTGTTATTGGTTTATTAACCAATTTACTGCATGGTGATGTCACCAGGCATGCCGAAACTCCTGCCCATGCAAGCCACAACAGAAGGTCCTGTATTTGCATTTTCAACCAGCACCTATCAGACTTGCCTAGTTAAATAACACTTTTCCAATGTTAGTTTCATCAGCTGTTGTACAATATGATACAAAACACAGGAAAAACGGACTACTCTGGTCCTTTAACATAAGATTTGTAAACAAACCCAAATTGTGGCTTCACACCCACTCACTATGTAATTATTGTTTTAGATTAGAATATTTAATCATTTTCATTTGCAAATGCTTGAAAGTGTGTATACCACAAACGGGCGACAGTTGTAAGTATTGAGTACTGTTTAATAATTGTAATTTCACTGTACCTAAACTGCCTTTGTGATTTTGGGGAATTGAATGTAAAGTGGGACCACTGTGGGTCAGTAAGCAGCCTTATTGAACCCACTGCTCTGAGAATTATCCCAAGCTTATTATCCAGTTCTTTATGGTTGGTAGATATATTTCTCAGCTGTAATGGTAGACCAATTTTTGGGGGGGAGACAATATACTAGAACATATTTTCAACCTATATTTGCAAGTGGGTCTCTTTATCCTGTTAGGATTGTGTTGGTTTAGTGATGTAAGGGGGTGGTAGTTCGGTAGGCCTCAATGTAGGCCACAGTAGACTGGTAGGGGAGGAAGGCTCATAATAATGGCTGGAATGGAGTGAATTGGAACGGTATCAAACACATGGAAACCACATGTTTGATGTATTTGATACCATTCATTCCGTTCCCGCCATTACTATGAGCCCGCCCTCCCCAATTAAGGTGCTACCAGCTGCCTGTGATGTGGGCCTTTCCTTTGCCTGTGGCTCAGTGGTGTTTGCAGAGACAGGGACGTGTGGAATGCACTATAGCATTCTGGCCTCAGAAGCCTTCTGCATCGATGCATAGCAGGATCTCATGAAAAGGGCAGGAGCACAGAATCAAGCTCCTCTCTATCTACTGTATTTTGGGGTCTTGGTTAGTTGTAATGTTAATACTCACTGTGAGACTAGTGCTAGGAGTAGCTGTGTGAGATGCAGTACAATTTTGTAGTGTGCAAAGCTGTCATTAATGCAAAGGGTGGCTACTTTGAAGAATCTCAAATATAAAATATATTTTGATTTGTTGAACACTTTTTTTGGTTACATGATTCCATATGTGTTATTTCATAGTTGTGAGGTCTTTACTATTATTCTACAATGTACTATTTTCTACAAATAAAGACAAATCTTTGAATGGGTAGGTCTATCCAAACTTTTGACTGGTACTATATATGGCACTTTCACTTGGTCTTTTAGCAAAACACTGTCAACTAGATCTGTGGCTCTGAATGTAGTGGTGGCATTTGTATGTGTCCTATTTTGCTGCAAAGCATGTAAGTTAGAGGGCTATTTTTTTACAGCTTTATAATTCACTATCCTAACATATTATGTGTTTATTAGAAACAACTGCTGTGGTCGTGATGAAGTTTTCAATCCAATGCATTTTGGTGATATGCATGCTCGGCATTTCATTCTTCCCTTGTGCTTAGATTCCATCAAGACAAAAAACAACATTGGATTTCCATGCTTTAACCCGGTTGGAATGTGTGGCTTCTGTACTGTCCGTAGTGCAGAGTCAACATTTCACCTTGCAATGTGTGAACTTACTGTGGAGCTGCTGAAAGGTTTTCAATGGAAAATTAGTTTCAACGGCTAATGTGGCCTAAGAGGGGGAGGGCAAAAACCTGACACCAACACAGCAGCGTAAAGCACAAACTTTTGAAAGATGATTTAAGTTTGGTTTACGTGTTGTTGTCTATGTACAGAAGAGGCGTGGAAGTTGTGGTGTGTGATGTCCCTGTATAGGCTAGACATGACCCATGAGTCAGCAGCAGTCATTGGTACAGACCAGTTTGTGGGCAGATCTTTTTTCATCCACCTAATGTTTAAGCTAAGGGCTGTGAGTAGGGTAAACTGATCCTAGATCGGTAGTTAGGGGCAGCCTCTACCTCGAGCCCTGAGAGAGGGAGTCAGATGATCCACCCTGCTACACCCTGTTAAAAGTCTGCAGAGAGAGATAAAGTCCCATTTGTATGCATGGGACTGTCACACCTCAAGAGGCCTGATGGAGTAGCTGCTCTTTTTTCACTGCACTGGATGCTTGAACATTAATAGAATCCCTCTACATCTCCCTCTCGCTCCTTCCCTCTTTCTTTCCATCTCTCCCTCCCTCCCTCTCTCCCTCTGTTCTGCTGAATCTAGAATACCGGTAGACAGATGACCCATCATTCCAACAAGAGAGATGGAGGATGAAAGTTTTGGTCGAGGGCCCATAGTTTTATTTTAGCTCATGACTAATAGTTTGGCTTCACAGCAGAACTTCTTCAGAACATGGCTTATGCTGTACTTGAATGGAAGTACAGTATTGGTAATATCTTGACCCACTTTCTGTCATCCGGTTCAAGGCATTTCAGATTCTGCAATGACCTTGGATAACATGGGTCTAGGTGCCTTTGCAAGTCTTTGAAGCTTTGCCATAGGTCCTCAGTTAAAACTTGGACACATTTGGACCCGTCTCCCCAAATATTAGGTCACCCTATTGAATGGTCCATGGCTTTTGTGTTTAGGATTACTTGCAGGGAGAACTGGACAATGAGCACTTTCTTATTTGGCTGGCAAGGAAAGCCCTGGACATATGAAAGTAGGGCCAAGCTTTTGTTACCTAGGAAACGAGCTACAGTATTGGCTTGGTAGACTTGGACTTGATAAGAAATGCTAAACTCACTGAAAGTTTGAATGTACAGAAAAAAAGAACATGCTAGAATAGTGTGCAAGTTAACGTTATACAATACAGCAGGGAGACTAGCTTGTTGGGTCTTTCCACCAATTAGGTGCCTTTCGAGAAGTGTAACCTAATTTTAACATTCTGTCATAAAGAGCAGAATCTCAAGAGGTTATTAAATACAAAAATTACAATAGTAAGTGCCTATTAAGTGAAAAAAGGTTAACTAACATGGTTGATAATACATTTTTCAATCAACCATAAATCCCCTTGTGACAGGGTGAATGGAAGTTTGTTGTGTGCAACAGGGAGTGGCAATTGATTGCAAAAAATGCGATTGTTAAAGCATTTCTTTCCTGTCTATCTAACACAGGATTGACGTGTTATCGACCTGCTCAGTTTTCCACCACAAAACACCAGCAAATGGCCAAAAAGAGTAAAACCAGCTCAACAATTTCTTTTAATTTTTGTCATTTTAGCAGACGCTCTTATCCAGAGCAATTTACAGGAGCAATTAAGGTGAAGTGCCTTGCTCAAGGGCACATTGACAGATCTTTTCACCTAGTTGGCTCGGGGATTCGAACATTTTGGCTACTGGCCCAACGCTCTCAAGAGCAGGGCTACCGCACACAGAGTTATCTTAGACAACCCTGATGCTACGGCCCGAAGACATGAATAAGTACAAGAAGGCCTCCGCAGAGTCATCAAACGAGCAAGAGGACAATATAGGAATAAGGTGGAATCATATTACACCGGCTCCAACACCCGTCACATGTGGCAGGGGCTACAGTCCATTACGGATTACAAAGGAAGACCCAACCGTGAGCTGCCCAACAATGCCTCTCTACCAGACGAACTCGATGCCTTTTATGCACGCTTTGACAACAACAACAACATTGAGCCGGGTGTGAGGGCCTTCACCGACCCAGAGGACTGGGTGATCTCACGTCAGCCTCGGAAAGCGAGAAGGGTCTTTAATCAGGTCAACACCCGCAAGGCCGCGGGTCCCGATGGTATTCCAGGGTGCGTTCTCAGAGCATGCACAGAACAGCTGGCAGGCATATGCGCGCTAATTTTCAACATCTCCTTGTCCCAGTCTGTAATCCCCACATGTTTTAAGATGACCACCATCATTCCTGTTCCTAAGAACTCTAAGGCTTCCTGACACTATGATTACCGCCCTGTAGCACTCACTTTTGTAATCATGAAGTGCTTTGAGAGGCTGGTTATGGAAGTCTCTCAAACAGAATGGTGTTCATTGACTACAGCTCAGCGTTCAACACCATTCTCCACTCCAAGCTTGTCACCAAGCTTAGGACTCTGGGTCTGAACACCTCCCTCTGCAACTGGATTCTGGACTTCCTGACGGGCCGAAACCAGGTGCTGGGGATAGGCAACATCACCTCCACCATGCTGACCCTTTAACACAGGGGCCCCACAGGGTGTGTGCTTAGTCCCCTCCTGTACTCCCTGTTCACCCACGACTGCGTGGCCACGCACGACTCCAACACCATTATCAAGTTTGCTGATAACACGACTGTGGTAGGCCTGATCGCCGGCGACGATGAGTCAGCCTGTAGGGAGGAGGTCAATGACCTGGCAGTGTGGTGTCGGAACAACAACCTCTCCCTCAACGTCAGCAAGACCAAGGAGCTGATCGTGGACTACAGGAAACGGGCCATAGACTATTTTCTCTGCTGCCGCACGGCAATAGGTACCGATTCATCAAGTCTGACACCAGCAGCCTCTTGAACAGCTTCTATCCCCACGCAATACAACTGATAAATAGCTAACAAAATAGCTACACGGACCGAGTTTACCTTGTCTCTTTGCACATTCACAGGCAGTGGTGGAAAAAGTACTAAATTCTCATACTTGAGTAAAAGTAAAGATACCTTAATAGAAAATGTCACAAGTGAAATACTACTTGAGTAAAAGTAAAGATACCTTAATAGAAAATGACTAAAGTAAAAGTATTTCTCTAAAAGTAAGTCTGAAAGTATTTCGTTTTAAATATACTTAAGTATCAAAAGTAAATGTAATTGCTAAAATATACTTAAGTATCAAAAGTAGAAGTAAAAGTATGAATATTAAAAAATTCCTTATATTAAGCAAACCAGACGGCACCATTTCTTGTTTTTGAAATGTACGAATAGCCAGGGTCACACTCCAACACTCAGACATCATTTAAAAACAAAGCATTTGTGTTTAGTGAGACTGTCAGATCAGAGGCAGTAGAGATGACCAGGGGTGTTCTCTTGATAAGGGTGCATTAAAAATGTAACGAGTACTTTTTGGTGTCAGTAATGTATGGAGTAAAAAAGTACAGAATTTTCTTTAGGAATGTAGTGAAGTAAAA
Organism: Salvelinus namaycush; assembly: GCF_016432855.1. Classification (NCBI taxonomy): domain Eukaryota; kingdom Metazoa; phylum Chordata; class Actinopteri; order Salmoniformes; family Salmonidae; genus Salvelinus; species Salvelinus namaycush. Next base: position 1,843,242 of record NC_052339.1, on the reverse strand, counting down.
GTTGTCAAATATGAATAATAAAGTAAAGTACAGATACCCCCAAAAATAACTTAAAACCTCTTAAGGATCAGCCCCTTTTTTTAAAGTTTTCGGCTAAAATGACATACCCAAATCTAACTGCCCGTGGCTCAGGCATTGAAGCAAGGATATGCATATTCTTGATACCATTTGAAAGGAAAAACTTTGAAGTTTGTGGAAATGTGAAATGAATGTAGGAGAAAATAACACATTAGATCTGGTAAAAGAAAATACAAAGAAAAAACCAACCGTTTAAATATATATATATATATATTATTTTTTTTAAATGCAAGAGAAAAGTCACCACACATTCAGCTAGGAAGCTGGAGGTAATTTAGATGGTGTCCACAAGAGGGCAACAGTGTATGTGCAAAGTTTCAGACTTATAATGTCAAGAATGAGCAAGCTACATGTATGAAATCACCCAGGTGTCCTTCATGATTTGCCCAAATGTACCCAAGTGGCCAAATTGATACATTTTCAAGAACATAACTATAGAAAACATACAAAAATGCTATGCTAATAAAAAACAAAAGTTTACACACCCCCAGGAATGTCATACATTATGGATCGTTAGCCTCCCTACATAAAATGTACTAACAGGAAACGCGACAAGAATGCTGATCCAATGTCTCCACAGAAGTGAAATATTTAAGATAAGGGCCAAGTTAGCAGCCAACACTGATCTAATGTCATAAGTGAACACACCACAAACCACACACAAAGTTTAAAAAAATATATATAAAAAAATGTACACACTATTTACAATTACAGTATTTAGAACACAAGGTTGTGCTGCTGGCCCCAAGTCTCTTTCTGCTGTAAAGCACTTACCATCCTCTACTTGTAGGCTGGCTGGGTATTCACACCTCTAGATTGCCTGGCGGGGGTTTGTTGTGGAGCCAGAGAGCACAGCAATCAGACTAAGTGGGGGATGGAGGACTTGAATGTGGTCTCTTTGAAGTCGGTCTTTACCACTATTGAAGTTTTTTTTTATCAGTAAGAACTGAAGTTTATTACTTGTTTTATAGAACCTTTATTTTAGTAATACATCAAATAAACAACACATCTATAAATTGGAGAACACTGTGGGGAAGTGTGTGTGTGTACCATTTTTTTTTTTTTTTTTAAATTAACCGTTATTTAACTAGGCAAGTCAGTTAAGAACAAATTCTTATGTTCAACGACGGCCTAGGAACAGTGGGTTAACTGCCTTGTTGATGATACGATACGATAGAAAATAGTAGCAATCTGTATTTTCGAAAGCAGTCTCGTTCATATTTCACAACCTCCGCTGGCTTTTGGAGTTGGCCGTACACGATAGAGCAAAAATGATAGGCCTAGACTTGATTTATTGCATGTTTCTGATCAGTGATAGATGAGCAAACAAATAAATGAGCTACCACCTCCACGTACTTATTTGCCCAGCCAGAGACCAATTAACCTTTACAGAAGCGATTCAGTGAAACAAAATCACATTAACTGATTATCACAGGCTTTTGGTAGGGAGTAGGCTACTAAGCGAGAGAAGAGTAAAACAATCCACTTGTTAAGCTACATAACATGCAACATATTCTAATTAGTGCTAATAGAGCCAACTTGACTAAAGAGGATGAGCAGCACTCACCTCAACTTAGTTAACATATAACTTTGGGAGTTTCAGTAAGGAACCTGTCGAGTGTAATGCGTGCCAATGCCTCTTCAGCATTACGGCTATGCAGACTGCCGTTTTTGTGTTTAGGCTATACTTTTTCAAAATGACAAGGACAAGTTTGTCGGACAACAACAATAGAATGTTCATGATTTAATGGGTGCCAAAGCCGGTAAGATGAAAGGGTAAGTTTATACTGAGGGGTTGGCTGGACTTTTAAACGCGTTACTGCAATGATGACTGGGTTGGTTGGCGGAAATAAAAGTACAGGCTTTGTTGCCGGAAATACCTTTTCAGATAACATTTTTTTTTTAAGTAAGCAAAAAAGTTGCCGGGATGCTAAAGTTGCCGGGTTTTCTGTCTGAGACAGCCTGTCTGTGTTCACCAAGGCTGACCTATTTAAATCAAACGCTCAGTACTGCGCCACCGCCATGTCCCCCAGAGCCATGCATCCAGAACGAGTGTGCAGCCAGACAGTGTGCAGTGCAGCCGAGTTGCAAATTAAAACCATCCAGATATGGCCAGCAGCAGCTGCATGGATTGATGCCGGCGGTAAGGGTGATTTGTAATTTGGTTTGAGTTATGTTGATGGTGGGTGTGGTATTTGTCACATCTTTTCTGAGGCCAACCAGCACCGACGGAATGCAGTTTCTGTACAGTACACTCTCATAAAAATAGCTAATTAGTACCAGAAAAGGGTTCTTCATTTTGTCACTGTAGGCCCTAGGGCAGTGGTCACACATACATTTACTTTGTTTACAATGTTAAGTTTTATATTTTGGGTTCCGATGGGGGTACGACAGTTGAACTTAGCTAACGCTGCATTTATTTTTAAGTTATATTCTTCAAGAATCAATGGGTATATATCAATTTATGTATCCAAAAATGGAGGTAGCAACTGCTGATTTCCCCTTTTAATGAGAATGCGGTGGCCATCTTGGCCCAACTTCGAGCCGGAATGGCAGAAACAGAACAAAGCCATTGGGAAAAAGAATGGAAATGAGATAACGGGGAAACATAACTTACTCCCCTCCGTCCCGTGCCCCTTCATCCAAAGTACCTGAACACAGACCCTCTTTGCAAACAGCTCTTACAAAGTCACCAGAAGCAACAAAAAATCAATGGGCTGGATACCTTTTCTGAGTCAAAATGCAAGCCGAGATCTACCGCTCAGAATTGTTTTCAACATGACTTAAAAAACAAACCTATGCAACATTAACCTATTAAAACAGTACTATAGCAATGATGTTTGTGCAGTTGGCTATAGGCCCAATACATGATCACTGCATATTGGCTTCGCTTGAATTCCCTGCCAATGCATTGTTTTCCGGATCATTAAATCAAAAATATAATAATAATCAGAAAAGATCAGTGAAAGTACAGTAAGTTACTAGCAGTTACTGGCTATTAAGTTACTGGGAATTTTACAATAACTACCAGGCAACTAACTGCCATTAAGTTACTGTGAAATGCACAATAACCTCTTAAAACTGAATATCTTTGTTGTCACATGTTCTTACATAGATTGCAGAACTGACTGTGTTAAAAGAGGTGCTCAACCTTTGACAAGATCAACCACTCAAACTGGTACAACACTTCCACTGACGGTTGGAACAAATACACAAAATTCAGTAGCTTGTTATTGTTTACCATACTTTCACTGCAACCAGTAGCCTACCTTACAGAAAAATCACATGATTTCACATGAAATTTCAAATGTGAAATCATGTGTTTTTGGAACACTTCACATGTGACCACGTTTTCACATGTAGTTTCATGTTGTCACATGTTATTACATTAACTTCACATAAGTACCATAAGGGCTGTAGAGTACCATCAAATTACAGGAATGTTTTAACAGTGTAGCATAAAGGAAAACATGGTGTAGAGGGAAAGAACAAGCTGGTTCTTCACAACCATCACAGCAGTAAATAACCCTTCTGATATGCTAAATAAAATGGTTACACATCATGCTCACCCCTGACCATAGAACCCATCAATAACCTTTTTTTGAGAGTGTACCTTTTGATGTAATAGTCCATACTGTCAGACTCAGACGGTGCATGTTGAGCAACAATAGGTTTTGCATAATTTTAATGAGCATCTTTGGGTCTCAAGCACATGCAGCATCAGATCTGGATTGGGGAACCAACGTCAGTCCTGTCTGACCCGTTTGTTTCCAGTTCATTTCACCCCATTTCCTCCCCAATGTCCCATTTTGGCATGGTGAATTAACCCAGATACTTTAATCATAGAATCAATCAGTTTATTTCGTATACCTTACACTGATGTTGTCTCTTCAGTTTTTCTAGATGTGGGTTATTTGGTAACCCAGTGCTGTGTAAATATTGGACAGAACACACGCTGGGTTATTTTGACCCAGCCATTTGGGTTCTGTGAATAACCCAACATGTTGGGTTGTTGGGATTATCCAAACAGGTTAATTTAACCATCAATTGGGTTTTTATTCACTTTCAGGCTGGGTCTTTTTTAATGTAATCCATAGGTTATTTTCAGGAGGTGTGGCTTATTAGGGGTGTGGCTTCTGTTATTTTTGGCCACCCGTGAAAGTAAATGTAATTCCTGTTGATCATGTTATGTTTGTATACTACAAATTTCTACTTTCCTTTTAATATTTTGTCACATTACATATTCTACTACAATATGTAAATAATAATGTTATTTAAAAAATTACAAAGTGATTACTATCCCAACATTGGGATAAGCATAGGCTCTTAACTCATACACTTGTGTAAGCCTCATTAAACTACAAAAGTGTTCAACCTTAACAGTTGATAACAATACAACAGAACAGATGTGCTGGAATGACATTTACTCTCACGGGAGCCCAAAAAACATCCTGAAAGCCATGCCCCAACTAAGCCACTCCTCCAGTCTTCTGATCTGACCCACTGTGTCATGCATCAACAACCCAACCTTGCTCTTTTTAAAGAAAACAACCCAACTAAGTGACTCAATGCCTACAACCCAGCAGTTGGGTCATCCAAACAACACAGCGTTTTTTTGGAGTGTATCCTGGACTGGGAACAGTCTGATAAAAGGCCTCCTTCTGAACCTGGGTTGCGTCCCAAATAGCACCCTATTCCCTACATAGTGCACTACTTTTGACCAGAGCCCAATGGGAATAGGGTTCCATTGGGACTCAACCCTGTCCTTGTTCTGTCTGCTCCCTCCTCCATCCAGCCTGGGCAGAATGGTGCTGAAGGATCAGGGCTAATGGGCTGCATAGCTTTATGCAGACTAGGCTACAGTACAGAGGGGGAGGGGAGACTTTCTGTAGCGAGAGGAGAGGGTTGCCAGTGTATATTCAGAATATTACCAATAATATTTTTCTTAGATGAGACACATGTCTGGGTCTGGTACGTTCATGATGGCTGACTGTCTATGATTCTGCATTTTCACTGTGGATCAGTGTACTGTACTGGGCTAACCCAGCAACACAGTGCTGCTCTGAGGTCCTGTAGGGGAGGGGTGGGACTGGACTGTACGGTTGCGTCCCATGGGACCTGGTCAAAAGTAGGGCACAATATAGGAATGGGCTGCACCCGACTTCTGAACTTTAGCCACGTCTCCTTCTATAGCTACTGTAGCTCTCCACTATGGGCTTTACCGTGGCCTATGCAGAGCCAGATATGCGGTTTCGCTCAACACCCATCAAGTTTTGGCTTGAAGTAGTTTACATTGGCACTAAACCAGCAGCTACTGTAACAGTTAAAATAAAGCGACTGCAATATTTTCACATTGTCCCAGTTTCCCATTGGCTCCAGTTTAAGTCCCTACCTGCAACGGAAAGGTAGGACAAGTGGTTGCTATGGTGACAGCAAACAGGAAATGCCCTCAGGTATTGTCCAGAAGCCTTCCTGCAGTGTGTTGAGTGTTGGTGCCCGCCTAAGGCTGCAAGGAAACTCAGCTCATTGTGAGGCTGCGGACAGAGTCTCCATCCACTCTCACAATGTTCCCTTTCAGTGCAAGGGGGCAACTGCCAAGGAGCTCAACCGTAAATGCTCTCTGGATAAAGATGCTTTGTTCCAAATAACTCCCGTGGCAACCAAGGTCTTATTCTAAACTAGTCCCAAATCTGTCATATGTCAGGTCCTGAAACCACCCCAGGAATGATGATTTGCTGGACTTTTATACTGGGTATCAATGCATGCAATCATTCACCTGTTAATAGTATTAGGCCTATGCTAACTCTGCATAGAATGATACTTTTCCTGCATATCATCAAGCTTTTTTTCTAATGGAGTTTGATAATATATATTCTATTACTATCCTACTACCTATGACTACTTTATGCTAATATATAATATTATATTACTATGCAAGTATTTTCTGTGCGACATGAATTCTAGTTTGTACCAGTCTGACTATTACAAATCTGCTGCTACAGACTTTATTCCATACACTTCTTCCTGCACCCCAACTGTGACAATAACATGAAGGAGTTTGTGTGTACTCTAACATCCTGTGTATGTGAAGGGAGCACCATACTTTAAAACAAGTGTCAGCACTTTCTGGAAGACATCTTTTATGTTCCCCCTATTTCTCATTTTCTGACACCTTTTCTCTCTTTCTCCTTTCCTTCTCATTGTTGCCTTTCTCTAGTGAATGCTTGGAGAATGTAGACAAAGCGGGTGTATTGAGAGACTGGCTCTGGCCAGACTGTGTATGGATTTTTCCCGTTTCTTTGATCAGTTTATTGTTACAGTGCTACAACGGCACTTTGAGCAGCGCTGTCAAGTAAAATCAGTCGTTATTCAGCGAGTTGGCATTGGCGTCTCGGAATCACATTTAGTTTATGGCTGCATACTGGAAGCCATGACTTTTATAGTTGTGAATAGATTACGATAGATTTGGAACAATTTAATTCTAGCCTGTTCAATTTGAAATATTTATCCACCAGATATAGCCTGTTGGATATGTTCTATGTTTAGACTGGGATTTTGACAATGTCGTCATTGATGACCCCTCGCAGTATAACTAATGACGATTAATTGATTAAACTGTGCTGCAGTATGCTCAACATGGTCTTCTGTGTGCTCAGTGTCTCTCGCTAGTGTTTACACAAGAATAGAGTGGTGAGGAAACCGTGTCCGGAAGCGACTTCACCATTCATTTTCTGGAATCAAGTTCTCAAACGTCGTTTTAAGCTTTGTTTTAATATTGACAGTTGCAGCTGATTTCAGGATTGTAATATTGATTCGCTCTCCTTATATATATGTGTCATTCTTATGTATTCGTTGCAGTCTCTGAATTGTTTTAAGCAAACTTTTTTTCCCCGCCAGCTCCTGATATAGGGCATAAAAACGACCTGAGTTAGACTAGTGCGCATGTGTACTCAGCTATATCCTGTTTCCGAGCTGTTTTCATATTCGCTTTTTTTTGGTCTATTTCTAAGTTGCACCCGCGGCCGCCATGGCATTTCTCATAAAGAAATATTTCACTGCGACCTGCTGCTGATTGTCAGGCAGTGAAAGCAGGCTGTTGCTGAGTGATTGGTGGGGAGTTCCGGGGGGGCGGTTTGTGTGTGTTGAGAGAGCACGAGCACTATAGCTATTGGCTGAGGCACTTAAACTAGAGGGAGCATTATCGTGGTGACTACTTTATACCAGTTGTTGGTTGGTTATTTAGAGAGTCAGTCGTTATGGAGACGTCTATTTCCAACTGGAAACTACGTTGGGGCGTTACATAAATTCGCTCGGAGGTGGTTTAAACTGCATTCTAATGTTGACTTTGCTTAAAGAAAACGGTATCAAGCGAAGTTTTTTTTAAATGTATGCTCAGTTATTGGGTCTCGGGGGCTGCCCGAGTGGAAATTTGAAATGGAAGTTATGGAACTCCCTTGCGCGGTTCTTTCAATGGGGAAAAGTCCTCAATGGCCAGGTCGCAGTTGTAAATGAGAAGTTGTTCTCAACTTGCCTACCTGGTTAAATGAAACTGACATTAAATGTGGATAAATTATACATTTGCCTCTGGCCATCAAGTAGCCTATTAATGTATATGCCATTGTAGGCTAAACAGTTATATTTTTCTTTCGTCAGACCAGAGGACATTTATCCAAAAAGTACGATCTTTGTCCCCATGTGCAGTTGCAAACCGTAATCTGGCTTTTTTTATGGTGGTTTTGGAGCAGTGGTTTCTTCCTTGCTGAGCGGCCTTTCAGGTTATGTTCATATAGGACTCGTTTCACTGTGGATATAGATACGTTTGTAACTGTTTCCCCCAGCATCTTTACAAGGTCCTTTGCTGTTGTTTTGGGATTGATTTGCACTTATCGCACCAAAGTACGTTCATCTCTATGAGACAATGCGTCTCCTTCCTGAGCGGTATGACGGCTGCGTGGTTCCATGGTGTTTATTCTTGCGTACTATTGTTTGTACAGATGAACGTGGTACCTTCAGGCGTTTGGAAATTGCTCCCAAGGATGAACCAGACTTGTGGAGGTCTACAATTATTTTTCTGAGGTCTTGGCTGATTTCTTTAGATTTTTCCCATGATGTCAAGCAAAGAGGCACTGAGTTTGAAGTTAGGCCTTGAAATACATCCACAGGTACACCTCCAATTGACTCAAATGATGTCAATTAACCTATCAGAAACTTCTAAAGCCATGACATAATTTTCTGGAATTTTCCAAGCTATTTAAAGGCACAGTCAACTTAGTGTATGTAAACTTCTGACCCACTGGAATTGTGATACAGTGAAATAATCTGTCTGTAAACAATTGTTGGAAAAATGACTTGTGTCATGCACAAAGTAGATGTCCTAACCGACTTGCCAAAACTATAGTTTGTTAACAAGAAATTTGTGGAGTGGTTGAAAAATGAGTTTTAATGACTCCAGCCTATGTAACCTCAGACTTCAACTGTAGGTACGTGGTTGCAATCAGTGTCTTAACAGTGCAATTTGCCAAGGCAAGAAACTCTGAGCGTAGCCCTAGCCAGAAATCTGGCAGTGGCTTCTGATTAAATTCAATTTTCACAGAACCGCTTGTCGCAATTTAGATGAGACTCTCTTGTTCAGATATCAGTAAGTGGACTGGAGGCAGGGCATGAAAGAGATAACGAATCCAGTTGTTTGTGTTATCCGTTTTGGGAAAGTACCTGCATAATTGCTCACCTAGCTCACTCAGGTGCTTCGCTATATCTCATTTGACATTTTCCGTAAGCTTAAGTTCATTTGCACACAAAAAAATCATACAATGATGGAAAGATCTGTGTGTTGTCCTTGTTAATGCAGACAGAAAAGAGCTCCAACTTCTTAATCATAGCCTCAATTTTGTCCCGCACATTGAATATAGTTGAGTCCCTGTAATCCTAGATTCAGATCATTCAGGCAAGAAACAACATCACCCAGATAGGCCAGTCGTGTGAGAAACTCGTCATCATGCAAGCAGTCAGACAAGTGAAAATTATGGTCAGTAAAGAAAACTTTAAGCTCGTCTCTCAATTCAAAAAAACGTGTCAATAATTTGCCCCTTGATAACAAGTGCACTTCTGTATGTTGTAAAAGCGTTACATTGTTGCTGGCCATATCATTGCACAATGCAGAAAATACACAAGAGTTCAGGGGCCTTGTTTTAACAAAGTTAACAATTTTCACTGTAGTGTCCAAAGGGGGATGAATAACTTTGCAATACACTGTAAATGGAATAATACTCTTATTGCAATGTGGATGGCTTATGAAGAGCCTTTGTTTGTGCATAGTGTAGTCTATGGTGTTGCCAGGGAACAACACCCTCTTCGAAGAAGTAGGAGGTGAAGATCTCCCGCACACAGATTGCCTCTCTTGCTGCGTTGTTGGACCCCATCCTTGAAACATCCTTCAGAGCAGCAGACTTCTCCTCTGGCACATGGCGGCGAGCTGCAGATCCTCACCTGGTCCTCGTGTCCATCCTCATGAAGTTATGAAGTACACAGGTAGCCTTCACGCACCTTAATTCTGGGACTGCCTCCAGGAGGCCACTCCTAAGTAAAAAGCACACGACAGCCCGCTTGGAGTTTGCCAAAAGGCACCTAAAGGACTCTCAGACCATGAGAAACCAGATTCTCTGGTTTGATGAAACCAAGATTGAACTCTTTGGCCTGACTGCTAAGCGACACGTCTGGAGTAAACCTGGCACCATCCCTATGGAGCAAAGTACAGAGAGATCCTTGATGAAAACCTGCTCCAGAGCGCTCAGGACCTCAGACTGGGGCGAAGGTTCACCTTCCAACAGGACAATGACCCTAAGCACACAGCCAATACAGCGCAGGAGTGGCTTCAGGACAAGTCTCTGAATGTCCTTGAGTGGCCCAGCCAGAGCCCGAACTTGAACCTGATCAAACATCTCTGGAGAGACCAGAAAATAGCTGTGCAGCGTTGTGCCTCATCCAACCTGACAGAGCTTGAGAGAATCTGCAGAGAAGAATGGGAGAAACTCCCCAAATACAGGTGTGCCAAGCTTGTAGCGTCATACCCAAGACGACTCGAGGCTGTAATTGCTGCCAAAGGTGCTTCAACAAAGTACTGAGTAAAGGTTCTGAATACTTATTTAAATGTCATATTTCATTATCATTATGGCTTATTGTGTTTCTTTGTCATTATGGCTTATTGTGTGTAGACTGATGAAAAAAAACACAATTTAATCCATTTTAGAATAAGGCTGTAACGTAACAAAATGTGGGAAAAGTCAAGGGGTCCGAATACTTTCCGAATGCATTGTATTTGTTGATTTAAATCTGACTTTCTTAATATAATGAGTAATCCAGGAATGTCATAAGTTTATTGACACAAGAAAACTCAAGAAAATATCAACTTTGCAGATCGCAGTTATTACAATGAATGGCTAAATTACTTCCGGACACTAAGGGTCCGCGGAGCTCCTCCTCACCACTCTATTGTGTCTGTGTGCCCATTCAATCAGACGGATACTGTAGGAATGGTGGTTCGGGTTTAGGAATGATAATTCCCTGGGCTCCTTCATCGTTGCACTAAAGGGTCAATCTGGGATTCAATTTCAACTCATTTCAAAGTCCAAAAATGGATGTTCCCTTTATTTAAATGTCAAAAAGGAGAACGAGTGTGGAAATAGATTATTCATGACTGGGTCTAGTATATTTCCACATATTCCTACATCGCACTGCATCACAGTCAGTGAGGGTGGGGTCCTTTTTCATTTAAGCAGACTGAGTCTATTCCCCTCCTAGACAGGGGTGTCTGCTCACCAGTATGTGCCTCCCCTGCTGGCAATTGATAGTACTTTTGCTCCCTGCTAGCACTTACCCCAGGTTAGCCCCCCTCTCCCCCCTATTTGCAACAGAATGGGATATGACCATTTTGGTGAAATTGGTAGGCCTATTGGTGAGGAAGACAGCGGGGGTCCAGCAAGGGGTACTCCTGCACACAAGCCGACGATGCCTTTTCCTGAACTGTTGGATCTCTTTGTTATCTTTTGACGAAACAAGGACACCGTTTCTCTCTGGCTCTGCTTGTTTCAAGGTCTATTTATTTGGTGCTTGCTTGACCTTACACCAGAACAGATTCATATTTGTATTATATTATTTTAGATTAGATTATTTTAGATTGTTCTATTCTACTGTATATCTAGTTAGAAATGAAAAGTGATGCATAATATAAATAACATAATCACTACAACACAGATTTTTCATGCGCAAGAAAAATACATCCATCTTTTAAGGGGACGAAGAATGGAGTCAACCGTAAGACCACAATATCTATGGGGCTTTGCAGCACATACTGTGTTCTGTAGATCACAATGACAAGAGGCACTTCACCCATCTCAACAGTAGGTGTCGCCACCAACAAGGGAAAAACACGTTTTATAACGGGGACAGAGCACACTGCCCAATAGATGGATTACATTTATTGAATGGCTCAAAGACCAAACAATAACTGGAAAAGATAAAGATTTTTTTTTTAGATCATTTGAAACCATTAGCTCCACACGCCCTTTAATTTGACCTATCCTATGATTCTGTTTGCTATTATTTTGAACATGTTTCTCAGTTTCCTCTAGCTAGTTAAATTATGAATTTGCGCTGGGTGCCACTTCTCCCTCATTAGGGGTCAGAGTCACTCCAGGGGAAGTTGAGGAATCGTGACCTTTGACCTAGACGTTTACAGGCCCACATACCAGCTGGCCCTTGGCTACAATAACTGAACAGTACTGCTGTCACTTGTTCGAGAAAGTCTCCCTCGCTTGCCAGAGCACTCAAGTCCAAGCTCAGAGTGGAGAATGTAGGGAAGTGGGAACTCGATTACCCTCAATACAGACAGTATTCCCTTCCCCCGGTGCTGTCCCATGTACCCCCCTCTGCCATTTCAATAGAAACACCTTGTATCAAATCCATTTTGGAGGAGATATACCACAGAGAGCATTGGGGTAGACATATGTCTATTTTTCTGCCGTCAGGTTTTTGATCCGTTTTTGATCCGTTTTGAATTAGAGATTTGTTGGAATTGTTCCAATCCTTGTCCCGTGTGGCTGAGTTGGTAGAACGTGGCGCTTGCAATGCCAGGGTTGTGTGTTGCATTCCCATGGGAGACCAGTATGGCAACAACAAAACAAATAAAAATGTATGTAAGTTGCTCTGGATATTGTTCCATCCTATCTCTAACCCGCCAGTGCCACTACCATTTCTCACCCAGGCCACATATTACAGAGCTGCTGGTGACAATCCTAACAACTGGCATGTGTCATAAGCCTTTGATCCTGCCCAACTTCACAACCCTTTGTCATTTAAATCAACTCATTAATATTTCACTCCCTTGTTTGGTCAGTCAGAGGAAGGAGAGAGAGAGGGGGAGGAGGATTCTGTGAATCAGTATAATGACCGGCGGCCATGTCTGCAACAGACAGGTCTCTCTCCACGATTTAGTAACCCGACCAATAGGCAGACTGCCTCGCTCTCCCTTTCTCTCTGAGGTCCCAAAAAACACATGCAGTCACACCCACGTGCATGCAGACACAGCAGGTTGACGTTTATTGGGATGAATCTTGCCCTGGAGGCAGAACTGAGCGATTTCTGCTAGATGGGCCAGCTTAAAAATTCATGAAAACAAACATTATATATTTCTTGCCTTAATTTAATGTCAGCATTCAAATATAATCAAATTGTATTGGTCACATACACATGGTTAGCAGATGTTATTGTGAGTGTAGCGAAACGCTTGCATTAGCGTTAGCAGTGTGGTTAATGTTTGGGTTCAAATAAAATTTTATTTGTCACGTGCCGAAATAGAACAGGTTTAGACCTTACAGTGAAATGCTTACTTACAAGGTTAGGTTTAGGTTTAAAATCTGATTTAAGGACTTTGTGGCTGTGCCAGCTAGTGACCACTAGCTAAATCCTGTATGGACATGCGTCATATTGCAATTGCATGGGTCCTCACATCATCACAGCCTCATGGGGGGGAAAAACAGCATAATGTTGGGAGTTAGTATTGAGAATAGTAGAATACACAAGGTTGCAATTTAGAAACTTGGTAAATATGATAGGCTGTACAGCGTGATAGAAGTGTATGTAGATGGCAAATTTCTTTTCAGCTACATTTGATCCTGTTACTTGGGAGACACAGCGATTTAAGTTTGATACTGCACTCTGAGTAGTAATATACAGTGTGGCCCCTTTAAGAGCAGTTTTCCTCTTGTTAGGTCAGTCACTTACAGTTACTCAATTAGCCCTACCCACTGGGCACAGACGTCAATTCAACGTCTTTTCCGTGTTGGTTCAGCCTAATTTCCTTGAAATAACGTGAAAACTACGTACTACCCTGCATCCCACTACTGGCTTGCTTCTAAAGCTGAACAGGGTTGGTTCTGGTCAGTCGCTGGATGTGAGACCAGATGCTTCTGGAAGTGTTGTTGGAGGGCCAGTAGGAGGCACTCTGGTCCCCAAAAAAGATCCCAATGCCCCAGAGCAGTGATTGTGGACATTGCCCTGTGTAAGGTGCTGTCTTTTGGATGGGACGTTAAACTGGTGTCCTGACTCTCTGTGGTCACTAAAGATCCCATGGCACTTATTGTAAGAGTAGGGGTGTTAACCCCGGTGTCCTGGCTAAATTCCCAACCTGGCCCTCATACCATCATGGCAACCTCATTGTCTAGGGGAGTGGTATTAAAACTTTTTCAGTGGGGATCCCATTTTTTCCACCAGAATTTTTGGGGACCCCGTTTATTCGCAAGAATTTCTTGCGATCCCACCCCAAATCTAATGACAACCTTAAAATCTGTCCATTTAGATTTTAAACAAATAACCTTCAATTCATTGCATTTTCATCTCTTACCAAAATGAAAAGAAACCAATAAATACATTTCCTCAATAAAATTGTGTTCTTCAAATGACCTTTCTCAAAAAACGTTTCTATATCGTCCCATACAATAATCGTAATTATTTTCCCTGCAGTTCTCCCCGACTTTGAAACACGGGTCTAAGGGCAACTTCACCCTACAACTAATGAAGCGTGGAGGGGAAGAACCCCTAGACCATTCTGAATGCCTCTCTGACAATGCCAGGCTAAGCCAGATATGGGATACGTCCCAAATAGCGCCCTATTCCCTATGTAGTGCATTACTTTTAGCCAGGTCAAAAGAAGAGCACGATATAGGGAATAGGGTGCCATTTGGGACATGATCATTGAAGGTGTTCTGAAGGAGGCCCTCTCCAGTTGTGAAGTGGGCTTTGGAGGAGATTAGTTGGCTCATTAGACACAGTGTTGCACACAGTTGTGTCCAACCAGGAACTGTTCTCTGAATGTTTGCCTCGCTGACCAATGACAGTACTATGCCATATAAATATGATAGGCTGTAAATCGTGATAGAAGTGTATGTAGATGGCAAATTTATTTTCAGCTACATTTGATCCTGTTACTTGAGAGACACGGCGATTTAGGTTTGATACTGCACTCTGTTTGAGTAGTAATATACAGTGTGGCCCCTTTTAAGAGCCGCTTGTCCTTTTTTGAGAATGAGTTGTGTGCTGTGCTGAAGGGGCTGACCATGGCCTCTGGGTTCGTCACTAGGAGGTGGGAATGTCTGAGGCTAATCTCCCCAGTCCCCTTGCTCAAACAACCAGGCACAGGCAGCCAGTCACACCGCATGCCCTTATCTACCAATGGAATGGAATGCAACAGCTGTGGCAGGGGGCTGCCAGGGGTGGGCCGCCTCAAACCCCCCTGCCGGGGCCCCCACTCCCCCTCTCCGCAGGGCTTCTACTCTTGAAAGGCAGATCAACTAAAAAGTGTGCTCTGAGACAGAGTGAACGCCTCGGCAGGGCTGCACGGCAAAAACAGAGGGAGAGAGAGGGGGAGAGGGTTTTAGAGAGAACGAAGGAGAGCGAGAGAGAGAGAGTCAGGGACGGCGCTAGAAAAGGAGAGCACAAAGAGGTGGAAAGTGAAGCAAGGGAGGGGATTTGAAAGCTCGGGTGAAGGGGAAGAGGGGGAGAGAGAAAGACAAAAGAAAGAGAGGGAGACGTAGTAGAAG
Source organism: Salvelinus namaycush (assembly GCF_016432855.1). NCBI lineage: Eukaryota > Metazoa > Chordata > Actinopteri > Salmoniformes > Salmonidae > Salvelinus > Salvelinus namaycush. Next base: position 1,828,072 of record NC_052339.1, on the reverse strand, counting down.
CAGGGGAAAGCGAGGGGACGGCGCAAATGGCTACGGAGGAGACGGCGGGGGGAGCGCGCAAAGCCACCAAGAGCAAACTGTTTGAGTTCCTGGTCCATGGAGTGGTGAGTATCTGTCATTGAGACAGAGAGAGCCGGACCCTGGCGTGTGTGTGTATATGTGACTATTCAAGCGTGTTTGAGAGAGAGCATGGGCGCATAGGCAATCTGAGAGAGATAGCTGTCCATGTGAAGGTTATATCCAGCCCTCTGGATCCCACACTGTTTTCTTTTTAAAGAAGAGAGGGAAGGAGTAGAGAGCGGAGGGGGACAGCCATTTGAAATGCAAAAAAAAAGAGAGAGAAGGAAGGAGAGAGAGAGAGACAGAGAGATGCTAGCAGCAGTCAACCCCCTGGCTACCAGAGCACACTGAGCATGCTTGGAGTCAGCGAGTGAGTGGGGGGAAGCAACCAGCTCACTCAAAACACAGTCTCAGAGCGGTCGTAAGATAAGCACGCTGCTATGATCATTTGAACATATACATGTAGGGTCATGTGGATAATGTTTCAATGAATGTTATTGGAGCATGCTTCAATGTTTGAAATGCAGGAAATTTAGCTTATTTAAAATAAATAGTAATGGGTGAATTTCACATGTTTTGGGGAAAGGGGAAGGTCTGTCACTGCTGTCATAACATATGCAGCATTAACTGACCTGGGAATACAATAGTGCCTATGATAAGCACAATGCTGTGATTGTGGAGTTATGGATGTGTGTGCGTGTATTATGGATGTGTGTGTGTGTTGTGTGTGTATTATGGATGTGTGTGTGTGTGTGTTATGGATGTGTGTGTGTGTGTTATGGATGTGTGTGTGTGTGTGTTATGGATGTGTGTTATGGATGGATGTGTGTGTGTGTTATGGATGTGTGTTATGGATGTGTGTTTTGTTCAGACTGGCAGGTAAAACCCAAAGCCCTGAGGCTTTAATAGAGACCACTGTCAATGTGTTTCATTGTCTAGTCCACAAAGTCTTTGCAAATCATTACCCGTCTATTAAAAGTCAGAAGGAATATGAATATACACATCCAGATCACATTCATTGTATTGGCCCGTTCATGTACTACAAGATTAAGTTCATTAAGCATAAGTGCACCCTTATCAGGGCTGTGTAGCACAGCATACCCACTATGCACGCTCTGGTTGAATCAACATTGTTCCTGTGTTATTTCAATGAAATTACGTTGAATTGACGTCTGCCCAGTGGGCAGAGACTGAAGTGAAACAATGAGCAGAGGTGATGATGAGCCAGATGAGTGTGTCTTCTCAAAAGACCAGTTAACCTTGATCTCTCTCTCTATCTCTATATATATATATATATCCCAGGCCAAATATTTTCCTTCATTCCTGAACTGCCCCTTCTCTCGGTAGAATCGTCTTGATTATCATATTCACTTCAACGCCGGCGAGTTCTGAGACTCCGGCTCACTGTATAGACTGCAGGAATCTTTAGTTTGTGGTGAGCAGTGACGTTTTACTCTGTTTCACTCCCAGTTGAGTTAAAAACCAGGGTGCGTCCCAAAATGTTCTCTCTGCAGTCCAATAGGGCGTTGGTAAATAGTAGTGCACTATAAAGGGAATAAGGTGCCATTTGAGACTAATCCCTATGAATATTTACTACAGTAGGCTAAGACAACACAACTCCCCCTCTGGAGATAGGACATCTGAAAGACCAGCCACATTCCTTCACACACACACCTACTGTTGCACTTATGTGGAGCTGTGAAGGTCCTGGTGTTCCAGCCTCCTGCAGGACTCTTTCCACGCGTGGTGTTTCAGTCCGTGGGGGAGAGGTCTCTTGGAGATGGCCCGGTCTTGGAGGCCTGTTGGGTGGGCGCCACTGGGCGACCCTGAGTCTCTCTCTCCCTCTCTCTTTCTTTTAATTTTCAATTCAAAGGGCTTTATTGGCATGGGAAACAATGTTTACATTGCCAAAGCCAGTGAAATAGATAATAAACAAAAAATGAAATAAAACAATAATAAAAAAATTGACAGTATACATTACACTCACAAAAGCTTCAAATGAATAGACATTTCAAATGTCATAGTATGACTACGTACAGAGCGTGTGTGTATATGTGTGTGACTGCTATCATGAACTTTGCCATGCCCCTTAAAAGATTCTGTTACGGAGCTTCTCCAATCACATTTTTAGCCCTATGTGGGTTAAATACACTGTGGCCTCTCCAAACCCCTTCAACCTTCCTACAGACGCCATCAAAGGTCGTCTCAGATATCCAACCACATGGCATATTAAATTGCTGGCTGGCTGGCAGGCAGAGTTGTGAGAGACGGGGAAAAGTGGAGGACAGAAATCAGATATGGGCTGCTGTTGGCATGGATTTGTAAGGATTTGGGAAGACAATACTGCAGAGGAGGACCACCCAATAGGGCACAGCCAATAGGGCACATCCAATCAGCCAATAGGGCACATCCAATCAGCCAATAGGGCACATCCAATCGGTCAATCATTCCTTTTCTATACTTTACAGGATCCCAGTTAGTTAACCCATTATTTGCCCACTATAGTATTACCACTCCTTCAATCAGGTCTCTCCCCTATCCTCTCCCAGTCCCCTGCATTCAGTTGTGCAACTGACTAGGTGTCCCCTTTCCCTCTACCTTGGGTGGCCACACAGCACGGTGGGGTCTGGCCACACGCCCAGTCTAGGGGAAACGCTCCACCCTCCTGCCGAGATAGGAAGTGGACAGTGTGGAGGAAGAAGAGCCAGGGTCTTCTTGTCAAGGTAACCAAAGAAAGAGACCAGCCAGCAGCACCCAGACCCCAACAGGGCTGTTAAAGTTAGAGCCACTTTCTCTCTGCCCAGGCCCCAGAGAAACCACACAGCTGCCTCTCCGCCCGCCCGTAGCCAGCAGAGTGACAGCAGCACCTGTGCGACTGTGACTGGGAGAGGACATGGACTCCATTGCTCCACAGCCTTCTCTTCAACTCAGGGACCGACTAGCTGGCCTCCATTTTAATGGGATCAAATTGCAACCAACAGGCAGAACTTAATGCACAGCTGCATGTTACCGCTGGATTTCTTAAAACGTTACTAACGGGAGATAACATGCACCTGCGTGTTGAAACCAAAAAACCCACAGGAATAAACCAGCAGATCAGTTGCTCTTCCGTTGTTGCTGTGTCAAACGATTTAGATACCAGACAGCTGCATCTAGCTTCTCAACTCCTGACCCCAATGAAATATTGACCTATCAGGAACATTGAAAATACCAAGACTGGTATAAATCAAAAATATTTATTGTAAGAATATAGACCCAGTATAGTACAGCACTGTACTGAACTGTACTCTGTAGTGGGCAGTAAGATTTGATGTGTATATACAGTTGAAGTTGGAAGTTTACATACACTTAGGTTGGAGTCATTAAAACTGAGTACACCCCTAAGTGAAAATGACCAAATTGGGCCCAAAGTGTCAATATTTTGTGTGGCCACCATCATTTTCCAGCACTGCCTTAACCCTCTTGGGCATGGAGTTCACCAGAGCTTCACAGGTTGCCACTGGAGTCCTCTTCCACTCCTCCATGACGACATCACAGAGCTGGTGGATGTTAGAGACCTTGCACTCCTCCACCTTCCGTTTGAGGATGTCCCACAGATGCTCAATAGGGTTTAGGTCTGGAGACATGCTTGGCCAGTCCATCACCTTTACCCTCAGCTTCTTTAGCAAGGCAGTGGTCGTCTTGGAGGTGTGTTTGGGGTCGTTATCATGTTGGAATATTGCCCTGCGGCCCAGTCTCCGAAGGGAGGGGATCATGCTCTGCTTCAGTATGTCACAGTACATGTTGGCATTCATGGTTCCCTCAGTGAACTGTAGCTCCCCAGTGCCGGCAGCACTCATGCAGCCCCAGACCATGACACTCCCACCACCATGCTTGACTGTATGCAAGACACACTTGTCTTTGTACTCCTCACCTGGTTGCCGCCACACACGCTTGACATCATCTGAACCAAATAAGTTTATCTTGGTCTCATCAGACCACAGGACATGGTTCCAGTAATCCATGTCCTTAGTCTGCTTGTCTTCAGCAAACTGTTTGCGGGCTTTCTTGTGCATCATCTTTAGAAGAGGCTTCCTTCTGGGACGACAGCCATGAAGACCAATTTGATGCATTGTATGGCGTATGGTCTGAGCACTGACAGGCTGACCCCTCACCCCTTCAACCTCTGCAGCAATGCTGGCAGCACTTGTTGTGGTTTTTTCTATTTCCCAAAGACAACCTCTGGATATGACGCTGAGCACGTGCACTCAACTTCTTTGGTCGACCATGGCGAGGCCTGTTCTGAGTGGAACCTGTCCAGTTAAACCGCTGTATGGTCTTGGCCACCGTGCTGCAGCTCAGTTTCAGGGTCTTGGCAATCTTCTTATAGCCCAGGCCATCTTTATGTAGAGCAACAATTATTTTTTTCAGATCCTCAGAGTTCTTTGCCATGAGGTGCCATGTTGAACTTCCAGTGACCAGTCAGTATGAGAGAGTGTGTGAGCGATGACACCAAATTTAACACCCCTGCTCCCCATTCACACCTGAGACCTTGTAACACTAACGAGTCACATGACACCGGGGAGGGAAATGGCTAATTGGGCCCAATTTGGACATTTTCACTTCGGGGTGTACTCACTTTTGTTGCCAGCGGTTTAGACATTAATGGCTGTGTGAGTTATTTTGAGGGGACAGCAAATTTACACTGTTATACAAGCTGTACGCTCACTACTTTACATTGTAGCAAAGTGTCATTTCTTCAGTGTTGCCACATGAAAAGATAAACTCAAATATTTACAAAAATGTGAGGGGTGTACTCACTTTTGTGATATACTGTATATCTATATGATATCCAATTGGTAGTTACAGTCTTGTCCCATCGCTGCAACTCCCATGCGGACTCGGGAGAGGTGAAGGTCGAGAGCCATACGTCCTCTGAAACACGACCCTGCCAAGCCACACTGCTCGCTTAACCTGGAAGCCAGCCGCACCAATGTGTCGGCGGAAACACGGTATAACTGGCGACCAAAGTCAACGTATATACACCCGGCCCGCCACAAGGAGTCACTAGAGCGCGATGGGACAAGGACATCCCGGCCGGCCAAACCCTCCCCTAACCCGGACGACGCTGGGCCAATTGCCTCATGGGTCTCCCGGTCGCGGCCAGCTCGAACACAGCACGGGATCAAACCCGGATCTGTAGTGACGCCTCTAGCACTATGATGCAGCGTCTTAGACCGCTGTGCCACTCTGCAGACCACATACTGTATGTTTTTAAGACAAGTTTTTATTAAATGGGGAAAATAAATAGAAAATACCAACACAAGCTTCACATGAATACAATGTGCGGAGTATATTGCCACAGTAGATTCTCTAGTAAACGAGGAAATATGTAATTTCAGTTATACAGATTGATTGTCAAATAGTTAAATCTGTGCTTATCCAGCTCAAATATTAGATTTACTGAAGATAATACTCACCAGAGGTCTAAATAGTTTTAAGAAATGTTGGCAGCAACCAGGACTCCAATTTAAAGACAGTCGAAATTCTGTTTTTCCTGTGTTTAATATATTGTACAACAGCTGATCTATTACGGCAAGGTACTTAATTGTTAACCAGAAATGATTTGATATTGATATAAAAACTGCTGCATTGGGCCTTTAACACCGACATCGGCTTTAGGGAACGGTAAAAGGGTTGCCAATAGTGGTTGTAATTGAGATCAGCTGTGCGGGTGATCTTAGCGCATATTGATGGTTTAATCAGAGATCACCTTGTGTTGAGAGGGTGCTCAATGTTGGTTGCAATTGATTCATGAAATGTAAAGCCAGAGACGGTGGCATTGTTGTGGCTATTGGTGTTATTCGAGTACTTCAAGCATAGAATATATTTTACAGATCCTATAGGGCTATTCCCTATTGCCATTTGTTCCTCATGTTACGCTGGTCGTAAAATGGCTGTTTCTGCGGCTGTTTTCCCATGTGGGCCTTGTTCCATCGCAAATGGCACCATATTCCCTTTATAGTGCACTACTTTTTACCAGAGCACCATATGTTTGACCGTCCTGTGAGCTCTCTGACTGGGAGAGACATCTGCAGCCCCAGAGTGGAAACAGCGGTGACCCCTAGGCTACAGTAGTGACTGACACAAACTGCACCTAACGTCTCCCACGACTCTATTTCACACAGTCACTTAACCAAAGGACTAGTGCAGATAAGATGGAGTTAATAAACGGATTGCTGTCGATGATTAATAGTGTTTGGGTTTGTGTGTGTCTGTGTGCTTTTAAGCGATTTGTAGATGTGCATACAGTATGTTAGCTCCCAATACTCCCCAACTCGGTTTATCTTGATTTCACAACAGTTTAGAGTCGATTGGAAAAACCCACACAATGGAAAATGTCAAAGCACTAGCTTAAAACATGGGTGACGCAAGGTCATCCCAGAGATCTTATTTGGCAGAGCAGTATAACCTGTTACTGTGTTCTGTCTGTTTATTGGGAGATTCTCTATAGGTTTTGCTTACTCCTCCGTCCTCTTCTCGCCTCCTTTTGGAAAAACATCAAAGGTAATCGAGGAGAGGGAGCAGAAATGTGGCAACGAATGAAATTAGAGTCTCCTTGTCCACTAGCACGTCGTCAGGCAAATTACTTTTGCAGAGGAGGAATCCCAAAATGTATGTGTAAAGTGGTAAAAAGTAATGTCGCCAGCTGTTGCAGACATCTTATAGATAAAACGATAAGTAGCGTAACGTTTTTCAACGTGTGCATGCTTTTCCCCTTGACAAAACAACAGATGATTCAAAGGGGGTATGGCAGATATTAAAACTCTTCCACAAAGGACTCAGGTAGGATACACATGACTATCCTCTACGAAAGGGGGATATCAAGGAGGGGGGGACACTTTTTTGGGGGGGGGGGGGGGGGTTTGCCTACCAAAGAATAGACACTATCCTCAACCACTTATCGGTTTCCGAGTCATGGAGGAGAGAGGACGGAGGAGTCGAGGAGATGACGGTCTTTTGACTAAATGAGAATCTCCCTGAGTTCACGGGAGAACTGGGGAGGTGGTCAGTAATGTGGGGCTATTGTCACTCCATTTCCCACTCTGTGAGGTGCCACATTTCACAGCCATCAGGGAACCATAGTGCAGAACCACTTCCTGACTGATGAAAAGAGTTGGGCTTGCGCCCCAAATGGCACCATACTCCCTATATAATGCACTACTTTTGACCAGGGCCAATAAGGTTAAAAGTAGTTCATTTACAGGGAATGGGATGCCATTTGGGATGCAGCCTAGGAGGCTTTTAAACTCTCCTACCAAGGCCACTTTGATACTAAGTTGTAAAGGTGATTGTTTGCCAGATCACAGGGGTTCCTATCTCATCTATTTGTTATGAATAAAGGGTTATCGCAGGAGTCAAGACAGGGGGTGTATGTAGGAATAGGCTTTTAGCCTTGCTCAAATAATGGTCATGAAATAACCAAAATGACACAGTTCCTCCTTGTGGAGTGATTATTATACAATTTTATCCACACGTTAAAGCAAAATTGGCAAAGAGGACATTGTAACTAAGTACTTTTCCCTTTGTGGTTTTGTTGGATTTACCACTCTCAAATGGCATGTCAACGCTTTTAGGGAAAGTGCCGTATTAGGAAATGTTTCCCTCCCAAAAAAGTAATGATTGACTTTCTAATCTCATGGAGCATTGATGTCATAACAAAATCGAGATAGAGCTAAGTTTCTTTGTATTTACTCTTGTGCTTGTAGTACATTGAGTCCCAGGACTCTGGAACTCTCCTCTCATAGAGTACCACAGTTTCAGTCATAATACCCATAAAACCTAGCGGTCAAACGAGGAAATTGGGGCTTCCGGTGATGCAACTTAGGAAATGGCTGCCTAGTTTTTCGTACTGCACATCGGTTGGGAATTTCCCCCCCAAATTCAAGTATTTACTCCGAGCATTATAATAACTTACGCAAAATGGAAAAGGGGAAAACAGGAAAAGGTCGTGGAGCTACAACAACAGCCCGTAACAAGACAGCAGAAGATATAATCGTCGAAGAACCCGAAATGGCTAATGCTAGCGCAAATAAGATAGCAGCAGCAAAAGAACCCTCATTTCGTGAGGTGATGAAGGAGGAATTGCGCGAGGCGCTCACAGGCTTACGAGAGGAACTTCGAGAAGATGTAAGAAAATAACTGAGTTCAAGAAGGACATTAACCAGAAACTGGAAGAAAACAAATTAGAACTTCACAGCATATCTACAAGAATAGGGGACGCAGAACAGCGCATTGGGGAAACGGACACATGGAACTTCGCAGTCAAGGAAATACTTGAACAGTCACTGAAAAGCCAACATGCACTACAGGCAAAAGTGACAGAACTCGAATGTTTCTCACGTCGAAACAACATTAGACTTTATAACGTAGTAGAGGGCGCAGAAAAAGACTCTGCCCAACTTCGTGGAGGGTCTATTCAAGGACATACTTGACGACGACACTGACCAGGGAATCGAGAGAGCACACCGAGCTCTGGCCTCAAAACCCCCCAGCGGCGCCCCACCAAGATCCATAGTAATACGGTTCCTAAAATTCTCAGTCAAAGAGAAAGTTTTACATGCTACCTGGAAAAAACCTGTTAACTTCCAAGGCCAACGAGTGTTCTTTGATCATGACTACGCGGGAGAGATACTGAAAAGAAGGAAAGAATACACCCCCATTAAGAAAGCACTTAAAGAGAAGGGTATTCGCTTCCAAACACCATACCCGGCAAAAATGCGGGTATTTCTGAAAAAATGGCCCGGTTACATACGAGCATGCAGACGAGGCGGCTGAGGACCTGAAGTCAAGGGGCTTCCCAGTGGAGTATACCGCCAGGAGAAAGGCGACATCACCAGCGGAAAGACTCGAGCAGGCTCTCCCATGGATCGCTGTCAACAAGCAAGGTCATGGAGAAAGAGGGAAACCATCTCGGCGAGAGGACGTTCACATCCGAGAGAGACTCAGGCATTTCCAACGGGAAGATGAAAGACACTGAATCAGATTTAACAGAATTAATAGTTACCGCAGCTGTTAAGACTTTGGGTTGTTACGGTTGACATTGCAATAGATAAAATATCTCCCCTATTTTCCCCCAATGCTGAACAAGGGTGAGTACCCAAAAGCATGTGTTCTTTATGAACACATTAAGTAGCGTCACGTTAATAACATATATATTAGCTAAGGATTAATGACACATTGACAACGGGGCGACAGAAGGGCATATCAAGGGGAGGATTCATGATATGCACGCATGACCGATATAGTTTTCACTTGTAATTAACCGATGTGTATAAGCGACGAAATAGGCGCCCTTATTATTTTCGCTTCCATCAGGTCTTGTTTGTGACTACGTCACGCATTTTCATATCTGAGCGAGGGGCCCATCCTGCGGACAGGCTCATCCCCTCAAACCCCAGAGGCAAGAGACAGTCCTCTGACATGGGAGTCCAAATACCAAAGTACTTTCCCACTTTGGTTTACTTTATTATCGTTCTTGAATTTTCGTTCATTTTTAGGTTCATGATAAGCAGGCAGATATGGTGCACAGTTTTTTTAATTTTTTTATATCGATGCATCATCGGGAATTTAAGGTCATAAGTCTCAATGTAAACGGACTGGGGAGTGCCATCAAGAGAAGTAAGGTAATAGCAAAGATGAAACGGGAGAGAGTTGACATACTATTCTGGCAGGAAACTCACTTATCCACACCTGAACACGAGAAACTCAAGAAAATGGGATATAGGAACACTTTTTTTTTCTTCTTACAAAATGGGTAGAAGGGGAGTTGCAATCTTGATCCCAAATTCAGTTAATTTTGAGTTTATGTCAGAAATAAAAGACAAGGAGGGTAGATTTATACTTGTTAAATGTAAACTGGATAACAAGGAAGTTACATTATTTAATGTATACGCACCCCCAGGGAGTGACATGGTCTTCTATAGGAAGGTGTTTGATTTAATTGCCACAGAAACCACTGGGACTCTTATCTGTGGAGGGGATTTTAACACAATTCTAAACTCAAAATTGGACAGCACAAATCAAAATAGGAAAATGAGCCTAGTTGCCAAAAAGATCAATAGGATACTGCAGGATCTAGGACTGCTCGATGTATGGCGTGACACCCACAAGACCGATAAGGAATATACTTTTTACTCAGCCCGCCACACTGAATACTCCAGGTTAGACTACTTTTTTATGTACAGTGCAGATAGACACAGGCTTAAGGATTGTAGGATCGGGCAGAGCGACTTATCAGATCATAATGGAGTTTACCTTACTCTACACCTTGATAGCAAACCAAGAAATACTACATGGAGACTTAATACAAGCATGCTGAATGATCCAGCATTCAAGGAATCGATAAAGACAGAATTGAACATCTATCTGGAGAATAATGATAATGGGGAAGTATCTCCTGCTATACTGTGGGATGCAGCTAAGGCGGTTATTAGAGGAAAAATCATAGCCACATCGTCTCTCAAGAAAAAGATTAAAGCACAGAAACTGCTGAAATTACAGGAAACCCTAAGAAACTTAGAACGATCTCATAGTCAATACAAAGACCCTCTTATATTACGAGAGATTCAAAAGGTAAAACAGGAAATTGACCAGATTTATAGAGAAGAAGTAGAGAAAAAGCTTAGGTTCCTGAAACAACGATATTATGAAGCTCAAAGGCAACCAAATTACTAGCATGGAGACTCAGGAAACAACAAGCACAGAATACCATTTTTAAAATAAAAGACCCCAAAACAAAGATCACATGCAAATTAGATGAAATACAGAATGCATTTGAATCATATTACACAAATCTGTACAAGCAACCAGAGAAGGCAGATGCACAGACAATAGAGCACTTTTTGAACTCACTTGATCTCCCCTCAATTGGGACAGAGCAAAATGATAGACTAACTTTAGAAATATCCACCGATGAAATTAATAAAGCAATATCTCAACAAAAAGTCAACAAGTCTCCAGGCACTGATGGCTTCCCTTCAGAATGGTTCAAGACCTTCAGAGAACAATTAGCACCTCTACTTAAGGCCTGTTTTAACTGGACTCTGAGGGAGGGGGGTCTCCCACTGTCATGGAGAGAGGCCATCATATCTGTAATCCCAAAAGAGGGTAAAGATAAGAAAGAATGCAGTTCATATAGACCTATCGCAATTCTTAACACAGATTATAAACTATATGCATCAATAATAGCCAAAAGAATGGAGAACATAATCCCAGAATTGATTGACGGAGATCAAACTGGTTTCATACAAAATAGGCAGACACAGGACAATATAAGGAGAACACTACATGTCATGGACCACATTACTCAGAATAAGACAAGTGCAATATTAATCAGTCTAGATGCAGAAAAAGCATTTGATTCAGTGGGATGGGATTACCTATTCCAAGTTATGGAAAGATTTGGTTTCAACAAAGAAGTGATACAGTGCATCAAAACACTGTATTCGTGTCCGACCGCTAGAATAAAGATAAATGGACATTTGACACGAACGATAAAATTAGAGCGAGGGGCAAGACAAGGCTGTAATCTTTCACCCACGCTCTTCTCCTTGTACCTCGAACCATTAGCACAGGCAATAAGACAGGACCCAACCTTAGAGGGAATAACAATAAGAGACAGTGAACATAAGATATGCATGTTTGCGGATGACGTTCTGTTATTCCTTAAAGACCCAGGCTCAAGCGTACCTAGATTGATGGATGTTCTACAAACAATTGGAACATATTCAGGGTATGTGCTTAACGTACACAAGACCCAAGCCCTAGTATATAATTATACCCCACAGGAAGAGCTGAAGAGTAGGTATAACTTCACCTGGACCTCTTCATCCATTAAATATCTTGGAGTATACCTACCAAAAGATACACCCAAACTTTATTGCATGAATTACGATCACATCAACAAGAAAATATATGATGACCTAGACAGGTGGAACTCACTTCCCTCAGATCTTAGTAGTAGAATTGAAACAGTCAAAATGAACATCCTGCCGAGGTTAGTGTATTTGTTCCAATCACTGCCCATAGAAATCCCACCTAAACAGTTTAGGGAATGGGATAAACTGATATCAAGGTTTATCTGGAACAGTAAGAGACCAAGAACTAGATATACAACATTACAATTACCAAAAAACTGTGGGGGTATGGCCTTACCAAACCTAAAAGATTATTATGTGTCTGCCCAATTGAGACCTCTGGTTTGTTGGTGCAATTCAGATTACGAATCCAAATGGAAAGACATCGAGACTACTTTGACAGAGATACCCATACAGTCAGTTTTGGGAAATAAGGACATGGTAGGAGAAATATATACAATAGACAAAATCAGTGGATTAATTTCTCTCTGAAGACATGGTTTAGGGTAGTTAAGCAAAATAATTTAGACAGAGAGATCAAACTGCTGAGTTGGCCCCATACGACCCCAGCTTCATCCCTGCAACTCAGGAAAGCAGATTTAAACAATGGACGCAGAAAGGCATCACATCATTCAGTACAATTATAAGGAATGGGAACCTAGGTCCTGGAAGTTATCTAAGTAAAAAACATGGCTTGGATAAACAAGATTTTTACAGATACCTACAAGTCCGACACTATTTCTTAAGGGAGATAAAAGTGACTGACCCTCGAGCACCTCCAAAATTAATCCAAGTATTCACTAACGCATACAACTTGGAGTAACAAAAAAACGATTTCAAATCTCTACTTGGGTATTCAATCCTCAAAGAAACATTCTACAAACTATATTAAAAAGAAATGGGAGGAGGAATTTAACATTGAAATAACTGATGAAACATGGTTGAACATATTAGAGACTCAACAAAGCTCCACCAACTCAAGGTCATGGAGAGAATTCTGTTGGAAGAATGTTATACGTTTCTTCATAACACCTAAACTGAAATCAAAACAGACTGGCTCACCACACCCTTGTTGGAGAGAATGCGGTCTATTGAGGACGGACCACTCTCATATCTTTTGGTCCTGCCCCGCAATCGAAACTTACTGGGGAGAAATAAGATCTAACATTGGAAAAATAATGGGATTTGACATAGAACAAACATTCATTTCTTTGTACTTGGGTGAAATACCAGATAACTTACACAATAGAGAAAAGTACCTCTTGAAGGTCCTACTGGCAGCCAGTAAAAAGGCTATCACTAGGAAATGGCTACAAAAAGACCCTCCCACAGTGACACAATGGATAGACATTGTAGAAGAAATACACCACATGGAGCGTATGACCTTGAACTCAACAGGAGAGAGGTCAGGAATACTGGGATAAATGGGTTTCATACTTGGAAAAGGTCTAATTCAAAGATGCTAATGTAACTAATATGATGATATGATGATGAAGGTATGAAGTGCACTGTAACTGCCAGATCATTTTTGTTCTTTTATTTTACTTTATTTGTACTTTCTTTGTGTTCCTACAATAAAAACAAAGTATAAAAAAAAAAAAACGAGGAAATTGCTCCAATCGTTTTTCCACCATACATTTTTTCCCCTTAGGGAATTTTAGAAACACTTAAAATAAGGGCTGTGTTTCGTGTAAACTTACCCTGGTGTGACGTTTTAATAATCGTTTACATTTCTCTAGGACAAGGTGACTTTTAGCAATACATTTGCCTGTATTTACCACCCAAAATGAAATGCTAATTAGCTGCTATCATAAAGAACTACAAATACCATGACGACCTGGACGAGACTTCCGAACCAAGGTAATGTTAGTTAAATTTACTAATGAATAAATTGGCTACATTTCTTTAAATGGACAATTGTGTGAACTGTCTTGTGCAAGTCTTAAATTGACACAATACCTGATAGCAAAGGTGTCAGCTAGAGATGATGTGCAGGAGCTTGCAGGGATTTATAGTCTTGAATGATGTCTACTTTTCAGATCTGAGACTAAATGGAGCCGAATATATTGATAAAAGTCACCTTGTCCGATAGAGATTTACAGGGTTATCAAAACGTCACGCCAGGGTAAGCTTACATGAAACACAGCCCTTATTTTAAGTGTTTATACAATTCTCTATGAGAAAAATGAATGGTGGAAAAACTAATGGAACCATTTCCCTGTTTGACTGCTAGGGTTTATGGGTATTATGACAACTCCACTGTGGGGCTCTATTAGGTAGCTCATTTATTTTTCTCTCATTGGGTAGCTCTGGGTTCTCTCTCATTGGTTAGCTCTTAGGGGTTTCTCCTCTCATTGGGTAGCTCTTAGGGGTTTCTCCTCTCATTGGGTAGCTCTTAGGGGTTTCTCCTCTCATTGGGTAGCTCTTAGGGGTTTCTCCTCTCATTGGGTAGCTCTTAGGGGTTTCTCCTCTCATTGGGTAGCTCTTAGGGGTTTCTCCTCTCATTGGGTAGCTCTTAGGGGTTTCTCCTCTCATTGGGTAGCTCTTAGGGGTTTCTCCTCTCATTGGGTAGCTCTTAGGGGTTTCTCCTCTCATTGGGTAGCTCTTAGGGGTTTCTCCTCTCATTGGGTAGCTCTTAGGGGGTTCTCCTCTCATTGGGTAGCTCTGGGTTCTCTCCTCTCATTGGGTAGCTCTGGGTTCTCTCCTCATTGGGTAGCTCTGGGTTCTCTCCTCTCATTGGGTAGCTCTTTGGGTTCTCTCCTCTCATTGGGTAGCTCTTTGGGTTCTCTCCTCTCATTGGGTAGCTCTTTGGATTCCATCTCCAGTCAGACAGTTCGCTGCGGCATTAAACACAGCCTGGGACAACAGCTGTTGCCATGGGACAGACACACGGAGTGACTGACAGGCAGCCACAGGTGTTGCCCCCCCCAACTTTCACAGGGTTGCCAGGCAGGCAGGCCGCTGCTAGATTGTTGTGGCCACTTGGACATTTGGCTTCAGTGTAAAGTCCCTGTGTGTGTGTGTAATCACTGTTAGCCCTTTCTTCAGGGTGTGTTTTGAGTGATCTTGCTATCAGCAAGAATAAGAGATACATGAGTGAGTGAGAAAGGAATCATTACACATGAATACTATACGACTTGATTTCATTCATTCAATGTTTTATTAATGGAATCACTGGAGTAAATGACATCTGGGCTAGGACATAAACCAGGGGTTCCTGATCCCAGTCCTGGAAGGCATCAGTATGTGCAGGATTTTGTTCCAGTCCTGGCTTAACACACCTAATACAGACCAGTCATTTGAGTGTACACTACATACCAAACCATGACGTCTGTGTAGGGTTGGGCGATATGACCAAAATATCATATCACAATATTTTTCACATTCTAAATATGCTTTGAGTAGTTCATGACTCTAGGGTGGCAACACATTAAAAGTGATTTCAATGGGGCTTTCTCCATTCGGATTATTTTATAGGGTTCAATCCAACTTGAAACAAAAACAAATTTCATCATTTCCCGCACTTTTGTTATCATTTCCACACTGTTCCAAGCAGAGCTGCATGATATGGGCAAAACATCTAGGCATAGTTAATTGGTGAACTGTTGAAATCATAGAGTTAGATTAATCATTCTTTTTCCATCGTTGGAATATAGTTGGGAGCACATTGAATACATTGTTGTTTACATGACAATGAATGAATAAGCCAGGGAGGAATTGACAGGGTAGGAACCAAAGTGTTGGTCAGTGTTTTCAGGAGAATGTAAGAGATGTTGCATTACATGTTTTCTTACCTCATGTAGCTAACGTAAACTCACGTAAACTCGTACATCGCCTTGGTCCGTACAATTGCCCTTATTTTAGCGCCCCCAAAACGTAATACTTCCAGATCAACTGTAATGTCAATACCATTGTAAAGCACAATTTCTCCCCTTTCCAACATGATCAATTACATGACCTAAACGCTGCCCGTTTCTGCATAATTCAAGCAGGCAATGAGCCCCGTCGGGTCTTTTTTTTTAAAATGGCGGGTGGGGAAGCGAAACTAATGTGTGATAGTGAGAAGGAGAGATGTTGTGTGGGGAAATTGCTTTTTTTCACTCGATCTGTCCAACTTATCACCTTATCGCCTCTAAAATGTAAATAAAACACTATAAAGAGTTTATAATGTGTCATTACATACCTATTTGAAGGTTTGTGTCAAATTTGAATCGGGTTTTTAGGGCGGCGCTAAAGTGATCTTAGAAGTAAACAGTGGCTTTGAGAATGATGATCGCATGCAATGATGATGCAAAAAATTACTAGGTATCCCCCCCTTACCCTCGTCACTGTCCATTTCTTGTTTTTAAAAGATAAGTGCTACACCTGGTGGAGAGAGATTGTAAGACAGAAATAGTTGCTTTATGCGTGCTGTACGTTACGACATGACACGTCACGATGTAACGGAGGGTCCGTTTTTTTCAACTTTTCTCCAATACTATAGAGCCATTACCATGTCGATCAATGCTTGAATAGAAACCTAGTTCACACCCCCGATTTTGAAATCACCACAGTCGCTACAGTCCCAATAGTTTTCTTTGTAGCCTCGTTTGAATGTCGCGGTTGCGCACATTTGTACGGAATGGGGTGAGTTTACGTTAGCTAACTAACATATTAATGCTTCGTCTATTCTTATCCGATTTAGAAGATACTGTTGCACAAACAACATGCTTATCTAGGCCTACACCAGCACTGGTAACATGCAAAATATTTTTTAGAACTAACCCAAGATACACCACAGCCTGTTGTTTCCAATGGGAGCAAATTAATCATAGTGGGTAGAACAAGCAAGGAGGTGGGCAGAGCCAAGCACGAGCTATCAAGATCCTATTGGCACGTTCTAGCATGTATTTTCATATTTCTGTGTGCAATAATTCAATTCGTCCTTGCACTCATTGTAAATAATGCAATTTTTAAAAAACTTTGGCAAAGTCTGCTAAACAAGTCCACTCTGTTTGTAACAAATGATCGTTTTGGGAACAGTACTGTTTTGAGATCAAATGTTTAATTGAGAAAATTTGCAGAATGTCGGCCAAAATCCAAATCTTCTCCCACTGCCGGCAACTGGGCTTCCTCTCATCTCCAGCCAGATGCTTCAGATGTATACATCCTGTGAAACATCTAGCTTATTGTTCTATCTGTGACCAGGCTGTATTAGCTAGCTACATTTGCTCTGACTCTTAGTACATTTAGCAAGCTAGCTAGTCAGCTAACTAGCGATTAGCATTAGTGGCTAACAGAACTTGCTAAAGACAAACTAGCAGACAGTAGTTTTCACCCAGTAAGATACACAAACGAATAATGTATTTATAGGACGCTTATAGAAAGCAGCATCATTGTCACAAACATCTTTCTGCGTCTATCTGACCATGCAGACTGCAGAGTGAATGGCAAGAAAGTGCCTGTGACTCCATGGTCGAGCAGCTGCTCTCCTTGATTGACGGGGCAGGCTTGGCGTGGGACGCGGCATGCAGCAAGAGGAGAGGGAGAAAGACGGCTCAAGTAGCAAACAGAGTAAACTATAAAAACTGACATTAAACTCGCTGGAGTTACGTATCACATTTAACAACCCAAACATTGAAATACCGTAATAGAAGGTAAAGTAAAAACCTGAACTGGCCCGAGCATCAATACCGGTGTATATAGTCAAATACGGTATACCGCCCAGCCCTACGTCTGTATTTGAAATGTGCAGTAACTAATACCGTGTCTCCTGTCATCTCTAGCGTCCTGGAATGCCATCTGGAGCTAGGATGCCCCACCAGGGTGCCCCCATGGGCCCCCCCGGCCCCCCGTACAGTGGGAGCCCTACGGTGCGGCCCGGCCTGCCCACCCCGGTCATGGAGCCCAGCCGCAAGAGACCTGCCCCCTCCCAGCAGAACCAGCAGCAGCAGAACGTACAGAACCGGGCCAGAAAGTGAGTCACACGACCAGGATTCATCCAAGATCCAACCCCCGTCCCCTCTCACCTCTGCAACCTAGCCCTCTCTACTCCATGCCTGCCTCTGGTCATGTTTCTGTGTGTAATATCTGCAATTCACCATCTGCATCTATCAGACCGAGTGTTTCTCACTCCTGCATTGTGCTGTGAGTGCTCTCTCTCTTTCTGTGCTCCCCCTACTGCTTGCTTTAGTATTGCAACCTATCCACTACTCTGACACTGTTCACCCCCCTTATCTACATCTGGCGATTAGGTTTAGCCACATTATGACCTCTGTTTTGTGGTCTGTTAGCTATCATGGTCAGCATATTGTGGACACCATCTACACTCCTCAGAATAAGAGCTAACCTGGGTTATGAGATATAACGTCTCTGCCAAAACCAATCCGTCTATCCCAGGAACTGGCTTTGAAAAATAATTGACAGTCACAAAAACAGTTCCTCAAAACCATAGCCACATTGTGTTGTGCTTCACATGTACACCACCGGCCCTGAGTAATTCCTCAGGGAGGTGATTGAGCCAAGTGTAGTTATTAGAGAGTAGATCAATATGCTCCCTCTCTCCCTCTCTGTATCCGCAGTGCAATTGATCCACTCACAATTAAGCAGCCTTGTCAAACAAGGGCCAGAAATTGTTGTCCTATGTCGGCCCTCCACCCCTGCCTCCACGGCTCGCTCCCTGTTGAGGGCCTGCCTGATCGATGTCCCAGGGTGACCCAGTAGGTGACACTTTCTCTGGCAAAGCCAATGCTTGTCCTCTGGCAGCTGACAACCCCCTCCCCAGCCAACAGCCCAGCACAGGCACAGCCACCTGTGTTTGCAGTGTCATTGAAACCGTATGGCTATTGGCTAGATGCACCTGAGCTCGTCCTGTCGAGCCAGCACTTTTCTACCCATACAAATCTGCCATGCTTCTAAAAATAGGGCATATTCAAATTTCAATTTACAAGGATGCTAGAAATAGTTTTATGTAATTACAGTCGAGTCAAAGATCAGTTTTAATTTGGTACTTTTTGCATTGTAGACAATAGGAAGGATGTTTTGGGCTGAGAATTATAGGACAGCCCTATAATTTGTGAAAAAGCTTCAGGTGCAGCTATACTTTGCACATAGAAAACCCACAAAGACTATAGGCCTACATAGAAGCGTTCAGAGATGCCCAGTTTTCCCACGCACTACATTTATCAATACTACCTGGATCCTAGTAGGACTAGAGGGGGTGTTTTTGCTTCTGTCACTCCCTTTTTCACAGTGTGCTAGTCTGTGCCTTAGTCCCAGTGTGTTCATTACCAATGTGTCTGCTTGTTGTTAGTGTGCCATCGAAACACTGAAGTGAGTGAAGCATGATTCCCCACTGTACAATGAGAACCTTTCCCTGCTAGACAAGCGTCAAATGAGACCCCCAGATCCACTGATCACCAGGATCCACTATGTCCTCCTCTCTCACTTTGTGTGTGCATGCACACAGATGCACCCCACACTGATGCCTGTGCATCCTCCACACGTGCACCTCCACACGTGCACCGATATTAACGCACCCTCACCTACACAGACATACACACAACCACGAGTTTGTCCTTCAGTACAGACATCCTGCTTGCTGCCACTAGTGTGTTGTCACACCAACCAACCTCTTTAATCGGACAACCTTCAAATCACATCAACCCTTAGGAAGCCAGTGGGATTCCCTGGAGCCAATGAGATGCCAGCGAGGCAGATGGACATGAGAGATGCCCAATCAGATCCAACGCTCGGATCAAAGTAGGAGTTTATTCTGCTGCATGTCCGTTTTTTCACACGTTTTTACTCGCCGCCCTGCCCTCTCCCCTGACCCCCGACCCCAGCACTTCCGAGTGTAGGCTCGGTCAACCCACCCCCAAATGTTACCCCAAACAAACCCCTATGTTTGTCTCCCCATGAGGAAAGCTTTACCAGGTGTTCATTAGGGTACCTCCGAATGTGAAGATGCATGCTGTAGACTGAAGCATGGCATGATGGGAACAAATGATGCTGTAAGTGTCTCTTTTAGGAATGTCAGCTATACCAAAGGATGCCCTAACACCTCTTTAATCAACTATGTTTTTTTAATGTTTTGGCAAGATGCGATGTTTTCATCATCTCTAGAGGGTTGTGATTCCCAGTTTATGACCCTCAGATCCCTTTGAATTGTAACCAAGCCAACTCCCGATGCTGCTCTGTGTTTCAGCATTTGGCCTGTTAACTTACCCTAATTATTTTGCCCTGCCCTGTTAAAAGATTTCTGAGTGAGACTGAGGTCCCAGCTGGTGTGCCAATGTCTAATACAGTTTAACATTACTCACATATCCTCACACTATACAGTTGAAGTCGGAAGTTTACATACACTTAGGTTGGAGTCATGAAAACTAGTTTTTCAACCACTCCACAAATTTCTTGTTAACAAACTATAGTTTTGGCAAGTCGGTTAGGACATCTACTTTGTGCATGACACAAGTCATTTTTCCAACAATTGTTTACAGACAGATTATTTCACTTATAATTCACTGTATCACAATTCCAGTGGGTCAGACGTTTACATACACTAAGTTGACTGTGCCTTTAAACAGCTTGGAAAATTCCCAAAAATGATGTCATGGCTTTAGAAGCTTCTGATAGGCTAATTGACATCATTTGAGTCAATTGGAGGAGTACCTGTGGATGTATTTCAAGGCCTACCTCCAAACGCAGTGCCTCTTTGCTTGACATCATGGGAAAAATCTAAAGAAATCAGCCAAGACCTCCAGAAAAAGAATTGTAGACCTCCACAAGTCTGGTTCATCCTTGGGAGCAATTTCCAAATGCCTGAAGGTACCACGTTCATCTGTACAAACAATAGTACGCAAGAATAAACACCATGGGACCACGCAGCCGTCATACCGCTCAGGAAGGAGACGCGTTCTGTCTATATAGAGATGAATGTACTTTGGTGCGATAAGTGCAAATCAATCCCAGAACAACAGCAAAAGACCTTGTGAAGATGGAGGAAACAGGTACAAAAGTATCTATATCCACAGTAAAAGGAGTCCTATATCGACATAACCTGAAAGGCCGCTCAGCAAGGAAGAAGCCACTGCTCCAAAACCACCATAAAAAAGCCAGATTACGGTTTGCAACTGCACATGGTGACCAAGACAGTACTTTTTGGAGAAATGTCCTATGGTCTGATGAAACAAAAATAGAACTGTTTGGCCATAATGACCATCGTTATGTTTGTAGGAAAAAGGGGGATGCTTGCAAGCCGAAGAACACCATCCCAACCGTGAAGCACAGGGGTGGCAGCATCATGTTGTGGGGGTGCTTTGCTGCAGGAGGTGCTGGTGCACTTCACAAAACAGATGGAATCATGAGAAGCAAAATTATGTGGATATATTGAAGCAACATCTCAAGACATCAGTCAGGAAGTTAAAGCTTGGTCGCAAATGGGTCTTCCAAATGGACAATGACCCCAAGCATACTTCCAAAGTTGTGGCAAAATGGCTTAAGGACAACAAAGTCAAGGTATTGGAGTGGCCATCACAAAGCCCTGACCTCAATCCCATAGACAATGTGTGGGCAGAACTGAAAAAGCGTGTGCGAGCAAGGAGGCCTACAATCCTGACTCAGTTACACCAGCTCTGTCAGGAAGAATGGGCCAAAATTCACCCAACTTATTGTGGGAAGCTTGTGGAAGGCTACCCAAAACGTTTGACCCAAGTTAAACAATTTAAAGGCAATGCTACCAAATACTAATTGAGTGTGTGAACTTCTGACCCACTGGGAATGTGATGAAATAAATAAAAGCTGAAATAAATCACTCTCTATTATTATTCTGATATTTCACATTCTTAAAATAAAGTGGTGATCCTCACTGACCCAAGACGGGGGATTTTTACTAGGATTAAATGTCAGGAAATGTGAAAAACTGAGTTTAAATGTATTTGGCTAAGGTGTATATATAAACTTCCGACTTCAACTGTATCTGTCCCAAGCATTAGATTATATGTCTGTCTCCATCCAGGGTAGCCTAGTGGTTCGAGCGTTCGGCATCTTAACCATAACAGCACACCTCATTTGCATTAGGTGGGACCCATGGTAAGTAATCTATCAGGTGTGGTAACACAAATGATGTACCAGGCAAAAAATTACAATATTTATCATTATATTTTCAAAAATGTTTCATACCCAAAGAATTTGACAAGTAGGCTACTGACGGGTTCCCTTACAGCACATATGTCAGAGTCAAGGCCCGCGGGCCACATCCGGCCCGCGAGAAGGTTTTTTACGGCCCCTGGGATGATCTTGATTTATTATTAGAACCGGCCCGCAGACCGCAGCAAGCCGGCAGCCCGCAGATCTTTTACACGCACCAATACTACATTTCCCACAATGCAACGGTGACGCACCGAGCAGTAGGCTGCTTCATTTCAATATTTATTGGCACAGCAGTCGTCAGCATCACAGTAAAATTAACTTTCAGATACCCATCAAAAATGGCAAAACGGAAGGTGGACACTGAGAACCGGGGGTTTCAAACAAGGTGGGAGTCGGAGTATATGTTCACGGAGGTAGCTGGAAAACCTGTGTGTCTTCTGTGTGGAGAAAGTGTGGCGGTACTGAAAGAGTATAATCTGAGACGACATTATGAAACGAAACACGCGGACAAAAACAAGAATATGGACATGGAACAAAGGCTACAAAAGGCAGAGGAATTAAAACGAGGCCTCAAATCTCGACAGGCTCTGTTCAAAAAAGCCAAATCACAAGGCCAGGCTGCTGTCAAGGCCAGTTTTATTTTGGCAGAAGAGATCGCTAAATCAGCCCGGCCATTTACGGAGGGGGATTTCATCAAAAACTGCATGATTAAAGTTTGTGACGAAGTTTGCCCAGAAAAAAGGCAACTCTTTTTAAATGTGAGTCTGAGCAGAAACACCATTGCCGAGAGAGTAGACCAGTTGTCCATCAATCTAAAAGAGCAGCTTGTGAAAAAGGGAAAAGATTTCATTGCATATTCCTTGGCTGTGGATGAGAGCACCGACATTTCTGACATTGGCCCACTTTTGCTAAAATAGAAAATATAGGCTACTGATGGTGCCTTGAATACCGGTTTCTTTCATTTAATGTTCATGTTATGGGGATTTTTATATAAAGGAAATTTGTCTTTTGTGTCTGTTGAAAATTAAAGATTACTGACAGAGCCATAAGAAAATATTGCTTTATTTATCTGATCATATTGGAATATATTTGTTAGGTTTTCAGTAGGTTCAATTAGGTTCACTAGACTATATGCGTCATTTAAAATTTTTTCAATGAACATTCGAACAGTCCGGCCCTCGGCTTGTAGCTAAATTTTTTATTTGGCCCTCCGTCCATTTGACTTTGACACCCCTGCCTTACAGGAAAAACCACATGATTTTCACATGAGATTTCACAGGTAATGCCTTGAAAACAAAACTGAGTCGTTATGGTACACATACAGTGCATTTAACATAGTGTTTTCAACTTACACAATTTCAAAGTGTGTCAAATATGTATGTTTATTTATACAGTAATTATAATTCAACATGTCCTCACCTAATGCTAAATTGTAATTATTTCGCCTCTATGGCCTATTTATTGCCTTACCCTCCCTACTCTTCTACATTTGCACACACTGTACATATATTTTTCTATTGTGTTATTGACTGTACGTTTGTTTATGTGTAACTCTGTGTTGTTGTTTCTGTCGCACTGCTTTGCTTTATCTTGGCCAGGTCGCAGTTGTAAATGAGAACTTGTTCTCAACTGGCCTACCTGGTTAAATAAAGGTGAAATAAATAAAAATAACAAAAACAAACCTGGGATTTGAACTCAGCATTTCAATCTTTCTGCTACTCCACCATGTCCGTGTCAACAACTGTACAAAAAAACCTCAATGCTGAAATAAAGTAAATGAAATCAATGATAACAGACTAGTCAGATTAACTGATGACTAAAATAGCAGTGCAGTTTGACAGTACTCCCATATCCCCAGACTATAACTGTCCCAACCGTTGGATTATGTCACCAGATCACCAGATTTCACAAGCAAAACATGTGGAAATGTGAAATCGTGTGATTGTCCACATGTGCAATCATGTGATTGTCCACATCCTGTGGTTTTCCCGAAAGGGCAATGACATTCTTGGGATGGTGTCATGGTCCCCTGGAGATTGTCTAGTTCAAATGTTGTCACGTGTAGTTTTATGGTATCACATGTTGAAATTTTGCATCCTCATGTTGTCATTTTTCCCCCCCCACACGAGGTAATGTTTTCACATGTTTAGTTTCATGTTATCACATGTTGTTTTAACATGTTGTCACGTTAACTTCACATAAGATCACAAGGGTTATAGGCGACTGTACTTTTCTCCTCATCGGAAAGAAGAAAGTTGGATTCAGAAGCATTGTTATTGGTGGTCATGTAACAAATTTGCCTCTGGAGATGGCCACAGTTGGCGACAGAGCCAACACTCACTAACATACAAACAATATACAGCATTAATATAGAGAAGGCTATACGGTACATTGGATGGTACAGCTTGAGTCATGAGGTGTGTGTGTGTGTGTGCATGAGGTATTACATGTGTCACTAGTCCCTGCTCTCCAGGTGGTATACCATAGTCCTGCCTCTGCTGGATCCCCCAAAACACACACATCCGCATTGCGTACACACACACATACACACGCAACACACACACCACTCACTCCACACACACACAGCTGGGACACTGGGGTGCTGGATGTGGCCCAGCATTTTAGCAGATGGCCTGGGTGCTACGCTATCAGTCACCATAGTAACATGCTCTCTTTTTCCATTTTCTCTCTGTCTTTCTCTCCCTCTCTGTAGCGCCAAGAGAAGGAAAATGGCAGACAAGATTCTTCCACAGAGGGTGAGATTGCGTATATTTTGTATTTTTCTCCCATTACTCGAGTGTTTGCGTGTTATTATCCATTCTCTGTTGAATAGAACATGTGTGCGTTTTTGATCTCGGGGCTTGGAGGGGCAGATGATTATGTGTTATTACAAATGGAGCGTAAAAGAGATGCTTGGGTGATCAGAGGCTTGGCGCAGGCTTGGCACCGTTGTTTAATGATTCCTCTTATTTTCAAATGGAATAACCAATAGACTGGTAGGAAACAGAGCCGGTATAAAACAACCCTACGGTTTAGAGGAGGCACATCTTCTCCACAGGTGAGGGTGGGTCTAGTGTGTGGTCCGCGTCAGGGCTAAACAAACCCACGTCTAGCCACTCTCCTCTGCCTGCCTGCGCCACAACCTCCGCTCCCCCCTTCATGCCCCCCTGCCCCGTCTCAACCCTGCCCAGCCTGGGCATTGATTTTGTAAAGGCTGCTGCTGGTGGCACTGGACTGGAGCCCCATGCTGCTCCCAGTCTCTCCTATGAGTGTCTCCGTAGTCTGTGGGTCTTATCGTAACACAAGCCAGACAGGGGATGGGGATAGCTGCATGTCTCAGGGACAGGGAATGTCCCACACTGCATTCTGTCTGCACTACACCTCAACTTGGTGACAGACAGACGCAGGTAGAGAAGGAATGAGATGATCGAGGGAACAATGAAGGGAGAGACAGATAGATTAGAAAGATGGAGAGAGGGAGAGGGGTAACGCAGTGGGAGAATCTGGGAGTCTGTGCCCAGTTTGGTAAGTAGCCTTGGCAGAGTGCGGACTCCCTCCATCTGGGGATGAGTATGGTAATGTGTCAAGGAGAGTAGGGGCAGGTTGGGTAGGGGTGGGGTTCGCGCTGATGTGCCCGCTGCATTTCAAATGCAGACTTAGCACCACTAAAGGCTGGACTGGTGCACCAATTTAGTGAGTGGTGTTGAGCAGTCACAGCTCCTGTGGGCACTACTGCCCGCTCTGTCACCTTCATTAGGTGTGTCACCCCTGTAACAGAAGGACGGAAAGACTTTTGGGGGAAATGGTGGCTTGAGAGAATACAGTCACCGTTGCAGTGCAGACACCAGACATGCTCTGATCGCAGAATGCCTTACCTTAATGAAACTTAAGCTTAAACACAAACCTCAGTCAATCCCACAACTTATTGTCACAATCTTTTTTTTCAGTTCAATTTTACTGGATAATAGGATTGTTGTTCTTCTAAAGCTATACACGAGCATTGGGTTAAATATGATAGAGTATATTGTGTCAGAGACACTAAGAGTTGGTTGTTTGATTTCTCCTCTGATCAGATCCGTGAACTGGTCCCTGAGTCACAGGCTTACATGGACCTGCTGGCCTTCGAACGTAAACTGGACCAGACCATCATGCGTAAACGGGTGGACATCCAGGAAGCCCTGAAGAGACCCATGAAGGTAACACATATCATAGGCCTGAAGGATCTCACTACGATAATATACTTTACTGTACGAGCAGCAGCAGGTAGCCTAGCGGTTAAGTGTGCTGGGCCAGTAACCGAAAGGTTTGAATCCCCAAGCTGACAAGGTGGAAGAATCTGTCGTTCTGCCCTTGAGCAAGGCAGTTAACCCCCGACAACAACTGCTCACTGGACGTGGATGTCTATTAAGGCAGTCTCCTGCACCTCTCTGGTTCAGAGGGGTTGGGTTAAATGCAGAAGACACATTTCGGTTGAAATCACTCAGTTGTGCAACTGACTATGTAGGTATTCCCTTTCCCTATACGAAAATACTATGCCCTTTGAACAATGGAACATGAAACATCTCTGTATTTTTCTTTGGTACCAAAGTGCCCAAGACTGATGTGTACAGAAATGCCCACTGGTTCCAACAGTGTCTTTGTGTTTGTGTCGACAGCAAAAGCGTAAACTGAGGCTGTACATCTCCAACACCTTCAACCCTGCCAAGCCCGACGCTGACGACTCGGATGGCAGTATTGCATCATGGGAGCTGCGGGTTGAGGGGAAGCTGCTGGATGATGTGAGTATTCTACTTCCTGTAGAACGATGGAATATCACTGGATCAATTCATCGTGATTGGTTTGTTTGATTTTGTTTAGAAAAGTTTTAAAAAAATTCCCTCTGTGAAGTCTCTTCTATGTATGATAGCGATTATGAACGGTTTCTTTTGAACTGTATCCCTACCACTGAGTCAGATTTCTCCTCTGTACATATTTTCTGTCAGGTTGACGTTTATTGTGATGAGTCTTGTCATGGAGGCAGAAGTGAGTGATTTTGTAAAAATTCATGGTCTTAATTTAAGGTTAGGGTTAGGCATTAGGGTTAGCAGTGTGGTTAGGGTTAAGTTTAACACCAGATTTTATCACTTTGTGGCTTTGCCAGCTAGTGACCACTCTGGAGAACTGCCTCTAGAACAAGATTCATGCCAAAAAAACGCTAACCAGCTATTTTATGGGGGACTGTATTTTAAATGTGGCAGCATGGTGGGTTAAATTTTTACTTTTCACCGTGGTGAAATGCATTCAAAAAAAATCTGTGGCCATGTCTCAATCATTCAACCAAGTATGAATATTGCTAGCTCTTTGATCCAGGAGCTGCTTTGTGGAGTGTTTGCCCCACACTCATGTATGGCAGTCTTGTATAGTTCTAACACATCTCCACAATTCCAGAATCGGCAACAAGATTTGTTTTGTTAGGCCTTCTGAGGAATGATAAATGTTTCGCTAAATGTTTGCACAGATTATTTCTGCAACATGACCATAGATTTCTTTTGCAGAGTAAGATCGACTTCAAATGGCTCAACTCTAATTCTCTCATCAGCTTTTGAGTCAAGGCTGTCATTTCACAGTGGTTTGGACTATTTGAGGTTTTCTGAGCCCACAAATATTTTCGGGCCACTTTTAAGGAAGTGGACCCTGAGAATATCCTGTATTCACATTGATTGTGGTCCCTTCTACGTCTTTGGTCAACCCCTTGCCCCTAGGGCCTAGGGTAAATTGAATGATATCACTGCTTTGTTGTCCTAGAAATGTTGCTATAGTCAATGACAACAGTATATCAAGTTATCTAAGGCAGGTGTTCAACAGTAGTGCATAGGGGTTTCGTTGAAATCACTCCCAGAGACCGATGTTCAGTAACCAGGAAACAAACAAGGGCCTAGCACCAAAGGCCAGCGGATGGCGCTATTGAGTCGTTTCATCTTACCGTCCAAAGGGAATGTATGCAGCCGGCTATACACTCGTATCCCCCGTGGACCGGTTTGTACATAAAACATTCTATATTCAGGCGACAAAGGAATCCATTTCTTTCTTAACTCGATTTAATGTCGAGAAGATGGAAAAAATTGGGAAAATATGCATACTTTCTAGCATGAAACACCACGCTAGAGTGGCTAATGCTACTTCCGTGTGTGTGTGTGTGTGTGTGTGAGTGAGTTTGTCCCGTGTTACACTCTTCAAATGTTCATATCAGCCCAAATGTTCCGTCCACGTTAAACTAACCAACCACCTCTCTTTATTCCATAGCCTGGGAAGCTGAAGAGGAAATTCTCCTCTTTCTTCAAGAGCCTGGTGATTGAGCTGGACAAAGACCTATACGGTCCTGACAACCACCTTGTAGAGGTGAGTTCATGTTCCCTGATGACCGCTGACCGTATACCTGCACCCTCTGTCCTCTCTGTCTCACTCTCGTCTCCTCTACCCTGTCTGTGTTCCGCCCATAGAAATAGAATGAGAATGGAATATCTTTTTTGGAATGTCAGTTGAGGACGCTTTGTGCTTTACTGCTTTGGGGACCCTCAAAATGGCCCCCAGTCGACTCATAGTGGCGTAATTAATCTGAATGAGGACATCCGTTCTATTCATTCTAATTCTATGGTCTTCAGCCTCATCCAGATCTATTCAGCAGGTTTTGGGCAAACAAGGGGTTAACTATAGTGTTTAACCACTAAAGACTCTTGGCATCGTATCTTTAGTTACAATGCAGCTCACAATGTACACCCCTGTAGAAGATTAGGCCATAGGCTAGTTATGATTCTGAGAAAATAAATACACTACCCACACACTTGTTGAATCAACATTATTTCAATGTAATTTGTCAACGTATTGTGATGTGGAATCAACGTGGAAAATACATTAGATTTGAAAAAAAGTCATCAACCAGTGCTGTTTTCGTCTCATTTCAACCTGCCTTGTAAACATTGAAATTAGGGTAAACTTCAACTTAAATACATTGACTTAACCTGACTTACAGGTTGTTACATCAATCTAATTTCAATATAATCATTAGAACTATGTATATGTTGAAATTGCATAGAAAATTCCATATATGGTTGAATTTCAACCAAACTTTCAACCACACATGGTTGAAATTATGTTGAATTTTATATTTGATTCGACAGATTTTATTTGACCTTGTTTCAATGTTGATAGTAAAATGTTGTTTGAATCAACGTCATCGTTTCAACGTCATGCCATCAACCTAAATAAAGGGGTATATTGAAATAAAATGTGAAGCCACAGTCCAAGTTAAACAGTGACACCTACTGGTAAATGAGGGGTAATGCACTTCAGTGATAACAAGTTTACCATCCAAATGCCTACCTCTATGTTCCATGCTTAGATTTGGAAACAAGCTGTGTACGTTTCAGCTGAACACATTTAGACATTGCTCAGCATCCATACTCATTTGTGTAGACTACCTAAATAACGTTGAATAGTTGAAAGTAACTCCTAACTTTTCTTACCCAGGCTGTATGTGAATGTCAATTCGGAGTGATGTTGGATTTATGAAGTTAACATTGACAGCTGATTTGCCCAACAAAGGACACCATGTTGGTACTATTTCTGAGTATTTAAACCTTTTCTTTCATCTGAATTTGTCGTTTTAGGGGATTTTAACTTAGATTGGCTTACCCCGGCCTCAGACCATTTTAAGAATATTTTTCTTGACTTTAACCTGACTCAACCGATTGCAAAACCCACACGGATTAATACAAAATCCAGCAAACTTATCACTGATTGACCTAATTGTAACAAATAATCCCCACAAGTATTTGTCGAGTGGCGTCTTTGCTAATGATCTCAGTGATCGCTCTCCTGCCATTGTATTAGAGATACCAAAAGGATTAACACTGATCCTCGTATAATTATGAAGAGACATTTTTCCTCCACAAGCTTTTCTTCATGATGTGTATTACCCTGACCTCTCCTATCTCAGCTGCATACCTGACCCTGAATTAGCTCTAGAATTGTTCTCATCTCTTTTTCTCTCTCTGGCAGACAAAACATGCTCTCCCTTTAAACACCTTAGTGTAAAAAAAAAAATTGAACAAATCCTTGGTTCTCTATAGAACTTTCAGATCTAGTTATAATTTTAAAAAAAACAGGCCTGGGCAAAGGTTTGAAAAACTGACTGTAGCTGTTTGGAAGCTTTTCAGGCAATTGAGAAATTGATAAACTTCCACATTCCAGAAAGCTAAATCAAGCTACTTTCTAAGTTCTATCTCAGATTCTGCTGGTGATCCGTCTAAATTTTGGAAAACAGTTCATGCACTGAAGCGTAGAAATTCCTCTTCTTCTATGCCTTAGCAAGTTGTCACTCTGGTATCATTATTGAGAAAAATGAGAAGTAATAATTTTAAATCAGCATTTTATCTCAGCAGGCTTTTTAGGTGAAAAAAATGTTGATTTAATTGACCTTAGTTGACTGCCTGCCCCTCTCCAGCCTCTAATTGGCTTGATGGAAGTTCCGTCAACTTCTAGTGAATCTTTGTTTCAACTTTCTTCAAGTGCAGTCTCAAAAACCATCAAGCGCTAAGATGAAACTGGCTCTCATGAGGATCGCCATAGGAACGGAAGACCCAGAGTTACTTCCGCTGAAGAGGATAAGTTCATTAGAGTTACCAGCCTCTGAAATTGCAGCCCAAATAAATGCTTCAGAGTCCAAGTAACAGACACATCTCAACATCAACTGTTCAAAGGAGACTGCGTGAATCAGGCCTTCATGGTCGAATTGTTGGAAAGAAACCACAATTAAAGGACATCAATAAAAAGAAGAGACTTACTTGAGCCAAGAAACACAAGCAATGGACATTAGACCGGTGGAAATCTGTCCATTGGTCTGATGAGTCCAAATTCCAACCGGTGTCTTTGTGAGACGCAGAGTAGGTGAACAGATAAACTCCATGTGTGGTTCCCACAGTGAAGCATGGAGGAGGTGTGATGGTGTGGGGGTGCTTTGCTGGTGACACTGTCTGATTTTATTTAGAATTCAAGGCACACTTAACCAGCATGGCTACCACAGCATTCTTCAGCGATACGCCATCCCATCTGGTTTGCGCTTTGTGGGACTATCATTTGTTTTTTAACAAGACAATGACCCAACACACCTCCAGGCTGTGTAAGGGCTATTTGACCAAGGAGATTGATGGAGTTCTGCATCAGATGACCTGCCCTCCACAATCCCCCGACCTCGACCCAATTGAGATGGTTTGGGATGAGTTGGACCGCAGATTGAAGGAAAAGCAGCCCACAAGTGCTCAGCATATGTGGGAACTCCTTCAAGACTGTTGAAAAAGCATTCTAGGTGAAGCTGATTGAGAGAATGCCAAGAGAGTGCAAAGCTGTCATCAAGGCAAAGGGTGGCTACTTTGAAGAATCTCAAATATATTTTGATTTGTTTAACCCTTTTTTGGTTCCTACATGATTCTATATGTGTTATTTCATAGTGTTGATGTCTTCACTATTATTCTACAATGTAGAAAATAGTAAAAAATAAAGAAAAACCCTTGAATGAGTAGGTGTGTCCAAACTTGACTGTGTGTGTGTATACAGTTGAAGTCGGAAGTTTACATACACTTAGGTTGGAGTCATTAAATCTAATTTTTCAACCACTCCACAAATTTCTTGTTAACAAACTATAGTTTTGGCAAGTCGGGTAGGACATCTACTTTGTGCATGACACAAGTCATTTTTCCAACAATTGTTTACAGACAGATTATTTCACTTATAATTCACTGTATCACAATTCCAGTGGGTCAGACGTTTACATACACTAAGTTGACTGTGCCTTTAAACAGCTTGGAAAATTCCCAAATTATGTCATGGCTTTAGAAGCTTCTGATAGGCTAATTGAAATAATTTGAGTCAATTGGAGGTGTACCTGTGGATGTATTTCAAGGTCTACCTTCAAACTCAGTGCCTCTTTGCTTGACATCATGGGAAAATCAAAAGAAATCAGCCAAGACCTTAGAATTTCTTTTTTGTAGTTTCACAAGTCTGGTTCATCCTTGGGAGCAATTTCCAAACGCCTGAAGGTACAACGTTCATATGTACAAACAATAGTACGCAAGAATAAACACCATGGGACCACGCAGCCGTCATACCGCTCAGGAAGGAGACGCGTTCTGTCTATATAGAGATGAATGTACTTTGGTGCGAAAAGTGCAAATCAATCCCAGAACAACAGCAAAGGACCTTGTGAAGATGATGGAGGAAACAGGTACAAAAGTATCTATATCCACAGTAAAAGGAGTCCTATATCGACATAACCTGAAAGGCCGCTCAGCAAGGATGAAGCCACTGCTCCAAAACCGCCATAAAAAAGCCAGACTACGGTTTGGGGACAAAGATCGTACTTTTTGGAGAAATGTCCTCTGGTCTGATGAAACAAAATTAAAACTGTTTAGCCATAATGACCATCGTTATGTTTTGGAGGAAAAAGGGGGATGCTTGCAAGCCGAAGAACTCCATCTCAACCGTGAAGCACGGGGGTGGCAGCATCATGTTGTGGTGGTGCTTTGCCGCATGAGGGACTGGTGCACTCCACAAAATAGATGGCATCATAAGAAAATAAAATTATGGGGATATATTGAAGCAACATCTCAACACATCAGTCAGGAAGTTAAAGCTTGGTCGCAAATGGGTCTTCCAAATGGACAATGACCCCAAGCATACTTCCAAAGTTGTGGCAAAATGGCTTAAGGACAACAAAGTCAAGGTATTGGAGTGGCCATCACAAAGCCCTGACCTCAATCCTATAGAACATTTGTGTGTAGAACTGAAAAAGCGTGTGCGAGCAAGGAGGCCTAGAAACCTGACTCAGTTACACCAGCTCTGTCAGGAGGAAGGGGCCAAAATTTACCCAACTTATTGTGGGAAGCTTGTGGAAGGCTGCCCGAAACGTTTGACCCAAGTTAAACAATTTAAAGGCATTGCTACCAAATACTAATTGAGTGTGTGAACTTCTGACCCACTGGGAATGTGATGAAAGAACTGAAATAAATCATTCTCTCTACTATTATTCTGACATTTCACATTCTTAAAGTAAAGTGGTGATCCTAAGACAAGGAATTTTTACTAGGATTAAATGTCAGAAATTGTGAAACTGAGAAACAGTACTGGTTGATTACTTTTTTCGAATCCAATGTATTTTCAACAATACGTTAATGAATAACGTGGAAATGTTGATTCAACCAGTGTGTGCCCAGTGGGTATTCTCATCTACTGTATTTAGCCTATTTTGGTATTGTTGGCTACTAGATCTGACATCACTCTTATTGACTTAGCTGGCGGATGTTATCATCTGAGAACAGATATTTTACTGAAAAGGCAGTAAAACACAGTCAGTCCAAAACAGCTCATTACGGATTTTAGTATTCAATGGGGTTTTAGATCTTGAGGAATCCACTATACCGGAGAATTAAGATTTTACCAGAGAATGGTGTCTGAGGTTCCAACCTTTGAATTGTAAAAACATGTTTTTGACACTGTAAGCACATTCGCACACACAGCCACAAGGTGTTCTAACTTGACAAAATGCTTCCTTGAGTGTTTTGAGGTTAGAGTACTTCTCAAGGTTACCCACCTTATAATATTTTTAGCAAGGATAGATGGCATAGATAACGCTTTGCTTGGAATGAATCTGTCCATCAAATGGAATGTACCACAACACAGCAATGAAAACATATATTTTTGTAAACCCTACATTGAGTTAGTGGTAAAGCAGTAGAAAAGCATTCCATCAGTTCCCTCCCAGTGTTGCATGCTAAGTGGCTACAATTCACTGAAACGCAGGGAACTTTAAGTGTTTTTCTTTTCAGCTGCTGACCAGTAAAGCGAAGGTAAGATGCAGACTCAAATAACATTTCCACATAGATAAAATACCAGGGAGGGTTTGATATCTGGATATCAGAGGAGAAAATTGATACTGTAATGCCAAATAGAGTTTTTATTTGGGTAGGGTACAGTCTCAACTTGATAAGCCATGCTCTTGTTAGGTTATAAAATACTTCTGATATCGTGATTCTCAATCTGATTTATTTTATTGTTTTGAATGCCAACATATGCGTTAGCGCCTCTGGAAAAACAAATGATCAACCCTTTGCTGTCTTGATAGTTCACTCAGTTCCTTACCACACCATGCATGATCTATTCTTTTACAGCGATTCAGCCTTCCAAAAGACAACATACTCAAAGGGTCGAGAGCAAGGCTGCTCGTTGAAAGTGTACACATTTGGTTTTGTATTCTTTTATCGTCTTTGTGTGCACGTTTGTATGTACATATTCTGGAATTCCGTGGCCGGTGCCTGTAGGTAGTGTTCAAGGTGGGGTTTCTGTCTCTGTGTTTCCTGCTAGTGGCACCGCACTCCCACCACCCAGGAGACGGACGGCTTCCAGGTGAAGCGGCCAGGGGACGTGAGCGTGCGCTGCACACTGCTGCTAATGCTGGACTACCAGGTGAGGGCGCCATAGACAAGAATTGTACTTTTGAATTCCGTAAAGTCCGTGTGGAAGAGGTGAAAAAGTTATTGTTGTCTATCAACAATGACAAGCCACCAGGGTCTGACAATCTAGATGGAAAATTACTGAGGATAATAGCAGACGACATTGCCACTCCTATTGGCCACATCTTCAATTTAAGCCTACTAGAGAACGTGTGCACTCAGACCTGGAAGGAAGCAAGTCATTCTGCTACCCAAGAATAGTAAAGCCCCCTTTACTGGTTCAAATAGCCAACCAATCATCCTGTTACCAACCCTTAGTAAACTTCTGGAAAAATGTGTTTGACCAGATACAATGCTATTTTACAGTAAACAAATTGACAACAGAATTTCAGCATACTTATAGGGAAGGACACTCAACAATTACAGCACTTACACAAATGATTGATGATTGGCTGAGAGAAATTGATGATGTAATGATTGTGGGGGCTGTCTTGTTAGACTTCTGTGCAGCTTTTGACATTATTGATCATAGTATACTGCTGGAATAACATATGTGTTATGGCTTTACACCCCCTGCTATAATGCGGATAAAGAGTTACTTGTCTTACAGAACACAGAGGATGTTCTTTTAATGGAAGCCTATCAAATATAATCCAGTTAGAATCAGGAATTCCCCAGTGTAGCTGTTATGGCCCCTTGCTTTTTTCAATTTTGACTAACGACATGCCACTGACTGAGTAAAGCCAGAGTGTCTATATATGCGGATGACTCAACGCTATACACGTCAGCTACTACAGCGACTGAAATGACTGCAACACTTAACAAAGAGCTGCAGTTAGTTTCAGAGTGGGTGGCAAGGAATAAGTTAGACCTCGATATTTCTAAAACTAAAAGCATTGTATTTGGAACAAAACACACACTAAACCCTAAACCTCAACTAAATCTTGTAATAAATAATGTGGATATTGAGCAAGTTGAGATGACAAAACTGCTTGGAGTAACACTAGATTGTAAACTGTCATGGTCAAAACATATTGATGCAGTAGTAGCTAAGATGGGGAGAAGTCTGTCTATAAAAAAGTGATGCTCTGCCTTCTTAACAAGGCAGGTCCTACAGGCCCTAGTTTTGTCGCACCTGGACTACTGTTCAGTCGTGTGGTCAGGTGCCACATAAAAGGACTTAAGAAAATTGCAATTGGCTCAGAACAGGGCAGCACGGCTGGCCCTTGGATGTACACAGAGAGCTAATATTAATAATATGCATGTCAATCTCTCCTGGCTGAAAGTGGAGGAGAGATCGACTTCATCACTACTTTTATTTATTGACATGCTGAATGCACCGAGCTGTCTGTCTAAACTACTGGCACACAGCTCGGACACCCATGCATACCCCACAAAACATGCCACAAGAGGTCTCTTCACAGTCCCCAAGTCCAGAACAGACTATGGGAGGCACACAGTACTACATAGAGCCATGACTACATGGAACTCTATTCCACATCAAGTAACTGACTCAAGCAGTAAAATTAGATTAAAAAAAACAGGTAAAAAAATCACCTTATGGAACAGCGGGACTGTGAAGCAACACACACACAGGCGCATACACACACACAGATACACACACACACACACATACGATAACATACGCACTATACATACACATGGATTTAGTAATGTAGATATGTGGTAGTGGTGGAGTAGGGGCCTGAGGGCACACAGTGTGTGAAATGTATTGTAATGTTTTAAAATTGTATAAACTGCCTTAATTTTGCTGGACCCCAGGAAGAGTAGCTGCTGCTTTGGCAGTCCTTTTAATTTTCAGTAGTGCACGAGGCTAAAATCTATTTAGAGGTCTTACAAAACTCTAACAAAAGTGTCCCCAAAGCAGCTGTCATCTGGCAGTTGTAACAGTTCCTGAGGTCAGTCGGCTAGTACTGACTGTGACCTCTCCGCAGCCCCCCCAGTTTAAACTTGACCCTCGCCTGGCCCGGCTGCTGGGTATCCACACCCAGACCCGCTCCTGTATCATCCAGGCCCTGTGGCAGTATGTCAAGACCAACAAGCTGCAGGACTCCCATGACAAGGAGTACATCAACTGTGACAAGTACTTTCAGCAGGTAGACTACACCCTTCTAGTTCTTCTCTGGTACTGTATTACCTGTTGTCATAGTACCTTCAGTAGGGAGAGTATGCCTTTTGTTATTGTCTGCGTCCTGAATTGCACCCTATTCCCTATATAATTCATTAATTTCGACAAGAACCCTAAGGCCCTAGACAAAAGTAGTGCACTATTAATGGAATATGGTGCCATTTGGGAGACACATTTGCCCTTCCCTGCTGATAGGTCTCTATTCTGCAATGTTATTGTCTTCCTCTCAGATCTTTGACTGCCCGAGGCTCAAGTTCTCGGAGATCCCCCAGCGTCTCACCAACCTCCTCCTGCCCCCTGACCCCATCGTCATCAACCACGTCATCAGGTGAGTAGCTCACACTTACTGTAACACCTACCTGGCAACTTCCTGGTTTAAATTGAAGGGTGAATGCCTGGTCATAAAAGGCATTTTTTAATGTTATATAAAATATAAAAACCTAGCAGATGAATACATTTGAAAAGCTATAAGATAACAATGTGGGCACAGCGCTTCACAGTTAATACTGTCCCAAAGGGTAGATAATCCAATTAAAGTGTAAAGGCTGGGAGGCAAGAATCCTGGTAAGATACAGACAGACCACCAGCATTCTTGCCTTCCAGGCTTTTCATTTTTATTACATTTGAAATGCTGCCAACAACCTCAGTCTCACCATCCTTCCCCGCCTCTCCATGCAGTGTGGACCCTAACGACCAGAAGAAGACGGCATGCTATGACATTGACGTGGAGGTGGAGGACCCCCTGAAGAGCCAGATGAGCAGCTTCCTGCTCTCCACCGCCAACCAGCAGGAGATCGCCTCATTGGACAACAAGGTGGGACAACCACACAGGAAGGATAGCCAATCACAATTACCCAAGATGACCTTAAAGGTAGATTTACATTGCGGAGATGTGTGACGACTAATTACCGTCAGTTATATGTGAATTAGAGTTCAGAGCTGTCTGACCGTGTCGGATAGATTTCTATATGATTCTCCCGGAGAATCCTGTCGCCCGAAGTGCAATCACCAGGGTTGGGATCAATTCCATTTCAATTCTGGAAGTACACTGACATGCTCTGCAATTCCATTTCAATTCTGGAAGTACACTGAAATGCTTTTCAAATGGGGAAAATTTGGAATTGAAATTGAAACACTTTTGCGCGCGCCGTGGATAAACAATCGCACTGGTATAAATTGCATGTCGGCCGTGTGGAGAAAATCTCTGTGTTGTCAGAGCTGTTCCCGCATCTCCACAATGTAAATCTACCTTTACATAGGTGTTGTGGCTTCATGTTCCTGTGGGAAAAGCCTTGTTCTTTACACCGTCACCCCCGTTTCTTACACAACTATTTGAATGCAAATTCTGAAGAAACGCAGTGGCTCAAATAAATTGGTGTATTGAAATTGGAAAGTTATTTTCATATGCTTAGATCTGTGTAAGCTGTCCTCTAACATCAGTGATCATTATGAACCCTGTAGATCCATGAGACCATTGAGTCCATCAACCAGTTGAAGATCCAGAGGGACTTTATGCTCAGCTTCTCCAGGGATCCTAAGGGCTACATCCAGGACTGGCTCAAGTCCCAAAGCAGAGACCTGAAGGTGAGGGACACGCACACACACACGCACGCACACACACACACACACACACACCTACCTGACCAACAGTGCTCTCTGATTGGCTGCAGCTGATGACAGACGTGGTGGGGAACCCAGAGGAGGAGAGGAGGGCGGCGTTTTACCACGAGCCCTGGTCCCAGGAGGCCGTCAGTCGCTACTTCTACTGCAAGGTGAGGAGAAATGCCAAACGCTGCACATTAAAACCTTTTAATAACTCGCACAAGAGCATCCAAGTAGAAACACAAACTAGGAATTGTGATCAGATAAGTCATATTTTGCTTTGAAGCTGTACCTGCTCTGTTTTACCAGTCTTACCAATACCTATCACATTCACAAGCAATCAAATGTTTGATTTACCACTTTTTACAAATTGATTGATTGATACTGTGTATCCACTTAGGTATATTCAGGTATATTCAGGTTGTCTTTGTGTGTGTGATGCTGATGCCACTTCCCTCTCACAGATCCAGCAGAGGAGACAGGAGCTGGAGCAGGCCTTGGCCGTGAGGAACACCTAAACGCCGTCTCGGACGTCACGCTGCACTCTTCATCTGACCCCAGACCTGTGTTTGTTATTTTTTTTTGCTTTCTTCACATTCACAGTACTGTGACCCGTGGCCTCTGACCCATCCCCAATCGCATGTATCTAAAAAAAAAAAAGAAAACTTGGAACAATCTGTTCATCTCTGATGGACATGACCGGACATCTCTCTCCACACTCCTGGAATCCCAGGCCCACAGTTGGTTACTTTTTAATGTCACCCACTAGCATGTCACAGTCTTTCCATAGAGACTACAAGTCATTGTACCAGCTGCCTGCAGAATGATCACTGTGTCTTGGATTCATCTCAACCAGATGGACTGAATCCAGCAGTACTGTACATAATAGAAAGGTCATAATGGTCCACTGCATCTCATTCGTGAGTCCAAAGTGGTTGTTTGTAACCTATTGTTTCAAGTGTCTTGACTCACACACAGTTTGGATTGTGCCCATTTTGTTTTTAGTGTATCATTAGCTGTATGGTTCGTGTGAGCCGTATGCTCAAGAGTGTGTGTGTTTTGATGTGTGGAACCAAATGAACACCAGCGGAATGAAGATTACAGTATGAAGTAATGGGTCGTGGGACTGGGCGAATTTCTCTT
This sequence comes from Salvelinus namaycush, assembly GCF_016432855.1. Taxonomy (NCBI): domain Eukaryota; kingdom Metazoa; phylum Chordata; class Actinopteri; order Salmoniformes; family Salmonidae; genus Salvelinus; species Salvelinus namaycush. Next base: position 1,788,611 of record NC_052339.1, on the reverse strand, counting down.
CTGAAGCCCAAACGTTGAGGTCTGTCATTTTAAAACATGAATTTGTTCAAGGTAGGCAGCTTTCGTGAATTAGATTTTCCCTCATTATAAACTAATCTAAAATGCAATCTAAGATTAGTTTAATTTCTTTCAACTTTCTTCTGTAATTTACTTAAACAATGTAACAGTATAAGTAGATCTCTGTGTAAGTGAATATGTATTTCAGCAGATTGTTAAAAGGGACAATGACAATTAACACCAATGTCTGCTGGCTGTAGAAAGGATAGATGGTGACATGATGAGTAAGCACAAGGTGAAGTACTGTAGCAACACTTGGCAGTCAGTACACCCTGTAATGCTTTTACAGACTAACTCTCTGTTACAAAGCACCCAGACAGACTTGCCGCAGCGAATTGCCATGCATATGGATTAGCTTTCGTGGTTTGTGCTGCTTCATTGTCCTGTCATAATAACTCTACAAAAGTCATGTCTGGGAACAGTATTAGCTACAGATCTCTCCCAATACTCAAGCCAGTGTTTTTTTAAATATTAACGATAGACACATTTTGGAATATGATGTAACCAACACCATTTCCTATGTTGAACAATCATGGGGCGGGCAGTGAAGCTGCAGCCACATCTGTACATTACCTGCTATGAAAAATGTTGGCCGGTAACTAATTCTATTATTTGAAATGAATGACGAAATGGGTCTTTGTTCATTGTATTTTTAGTTAACATCCATTGTGAACTTCCTGTCCCAAATGGATCTGTCTGACAGTATTTTGTCCTTGAACATTTTGACGGAGTCACCAAAGGTCTCGATAAAAGAGTATTATACTAGTTAAAATAGACAATGAACAATGGTTACTGTGATTTTGTCTCAGCTCGATAAAGCTATGTTACCAGTTAAAACTGAAGGGTGAATATGAAGACATTTTTAAGGGATATGTGAATGTAAATATCATTTTTTCCCCCTTAAGGGCAACTGTACAGCCTATGACTGTCTGTTTGTCTGTTTCGTTTAGGGAACGGCGGGACATATGGGGTGGGAAGGATTGGGTTTCATAGGTTTAAAGCTGTAGGACAGGGACGCTAGTGTCCCTCTATGTACACTTGGGGGAGGGGGGGGGGTATTTTAGGTCCTTGTTGAGTTTTAATGGGGCAGAACCATAGAATTGAATGCTGGGATTGATGATGCCTCCATCTCGCCACATACAAGGCTTGCTCATCTCTAACTACCACAGCAACTCAGTTCTGTGCCCTTCTAGTTTTGTGTGTCATGGGAGAAGCCTTCTCAGTTTCTGATTTGAAATCGACACTGCTGTCTTCTGTAACGTTCAAACTTGTGTCCTTGTTACATTTGTTTTGTGTCAAGATGCTCTTCAACATGGCTGAGTTCCTATACTCAGCATAAACAGAGGTTGCGTTTCATAAAGACCTATGCATGCTGCATGGACAGGTTTTATACATTTCAAACAGGACATGTAAATACCCTCACAAATGCATGGAAGCGGATTTGAAGAGCACTGGATTTGACACAATCTTTTGTGAAGGGGCCTTTTTCGAACATTTGCTAAAAACCTGTATGCTACCCAGCCAGCATAGATGTTATCTGCATATGAGAGTTTTTGTCACTACAGGTTCCATGTATGTCAACTTCACCAATCAAGGGAGCATACTAGTTGTTGTATTCAATTGTGTCAATCGATACTTGTTTGACCCAGATGTTCTTGTATGTTTGGCAGTCATGGAGCATCTTTGACTGTTGGGCACCCCTTGCTGGGCATTCTAGAAACTTCAACTCACTGACACCCTCTGTCTGACAATGGAAACCTGTCATTTGACTAATATAAAAGACTGTACTTAAACTGTGTGCTCCTCTCTCTGACAAACAGCATTCATATTGGTCTACCTAAATGGATAGATGGTAACCGCAGTCTCTGTGCATGACTTTGTGGAGAGTCCATGTTCCTCACAGCTCTCTTTACACCATTTGTCTGCCACTTTATTAGGTACACCACCCCATTCACGTAAATAGATCGCTCTTACAGACAGTGAGTCTCGTGGCCATGGTTTGCTATATAAAGCAGGCAGACAGGCATCGAGCCATTCAGTTACTGTTTGTTTGAACGTTAGAATTCGCAAAACAAGCGTCTGAGCGTTGTATGATCTTCGGAGCCAGGCGTGCCGGATCCAGTATCTCAAACGACCAACCCCCTGGGCTTTTCATGCACGACAGTGTCTAAAGTTTACAGAGAATGGTGCGACAAAAATATCTAGTTGGCGGCAGTCCTGTGGGCGAAAACAGCTCGTTGATGAGAGAGGTTAAAGGAGAATGGCAAGAATCGTGCAAGCTAACAGGTGGGCCACAAACAGACATAACGGTGCAGTACAACAGTGGTATGCAGAACGGCATCTCGGAATGCAAAACTTGTCAATCCTTGTCACGGATGGGCTATTGCAGACGACCAGACAGCTAAAAACAAGAAGAAGCGGCTCCGTTGTGCACACGATCACCAACACAAATAAGCTAGCTAGCTAAATTGACGATCACAGGGGGCAGCTTCGCCCCTCAGTATAATCCCCTCGCTCCTGCCCAGAGAGAAAGGGAGAAGACAGAGAGGATGTGAAGTGGTCCATTTATTTCTCTGAACCCGCACCCCACTATGGAAACAGCTTCTTCCCTCCCACTTCCTGTTGGACCGCTGCCAAGTGGACAGGACCCACCCTGCTAACATGCTGACTAGACCGGGTGCGCACTCATGTTGATTTTGTCCATCCACACCAGACGCGAGCAGGACACACAGGTTGAAATATCAAAACGATATTGAACCGACTATTATTAATTTGGGGACAGGTCGAAAAGCATTACACACTCATGGCAATTTAGCTAGCTAGCTTATTTGTCTTGGGATATAAACATTGGGTTGTTATTTTGACCTGAAATGCACAAGGTCCTCGACAATTAATCCACAGATAAAAAGGTAAACCCAGTTAGTTTCTAGTAATCTCTCTTCTTTGGACTTTATATGGTGGTTGGCATCCAACATTAAGGTGCATTACCACCAACTGGACTGGAGTGTGGACCTCAGCTCATCTATCAATCACCCACGTGGGTATATGTTCCTATCAACCAATGAGGAGATGGGAGAGGTGGGACTTGCAGACACTCGTTGACGCACGTGAGCAGTTTGGATGCAACCATTGAATAACAAGTACGTGTACATTTATTTTGCAACGCTCGAGCACGTAACGCAAGGGGTGTGGTCAGCATGTAAGGCATTCCGAATGTGCACTGAGCTCACTCACTCCTCCCCTAGGACACGTGAAAGAGAGTTCCAGCTAAAATCCAGGGAGGCCCAGGGAGGGGTGTATTACTACCTTAATGTGAGGAGGCAGACTTTGGTACAAACTGTACATTGCCTCAGGGTGAGGCTACAGAGCTCTGAGGCAAGCCAGGAAGAATACAGTGTTCAGAGCTCTGAATATGATTGGAGGAGTATCAACCACTAGAATCTCCAACCCTATTAGCTTGTCCTTGGCTCGCAAACCATGATCTTCACTTGCAAAGTATGCATCACTCCTCACTCAGTGGAAAAACAGCTGCCGTTGTCATGTGGCCGTAGGTCTCAAAAACAAGTTGTTCTGTTTTGTCTTCTCTAATTGAGACCCCACGGTAAGACGACTGTGTTTCAAACAAAGATACTGTAGCTAGCAAAGGAAATAGCTAGGTCTGGGATTCCAAAATAACATCAGAAAAGAGTCCAGAAGCGACATCTGGCTTTAATATCCGTAGAAAAAAAACAGACCCTATCTGTCTAGGGAATGAAACGAACCACATGAAACAAATCACACTCTCTATGGGATAAACATACTAAGAAAACTAAGTGTCAATTTAAAGAAAATACACACATACACTCAATGGCTTCTCTTTAAATCCAGTATTAGAATCATAATTCAGCACAGCCATGAAGGAAGACATGGCTCATGCCGGTTTTCTCAAGGCTCATTGTTCATTCATCACCTACCGATAGAGCCTCCCCTTGGGCTACCATTGGAGTGAACGCACAGAGTTCTGCCAGCCTGCACGCACAGTTTGCAGGAATACACGTCGTAACATCACTCCTCAGTCTTTGCAGGCCTAAGATTGCACATGGGTTCTTGGTCCTTAGGGATCCGTTTGGAGATTCAACATCCCATAATATGCCTCATCCAAAAGTCAGGTTCATAAAGAAGGCCAAAGGTATCAAGTCATTCTAGATGGTAAACCTATGGTGCATTTCCACTGTCAGGCTTTGCACCCGTGTTTGGCCCAAATATGTTGCCTTCTGAGGCCTGGCAATGGAAAAAGCCTGGAGTGACACCAGTGCTGCAGTGGCTAAGCACCAGTAGAGACCCCTAGGTGCTGTTGGCCTGCTCCTGCTCAAACAGGGCCATGGCTAAGTGCGACCGCGAGGCCAGGCCCTCCAGGTTACTGAGCACACAGCGGTGGTAGATGTCCTCGTTGAAGCGCGGGTTGCACGCCCGCCGCACGTACTTTTGCACTAGCGCCGGCTCCACCGCCCGGAACACGTGCAAGCCCGAGTAGCGCACGAAGATCTCGTACACGTCCATGCTCTCCAGCAGCTCGTCGTTGTCTAGGATGTCAGCGGCCATCTTGGTGCGCGACGCCATGTAGTCGACGTTGTAGAAGCATGCCTCCTCAAAGACGTGGCGGTCGAAGCGTCCGTCGCGCGGTGCCTCGGCGGGGAAGGAGGCCAAGGTCTGCTGGTCGCGGTACAAGATGGTCTGGCTGAACTCCTGGAAGTGGGTGGGGAAGAACACCTGCCAGTTGCTGATGGCGTTCATGCGGCAGCGGTTGAGGAAGTCGGCGTTGAACTCGGTCCACACCGAGGCCAGGAAGAAGAGCGTGTCCACCGGGTGCTTCTTGGAGATTATGTCCATCAGCTTGACCTGCAAGGGCACCTCCGTCTTCACGCTGATCCAGGGGATCCTCACGTCGCCGTAGCGCTTCTCCACCTCGCCGATCATGGCCTTGATGCCGGCGAACACGTCCGACTGGCTGACGCGCTGGGCATCAAAGGGGTCGTAGACAAACAGGAAGGTGAGCAGGACGTTGTCGTGCGTGTCCAGCGTGTTCATCACATACATGTCCAGGAAGTTACCCACAAAGTCCTGCTCGCGGGCCGTGACGGGCAGGATGACCTGCACCCGGGTGGCCTCCGTCACATAGGGCATGGGGATGATTTCAATGGTGCTGAGGGGGCGGAGCAGGCTGACCCGCTTGGCGATCACCTGGCTGTGACCTTTCTGGGTGAAGGCTTCCAGGGCCAGGTCAAGCACGTACTCCATGCCCCGGGTGGGGTCGAAGCGCCGGTAGCCGTTGAGCAGGCGGCGTTTCTTGAAGCGCAGCTGGGGCTGGTAGCGCTCGTTGAGGTGCTCCACGGCCGTCTCCAGCACGGCGCTCACGTCGGCCCAGTTGGCGCCACGCAGTTCACACTTGGGGGCGCTGTCGGAGCATGAGTAGATGTGCTCCTCGGTGAAGTACTCCCAGTTGATGACCTCGAAACGAGTCTTTGGCATGAAAGGAGGATTGACCCCGATTGGCCAGATGGCCCCCGCCTTACCCTCTGGGGTCAACTCACTCAGGTTGTTGATCTGGACCTGGACAAAAGACAAAACAATAATGACACAACTGTGTTTACATGTATCAAAAGCATCTTAAAAGATTTATTTCTTCAATATTAGAATATTTATCAACAATGTTGAGGGTAGTTGATTCAAGGCTCAACTGTAATGGGTTGACATTCTCCTTTGTCAGCGTCTCTCAAAGCTTATTATAAGCAATATTGTAAGTGTATTATATTGTATAAGTATGTATTGTATGGGGGGTGTATTGTATTAGGGAATCATGTGATGCCTGTTGTATACTGTAGGCTATTGTCTATGTGGAGGACTTTGCATGATTTGATTCTTAATTGCCCGAGTGGATAAATAAAGTTGTATTGAATTGAATTACAAAGTTCACACTTTTAAACTGACGGAATGTTTACAAAATGACATTAGCAGGTAAATTTAGAATGAGCTGAGTCGGAATTTCAAACGCCACATCCTCACAAAACGGTTCGGTCACTGTTAAATGCATAAAATATTGGGTCAGACACAAATGTCTGCCCAGGCGTAGATTTTCGTAGAAATCGGTGCGGTATGTAGGAAAACTGAACATTTGCACACTGGACCCGTAACCAGTCAAACCAACACCAGTGCCGACTCCTCAAACAGCCAGAACCATACATAAAGCCCATCTGATTCCATTAAACAAAATCAACCTGCAGCTGCTGTATCTGTAGGTAGGTCCAGTCCAGTTCGATCTGGCTGAAGCGTTTGTGCAGGCGGTACATGAGGCTGGGCTCTGACACAGGGTGCACTGTGAAGGCATTCTTAAACTGGGCACTGTCCTCTCGCTCTGGGTCTGCTTTCTTCCCCAGCTCAAAGGAGCGATATGTCATGTCCTGTAAGTAACATGCAAACAGTGGGAGGGAAATGTTAGCCATCTCGTAGGTAAGACAACTGATGGGTGTAGTCAAAGTACAGTAAATCATGATGACATAGCATTGATAAAAGACTGGTAATTGTTATGGAACAACTCTATAAACATGTTTTATAATAATGATGTCTCAGCTGTGTGTTTACCTGGTGTACCTCCACACAGCTCAGACCCAGGTAGTCGATGATGCAGCGCCCAAGCCACTCGTCAGGCCTGACACTGAGGATGTCGTTGCGGCAGGTGTCCAGGTGGGGCTGCAGGCGGGCCAGCAGGCTGCGGGAGAGCAGATAGCCATAACCCCCGTGGCAGTACCTGGCCCTCTCTTCCCCACCGATGAACTCCTCTGACCGGCCCATGTAGAGGTCCTGTCCCGTGCTGAGGTGGCCCACCAGCTCGGCCAGCCTCTCGGCCTGCATGTAGGTGTCGTCCTGGGCCAGGAAGAACCAGTCGTAGTCCAAGCCATAGTGCTGGTGCAGGTGGCGTACCGTCTCGTACATCAGCCACACGGGCCGGTCGTCGCCGTGGGCCACCACCGTCATGCCGTGGGGGACCTTGGAGCTGTGCAGGCCCGTGAAGAAGAAGGTGCGGTGGAAGTGGTGGGCCACGGTGCGGTTCACCGCCACGGCCAGCGTGTTGAGGGTGGCCCGCGAGGTCAGCACGCCCACCAGGAGGCGCTCTCGGATGCCCAGCTCCGTGTGGATGTAGCGGGTCCTGATCACAGAGGAGGCGTTCAGAGGGACATTCACTGTTTCAAATCAAACTCACTCATTACTGAGCGGAGCTGGGTGATTTATTTTATTACATAGATGAAATAAGGAACAGGCCCCATCTTACGGAGTGATTTACTATGCAATTACTAATGTACTATTTAACAATATGTTAATAAAAAGTTGTTACAATGTTGTAAACTACAATGTTATTGTTTTTACTTAAAAATGCACTTGTTATAAGTTAGTTTAAAAACGTCTGGTAAATGACTATGTCAAGGTGAATGTAAGTCTTGAATGCGCCTAGTGTCCATTCTTGTCCAGATGGCTAGGTACTGGGATATGATTGTTGAACTCCACAGTCTAGACTTAACTCTCACCATCTGCAAAATGTAAGGATTTCGGCTATGACCAAAGGAGATCATAGTCATATTCAAGAGGTATCAAAATACTTCTGTAAGGTTAAGCCTTTCATAAAAGAAGACACTTCAATAAAATTGAATCATTCATGACTGACTGTACTTTGAAAACAGACCATCTCTTCAGACCCTCTAGGTTAACTGGCTAATTATAACTATCCAGGCCAATAAATCAGCTTTAAGAGGTGATTCGGAGAGAAGCGAGACAGTAGGATTATCAAACTGTATGGGGTCAATTCCACAGTAACAGAGTGATGCTGAGAATCCGATTTTTTTTGGATACTTTAAAAGTATGGCAAACAAAAACCATTGATTTCAAAGTTAAACAAACCATACAAATCTATGCACAATGACTACTTTTAACAATTTCCACGGAACATTTCGCAAAAATACATTACTCGAAAAACAATGCAGATGTCAAATTTGGTAACAGAATGACGGTAAAAACTCCCTCCGTTTAAGAGACTACATTTAACAAAAAATATCTACCCAAATGAAGATTCAAAGATGTCTGCATAAAGAATTGGGTGTCAGCTATGACATGACACCTTGAGTTTGAAAAACAATATTATGGTTATTGAAGTGGATTAACACCCGGTAACAGAATGACATCATGGATCCCTGATATGTACTATACAAAAAATGCAGAATTATAAATGTCACTCTTCATGGTGATGCATCCTGAATAGGTACACAAAAGTATCTCTGATTCAGAGGGGTTGGGTTAAATGCGGAAGACACATTTGAGTTGAAGGCATTCAGTTGTACAACTGACTAGGTATCCCCCTTTCAACACACTGGCTATTATTCTAATGAGCTCCACCCCCAAAAAAGACCACATTTGTACCAATCTGTTTCACAAGTTTGGACATCTCAATACAGCACAGTACATTATACTGTACTCATGTAGTGTGCTCAATTGTACTGTACTACACTCTACTCTAATTTTCCTTACTGTACTCTGCTGTCCACACTTGTGAAACAGACATCTTTGGTGAGCTATACCCCTGTATAGCACTACCCCACTTTCTTTACTGATTTCTCTGAGCTATTGTCCTTGAGAACTATGATATACTCATTGTGTTGAGCGATTTTAATATTCATGTTGACAAAGATACTGACTCCAAAGCCATTGAATGTATTAATCTTTTGAGCTCTATGGACTTCATCCAACATGTTACTGGGCCCACCCATAACCGCAGCCATACTCTGGACCTGGTTATTACCAAGGGGCTTTCTTCTGGGCCCACCCATAACCGCGGCCATACTCTGGACCTGGTTATTACCAAGGGGCTTTCTTCTGGGCCCACCCATAACCGCGGCCATACTCTGGACCTGGTTATTACCAAGGGGCTTTCTTCTGGGCCCACCCATAACCGCGGCCATACTCTGGACCTGGTTATTACCAAGGGGCTTTCTTCTGGGCCCACCCATAACCGCGGCCATACTCTGGACCTGGTTATTACCAAGGGGCTTTCTTCTGGGCCCACCCATAACCGCAGCCATACTCTGGACCTGGTTATTACCAAGGGGCTTTCTTCTGGGCCCACCCATAACCGCGGCCATACTCTGGACCTGGTTATTACCAAGGGGCTTTCTTCTGGGCCCACCCATAACCGCGGCCATACTCTGGACCTGGTTATTACCAAGGGTCTTTCTATTGACATATCCTCTATTGTTGATGTTGCTTTATCTGATCACCACTGTGTATTTTGTTACTATATTGTTGCCCATAGCACAGGGTAAAACTAAATGCATTATTAATTTTTACTGCAGTGGGCTAAATCAGGGTTACAGAGTGATTCTTGTTAGTCTTACACAAATCTAATTTGAAACAAAAGTATACACCTTACACACATGGCTATGGACTTTAAAAAAAAACCTGTACCATGTCAGACGTAGAGTTGAAATGTATTACATTTTGAGTTTATCCCAATATTACAATTTATATATACGGAACAAAAATATAAAACGCAACATGTCAAGTAAATTTCATGAGCTGAAATAAAAGATCTCTGAAATTTTCCATACGCACAAAAAGCTTATTTCTCTCAAATTGTGCACAAATTTGTTTACATCCCTGTTAGTGAGCACTTCTCATTTGCCAAGATAATCCATCCACCTGACAGGTGTGGCATATCAAGAAGCTGACTAAACAGCATGAGCAATACACAGGTGCACCTTGTGCTGGGGACAAAAGGCCACTAAAATGTGCAGTTCTGTCACACAACACAATGCCACAGATGGCTCAAGTTGAGGGAGCATGCAATTGGCATGCTGACTGCAGGAATGTCCACCAGAGCTGTTGCCAGATAATTTAATGTTAATTTCTCTACCATAAGCAACATCGTTTTAGAGAATTTGGCAGTACGTCCAACCGGCCTCACAACCGCAGACCACATGTAACCACGCCAGCCCAGGACCTTCACATCCGGCTTCTTCACCTGCAGGCCCAGCTACCCGGACAGCTGATGAAACGGAAAAGTATTTCTGTCTGTAATCTAGCCCTTTTGTGGGGAAAAACTCATTCTGATTGGCTGGGCCTGGCTCCCCAGTGGGTTTGACAGAGAAACACTGAATGTCGTTTTATTTTATAATCTTTATTAATTATGAAATTATGGAAAATATTAATAACATTCCACCCATGAGGCCAAAGATGGAGCTTTTGGTCATTGACTGCAGGAAAGGGCTACGAAACGCTAACTTACCTCTGAAGTTGCTGCAGATTTTATTGAATGTATGAACAATACATCATCACCCATTCTGCCTTCCTCTTGTGATGACTTAGTTCATAACTGTAATACCAAATTAAGGGTAGCCATTGATGCCATAGCTCCAGCAAGGTTAAAAAAAGGCCACATCTAAACGGAGTGAGTGAGGAAACAAATCAATTAAAGAGAAATTGCAGAAAGGCAGGGCAGAAGTGGAGAAAGTCAAAGTTGCAGGTCCACTATGATATTTTGAGAGAGCAACTTGGCTATACACAGTGTACAAAACATTAAGGACACCTGCTCTTTCTATGACATAGACTGACCAGGTGAAACCTATGGTCCTTTATTGATGTCACCTGTTAAATCCATTTCAAATCAGTGTAGATGAAGGGGAGGAGACAGGTTAAAGAATTATTTTTAAGCCTTGAGACGTTCGAGACATGAATTGTGTATGTGTGCCATTCAGAGGGTGAATGGGCAGACAAAATATTTAAGTTCCTTTGAACGGGGTATAGGAGCAGATGCCGGGCACACCAGTTTGTGTCAAGAACTGCAACACTTCTGGGTTTTTCACACTCAACAGTTTCCCGTGTGTATCAAGAATGGTCCACCACCCAAAGGACATCCAGCCAACTGGAGTCAACATGGGACAGCATCCCTGTGGAACGCCTTGTACAGTCCATTCCCTGACAAATTGAGGCTGCTCTGAGGGTCAAAGGGGGGGTGCAGCTCAATATTAGGAAGGTGTCCTTAATGTTTTGTACACTCAATGTATAACAAGGCAATTAGAAATGCCAGACAGAAAAATGAGCCTAACTTGATCACTAATAATCTGAGTAATTTGAGAGTGCTCTTCTCGACCATTGACGGCCTGATAAATCCTAACCCCGCAAACCTATGTGAACATTCCTCCACATCTAAATGTGATGACTTTGCGGCATGTTCCAGAGACAAGATAATAAACATTAGGCTGAGTATCAGTCAAGCAAGACCTGATGAGAAGTTTGATGATATGTGCCTACCACGCAAAGGCACTGTGGAGTTATTTTCCATGGTTGACGCAGACATGCTCAGGAAAGTGATATCACAACTTAAGTATTTTACCTGCCTTCTCGATCCTACCCCACCCCTTCTTCAAAACAGTTTTTTATTGCATATCTGAAGAAGTGCAAGCTATTGTTAATCACTCCCTGTTCACGGGCACTTTCCCCACTGCACTACAAACTGCTATGGTGAAACGCCTTCAGAAGAAAAGTAATCAAGTCTTTAGCTTTTAGCAATTTTCAGTCAATCTCCAACCTTCCATTCTTGAAACAAAATTCTGGAGAAATTGATTTTCAAACAGCTAAATAATTTTTTAAGTGCCAACTGGATTTTTGAAAATGTTCTATTCGGTTTTCGTGCCCCCCAAGGCACAGAGACAGCCTTAGTTAAAGTGGTCAATTATCTTAGCGCCAACAAAGACCCCAAATAGCTCTCTGTCCTTGTACTCTTGGATTTAAGTGCTGCATTCAATACTGCTTACCATGATGTCCTTCTGGACAGACTGGAGAGGTGGGTTGTCCTCTCTGGTCCAGTTCTAAAGAGCACTGAATCAGCATACCACGAGTTTTAAACCTCAGAGGGAGACTGCACAGTATTCCCTTTGAGTCCGATCCAAAACTCTTCCATAGTGACCCGTGAATGCGGCCACATGACAGCTCGATCAGCTGTTCGATTTCACTTCCCGGCATGCTCACGGAGCCAGGATCACAGTCAAATGGATTTAGCTGATTCAGTCACTCATCTGTAGAATTTGTTTTTCCCCCCTGCATGCTTGCATTCAGTTCAGTCAGTTTCCCACATATATGTCTGTTACATAGGCAATGAGACATTTTATTTCATTACACAGATAGTCAACAGTCTTCTTTTTTCCCCCCCATCCATTACGAATGACAGTTCCCCTCTCAATTCAAAAGATCTTTCCAACACTTCCCCTTGATAACCACCAAACCTCGGTGTGAAATAGAACATTGTCCTGCTCTGATCCCATATCTCCACCTAGTTTTGCGAACAGGTGTGCACGAAGTAGTTTACAATAGAAGTTACCTGCTGCATATCTCAGAGTTCTGCTCTCAGCTCTTTTGCCGCCAGTTGCTCTCGGTGTATCTCCATTATAGCTCAGTGGGTGTATCATACAATGCGTCCATATAGCAGAGGGAGACGCATTCATAACTCGAGTGCAGAGGCCTGCCCGCCGTCCCGTGATAGATGGAGCCCCATCTGTGCAAAAGCCCACCATTCAATCCCATGGAATCTGTTTTTCGTTAATATAGCCATGCAGCACCCTGAACATCCCATGTGCCGTTTCATGCTCGGGAATCGTGAGACAAAAAAAATATGTCCTTGTGAATAGCATCCTCTGACATGTAGCGAACAAAGGTCAATGCATCTCGGCCCTAACAGCTAACATCCATTTGGAGAGCATGAGGTGGGGAGTTTGAGTCGTTCAGTCAGAGTTACCACTTGATTGCTAGCTATAGCACCAATTATTAGTTTCACAGTGTTATCTGACAAAGGTATTGATGTGAGTGTCTATGCCTCCCCACACATTGTTTTCACCATATCAATTGTGGCTGGTAATATCAAAGTCTCTGCAATAGTGTATGGCATAGCGGGCTTAGCCATTCACCGTGGGAATGATTCAAGTGCAACGGTTAAGTGCGGCCTTTTCACACAATCTAAGGGCTCTCTGGGTGAATTTGAACTTTTAGATTTAAATAATTGTCATTTAGATTAAGGTTAACCACATTACAATGATTGAGAGACAAAGACGATATTTTTTTATATATACAGTACCAGTCAAAAGTTTGGACACCTACTCATTTTTCAATTTGTATATTTTATTATTATTATTATTATATTTTTTATTTATTTAACCTTTATTTAACTAAGCAAGCCAGTTAAGAACAAATTCTTATTTACAATGACCTACCCCGCTGGGCCATGGAACTCCCAATCACGGCCAGATGTGAACTCCCAATCACGGCCTCTTGCACTGAGATGCAGTGCCTTAGACCGCTGCGCCATTCAAGGGCTTTTCTTTATTTGTACTATTTTCTACATTGTAGAATAATAGTGAAGACATCTAAACTAAGAAATAACACATATGGAATCATGTAGTAACCAAAAAAAGTGTTAAACAAATCTTTTTTTATATTTGAGATTCTTCAAAGTAGCCACCCTTTGCCTTGATGACAGCTTTACACACTCTTGGCATTCTCTCAACCAGCTTCATGAAGAATGCTTTTCCAACAGTCTTGAAGGAGTTCCCACATATGCTGAGCACTTGTTGGCTGCTTTTCCTTCCCTCTGCGGTCCAACTCATCCCAAACCATCTCAATTGGGTTGAGGTCGGGTGATTGTGGAGGCCAGGTCATCTGATGCATCACTCCATCACTCTCCTTGGTCAAATAGCCCTTACACAGCCTGGAGGTGTGTTGGGTCATTGTCCTGTTGAAAAACAAATGATAGTCCCACTAAGTGCAAACCAGATGGGATGGCGTATCGCTGCAGAATGCTGTGGTAGCCATGCTGGTTAAGTATGCCTTGAATTCTAAATAAATCACTGACAGTGTCACCAGTAAAACACCCCCACACCTCCTCCTCCATGCTTCACGGTGGGAACCACACATGTGGAGATCATCCGTTCACCTACTCTGCATCTCACAAAGACACGGCGGTTGGAACCAAAAATCTCACATTTGGACTCATCAGACCAAAGAACAGATGTCCACCGGTCTAATGTCCATTGCTCATGTTTCTTGGCCAAAGCAAGTCTCTTCTTCTTATTGGTGTTCTTATTATTGGTGACTACCTCATGAAGCTGGTTGAGAGAATGCCAAGAGTGTGCGAAGCTGTCATCAAGGCAAAGGGTGGCTACTTTGAAGAATCTCAAATATAAAAAATATTTGGATTTGTTTAACACTTTTCTGGTTACTACATTTTACCATAATATTTGTTTTAAACATGATTGTAATTTCATAGTTGTGATGTCTTCAATGTTATTCTACAATGTAGAAAATAGTTTTAAAAAATTAAGAAAAACCCTTGAATGAGTAGGTGTGTGCAAACTTTTGACTGGTACTGTACGTATATTTAGTGTTAGAGAAAAGCTGCATATTTTCTAAAGGTCTGTCTTGATCAAAACGTCTGCCCCCATCGCTGTGAACGTCTCTATAGCTTGGCCTCCTGAACTCGTTAGGAACTTGCCTTTCATCTCATATTAATCTACTATTTTAGATTACTGGCTATAAATCGATGTTTGAATGTGCTACAGCGACAAAACCACTCCCTCCTGCTGCGTTACAATGTAAGGATTCCACACATATGCGTTGTTAGTGGCTGTGACGTAGGGTTCTGATGGACAGTAGGAAGAGCGAATGAAATGGTAGGAGGGACATCCCCGCTTCAAGTGGTATCAGATTTCACATCCTTCTTCTCACAGGCAGAAGAGACATACTCCTGTGTCCGTGAGACTCTGGGCTAACGCTCAATGCAAGCCATTTCAATCTATGGTGTCCACATATCGATCTATATGCGAAAATGTCATTCGGAACCGGCACCAGAAACACTCAGGTCCCAAAAACAGGGGACTTTACATCTAAACAAATATAGACTCTAAGCTTTCATTTGACACCAAATTTGATGTGCTCCTATGAACTTCACGTTAGTGCTCAAGCCAGAGTTCTTTACATGGAATTGCCCATGGGCTTTTTAAACAAATCTTTATCAAGGGTTGAAATGTCAGTAGCGGTCTAATACCATTGGCCATCTCTTTCTTTTCCTTCCTTTTTTAACAACTTTCATATAGCCTAAGAAATTATGGTATATGTTCCCTAAAAGTGTAGGCCGACATATTCTACGTCATATCAACCACAGAGTGGTTTAGACCCGGTATGAACAGATAAAAGCCGTTTAAAAATGGGTGAACAAACAACGAAAATCTGTGAGAATCAAACAGACAGTGGCCTATAATGGCCTTCATTTTGTAAAAAAGTGTGATGCATCTGCAGGGAAAGTCATGATTTGCGTCATTCACATATTGATGACGAATTTGGCAATGTTAGCGGGTTGCATAAGCGTTAGTTCCCAGAAAACACCACTCATATGCACTGGGGTGCATTATTTTTTTTAACAGTTATAAAAGAGGATTTCCTAAAAGAGATCCAATAGCTCTGCATATATTTTTAAGCAGTGTCTTCCTTTTGGTCATTTTCATGTAGAAGTATCCATGAGTACAAACATGTCAAGTTCATAGGAGCATGTCAAAGGAAAGAGCACGACAAAAAATGAATATAAAAAAATAAAATAAAACATTGTGTGGAATAAGCAAAATGCTTTGATTTCTTGTCAAACAGATAAAAGGGGTCTTAGAAAACATCTACCCGAAAGTCTTAAAAGGTATTACAAAAACAATAATATTGAAGTAAATACCCCTGGCAACTAATTTAAACACTTTTTTCTGCCTTCTGTAAGTTTAAGAAACAGTTCCTTGTGCCTTGAAATTCCTTTACCAAAAACCCACAGATCTTTTAAGATATTGTCTAATTTCTTTCCCTCATGTGAAGGGAGGACAATGAAAGTTCACAGAACTATCAAGTAAAGGTAGACCTATCAATTAGTTAGTGTTTTTACTGATATCAATTTTGTATATGAATTATTAAGTAATTAAAAATCTAAATTCTGTTATCAAATCGGTCAGTCTGCCCTGGATTTCAACGTCCACAGACATTCTTTTTAGTAGTTTTTTCCCAACCTTTATTTAACTAGGCAAGTCAGTAAAGAACAAATTCTTATTTACAATGATGGCCTACCCGGGCCAAACCCTCCTCTAACCCTGACGACGCTGGGACAATAGTATGCCGCCCTACGGGACTCCCAATCACAGCCGGTTGTGATACATCCCGGGATCGAACCCGGGTCTGTAGTGACGCCTCTAGCACTGCGATGCAGTGCCTTAGACCGCTGCGCCACACGGTTCCAAAGTACAGCACAGTTGAGTAGAGTAGATTGTCAGGAGAGTAGAGTAGAGAACACGAGTTGAGTACACTGTACTGAACTATACTGAACTATACTGTACTTTGATGTCCAAACTTGTGAAACATAAACGTCTATGATTGGTGGCGGAGGTCATTAAAATAATAGCCAGTGTGTTGTATAATACCCAAATATGCAAAAGGAGGATATTGCATATTTCTACCTGTGTGTAGAAAAAATCCGAAATTTTCTGTCCAAAAATGATGCAGAAAAATTAATCCATGCATTTGTTACTTCTAGGTTAGACTACTGCAATGCTCTACTTTCCGGCTACCCGGATAAAGCACTAAATAAACTTCAGTTAGTGCTAAATACGGCTGCTAGAATCCTGACTAGAACCAAGAAATTTGATCATATTACTCCAGTGCTAGCTTCCCTACACTGGCTTCCTGTTAAGGCAAGGGCTGATTTCAAGGTTTTACTGTTAACCTATAAAGCGTTACATGGGCTTGCTCCTACCTATCTTTCCGAGTTGGTCCTGCCGTACATACCTATACGTACGCTACGGTCACAAGACGCAGGCCTCCAAATTGTCCCTAGAATTTCTAAGCAAACAGCTGGAGGCAGGGCTTTCTCCTATAGAGCTCCATTTTTATGGAATGGTCTGCCTACCCATGATGAGAGACGCAGACTCGGTCTCAACCTTTTAAGTCTTTACTGAAGACTCATCTCTTCAGTGGGTCATATGATTGAGTGTAGTCTGGCCCAGGAGTGTGAAGGTGAACGGAAAGGCTCTGGAGCAACGAACCGCCCTTGCTGTCTCTGCCTGGCCGGTTCCCCTCTCTCCACTGGGATTCTCTGCCTCTAACCCTATTACAGGGGCTGAGTCACTGGCTTACTGGTGCTCTTTCATGCCGTCCCTAGGAGGGGTGCGTCACTTGAGTGGGTTGAGTTACTGACATGATCTTCCTGTCTGGGTTGGCGCCCCCCCTTGGTTTGTGCTGTGGTGGAGATCTTTGTGGGCTATACTCGGCCTTGTCTCAGGATTGTAAGTTGGTGGTTGAAGATATCCCTCTAGTGGTGCGGGGGCTGTGCTTTGGCAAAGTGGGTGGGGTTATATCCTTCCTGTTTGGCCCTGTCCGGGGGTATCTTCGGATGGGGCCACAGTGTCTCCTGACCGCTCCTGTCTCAGCCTCCAGTATTTATGCTGCAGTAGTTTATGTGTCGGGGGGCTAGGGTCAGTTGGTTATACCTGGAGTACTTCTCCTGTCTTATCCAGTGTCCTGTGTGAATTTAAGTATGCTCTCTCTAATTCTCTCGTTCTCTCTTTCTTTCTCTCTCTCTGAGAACCTGAGCCCTAGGACCATACGTCACGGCAAACCGGGCATGATGACTCCTTGCTGTCCCCAGTCCACCTGGCCTTGCTGCTGTTCCAGTTTCAACTGCTCTGCCTGCGGTTATGGAACCCCTACCTGTCCCAGACCTGCTGCTTTCAACTCTTAATGATCGGCTATGAAAAGCCAACTGACTTTTATTCCTGATTATTATTTGACCATGCTTGTCATTTATGAACATTTTGAAAATCTTGGCTCTCTCTAATTCTCTCCTTCTCTCTTTCTTTCTCTCTCTCGGAGGACCTGAGCCCTAGGACCATACGTCAGGACTACCGGGCATGATGACTCCTTGCTGTCCCCAGTCCGCCTGGCCTTGCTGCTATTCCAGTTTCAACTGTTCTGCCTGCGGTTACGGAACCCCTACCTGTCCCAGACCTGCTGTTTTCAACTCTTAATGATCGGCTATGAAAAGCCAACTGACATTTATTCCTGATTATTATTTGACCATGCTTGTCATTTATGAACATTTTGAAAATCTTGGCTCTCTCTAATTTTCTCCTTCTCTCTTTCTTTCTCTCTCTCGGAGGACCTGAGCCCTAGGACCATACGTCAGGACTACCGGGCATGTTGACTCCTTGCTGTCCCCAGTCCACCTGGCCTTGCTGCTATTCCAGTTTCAACTATTCTGCCTGCGGTTATGGAACCGCCACCTGTCCCAGACCTGCTGTTTTCAACTCTTAATGATCGGCTATGAAAAGCCAACTGAAAATTATTCATGATTATTATTTGACCATGCTTGTCACTTATGAACATTTTGAACATCTTGGCATAGTTCTGTTATAATCTCCACCCGGCACAGCCAGAAGAGGACTGGCCACCCCTCATAGCCTGGTTCCTCTCTAGGTTTCTTCCTAGGTTTTGGCCTTTCTAGGGAGTTTTTCCTAGCCACCGTGCTTCTACACCTGCATTGCTTGCTGTTTGGGGTTTTAGGCTGGGTTTCTGTACAGCACTTCGAGATATTAGCTGATGTACGAAGGGCTATATAAAATAAACTTGATTGATTGATTGATTGTGTACCTATTCAGGATACATCATCATGACGAGAATGACGATCATATCCATAATTATACATTTCTGTGTAGTATAGATCAGGGACACATGATAAAATTATGTTACGGCAATTCTGTTACTGGGTGCAAATCCACTTGACTTATTGTAGTTCAATAACCTAAAGAAATTTTTTCAAACTCAAGGTGTCATAGCTGACACCCAATTCCTTCTGCAGACATCTTCACATCTTAATTTGGAGAAGATATTTAAGAATTTTTGGATAACGTGGTCACATAAAAAACAGAAGATTTTACCTAAATTCTGTTACAAAACTTTGCATCCGTACATTTCTTCCAATAAATGTGTTTTTGTAGAATTTTCTGTGTAAATTGTTAAAAGCAGTCATTGTGCATAGAGTTGTATGGTTTGTTAAACTTTGAAATCAACAGTTTGTCTGGTATCCATTTTAAGTGAAAAACCTGGCCATTTGCAAACTCTTATCTCTGAAACCTAGTGTTAAGCTAGGATGTGGTATTCCTCTGTACATTCATCCCAAAATGCTCACCTGAGGACCTTCTTGTGTGGTTTGTTGGGGTCCTTGTGGTATGGTATGATGCGTGGCTGGAAGTCCTCATTCCCAGGACCACCTCTCTGGTCCCCTGGGGGGTCTCCCCTATTGCTGCCCAGGAAGAGACCCCTATTGCCCAGTTCATCTCCACACAAGTCATATGTGTCTCCCTGGTTCCAGGAGACCATCAGCAGGCTCAGGCTGCATCCCAATGAGAGCCCCAGGATAAGGGGGAGAGCAGGCCTGAACACAGCCAGGAAGGAGGAAAGACGCATAACGAAGCGGTGGACTTCAGTGCTGTCAATCAAGTTTTATGTTATGTTCCTCTGAAATTCACTACAAACATTTGTAGATTGCTGTTTAAAACCATGTAATGACCCTTCTGGTGAAGTGCCAACCACTTTCAAGCTAGGTTCAGTCAAGTCTGATAAATTGGCACAATCCTGGCTGTGTTGCACCATGGAGTAGATAGCTCACTACATCCTTATCTGTGCCATTTAAAGATAAGGTACTATAAGGTATTTACTATACAATAACTTGACACACTGAACAGACAGCTGTATTGACTGCCACTCTTCAGCAGTCAATACCTAGCTACTGTAATAGGCTTCTGTCCAATAATAAACCACCCAGCTAGGTAGTAGGCTAACAAGTACGCTAGCCAGCTGAAATAACCATTTGCAATTGGCTTGCTATGATTTAGCTAGCTAGTAAGGTGGCTGGCTAGTGTCCCAGCTCGCTAGCTACATACAATGAAACCAGGGCTTTACAATGCTGTAACGTTATTCATATTTTAGATAACTATCCTGACAAAACGACAACATCCAAGCCTCGGTATCAGGTAGCAAGCTACCTAGTTAACGGTGTTTGTCCTTCGTTCTCTCCCCAAAACAAAGGGTGTTTTCCTCTTCATTTTTGTTGATGCAGGCGCAATTATCCACATTTTGTCTGTAGGTGGTCAGAAAACTATAAAATTCCATGTCAGCGTGATCCACAGAAACACAGCATGCATGCTGTCTTTTCTTCAAATTATGTCAGGCTAATGATGTAGCTACCGTAGTTTACCAAGTCGACATTTTTTCCTCTCACTTCCTCAAAGTGAGTAATTCACCGCCTCCAAGTAAAGCATCTCTTTCAAATCTTCATGAATTCATTAAAAAAATGTTACTTGTCAGAGAGAAACCTCCTGGAAAGCGTGTCGTGCACTGGATAAGGTATTATCTGAAAATATTGCTTCTCATTCTGCATCCATTCTGCAGTGCGCTTGTGGGGCAAAATTCTGTCAGACACGTCGTCATCAGACGTCTGTAGATGGGGTCTCTGATGGGCCCTTCAAGTTCAATATCACCCAGTATTTGGAATGCTTATTTCTATTTTTTTTCCTTCATTTTCTTGCATTCAAAAATATACATTGTATGCATCCGGAACAGTAGTGAGGAAAATATTTAGCTAAAATCTTATTTGAAGGGGGGAGGGAAACTAATCATCTCTTTTATGTGACTCAACTCAAACTTGATATCAAAGATTATATCCAAATCATTGCTTTATTTTGTAAATCATTGTCTGATTACTTATGCAACTCAAACATGGACCAATACATTTGATTTAATATCCACCGTATTACTTTATTATCCATCCTTACAACTTTCAATTTTCCATAATCTGAAACTAACCCTGATTCAGATGACCATCCTACCCATGCTAGATTACGGAGACATCATTTATAGATCGGCAGGTAAGGGTGCTCTCGAACGGCTAAATGTTCTTTACCATTCGGCCATCAGATTTGCCACCAATGCTCCTTATAGAACACATCACTGCACTCTTCTGTAAACTGGTCATCTCTTTACACCCGTCGCAAGACCCACTGGTTGTTGCTTATTTATAAAAACCCTCTTAGGCCTTACTCCCCCCTATCTGAGATATCTACTGCAGCCCTCATCCTCCACATACAACACCCGTTCTGCCAGTCACATTCTGTTAAAGGTCCCCAAAGCACACACATCCCTGAGTCGCTCCTCTTTTCAGTTCGCTGCAGCTAGCGAGCTGCAACAAACACTCAAACTGGACAGTTTTATCTCAATCTCTTCATTCAAAGACTCAATCATGGACACTCTTACTGACAGTTGTGGCTGCTTTGCGTGATGTGTTGTTGTCTCTACCTGCTTGCCCTTTGTGCTGTTGTCTGTGCCCAATAATGTTTTAGTTTTTTTAGGGGTGGATCAGCTTAATATTGCGGAAAGATTGTTGCTTCCATCAATGTAATTGTCTGCATCATTTCCAATCCCCCATATCTTTTTTTGGTAAATATATCCATATACATACACGTACATACCCATACATATGCATACATAAACATTCATACATATAACCATATATACATACACATACCTATATAGATATACATTTTCTGGAATATACCTTTATTATTCCCAGCAAACCCTACCACCCTTCCCCCAATTGGAGTAAACTAATAAACAATAACACTTAGGCTTCCAACTTCAGTTTATACATATTATACACATATACACATATTATACACCGTACGGGCTCGGGAGAGACGAAGGTCGAAAGCCATGCGTCCTCCGAAACACAACCCAACCAAGCCGCACTGCTTCTTAACACAGCGCGCCTCCAACCCGGAAGCCAGCCGCACCAATGTGTCGGAGGAAACACCGTGCACCTGGCTCCCTTGATTAGCACGCACTGCGCCCGGCCCGCCACAGGAGTCGCTGGTGCGCGATGAGACAAGGATATCCCTACCGGCCAAACCCTCCCTAACCCGGACGACGCTAGGCCAATTGTGCGTCGCCCCACGGACCTCCTGGTCGCGGCCGGCTGCGACAGAGCCTATTATACACATTTTACAGACACAATCTATTTTACAATAGTCATATTTTGTTTGTTTTTAGTCCTTCCTCTATTTCTTTGTTCTTAACTGACTTGCCTAGTTAAATAAAGGTTAAATCAAAAAATAATACAATAAAAAGCACCTTTGGCAGCCATAACAGCCTTGAGTCTTCTTGGGTATGACGCTACAAGCTTGGCACACCTGTATTTGGAGAGTTTCTCCCATTCTTCTCTCCAGATTCTCTCAAGCTCTGTCAGGTTGGATGGGGAGCGTTGCTGCACAGCTATTTTTAGGTCTCAAGTGCTCAGCATATGTGTGAACTCCTTCAAGACGGTTGGAAAAGCATTCCAGGTGAAGCTGGTTGAGAGAATGCCAAGAGTGTGCAAAGCTGTCATCAAGGCAAAGGGTGGCTACTTTGAAGAATCTCAAATATAAAACATATTTTGATTTGATTAACACTTTTTTTGGTTACTACATGATTCCATGTGTTATTTAATAGTTTTGATGTAAAAAAAAATAAAGAAAAACCTTTGAATGAGTAGGTGTGTCCAAACTTTGGACTGGTAGTGTATATGTCGCAAGTAAAAGCCGAGTTGATACAATTCCATGTCTGGAAGGTTAAAATCAGCCTCAGACGTTACACTTTTTCCTTATTATTCTATGAATTTTATTTGGCCATGTAAAGTCTTATGACCGAGTATACTTTTTTTTTTAAATGTCTTAAGAGGGGTGATTGGTATTGCCATTCTAAAGAGGTTTATTTTACCTGTAAGATTTATGGGAATATTTTCCCCTTTAATTAGATCTGCTTTTATATTGTTCAGTAACGGGATAGTTATCCTGTTTGGGCTGCAGGGGCAGTATTGAGTAGCCTGGATAAAAGGTGCCCATTTCAAACGGCCTCGTACTCAATTCTTGCTCGTACAATATGCATATTATTATTACTATTGGATAGAAAACACTCTCTAGTTTCTAAAACCGTTTGAATTATATCTGTGAGTAAAACAGAACTCATTTTGCAGCAAACTTCCTGACAGGAAGTGGAAAATCTGAAATCGATGCTCTGTTCTAGGGCCTGCCTATAAATGTCCTTGATATATATCAGTATACATGCACTTCATACGTCTTCCACTAGATGTCGACAGGCAGTGAGAGAAGAAATGGAGTGTATAACTTGATCTGGGGTCGAATAAAAGCTCTTTGTATGACGTGTCACCAGTTTCCTGTTTTCTGGAGAGCGCGTGAAGGGACCTGGTTTTGCCTTCTGTAAAGCTGTCGTTATAGAAGACTAATATCTCCGGCTTTGATTTTATTTGATACATGTGACAATATCATCGTAAAGTATGTTTTTTCAATATAGTTTTATTAGATTATTGAAATTTTTTCGGGACGTTAGGCGTGTTGCTTTGTCTGCGTATGTTCAGGAAGGAGAGCTTCGCGCCACTTTGCTAGCTTTCCGTGCTAATTGACTGGAGAAGAGGACATTCTAAATCCAAACAACGATTGTTCTGGACAAAGGACCCCTTGTACAACATTCTGATGGAAGATCATCAAAAGTAGGACCCATTTTATGATGTTATTTCATATATCTGTCGTACATGTGTACCAGTAGTTTGCGGCCAGGTTTTGGGCACGCTCTCGCCATAACGTAAACTGCATATCGTAATGAAGTTATTTTTTGAATTCTAACACGGCGATTGCATTAAGAACTAGTGTATCTATCATTTCCTATACAACATGTATTTTTTAGTTATGTTTATGAATAGTTATTTGGTCAGAATATGTGAGTGTCAGAAAAATATCCGGACGTTGTGGGAAAAAGATGCTACGTTAGCACAATGTATAACCACTGATTTCAGCTCTAAATATGCACATTTTCGAACAAAACATAAGTGTATGTATAACCTGATGTTATAAGACTGTCATCTGATGAAGCTTATCAAGGTTAGTCAAAAATTATATATCTTTTGCTGCTGGGGAATGGCTTGTGTTTCTGGCTATTGTGGTAAGCTAATATAATGCTATATTGTGTGTTCGCTGTAAAACACTTAAGAAATCGGAAATATTGGCTGGAATCACAAGATGCCTGTCTTTCATTTGCTGTACACCATGTATTTTTCAGAAATGTTTTATGATGAGTATTTAGGTATTTGACGTTGGTGTCTGTAATTACTCTGGCTGCTTCGGTGCTATTTCTGACGGTAGCTGTGATGGTAGCTGCAATGTAAAACTGATTTATAGCTCAAATATGCACATTTTTCGAACAAAACATAGATTTATTGAATAACATGTTATAAGACTGTCATCTGATGAAGTTGTTTCTTGGTTAGTTTGGTTGGTTCTTGGTTAGTTAGGTTGGTTTTGTGCATGCTACCTGTGCTGTGAAAAATGTCTGTCCTTTTTTGTATTTGGTGGTGAGCTAACATAAATATACGTGGTGTTTTCGCTGTAAAACATTTAAAAAATCGGACATGTTGGCTGGATTCACAAGATGTTTATCTTTCAAATGCTGTATTGGACTTGTTAATGTGTGAAAGTTAAATATTTCTAAAAAATATATTTTGAATTTCGGGCCCTGCACTTGAGTTGGCTGTTGTCATAAGTGTACCGACCTCGGGCTTGCAGCCAGAAGAAGTTTTCTTTATATGTTTGTTGTCACTTATTAAGCATCCTAAACCATGGATTTTTTTGGTCCACTTAAAGGATTGCTGTAGATCATGAGTTATTATGTTTCTTTTTCCTAACGCCATTATTTCGTTTTTTCCCCCACGTTAATTTTATATAATGAGATTTAAGATGAATCTGCAAATGTTTTGAGCAATTTCTGAGTTTTCAATATTGGTCAGGTATATCAGGAGATGATCTGCAAATAACTTGAGTTTATATTCATGTCTATCAATACTGATACCTGTTACGTTTCGGTCCTGTCTAATTCTTTCTGCAAGCGGTTCAGTTGCCAGTGAAAACAGGAGGGGGGAGAGGGGATAGCCCCATCTTGGGTCCCTTTCTAAAGCAATTTCATCAGATAATCTATTATTTTTGTATTATTTCAGCTGGAAAGTTGAAAGCCTCAAGTTTTGAATAGAAAGGCCTATCGTAAATGTGTAGCTCATTGTATTAAACTGCAACATGTTCTTGTATTTATTTGTGTCTATTTTTTATAAACCGTGTTTTATTTATATGTAACAAGTCTGGTAAGACTTTTGCCATTCTATTGCTTATGAGCTTTGTTATTACGTTACTGTAACAATGTATCTAACGTATGGGTCTGTAATCAACAGGGGACTCTCCAGATTGTTCTGGTTTTAATATAACTGAAATAACTGTTTGATACATGGAACTAGGAAGCACTGAACTGAGTGACATGTGTGTTGTCATTTGTGTAAACAGTGGCGCTACTTTCTCACAAAATGTTAAATATAATTCTATGGGAAGGCGGTCCATTCTTGGTGCTTTTTCCCGTGCAAATGTTTTAAGTGTAATATTTATTTTTGAGTGTTTGAGGGTCTAAGGAGGCTGTAGGATCAGTCTAGCTGTTTAATCGGGATTGATATCGATTTTCATAGAAGCCGTTAAAATGGTCATTAATCGCGTTTTCTAATTAACGCATTTATGTCTTTATCTTTAAAAATGATAACTGGTTTGGCATGTAGCCATTTTGTGAGGGCTTGGTTCTGATGAGGAACGACAGTTGAACTAAGCTCATGACGCATTTATAAGTTATAATATTCAATAATCAAAGGCTATATATCGTTAATTTAAAAGTAAAACTATATTGTGCCGTTGCGTACAATGAACTGCTCGTATGCATTGAGCCTTTCTAAAGCCATTCACAACTTCCTCTTGAACAAATACTGTATATTCTTATGAAGAAATCAGAGGTTATTCACACTATGGCTCATTTTAGTGTTGCAAGTCATTTCATTATCCTTCCTATGGAAAGATCCCCCTCTTGTTATCATTGTTCAGAATGTTAGCTCAAAGAGTGACAACCAGGTCAGTAGGAAACAATGAGTCTGTTTTTATTGGAGTTTGAGCTCTCATTTCTTGTGTTCCTTTCTTATTCACTCAACTGTCTCTTCCTCCTCCAGTCACACATATACAAGAACCTGGAGTTCAGCGTTGACCTGGACCCGTGTGGCTCTGGTGGGGCCTAACGGAGCAGGAAGTCTACTCTACTCAAACTCCTGATAGGAGAGGGAGATGGCGCCATTTCAGTCAACTCTTGTTTTACCATATTGTAATGACAGTAGTGCATATACAGTAATACCCCTCGTTCTTTGTCTGGCTCTCCAGCTTCTCCCCACTGATGGCATGATTAGAAAACATTCTTAAGTGAAGATTGGCCGATATCACCAGGTAGAAACATTAAAAGTTGCCTGGTATTCCCAAAGACAGCCGCCCCCTGGGTTTTGATTGACAGGCATAAAAAAAAACTGCTTTTATGCATGGATGCTGCAACTCTCTGCAGCCAAAGTCCTAAAGGCCTTTGTATGTCACACCTATTCTTGGTCAGCACATTTGCTTGTTAATGTGTATCTGAATGTATCTGATATATGTATGATTTATTTATCTGCAGCATCTGACAGAGCAGCTGGACCTATCTCCTCTGGAGTACATGCAGTACTACCTGGAGATCCAGGAGATGCGGAAGATCATTATGGCCTCACAGGAAAATAACAGGTGAGATCGAAGAGCTCAGTCCGGGCCCATGAACCACCGGAGAAGCATAGACCGAATCAGATTGTTTCTGTACCAGGTGAACATTGTTTTGAAGTGAACCCTGTATCGAAAGTGTCTATGGCATGATTGTTGTACAGGAATTTGTAGAATTTGGCTGACACCATCAACAACTACAAGGGCGGCATGAGGCTGGTTAGCCACGACCGGGCACTTATTTGTACTTCACATCACTTAGCCTAATGTGCAACACAATTTAAAACCCTGCCAGGTCAATAGAATTGGGGAGAAAAGGAACATGTTTTCAAATGAGGTTTGTTCATTTCCTATCAGTCTGATATAGAGCTGTGACACCAACTGTTCTTTTTATTTTTCCAGGTGGCTCAGGAGATCTGGGTGTGTGAGAAGCAAACCATCACCAAATTGAACAGAGACTTCCTGGCATACAAAGAATATTTGAAATCAAAGTGACAACCAAGCACATCTAGAGCCCCTGCAATCTGAGCTAGTAAACCCAATCTCCATCATGGACTTGGCCTCCAAGTGCATGTGTGGTGGAACAATATTCCTCACCCACTCCGGGGTGACGTTTCCCCTAAGTACAGCTCTAGGATAAGATTCCTCTTCCCCCAATCCTAACCATTAGTGGGGAAAATGCAAAACTGACCCAAGATCAGCATCTTAGGGCAACTTCACCCACCTGCTTCCAGCTTAGTCTGCACTCCAAATTGCAATACATTCCATTGTGCTGACATCATCAAAAGTGTATGCAGCAGCTTTTATGTAATTTATCATATTTCAAAGTGACTTGTTTTCCCTGTGTAAAAGAGCCTTAATGATGCCTTATTTTTAATCGAACGTTGTATGGCAAACAGTGTCTGAATAAATTGATGAATTGACAATTTAATATTTACCATAGTGGGGTTCTTTAAATAAATAAAACACATTCAAAACGCAGTTTTTATTCATTTAGTATTTTCCTTTGAGAATACAGTGCTATTATCCAAAACCATTTACATTAAGAAAATAAACAGTATTTTACATTGTGTAAACAAAATGAGAAGCAGAACTATTTATGAACTGATCGCCGCTTTGGATTCTTGCTGTTGAACCCAAACACTCAATATGCAACACACATCATAGCCCACTGCTAGATGTGAGAAGCCAACCTCTTTCTACAACCACTAGTATAATGCTAAGCTTTCCAGTTGCTGGGTAGCCAAATGCTGCCTTGGCTTAAACCTCCAAAAATGTAATTTATCGACATTACAGAACGGGAGGTAACTGTTGGAACTGGATCATCATCATAGCCCTCTTTAGTAGCAGATCACGCGGATTGTACCTTCGTAGTGTTAACTGATTCATTAGAGAATTCAGGCAGAAAAATCTTGGATTTTAGGGTGTTATCCCTGATCTAGTCCTTAGTTGCCTGTGTAGTGCTAGAGAAAACAACAGGATCGAATTTGGGAAACGCTGCGTTAGAGGCTCTCGTTTTAGAAGCACAAGAAGGCACCTTTCTAAGGTTTCAAAAGCAATAACAAGTGGACTTGTGATTGAGCGATTAGTGCCACTAGCTGGAGTTGAAGCAGTGCATTTAGACAGAGCTGGGATAATCGTCACCCAGACTATGCTGAGCCAGTCAGCTAGGTGCAGCGTGACACTTGGGGCTAAGACCACCGGGCACAGTCGTAGCTACTAGCTAGCAGACCCGAGCCTCAGCAGAAAGGGCTGGAGGGTCACCTCAATACTTAGTCTCTCTACTGATTGTCGTCGTCTGAGACCTGGTCAGGTGGGATGGCCCGCGTGTGGCTGGCCCGAATGCTGGTGATGTGGGGACAGGAGGCGATGAGGTTGGAGATGCCCGAGGGGGTCACACCTGAGCCTTCCAGATTTACCTGGCTCAGACGCATGCACTTCAGGAACTTCAGTCCTGAGGAAAACATAATACACAACAAGAATGCATGTCAAATTCCTTCCAGCTCTAAATGCTGGTATTCCATCTCTAAACTCTGGTTTCAATTGCAATTCACAGGGCATCATTGAAAAAGAGACCACGGTAATGAACATGAGTATTAATGCTGGAATTCAATGGTAGTAATTGTGGATAATGAGCGGGACCTTACCGTGGTCAGTGATGCGTGTGCGGCTGAGGTTGAGCTTGAACAGCTGAGCACAGTGGACCAGACCTCTCCTCACCACCGTGTCACCCACCTGAGTACTGGCCAAGCTTAATACCTGGAACATAAAGACAACATCAATGCTACTACTACTAATCATAGTATGCGGTTTCAACAGTTTTATAACAGAGCTCTGTTAGCTCTATTACTTATTTGTAGAGTTTTATCGACTGATACAATAGTTGTCTATAGGGTTACATGTGTGTCCCGTACCTGCAGGTGCGGCAGACAGGTGACGAGGGAAGCCACTCCTCGGCTGGTGACGGCCGTGCGGTCCAGACACAGCTCCAGCAGCTCCTGCAGACTGCACAGAGAAGGTAACCCCATGTCTGTCACCTGGGTGTTACTGAGAGACAGCCTCTTCAGTCTGGAGACAGGAGAGAGGGGCATTTCTAGCAGGGTCTTATTCATTAATGTTCACCGTAACAAAACCTTTTTGCAAGAGAACAAAAAAAACAAGCATTTCTTATTGGACAAGTAGTCACACCCTGTTTGTCTGTTTTCTTCTGTTTGGTTCCTAATGAATACAACCCAGCACTCCTTCATTTACAGCAATGTTACAGAGGCAACTGTAGGCGATGCTGGTGAATCAGCTAGAGGAGTGATCCTAGTCCTTGTGAGCAATAGTGTGCAAGTTTTTGTTCCATCTCTGCACTAACATAGCTGGTTAGTCCCAAAAACAATTGGGGGATTAATTACTGCCTCTGGCTGTGGTAACGATTATTCTCATACTGACACCTAAAGAGGATAATGTGTGCATCCCAAATGGCACCATAATCCCTAAATCAGCATTTCCCAAACCTGGTCCTGGGGACCCCAAGGGGTGCACGTTTTGGTTTTTGCCCAGGCACTACACAGCTGATTCAAATACTCAAAGCTTGATGAGTTGATTATTTGAATCAGCTGTGTAGTGCTTGGGCAAAAACCAAAAATGTGCACAACCAAAACGTGGGAAACGCTGCCGTATGTAGTGCACTACAATAGTAGAAAAGGAATAGGGTGCCATTTGGGATGCAGAAAATGTAATGAGAGTGATCTGACCTTGTCATGGTGGCCAGCTGGGTGACCCCGTGGTCAGTGACGTGTGTGTAGTCTGTCAGGTCCAACTCGGACAGCAGGGACAGTCGGGAGAGGAAGGTCAGGCCAGCGTCCGTCACCGAGTGGCGTCCAGGCAGGGTCAGCTGGGTCAGCCGGAGACCTGGGGGGGGTACAGACAGAGAGATAGTAGTTTAGTAAATACAGTACATAAAAAAGTGCCGGTCATACAAAGCATTAACATCTGCAGCAATATTCCCCTCTAAATCAGGTACTAGACCTAGGGAAACAGGAGAATGGACTTTGGCCAATTAATGACATTAAATCAATAACATTACAAATCAATCAAAAGCAGTACTGCAAACCTTGAGGCCCTGATTTGAATAGTCCTGCTGTACATGCTAGGGTCGGGCGATGTTTGACATCGTCATGTTCAAACATCATTGGGGGCTTTGCGCATGGAGGAGTCAATAGGCGGGAACAATGCAATATGAAGGACACATTGGTTATACCAAAAGTGTGACTTGGTAATAATGTCCTTTTTATTTAAATTGTTACAAAAGCCACAAACAATCTCATTAAATCAATAATTGTTTAAATAAAAACAGTGTTAGGCCTATTTTCATTTATTTATTTATTTTATTTAAAATCTAGTCGAGGCTGCATAATTGGTAGGGCTGTGTTTCTCTTGCCCATAAAAGTACTCAGATATCAGTTATATTAGCCTAACTTTTAAAAATAAATATTATAGCAATGTAGGCTATTGTTATTTTATCCTGATCTGGGGAAGTGCATTTTCAACATTCTTTCTTCCATTAGGCTACTTTGACAGTTTCAGACAACAAAAAGGAAGTGACGGGATTTCACGTAGTAACTATAGACACACTTAACAGAAATATAAACGCAGCATGTAAAGTGTTGGTCCCATATTTCATGAGCTGAAATAAAATAGACATGTTCCATGTCCACAAAAAGCTTATTTCTCTCAAATTTTGTTTACATCCCTGTTAGTGAGCATTTCTCCTTTGCCAAGATAATTCATCCACCTGACATGTGTGCCATATCAAGAAACTGATTAAACAGCAGGATCATTACACAGGTGCACCTTGTGCTGAGCTCCTCTGTCCAGTGTTTGTGTTCTTTTGCCCATATTAATCTTTTATTTTTATTGGCCAGTCTGAGATATGGCTTTTTCTTTGCAACTCTGCCTAGAAGGCCAGCATCACAGAGTCACCTCTTTGACGTTGAGACTGGCGTTTTGCGGGTACTATTTAATGAAGCTGCCAGTTGAGGACTTGTGAGACATCCGTTTCTCAAACTAGACACTAATGTACTTGTCCTCTTGCTCAGTTGTGCTCCGAGGCATCCCACTCCTCTTTCTATTCTGGTTAGAGCCAGTTTGCACTGTTCTGTGAAGGTAGTAGTACACAGCGTTGTACGAGATCTTCAGTTTCTTGGCAATTTCTCGCATGGAATAGCCTTCATTTCTCAGAACAAGATTAGACTGACGAGTTTCAGAAGAAAGGTCTTTGTTTCTGGCCATTTTGAGCCTGTCATCGAACCCACAAACGCTGATGCTCCAGATACTCAACTAGTCTAAAGAAGGCCAGTTTCATTGCTTCTTTAAATCAGAATAACAGTTTTCAGCTGTGCTAACATAATTGCAAAAGGGTTTTCTAATGATCAATTAGCCTTTTAAAATGATAAACCTGGATTAGCTAACACAACGTGCCATTGGAACACAGGAGTGATGGTTGCTGATAATGGGCCTCTGTACACCCATGTAGATATTCCACAAAAAAATCTGCCGTTTCCAGCTACAATAGTCATTTACAACATTTGCAATGTATACACTGTATTTCTGATAAATTTGATGTTATTTTAAAAATTGACTTTGTTTTTTTTGCTTTTCTCTCAAAGATGTCTAAGTGACCCCAAACATTTGAACAGTAGTGTTTGTATGGGGGAGAGAGGAAGGGTTTATCAATTCAGTATGTGATTTGTTAAGCCGCATTTTCCTCCTGAACTAATTTAGGCTTGCCTAAACAAAGGGGCTGAATACTTATACAATGACTATATTTTAGTCACAAATGTTTTATTTATCTTATTTTTCTTCCACTTTGACAGAGTATTTTGTGTAGATTGTTGACAAAAGAATAACAATTAATAGATTTTAATCCCACTTTGTAACAATAAAATGTGAAGAAATCCAAGGGGTCTGCATTCTTTAGCAAGGCACTGTATGTGAAGAACATTCAGGCTATGGCAATTAGGGAATAGGTCCTCTGGCATGTTGTTCTGCTGAATGCTCGCTGCGCTGTCTCCGGTGGAGCAGTCGAATTCAAGTATGCTAAACCATTGTTGTGTCATCACGATGGCTGCCAGACATCATCGACAGACGATGCAATCGTAAAAAAAATTATATATAATAAATTGACCAATTGTAGTACACACACACAGCTCACCTGAAATTATCTGGAGGGTGTGGTTGCCGTCTGCGACAGAGATGCCTGCCAGGCTAAGGGCAGAGAGGGTGGAGTGGACGGCCAGGCACTCCAGAGAGCCCTCCCTCACCCCCGTGCCGTCCAGGTAGAGGGTCTGCAGGCTGGGGAGGGCCGCCAGGGCCGACACGTCTCTCACCTGACGGGAGGAGGAGGAGATATCATTATGCTGAGTGAAACAACTTATACCAGTGTTGGTTGTTGATGCCTAATGGTTCTGTCTGTATGAGTGTATGTTTGTGTGTTGAAATGCAGAGCTATTGTGGTTGTGTGTGTGTGTGTGTGTGTGTGTGTGTGTGTGTGTGTGTGTGTGTGTGTGTGTGTGTGTGTGTGTGTGTGTGTGTGTGTGTGTGTGTGTGTGTGAGAATGTGTGCGAACGCGAGAATGAGAGTGAGAGAGCTACCTTGGTGTGTTTGACGCTGAGCAGTCGTAGCTGTGGCACACAGGCGGGCAGCGCTGCCAAGGTGGCCTCTGTGACCGAGGTCTGGTTCAGACTGAGCTGGGTGAGTGATGAAGGAGCAGACTGCAGGTACAGCACCATCCCTACGTCGCTTACTTTGGTCTGGTCCAGTGACAGGAAAGACAGGCTCTTCAATCCTTGGAGACAAAGGGTACAGGGTGAGATAAAAAACACTTTACCTTAGTCCTCCTTTCAAGTGTTCATTACTTTATACAGGAGTTGAACTATTGGGAATTTAAAATGGTTGACACTTACCTATAATTATGAATTCAATCATTTAAGTTGAAACCCCAATCATACCATACTATGCTCCCCAAATTCATTAATTAATTTAATTTACCTTTTAAAATTTATTTTTTACCTTGGATGATGTTAAATCAGTTTAAAAGACAGCTTATGCTTTGATCTAGTGTTCTTGCATGGGGTCATAGCAGGCTACTAGGTTATTAGGGGGGCCTTAAATAATTTCAGCGTTACAAAGCTTGCCCCTTCCTTCTCCCTTGACCTCTATTCCACATTAAAAACCTCATTCATCCACAGGCGTTCCATGCTATAGCCAGGGCCTTATTCATTAGTTCACAAACGTTTCATATTGGACAAGTGCAGGCATAGCCCCTCCCAGTTTCAGTCTGTTTTCTTCAGTTTGGTGCCTAGTGAATACAACCCAGGGTTAGAGAAGAGCCTCACCTGTGATGTGTTGCAGACAGGAGTCAGTTAGCTTGCTACATGAGGTCAGGTTCAGGTGCTGCAGTTTCAGTAAGCAGCACAACACAGAGAGGCCCGTGTCTGGAAAACAGGAAGACAAAGAGAGAGAACCTTCAGTATCATAGCAACAATGCTGCAAAGATAACAGGCCATATGGTTCTTAAAGTGATAGCGCACCACTATATTTGGGTCATTCCACAAAAATAGTGCCCTTTGCATCCCTTTGATATTTGAAGTAGAAAATGTGCACCAATATTGAAAGCCTGTTATATTAAATGAAGAGCCCTTTAACCCTACCTAGATAGGGCCACATTTTTATATTTCTAACAAAGGAACTATGAAAAGCATTTGCATGACCATGGTTGCAATTGAAAGAGAACACTTTGGAAATGAGGAAATTATCCGACCAAAAGGTGAGGACAACAGTTCACCTGACACAAGACTGAATCCAAACACTAAACTGTTCATTTGACGTGCATTATACATTCACTGTTCTTTTCACAGCATTTGTCAATAACGAAATCTGAAAACACTCTGGATACATTCAGTAACATAATAAGAATATTAATTTACATTTGAGTACGCAAGATAAGAAAAAACTATTACGAGGGTTTGAGTGAGAGGCCTAACTGGTGTCTTCAAGTGGCCACACACACACCTATCCAAACTGTGTTTCTAAGCAATTTCAATGCACTCAAGGAAAGAGCCTTCAACTAAAAGTTTTTTTTTTTGCTCTCCTAGCTTTGCCATTGAGGAACTGAAGCCCTGCGTCCCCACCAATACGCAATTACTGTTGTTGTTTACTCAATCCAAACATGTTCCATTATAAAATTGCAATCTGGGTCAGGTGGGCATCATTTGAAAGCTTATTTGATTGCCAAAATGGCAAGCTAAGTTATAAAATACAATGGTAGTGTTAGGCTTTCAAAAAGGCACATCAGACAAACAGATTGTAATTTTGATGAGCATAGAATGGAGTCTTTGCTTGTATGACTAAGCGGTATTTTTTATAATCCTCTCATCTTTCAGAACACATCGATTCTTCTTGATTTACAGCATTTCCCTCACTGTGCAAAAGTTTCCAAACAGCTGGAGGGCTCGGGGCATCTTCTTGTCACGAGCGGTGCTCAACTTTATTAACGGCTGTCAGTCAAAACCCAAACGGAGTATTTTTTTTTATCTCGCCAGTTCATAAGACCTTCTCACGTATAGACAATTTTTTCCTAGACAATTGATTTCTGCCACTTATCACAGTGTCTTTACCAAGCTATAGTCATTTCAGATCATTCTCCTCTTACTATGAATCAATTTATACCAAATACACAGCCTAATTAAAATCGCCCGTGGCGGCTTAACTCACTAGTGCTATCAGAAGAAACCTTTGTTGCTTTTATATAATCTCAAATTGAGCCATTTCTCGAACTTAATCAAACCCCTGGAAGGTCTCCTCGAACAGTATAGGAATCAATGAAGGCTTATCTAAGGGGCCAAATTATTTTGCACAGCGTAAGCTTAAGGAAGTGCAATATTCAACACCTAGGGGAACTTACAAATAAAATATTGGATATGGCATATTCACACTCAGATTTACTAAAACAACGTTTGACACTTCAGAGTTTGGTCTTCTTTCATCTCGATAAGCTGAAAATCTAATAAGTAAATCTCGGGGGAAAAATTCAATGAAGCACACCAGCTGCGTCAGAGAACAGCAACTTAAAACAATACCTGAGAACTGACGAGCTGGGTAACAAATGTTTTGATCATTTAGAGGTCAATTCATGCTTTCGTAACTTTTACTCACAATTATACATTTCGGAATGCGCTGGTAATGCTACCTTACTCGACACCTTCTTTGAGAACGTTGATATTCCTACAGTTGAACCTGAGATAGAGAGCTGTTCTTTTAACTCAGCAGCTGTAGAAGAGATTGTGTTGGTGATTAAATCTATGCATTGTGGTAAATCCCCTGGACCCAACGGATTTCTGAGCGAGTCCTTTAAAATATTCTCAGATCAACTCTCTCCTCTCTTGCTTTCCGTATGAGGAATCATTCTCCTCAAATTCTTTACCTTTGACAATGAGACAAGCATGCATTTCACTTATTCTGAATTAAAAAAATTAAAAAAGTGGTTCATATAGGCCAATTTTTTTACTGAATTGCGATGTAAAAGGTACTTTCTAAGATGATTGCCTGCCGTTTTGAGTCGGTCCTTCCCTCCATTATCTCTACAGATTGAACTGGTTTCATTAAAAATCGTCATTCTTTTTTTCAACATCAGACGTCTTTATAATCCTTCTTCATCTGACACACCAGAGATATTGTTATCACCGAGAAGGAATTTGATCGGTTGGAGTGGGATTATCTAGTTTATACTCTCAAACTATTTGGATTCGGTCCCAATTTTATGTCCTGGATCAAAGTCCTTTACTCCTCCCCTATGGCTGCAGTGTGCACAAATAATAACCTTTCATCCCATTTCCAACGTCAACGTGGGACAAGATAGGGTTGACCTCTATCCCCTCAGCTGTTTTCCATCGCAACTGAGCCTTTAGCCATAGCAATACGTAATAACACCACTATCAAAGGTATTCGAAGAGGGGGCTTAAGAGCATAACGTTTCACTCTATGCAGATGACATGCTATTATACATGTCTGACCCTGTAACTGGTCTTCCAGAGATCCAGGTTCTACTGAAAAGTTATTAATTATTAATCCTTCTGCCATGCAAACTTATTTTAGTCATGTGCCCTTCAGAGTGAATACACAGAAATTGAAATATTTGGGAATTTGGGTCACAAAGAGATCTCGCTCACAGGGTGATCTAGCACTTCCAAACTTTCAATATTATTACTGGGCAGCTAATATATGAATCAATCTATATTGGATGACAGAAATCCCTGATGTTAAAGGCCGGAAATGGTTGACTTTGGAGATTTCAACCTGTGGCCCCACCGACTTAAAAAGCCTTACTCTGCTCAAAACTTGCATTAGCTGAGCCTGTTTCAAATACACTAAAAACCCTATTGTGAAACATTCTCTAAAAATCGGGAATCAGTTCAGGCGATCGTTTGGTCTCAGTGAATTTAACTTCTGCCCCATTATTAAAGAACCATACATTCTCTCCATCATTATTAGACCGGGCGTCTCATATCTGCTCTGGAAAAGGGATCTCCTCACTGAATGACTTGTATATTGATATGGATTTTGCATCTTTTGAACATTTAGTACAAAAGTTTAATATTCCTAGATCCCATTTCTTTAGATACCTGCATTTGCGTAGTTTAGCATCTTCATACTCTAGTCGCTTCCCATCACACCCACCTAACTCCCTTCTGGAATCTATTTTTAAAGTGAACCCTAATATCAAAGGGGGCATAAGCATGATCTATACATCATTAAACTCGCACAATCTGGATTCCTTGAACTCTTAAGAACCAATGGGAAGAGGATTAATGTGAACAACTTTCAGACGAAACTTGGCAGAGTATACATTCTTCATCTATATGCTGTAATTCCATTTAAAATAGTTCAAAAAGGTAAAATTATCCAAGATTACACCACATATAGATCCCACCTGTGACTGATGTAAGCAGGCTTTTTCTACTTTATTGCACATGTTTTGGACATGCTCGAAATTGACAGATTTCTGGATATCCATTTGAGTTTTCTAAGATACTGGAGACGCCTATAGAACCGTCTGCCTTTATTGCATTATTCAGAGAGGCACCATAAGAGGCCCCTCTAAACAGTTATATGGGCAATATGCTGGCATTTACTACTCTTCTAGCTAGACGTCATACTACTTAAGTGGAAGGATCGATTTCCTCCTACTTTTAACCATTGGATAAAGGAAGTAATGCAACATCTCAAGCTTGAGAAAATACGCTACTCTGTTAGGGGTTCTGCAATTCCATTTTATAACATCTGGCAACCATTCCTATCCTTTGTAGAAGACATGGACCCAGCTAATTTCACAACTCCATAACCCAACCCAATTTATTTGTATCATTTGTATTTTTTTCCCCCCACCATGCCTGCTTTTAAGTCTGGTTATGGAGTGAGCATTGGGGGGGGGGGGGGGTTGATTTGGTAGGGGGTCAGTGTGTGTTCTGCCCTCTACCTGTTCTTACTGTGTTATCAGTAAAGTCAACAACAAAAAATAAATGGTCGAGCATAACACGGTAACCTGTTACCCATAGATAAACAAGGTAGACACTTTTTTGGAGGATGGAACTTGAATTCAATTGCCAATCCCTGTTGCACTCACACAGAGGGGATTTATGGCTGACTTAAGATGAAAACGTCAACCCTTGTACAGTCAACCTTGTTACTTTATTTGGCACTTAAAGTTACAATATGTGACTTTTGACTTTTTGGGCAAGTCTAAGAAGCGGTAGATCTGTTCTATGCTTCCCGCTCATAAATTTTGTTTTGCGTCTTGTACTTTCGGTTTTGTACACAGCTTCAAACAGCTGAAAATAAAACGGAAAATATATTTAATAGCGGTTTAGATGGTACAATGATTCTTTACACTATACTTGCTTGTTTTGTCACAAACTGAAATTAGGCCAACTATTAGAATTTTTGCTACCAGGAAAGCCTCGAGACGGGAAAACATGTGTTTTTATTAAGTGGAACATGTGCTCTTTGGCAGAATGTTAAAATTAGGTGAAACCAAAATGTTTTTTACACTTCTGAAAAGGCACCTAATTGGTTGTACGACCCATCTGTATTCCTTAACTTGACATTCATGTGGCGTTGACAATAGTGTTGCCATATAGCAAAAGTAGTGCACTATACAGAATAGGGTGCCATTTGGGATGCATACTCAGTCAGTACCAATGCTGTCAAGGTAAAATGTGTACCTGTGATGAGAGGAGAGTTGACCAGGCTCAGGTGCTTCAGTGCAGTGAAGGCCCGTAGCTGCCGGAGCAGCTCATTGGTAGAGTACGGGTAGCAGTTGAGGACAAATTTCTGCATTGGGCAGCCAAAGAAGAGCTCCAAGGTGCGTGGGCGAAGGAGCCTCTCACGGGACATGTGACTGAGCAGGAGCTCTGCCAGCTCGGGGGTCAGACATGACAGACTGCTGCTATACTGCATGCTGGGAGCTGAGAGAGGAGGAAATATATTTTCTATGCAGCTTTCCTGCCATGACATCTTTCTGTGATCTTGCTCAGGAATTTTTACACAACTGCAATAAACCACAACCAATATCATTGTATGTACAATTCTGACCATTTCTGAGGTGAGATAGTTGGGACAACAGTCGTTTGGTTAGGTCATTGTCTTGGCTAGCAGTGAGGCCCCTTTAACAATGTTTGAGTGCAAATAACAGTGTTGTTCTCTGACCTGTCATGAGGTTGACGGTGGCCCGGGTGGCCATGACACAAAGGGAGGGGACACTGGGCGTTCTGAAGGGTCTCTTGGGCGGTGACGGGTGACCTTGGGAGGCCTGAGGATCGTCCTGGGCGGCTCTCTGGAGGCGCTCTACTGCAGCCTGGCCCGCTGCCCCCGGCACCATGCGACCTGCAGCCTCCTCTGGCTCCACTGCTGGGTCACCTACCACACCCTCCCTGAGAGAGACACACACATTTGTATGTTCACATCAAGTCAACTAATTAAACAAAAGGCTGCATCAAGATTCTCCACCCTTGTGTACACTTGCACACTCCCAGTCATGGATTTAACAATGGTGGAAAATTCCTCAAGCCAATGCTTACAGCAATCGAATGCTTAAAATCCATGACGGGGAATGTGCAAGTGCACACTGGCTAAAATGTGACAAAACTCTCATATTTACAGAGCAAGTCCATAGTAGCAATGTTTTGGTCCTGGGACCTTCCTCAGGCAGCATGCCATCAAGCCTACATGCCAAATTTGAAGTCTGCATGCCAACACATCAAATCAACTCTTACGGTTGACCTTTGGCACACATCTACATGTTAAACAAGCAAGTTTATAACAAGGCGTTGCAGTGGTGATCAAAACTCCATGTTGACCAAAGAAATCCACTTTCTATAGTTACCCATTACATTTTGGTCGGTCAAAAATGATTTTGTTATTTTTTTAAATTTCACCTTTATTTAACCAGGTAGGCCAGTTGAGAACAAGTTCTCATTTACAACTGCGACCTGGCCAAGATAAAGCATAGCAGTGTGACAATAACAACAAAGTTAAACAAATGTACAATCAATAACACAAAAGAAAAGTAGAAAGATCGATGTACAGTTTGTGCAAATGTAGAAGAGTGGGAGGTAGGCAATAAACAGGACATAGAGGCAAAAATAATTACAATTTAGCATTAATATTGTAGTGATATATGTGCAGATGATGTGCAAGTAGAGATACCCTCTTGCTCTTTTGCACCCCAGTAAGTAATAATATGGGGATGACGTAGTTGGGTGTGCTATTTACAGATTGGCTGTGTACAGGTACAGTGATAGGTAAGCTGTTCTGACAGCTGATGCTTAAAGTTAGAGAGGGAGATAAGACTTCAGCTTCAGAGATTTTTGCAATTCGTTCCAGTCATTTGCAGCAGAGAACTGGAAGGAAAGGCAGCCAAAGCAAGTTTTGGCTTTGGGGATGACCAGTGAAATATACCTGCTGGAGCGCATGCTACGGGAGGGTGCTGCTATGGTGACCAGTGAGCTGAGATAAGGCGAGGCTTTACCTAGCAAAGACTTATAGATGACCGGGAGCCAGTGGGTTTGGCGACGGATATGTAGTGAGGGCCAGCCAACGAGAGCATAGAGGTCGCAGTGGTGGGTATTATATGGGGCTTTGGTGATAAAACGGATGGCACTGTGATAGACTACATCCCGTTTGCTGAGTAGAGTGTTGGCTATTTTGTAAATGACATCGCCGAAGTCAAGGATCAGCAGGATAGTCAGTTTTACGAGGGTATGTTTGGCGGCATGAGTGAAGGAGGCTTTGTTGCGAAATAGGAAGCTGATTCTAGATTTAATTTTGGATTGGAGATGCTTAATGTGAGTCTGGAAGGAGAGTTTACAGTCTAACCAGACACCTAGGTATTTGTAGTTGTCCACATATTCTAGGTTAGAACCGTCCAGAATAGTGATGCTAGTCGGGCAGAAGGGTGCGGGCAGCAATCGGTTGAAGAGCATGCACTTAGTTTCACTAGCATTTAAAAGCAGTTGGAGGCCACGGAAGGAGTGTTGTATGGAGGAGTTGAAGCTCATTTGGAGGTTTGTTAGCACAGTGTCCAAAGAAGGGCAAGCTGTATACAGAATGGCGTCGTCTGCGTAGAGGTGGATCAGAGAATCACCAGCAGCAAGAGCGACATCATTGATATATACAGAGAAAAGAGTCGGCCCGAGAATTGAGCACTGTGGCACCCCCATAGAGACTGCCAGGGGCATCTAGCTTAGATTGTAGGACGGCCGGGGTGTTAAGCAAGTCCCAGTTTAGGTCACCTAACAGTACGAACTCTGAAGATGGATGGGGGGCAATAAATTCACATATGGTGTCCAGGGCACAGCTGGGGGCTGAAGGGGGTCTATAACAAGCGGCAACAGTGAGAGACTTGTTTCTGGAAAGGTGGATTTTTAAAAGAAGAAGCTCGAATTGTTTGGGCACAGACCTGGATAGTAAGACAGAACTCTGCAGGCTATCTCTGCAGTAGATTGCAACTCCGCTCCCTTTGGCAGTTCTATCTTGTCGGAAAATGTTATAGTTAGGGATGGACATTTCAGGATTTTTGGTGGCCTTCCTAAGCCAGGATTCAGACAAGGCTAGGACATAGTTATAGTCCAAATTCTATGT
Organism: Salvelinus namaycush; assembly: GCF_016432855.1. Lineage (NCBI taxonomy): Eukaryota > Metazoa > Chordata > Actinopteri > Salmoniformes > Salmonidae > Salvelinus > Salvelinus namaycush. The sequence continues at coordinate 1,747,083 of NC_052339.1, read as the reverse complement.
AAAACGGTTGAGTTGTATAGTGCTATTCAACTGGTAATTTTCCATGACTGTCTAGTTTTCCTCTTCTCACAGAGCACAAAGGAGTGATTTGCTGCTGGCTCCTTATCTCTTCGAGCACCAGAGGCCTGTGCAAGGTTGAAATCTTCTTGCAGCTCAATAGGCTTTAAAGCACTCATCACTTCCCTCTATTAGACATTTAGGCTGTGAGAACCCCTTAGGAGAGGCAAGCAGTTCTTTGTGTAAGAAGTATATAATGACTGTGCGTGACCAACTTTGAGTATGCTGTGGAGGCGATAGCATGGCTATGATATAGGCTAGGTTTAGGCTGGGCACTCACCGGAGTCTGTTCCCCTGGTCTGGCCAATGGTGTCTGGGCTCCATCCGGTTCTCTGGGAAGAAGGGTAACCGGGGCATACCTGCTGGAGTTGAAGGTCCAATATAGACATTTTTATCTCAATATCAAACCAATTTCTGGGTAACAATTAAGTAACTTACTGTGATTGTTTTTGACCATTTTAAATGAAAACCAACAAGCTTCTTAGCAAAGAGCAATTTCTTAAGCAAGAATTTTGCTAGGATTGTTTGGGAGTGGGGAGGGGAAAACTGAAAATTAGCTGTTATTGCCAGAGAGGTCTGGAACTCTTTATTATAGGTCTAATAGCTAATTTACCACCTGGTGATGTCACCACTAAAACAATGGGATAAAGCTTTTCAAACAACTCTTACACTAAAAGGGCATTATCATATCACAGTACTTTTCCAACCTCATGGTGTGGACATATAAAAACACAGGAAGAAAAAAAAAATCTAGTTTTTGACTGCACTGGGCCTTTAACCACAGTTATTACTTAAGGCCTTTATAATACAGAAACACACTCAAACCAAAATCTCTATGAATTCTAACAGCTGTACAGGTTGAATTACTTCAGCCAAATATCAAAGCTATTTAACAATCTGAATGAATGTCTTCAAGACATAGGCTATCACCTGCCTCTCACCAACATCTTCTCTACAATCACAATCTTCATCTTCCTCTGTGACTGTAAAAAGAAATCCCCGGCAACGAGCTTCACAAAACGCAGTGTCACACAAGGATTACTGTCTGTCAGAATGCCTCAGAGACAGCTTTTTGGTTTTTTGATGAGTGCAGCGCCAACCGGCGAAAGTGGGACAGTCGGGGGCATTCACCTGCTATCTCCCAATCAAAGTAGCTTTCTCACGGTCAGAGAGGCGATAGAAAGGAGATCTCACATCATTAACTGCCCAGTTGGCTCCCTATCATGACCGCAGGACATGGAAGGTTAGTTCAGTGGATTTCTACACACTGGTTCACTTGACCCGCTGTAAAAAAAAAAAAAAAATCCCAAGGGACAGTAGATTAAATCCTACTGCAAACGGGGCTGCAGTGGTCATCAAGTTCAAAGCCATGGTCATTTGTGCAACAACTGTTGCAGAGACTGAGAGGGGTCATCTGTTTCAGACTGCAAAGAACACAGAGTTCAGAGGAAAGAGAAAAGAAAGAGAGGAAGGGCTGAGAGTCAGGGGCAGGGCACAGGGTAAGAGTCAATTCCAAACAGAGGGGGCAGTACCATTGAAGGGGAAGGGTGGCTCTCTCCCCCCCTCTGGCATCTCTTCATCTTCTGAGCTGGCAGCCTCCTCTGCATCACCAGGATTCAGCTTCTGGCCACGTCCTGTCAGTAAAAAAACAGCATCAAAACTTTGGTGTAGAGTGAAGTTGCCGCTAGATGCTGATCTTGGGTCAGTTTCACATTTTCGATTGGTTAGGATTGGGGGACAGGAAGCTGATCCTAGATCTGAACCTATGGGAAACATTCAGCTAACCCAGAGAATGCCTGAAATAAACTCAGTGCCTGTAATGGTGTTATGGTGTCATCACAAAGTGATGCCTCAAACTAGTGGGTCCATAATGTAATTTCCTGCATAAGTAAGGCAATTATACAGCATTACAGGGTACAGAATAACCATTTATACTCCGAGGAAATACATTTCTGAAGGTAGAAAAATACCTGACAAGTCATCAGCTAGGATATTGAAGATAGCTGTGAGTGGATAAATTACATTCTGAATGGGATCTCCATATGCCACACGCAAATCTTACCCCAGGAGTGAGAAGGTCCGGTCACTGGGGGACCAACACCGGGGATGCCTGCGTAGCCCACTGCTTCTTCCCACAACAGGTGAGGCAGAGGTGGGGGCAGAGCGGGATCCTCCATCCCTACCTCCTCCAGCACTGGTATCTGTGGCTGGGGAGGCGCAGGAGGTGGAACCACTCCCTCCTCCTGGCCCAATAAGAGGTGTGCAGCATGGCTGGGTGGGTCCTGGGGTGTCTCTGGGGGCGTGGTCTGGATGCAGAGGGCAGCATTGGGCATGAGGCCCAGGGAGCGCAGGGAGCAGGCCAACTCCGCCTCCCCAAAGCGTTTCCGGGGAAACCCCTGGAGGAGAGAGAAGGAAGCCAGGGAGGGGTGGCGCCCAGAGATGTGCTCCACCACACTGCGCAGAGGTGCGTCGGCTGGGAAGCGCTCCCTCATGGACTCCCCAGAGGGCAGCCGGATCTACAGGGACACAGAGAGAGGGTGAAACCTCCATTACATCATACCACCTCAATCTCCATCTAAACTAGGCTACACAATTCATGCACGCCTCTCCAATAAACCAATAGGGATGCTCTCAAGTCAACAATCAAGACGGAAGTCTACCTATGCAGCTAGGCATATGTAAACATTGCCAGAGGAGGAGGGTATAGCTTCACCATGAGGATGCAGTTGTGTTCCACACTGGTCTGGACCGTACCCCCCAGCCTCTGGCCTTCGCTGCTGCCTGGAGGGGACGTGGTCTCAGTGGGGGTGCTCGGCTGGGTCTTCTTCTCCTGCAAGCTTCTCCGGTCCTCTGCAATACGCTTCAGCACCAGCTCACGCTCCTGAGGGAACAACACATACAGTAACAGTCAAAAGTTTAGACACACCTACTCATTCAAGGGTTTTTCTTTAGTTTTACTATTTTCTACATTGTAGAATAATAGTGAAGACATCAAAACTATGAAATAACATATGGAATCATCTAGTAACCAAAAAAGTGTTAAATCAAATTATATTTTATACTTGAGATTCCTCAAAGTAGCCACCCTTTGCCTTGATGACAGCTTTGCACACTCTTGACATTCTCTCAACCAGCTTCATGAGGACTGCTTTTCCAACAGTCTTGAAGGAGTTCCCACTTACGCTAAGCACTGCTTTTCCTTCACTCTTTGGTCCAACTCATCCCAAACCATCTCTTGAGGTTGGGTGATTGCAGTGGCCAGGTCAGCTGATGCAGCACTCCATCACTCTCCTTCTTGGTCAAACAGCCCTTACACAGCCTGGAGGTGTTTTGGGACATAGTCCCACTAAGCGAAACCAGATGGGATGGAGTACCGCTGCAGAATGGTGTGGTAGCCATGCTGGTTAAGTGTGCCTTGAATTCTAAATAAATTACAGACAGTGTCACCAGCGAAGCACCCTCACACCATGACCGCAGGACATGGAAGGTTAGTTCAATGGATTTCTATACTGGTATACACTTGACCTGCTGTAAAAAAATAAAGATTCCCAAGGGACAGTAGATTAAATCCTACTGCAAATAGGGCTGCAGTGGTCATCAAGTTCAAAGCCATGGTCATTTGTGTAACAACTGTTACAGAGAGTGAGAGGGGTCATCTGTTTTAGACTGCAAATATGTTTAATGTCCATTGCTTGCGTTTCTTGACCCAAGAAAGTCTTCTTATTGGTTTCCTTTAGTAGAGGTTTCTTTTCAGTAACTCGGCCATGAAGGCCTGATTCACGCAGTCTCCTCTGAACAGTTGATGTTTAGATGAGTCTGTTACTTGAACTCTGAAGCATTTACTTGGGATGCAATCTGAGGTGCAGTTAACTCATGAACTCTCTGCAGCAGAGGTAACTCGGTCTTCCTTTCCTGTGGCGGTCCTCATGAGAGCTCGTTTCATCATAGCGCTTGACGGTTTTTGCAACTGTACTTGAAGAAACTTTAAAAGTTCTTGAAATGTTCCTTACTGACTGACCTTCATGTCTTAAAGTAATGATGGACTGTCGTTTCTCTTTGCTTATTTGAGCTGTTCTTGCCATAATATGGACTTGGTCTTTTACCAAATAGGGCTATCTTCTGTATACCACCCCTACCTTGTCACAACACAACTGATTGGCTCAAACGCATTAAGAAGGAAAGAAATTCCACAAATGACCTTAACAAGGTAGACCTGTTAATTGAAATGCATTCCAGGTAACTACCTCATGAAGCTGGTTGAGAGATGCCAACAGTGTGCAAAGCTGTCATCAAGGCAAAGGGAGGCTACTTTGAAGAATCTCAAATATAAAATACATTTTGATTTGTTTAATACTTTTTTGGTTACTACATGATTCCATGTGTTATTTCATAGTGAAGACATCAAAACTATTATTATAAAATGTAGAAAACAGTAAAAATAAAGAAAAACCCTGGAATGAGTAGGTGTGTCCAAACATTTGACTGGTACAGTACGTCAGTATGTCAGGAATCATGTCATGTCTGAGTGTGACTTGTTTGCAAAAAGGCTGAAGATATAGTCTCAATGATTTGAATAAACCAATATTCTGTATCAATTGTGTGCACTGAAGTATGTAACACTAGCAAGTACCACCCTGTGACTATGCTGAGTGTGTTTATGTGTGTGTGTGTGTGCGCGCTCAGTGTGTTTCAGCTGATCAATCAGGCAGGTGCTGCTGACCTGTTTCTTCTGCCTCCTCTCATTCCTGGCCTCGTTGGCTACACGCATCCTCTGCTGCTCCTGGAAGTCACTCTTGTCCTGCCTGATACGGGACTCCAACGGCGGGGTGTCTGTGGATGGACTGGAGGGCTGTGGGGGTCCCACGACTAAAGCGGGGCCATCAGGCACACATTAGAAACAGAGTGGCCTAGCGGTCTAAGCCGCTGCCTCTGAAGCACATGTACTGCATGTTGTACCGCTGCCAGGATGGGTTCAAATCCATCTCAATTCTCTTTCAGCACGCTCTCCTTTCACCTCTATCTATCCAATAAACTTACAAAATACTTTTAAAAAACAAAACAATTTAAACAGAAAGAACTGTCCTGAAATAAAGGGTCAAATACCTAGCTGCTATGCCCGGAGTAAGGGGATGTTTAGCCTCAAGCTTCAGTAAAGTAATACATTTAAGGCTACAATTATAAGACAGAAATGTGTCTGGGGTGTACTAAAATGGCATCACTATATAACAAATAAGCATTCTTGGAAAGATGAGGGAGGGAGATTAGCTTGGAAACAAAAAGAGTCCATTCTTGTCTGTAAAATTCTCAACAGTCCCTTCACAAGTCAGAATGTTGAATACATTTAATTTGAACCTACTCTACCGGTTGCCCGCTGATCCCATCGTTGTTGGAAAGTTTAAACAAAATATCCACAGGAAAGTATCATTAAACTGACTTCAAAAACACAGGTTTCTGTGTGCTGCTCCCACGATTGTTTGTTAATCACCTGAGGCACGCGCACAAGAGTTAAGTACATGCACACCATGCATGCATACTAACCAAAGTCTTGCAGGCTTCTACATGGATTTGCGCATGTACCAGGTGATGAAATCTCAACGTCAGTACAAGCGTTTTGAAAAGTGTGATTAATAATATACATTTCTAGAGTCATAAGGACCAACCGCACAGACAACAGGTAGAGTATTTAACATTCTGGCTTGTATAGCATTGTCTCAGACTAATACCTGCTATCACAGTCTGATAAATTAGGCTACAAACAAGGCAAAGCCAGTCTGCTGCTATAAGTTTTACAAGATAGGTATTTGACTTGTACAAAAGGGGTAAATGACTGAGCAGGGGTCAATTGTGCACAATAAGACACAGGACTATTACATTACAGTATGCAATCAACCATGGAAAACAAATATCTAATGACTCTTAAAATGGTGTGTCATACCTCTACTGTCAGTGGGCGATGTCTGTGCCTGTGATGTGCAAGAGCTCTCTGCATCTTTGGGAGGGTTGAATGCAGCAAATGACGTTCCAACTGGCTGGGATGGATTTTTGACCAGCTTGTGCCTCAGATTTTCACCTTGCAAGAGCCTACCATAAACACATTGAGAAAATATAGATAAACAACGTTCAATATTTGACATGTTCAGTTATTGACAACACTTGTCAGTTACCAATCCTGTTTGACACTGGAAAACATAGTTCCTTGCCTGTCCATTATTACAAGGTTATGGTTTGGGAGGACTCACCATTCAGCTGCGTCAGGCACAGAGAAGTGTCCTGCCTGCAAGGCAGACTGGATCTGCTCCTCACTGAAGCCCATCTCACACAGGGTACGGAACAACTCCCCAATAGTCTGCAACACAACAATGCCATAGGGTGTGAGAAATGGGAAACAGTCCTAAGAAAAGGCGAGCATACAAGTACAGTATGCACAAACCGACTCGTGCCCTGCAAACGGTGCCCCTGGTGTCTTTGAGCAGACCAATCAGGAGAAGATGCCCTACAAAGACAAATCAGTAGGTAACAACTTAACAGTGTCACTGATGCCTCAAAGAAGTGAAGTGTGACTGATTTTTTTCGCAAGTTAGACCAAAGACAGCAGCTGATTGAAGCTAGCTAGCCTAACATTAGATATTATGTGGAAATGCTGTGCTGTCAGACAGGCTTGTTTTCTAGGTCTGATGAAGCGCAACAGTTTACCATGTATTTTCAACTAGTTAGCTAGCTAGTTTAATTGGTATCTAGCTGTATTGTTTACTTCCAATGCCCATGAGTTAGCCATGAGCTCTTGAACTTAGCAAAACAGATAGCTAGCTAGATTCTTACTTGATTACATTACACAGCACAGGTAGTTAGCACCAGAGTCATATGGTTCTGGTTAGCACTAACGTTAGCTAGTTATCTCTATAGATTAGAAACGTCAAAGTGTCATGATGACAGTCAATCACTCGGTCTATACTTCCCTTCTTCAGGGAAATTATAAAAGTCTGGATATTTTATTTTATCTCACTCTAACCTCAGGCTCCCGAGTGGCGCAGCTGTCTAAGGCACTGCATCTCTGTGCTAGAGGCGTCACTATAGACCCTCGTTCGATTCCAGGCTGTATCACAACCAGCCGTGATTGGGAGTCACATAGGACAGCTCACAATTGGCCCAGCGTCGTCCGGGTTAGGATTTGGTCGGGGTAGGCCTTCATTGTAAAATAATAATATATTCTTAACTGGTTTTCCTAATTAAATAAAGGTTTTAATACACTAAACAGGGCTCTTTGGCTTTGTATCTTGCTGTAGATCAGGGGTTCCCAAACTCCTTCACTCGGAGCCCCCTACTGCGGAACTTCACGCGCCACGCCTATTTTTATGGGCACAAGCACTGCTCATGACAAACTGTTCACACCCCTCCTGTTGGTGTACAGAATTTAGCAGTTTTAAAGCTAATTTTCTTGCAATTCTAAACATTTTGCCATGTCTAATGTGGATTCATGTGATATTTGAGTGACAAAAAAAATGACAACAATATCTATGGGCTAAAAAACTAAATTAAAAAAACGTTAGCTGACTTGGGCTAGCTGATCTGGACAATAACTCTAAGGTAACGTTAGGCAATGACTAAAATGACAAGAGGAACTGATGATGAAATTCTACTATACACAACTTTCAAGAGTAACTTTAAAGCCGGACTGAGTTCCTTTCAAATAAAAAAGTAACATGTTTTTTTGGTGTGCGCCAACCCCTGGGGGCACGACCCACAGTTTTGGAACCACTGCTGTAGATAACCAACTAGCTAGCTTACAGTCATGCTAGCAAGCTAACTTCTGCTACGGGAATTTACAATGGAGGATGTGCTAACCGTAGCTAGTCGTCCTTTTTAGAATCGGAGTGGAAGACACTGGTAACAGTCTGATGTATCAGCCAGCCAGCCAGCTAGCTACTACTTACTGTACCAACTGTTGTCATAACTGTTATTCTTTAGAATTGTCTAGCTGAGTCTTACCGGAGTGGAATCCATACTTTCAGTTTCAGTGATTCTTCGGGTCTCTAATGAACCCCACTGTTATTATTTTTGCCCTAGCTTCTTCTTCTTCTTTAAAGTTTTAATCAAAGACTACACGTATTATTGTATTGCCGCCACCTACTGTACGGGGTCTTCTTCGATATGACACAAGCAAATGCTATATGGACATGCTGCCACCTAATGTTTTGGCTGTATATCAGACCAAATAATTAACAAAATAAACTAAATAAAAGAACTCAATGTACTCCTTTATTCAGATTCAACTGCCAACGCCCATCCCTACAAACTCTGGGGCCTGAGAAGGAAGAGCATCTTTGGACAGCATTCTTTGCAATGTTTTGGCAGTGAAGTCCTGGAATCGCAAAATCCTTTCAGCCGCAGATACTATTATGTCCAGTTTTCCTCAACTGTTGAACAACACTCAGAATCTCCAGTCTGCAGAGCATCCTCTGCCATATCTTCAGCTACCCTCGCCCCTTCAACTATTTCACATGCCTCTGTGTAGGATACCTGCTGTATAGCCCTGACCCTTTTTGCCCTAGCTAGTGTATACTAGGCCCTGTTGTTGACTACGCTCTGCCCTGTTGACAACGTTTTTCTTCTTCTTTGGCAAACAAATGTTATAGGTGCATGCCGCCACCTACTGTATTGGCTGTGTATCAGCCTACTATTCTGTAGTATGAATTCATTACACTTTGTGAAAAAATTGCCATACCAACGAACCCTGCACCCATTAAAACCTCACCACTATCTGATCCTACTCCAGGCCCAGGAGATGATGTGGAAAACGGACACTAGGGATAATGGAGATGGCAGATGGGCGTAAGTATCTGCCTCTGATTCTAAAGTTTGAATCCAGCAATAGAAAGTTGTTTTTTAGATTTCTGTTTTAAACCCATCCCAAATCTTAACACTTACCTTAACCATTCTGAGTTAATGCCAAACTTAACCCTAACATAAAACATTTGGAGTTAGTGCCTTAACTTAACCTTAAACACTTCGTAATGTGACGTTTGCAATAACTTCTAAATTTGATGTTTAAGAAACATGGATGAACGTCTAATTCTGACGTGAGACTGCGAGAGCTAGTTGCCAGGCCAGCAGCCTGGGAGGACAGGACACTATCATTCAAAACATCTTGTAACTCTTCTGCGATCTCGTACAACCAAGTACTTCTCTCCAGCTGCCACCACAACATCTATCCTCTGCGATTTACGTTCCATTCCTGTGGTACAAATGACAACCATGGCCATGAACACCCAAAAAAACAACCGTAAGCACATTTTATTCCTATCACTCTCTATTGGCCTCAGCCTACTCACAGGGATCCTCTTAGAATCTCTCACCCTGGACCCATCTTCCTCTACTACTCTCTTCACTGCTTCAGCATATGACATCTTCTGCACTACTCTGATCCTGGCAACCTCAACCTGCCTTTCTTTCACTGGACACCTCTGATCTCCAGCACCATGGGCACCCCTACAGTTTACATACACAACTTTTTTCAGATATACTACACATTCCTTTGTCTCATGCCCTCTTGCACACTTCTCACATCTAGGAATCTCCTCCTTACAAGCTGCTGCCACATGACCATAAGCTTGACACCTAAAACACTGTAATGGATTCGGGACAAAAGCTCTCACGGGATAACTGACACATCCTAACTTGACTTTATCTGGTAAAAACTCTGCATCAAAATGCAGTAGTGCAGACAGTGTCTTCTCTGTTTCGCCACGCTCTCCACTGGGTCTGCGTCACACCAAACGGCAGGCATCAGAGACACCAACAATCTTCAACTTCAATTGGCCCCCCTTAACACCATTCCAGTTATCACTCCTTTCAACTGCGCCCTGCTACGGAGAGGAAAGCAAGTCACGGTTCTTGTCCCCAGTCGTGGTGCGGAGTGCATGCTCCCTCTGGACGGAAGAAACACAAAAACCCACACGATTCCACTTCGAGTCACTTTCACCGACCCAACATTCCCCAACCTCTTCTTTACCCAACCTGACACCACATATGGATCAGCCAGAAGGCAAGGATCCATTCTCTCCAAAAATCACACTCCCACAGGACAAAAAACATCTTTATCACCATCGGGACGAAGCTCAAACTCTGTGGTCTTCACCACACCTGCCAGCGCAATTCATTCATCCTCACACTTATCATGTTCAATTTCCTTCTGCAGCACTTCATATTTACTCTTAATATGTCCACTTTCTTCCTTTTTTTCCTGTCTACGTTCTTACTGACCTCAATAGGTTCCCCTGACTCCATCTCCAAGTCTGGCAACCATTCGTGCATACTCGCTATCTTGTGCTAAACCTGTTGTTGACTTGCCGGTCAAGGAAAGATTAGTAACCAGCCAATGGCTATGTTATAGAACATGATATGAACCTATCAAAACTGCTGATAGCCGTGGGAAACACTCCCAAATATCAACCAACCCTAAACCACCAGTGTTATTATACTGATGGTATGTTGCTACAAATTTGTTTATATTTCTACCATTGTGGCTAGATGGAATAGGCCTACAGCTTCATCTAGTGGTCATGTCAGTGACAACAGTTGTTGATAACTGTAGCATTGTAGCTAATCCTAAACCGTTTCCTAACCTTAATCTCATTCTCCTAACCAGCTACGTTAATTCACCTAACCCGCTGCGTCATTTCGCCCAATCTGACAAGCTAATTCACCTAACCTGCCACGTTAATTATCCTAACCTAAACAAACCATCTGTACCATCAATATCACCACACCAGTATTGTAGAATTTGAACATTTATTTACAAGCTACACCCAAACCAGAGTTTCTAACCGTACTGTCTTTGCCCAAACGTTTCAACACTTCGTCATAATATCGATGTAACTGTAGCAATGTAAGAAGACAAGACAGTCAGAAAATTATAATTTACAATAAACAGCAGCTAGCTCATGATTCTTAAAAAAAAGAATGTGTCACTTTATTTGAACAGCAGGGGTCCGTTTCCATTTATTCTCCTGTTACCATGGTTTTTGCACAGCGCTGACTGAAAGAAAAGATTATTAGTTAGTGCAGTGTCCCCTGTATGAATACTTGTCACAAAAATAACAGTGGACTTGATCTATGATATACACTACTACAGACAATTCAACTCAAATCGCAAAAGATAAGCCTCTGATGTCTTGGCTAATGTATTCATGATATATAATTATAAATATCCAGTTTTGTTTTGGGATGATCACGTAATTCACATTTAATGGGAGGAAAAAAGACACCAGTGGTAGAGCCATCACAAAAAATATGGAAATGTGGGCTATATTTGGGTGACGAAATCTTTATCTTTCAGCCAATTGAGAAGCAGATGTATCTCGATTAAGAAAGCTAAATCAAAATAGTTACTAAGCTCCATCTTTGACTCTGCTGGTGATCCTTCAAAATTTGGGAAAACAGTAAATGCACTGAAGCATACAAATTCCTAAGCAAGTTCTTTCTCTCTGGCATCTGGCAAGGTTTGGAAGGCGGCCCCCTTCACAAAGGTGATGACCCTTGTGACCTAAATAATTATTGCTCTATTTCTAAACTTTCTCGAGTAGCTAAAACATTACACTGAACAAAAATATAAATGGAACATGCAACAATTTCAAAGATTTTACTGAGTTACAGTTCATATAAGGAAATCAGTCAATTAAAATAAATAAATTAGGCCATAATATGTTGATTTCACATGATAGGGAATACAGATATGCATCTGTTGGTCACAGGTTCCTTAAAAAAATGTATGGGCGTGGATCAGAAAACCAGTCAGCATCTGGTGTGACCATCATTTCCCTCATCTCCTTCGCATATAGTTGATCAGACTGTTGATTGTGGCCTGTGGAATGTTGTCCCACTCTTCAATGGCTGTGAGAAGTTGCTGGATATTGGCGGGAACTGGAACGCTGTCGTACACTTCGATTCAGAGCATCCCAAACATGCTCAATGGGTGACGCCTGGTGAGTATGCAGGCATTGGAAAAACTGGGCCATTTTCAGCTTCCAGGAATTGTGTACAGATCCTTGCAACATGGGGCCATGCATTATCATGCTGAAACATGAGGTGATGGCGGCGGATGAATGACACAATAATGGGCCTCAGGATCTCGTCACGGTATCTCTGTGTATTCAAATTGCCATCGATAAAATGCAAATGTGTTCATTGTCCGTAGCTTATGCCTGCCCATACCATAACCCCACCACCACCATGAGGCACTCTGTTCACAATGTTGACATCAGCAAACTGCTCGCCCACACGACACCATACACACTGTCTGCCATCTACCCAGTACAGTTGAAACCGGGATTCATCTGTGAAGAGCACACTTCTCCAGCGTGCCAGTGGCCATCAAAGGTTACGACACCGAACTGCAGTCAGGTCAAGATCCTGTTGAGGACGACAAGCACGCAGATGAGCTTCCCGGAGAAGGTTTGACAGTTTTTGCAGAAATTATTTTGTTGCGCAAACCCACAGTTTCATCTGCTGTCCGGCTGGCTGGTCTCAGACGATCCCACAGGTGAAGAAGCCAGATGTTGATGTCCTGGGCTGGCGTGGGTACACATGGTCTGTGCTTGTGAGGCCGGTTGGACGTACTGACAAATTCTCTAAATCGACATTGGAGGCGGCTTATGGTAGAGATGAACATTACATTCTCTGGCAACAGCTCTAGTGGACATTCCTGCAGTCAGCATGCCAAATGCATGCTCCCTCAAATCTTGACATCTGTGTCATTGTGTTGTGTGACAAAACTGCACATTTAAGAGTGTCCTTTTATTGTCCCCAGCACAAGGTGCACCTGTGTAATGATCATGCTGTTCAATCACAGTTTCTTGATATGCAACACCTGTCAGGATTATCTAGGCAAATGAGAAATGCTCACTAACAGGAATGCACAGAATTTGAAAGAAAAGCTTTTTGTGCGCATGGAAAATTTCTATGATGTTTTATTTCAGCTCATGAAATAGGGGACCAACACCTTGTTGTCCACATCCCACTTCTGACACCAATGTAATGAAACAGGCAGGGAGCAGGTCTCGAACCCTCGACCTTCTAGCCTGAAGTCCAGCGCGCTATCGACTGTGCCACAAAAGCATGCTCAAGCGGCAGAGTCGATATCCACGCTTATAAACCCAGGGTCGTTACAATATGTTGCATTTAAATTTTTGTTCAGTATATAATCCTTGATTCATTCTCAGCTAATATCTTTATTTTCTTTGAAAGGTATTCTACATGTACATCAGTCGGGTTTTAGACAATGCCATAGTACTATCTCTGCTCCATCCCTATTTTTAAATGATGTGGTTGAATTAGGAGTGAGTGATCAATAGCATCGAAGGCCTTTGTCAGGTCAATGAAGAGGGCAGCACAATGTTGCTTTTTATCCATATCCATCCATCCATCCAGTATTTCCTCAATTGGCCCTAGACCAGACTGCATGTAACTGGTTTAACAATGACTTTACTGATACAAATTTAGTTATATCTACTGATGTTTGTTAAATCAGGTTTCCTGGATATTACGAATGGGGTCCCGCAGGGGTCGATTCTGGGTCCTGTACTCTTTACTGTTTTATATTGACTTGCTTGTAAAAAATTGTACCCTGAACTTGTATGCCAATGATACTGTTGTGTATGCTATTGCCCCCATGATTGAGCAGGCTTTATCTGAACTACAGTCTGCCTTCATTGTATTACAGAAAAACTTTTTTGACCTGAAATTAGTAAGGAATGCAGGCAAAAACGAAGTATGTTGTTCTCTAGAGCGCATAAAAATAACTCTGATGATTTAAGCATATGTACTTGGATGGTGTCCATATTGATTGTGTCCCTGCTTACAAATATCTGGGCAGATGAAAAGCGGTCTTTAAAAAATTATATTTCTGAGTTAAGAAGCTGAGAATAAAAATGGGCTTCTTCTACAGAAATAGGTCATGCCTCTTGCTAACCTGCGGGTGTCTCAGGGGGAGTCGGGATATGCAACAGGAGAAATATAAGCACCCCCCCAAACAAATTATTATTATTAGGGTAACTAGCCCCCCTGTAATTCACATTAAGATCTCAAGATTTCAAATTATTTTCCAAACACTTTCCCTGGCCGCCACTGCTTGTGCTCAACAAAAAATGTACTCTGTCTTCACAACTTTGAGATATTTCAATAAAACGATTTTGTGGTAAGTTTATCAAATGTTTTATAATTTTGAAAAAGTTGTAGATATATTCCAATGAAGTTAGATCTATAATTATTATTATTTTTAAATAGGAAAGCCTTAACATAAATAATCCACTTGTTTAAAGAGAAAAATGTAGTAATTTTTGAGTAAAGTAGTAATATGTTGGGGGCAATCCCCCCAGGGGCTAGTTACCCCTTTCTGGTTATGAATGTGTTTCTTCCTCTCATTTAGACAATGACTAGCCCAGTTAGCGCTAGTTTATGCTAACTTTCTAGCTAGCAACTTCACCAGCAGTAAATGCTTGCCAGCTAGCTAGTTAGCGTAATAAACTGCTAGGAGTTTTAGCTAGCAACCTTACTACCAGATCGTCTGAGGTAAAATGCATTAAAAAGATAACGTAATTTAATTGCAGTTGTAAATGTTACCACTAGTGACTGATAGCTTTACAGCTAATGTTACTTTATAGCCGTTTAGCTATTTTACACAGCACTTTGTCATTAAGCTAGATAGCTAGCTACGTTTTTAAGAGAGAGAGCATTTCAATTGGCATCTCTCCCCCTGTTTTCAGTCACATGTGGGGACTGGATTAGGTGTGAGCAGTGCAGGAGGTGGGCTCATGAGTTGTGGTCCAATTTTACTGGGGATAGCTTTATTTGTGATTTATGACAGTTACCCCCTAGCACCCTACTATTAGCAGATTATTCAATCCACGTTCCTATCGGTTTTAGCTATGGCGACATCATCTATATGAACGCAGCTGCCACTTCATTAAAGCTCACTACGCTTTATTATGGGTGACAGTTATGGTACTCATCACTGCATTCTCTACCAGAAAGTTGGTTGGCTCTCTTTGATGTGACTTAGGTTGGTTGATACATTGCTATGTTTTCATTTATAAAGTAAGTCATTTTACAAAAAGTCCCACCGTACCTAACATCATTACTCAACTTTAGACAAATGAGTTACTATACCCGGTCTCAGTGATGGCTAACTCTGTAAATTCCTTTGGTCTTTACGGAGATGGCAAATCAGCTTTTAGTTTTCTTTCACCGTATTTGTGGAACAATTTTCTAAATGTAATTACATTTGATGTTTTGGTGCATCTAGTGCAATTCACAAAGTTGGCCGATTGAGGATATTATTACTGATGAACGTGTTTGCTTTTTATGACCGTGTTTTTCCCCCTGCTTGCAGTTTATCTTTATATTTTAATGCGTGTAATTTAGGTCTCATCTGTAAAAGAGAGCTCTGTCTCAGTTTGACTCCCTGATAAATAAAGTTAAAAACGTAACTTTATGTGACGTCTGAACTCCAGTCCGCCTACACTAGTCGATGCTGCTCAACTCGATTGTAAATCGTGGAGTTGTTTAGTCGGCTTGTTAGTGCATCCATAGCTACCTCAGCACGTCCACACAAGGCAGCGGGAGGCGAGGCGGAGTTGGGTAAGTCTACTAAACTAAGCAGGAACTATATAAATTACATGTACTGTCTGTAAATCTGTAAAAAATCCCTTGTTAAGCTGAGAAAGTTTTTGTTAGCGCGTTATCTTCTAAAACACTCAGACACGTTGGGACTTGACAGGCAATGCTAGTTAGCAGCAAGCTACGCTGTCACTTGGCATGGTTATAACGGAAAGGTTTAGCTAGCAATGCTAGCCAGATAATAATGGGGATGACTGAATGGTATTGTCGATAAAGATGGTAATTTAAAACGTTGGTAAAATATACATTTCGGCACGTTATTGCAGACATTTAACTACAGACGTGAGCTAGCTTTAGAGTATTATTATTATTTTTTAAATAATAATTGTTAAAGCCATGTGACAACAGTCGACTTTTGGATTAGGGTGTAATTTGCGGACCGCAATTAGGGGCGTTTTCTGATATAGGCGTTTCTTGATATCAAGTTACACCCATTGGTCCATGGCCGTTTTTTTCGGTCGTGGACAACAGATGTTGACAATTGTAGCTAAGCTTAACCCTAACTATTTTCTTAACTTGCCACGCTTATTCACCTAACTTGCCACGTAAACAAATCTGTGTCAAGGAACCATCAATCTCATAACACTGGGACTGTCCAATGACAGTGGGCTTTTCCTAATATCAGGGAACACCCACATCAAGAAATGCCCCCAATTGCGGTCTGCAATTACACCATATTTGGCTTTTGGGGAAAGTAACAGTACATTTTCACATAACAACGATGGGGGCAATGAAACAACGGCGCCTCATACATTTTCAATGGGGGGATTTGAAGTGGCGACGGAGCAGGACCAAAGTTGGGGAAAGCTGAACTTTATGCAAATACTCTGCGATATTGCAACGTTATTGACCAATCGAAGCTCACTATAGCTTCCAGCCCCTACTGGATTGGCTGTTGATACCTAGCACTACCTAGCCGGCTTGCTAGCACCCAATCTGAGGGTGAAACTACCATGGCTATACTAATTATCGTGTTATGTGGAAATCCCCTTAGAAGGAGAGGTATGTCGGAAGCTCACTCAGCCAAATTTGTTATGAAGATTTTTCATTTGGTTACACGCATCCTATCAACTGTACATTTTAGGTGTACTGTTAGCTAAACTTATCGAACAATCACATTCATTACTACCATGATCAGCTTATTCTTGGCTATCTGGAGCTTCCCCTTCAGAAGCTAGTCATTTCAATGGTGTTTCCCCCCCCCCCCCCCCTCCATGATTTCCCCCCTCCATGTGCATGAGGGTCCCCGCTGACACAGTGGACTGGGTGATCTCGCTCTCCGAGGCAGACGCGAGTATGGTCTTTAATCTGGTCAACACTCGTAAGGCCGTGGGGCCGGATGTTATTCCAGGGTGCGTTCTCAGAGCATGTGTAGAACAGCCTCTTCTTGTCCCAGTCTGTAATCCCCACGTCTCAAGCTGACCACCATCATTCCTATTCACAAGAACTCTAAATGCGTCAGCATCCTTCAGTTCGGCTGGCGCCTCACCAAATTCAGGTATACCGAACGAGTGTGCTCGCATACTCCCTTACAAGACCTTTGCTTGAAAAACAAGAAAAAAAGCGCCTATAGTACTGTTTGTCCATTTTGTGACGCCGTAGCCAGTCTACGCTTCCTCAAAACAGTCAGAAATAATCTAAAATAACTCAAGGAATGGTTATGGCACACATCAACTCCATCATCCCAGACACCGTAGACCCATTATAATTTGCATATCGCTCCAAAAGATCCATTGATGACGCAATCTATTTTGCACTTCACACTTCCCTCACCCACCTAGATAAGAAGAATAGATAATGTGAGAATGCTGTTCATTGCCTACAGCTCAGTGTTCAACACCATAGGCCCCTCCAAGCTCGTCACCAGGTGGTGAGGGTAGGCAACATCTCCACCACCGGGGCATACATTTTACTTTTTGGTCCACCAGCCACCGTGGCAAGTAGATTTAAAAAAAAAAAAAAAAAAAAAAAAAAAAATTACTAGCAAAACTATATTTTTTTTCTGCAAAAATTACACCAACAACAAACAAATTACTATTCTTTATAATGTTTCTAAAACAATAAAAGTATTACTAGTAAGTAGTATATTGTGTAATGATTTGATTTTGTGACCTGAGTCTGAACCAAAATATGACAGATGAGGAAAAAAGGCTAACGTGCAATGCGACTCGACAGGTTTGTGCCTTTTTAGATTGATTCTGTCTAGTAGACACGTTGTCTTCCTTCCCTAGCAGTTGAAACTCAAACATAGAAAGACAACCTAGCTTGTTATTATGTACACTACCGTTCAAAAGTTTGGGGTCACTTAGAAATGCCCCAAATCACTTTTTTGTCCATTTGAAATAATAACATCAAATTGATCAGAAATACAGTGTAGACATTGTTAATGTTGTAAATTACTATTGTAGCTGGAAAGCTTTTTATTTTATAGAATGTACACCATGTAAATAAAGGCCCATTATCAGCAACCATCCCTCCTGTGTTCTAATGGCACGTTGTGTTAGCTAACCCAAATTTATAATTTTAATAGGCTACTTGATCATTAGAAAACTCTTTTGCAATTGTTAGCACAGCTGAAAACTGTTGTCCTGTTTAAAGAAGCAATAACACTGGCCTTCTTTAGACTAGTTGAGTATCTGGAGCATCAGCATTTGTGGGTTCAATTACAGGCTCAAAATGGCCAGAAACAAAGTACTTTCTTCTGAAACTCGTCAGTCTATTCTTGTTCTGAGAAATGAAGGCTATTCCATGCGAGAAATTGCCAAGAAACTGAAGATCTCGTACAACGCTGTGTACTACTCCCTTCACAGAACAGCGCAAACTGGCTCTAACCAGAATAGAAAGAGGAGTGGGAGGCCCCAGTGCACAACTGAGCAAGAGGACAAGTACATTAGTGTCTAGTTTGAGAAACAGACGCCTCACAAGTCCTCAACTGGCAGCTTCATTAAATAGTACCCGCAAAACACCAGTCTCAACGTCAACAGTGAAGAGGTGACACCAGGATGCTGGCCTTCTGGCAGAGTTGCAAAGAAAAATCCATATCTCAGACTGGCCAATAAGAAGAAAAGATTAAGATGGGCAAAAGAACACACACTAGACAGAGGAACTCTGCCTAGAAGGGCAGCATCCCGGAGTCGCCTCTTCACTGTTGATGTTGAGACTGGTGTTTTGCGGGTACTATTTAATGAAGCTGACAGTTGAGGACTTGAGGCATATTTGACAGCCTCAAGTCTTCATGGGTATAACGCTACAAGCTTGGCAC
The DNA here is from genome assembly GCF_016432855.1 of Salvelinus namaycush. NCBI lineage: Eukaryota > Metazoa > Chordata > Actinopteri > Salmoniformes > Salmonidae > Salvelinus > Salvelinus namaycush. The sequence continues at coordinate 1,728,092 of NC_052339.1, read as the reverse complement.
ACCTGTATTTGGGGAGTTTCTCCCATTCTTCTCTGCAGATCCTCTCAAGCTCTGTCAGGTTGGATGGGGAGTGTCGCGGCACAGCTATTTTCAGGTCTCTACAGAGATGTTCGATCGGGTTTAAGTTCTGTCTGGGCCACTCAAGGACATTGAGACTTGTCCCGAAGCCACTCCTGCATTGTCTTGGCTGTGTGCTTAGGGTCGTTGTCCTGTTGGAAGGTGAACCTGTACTTGAACCCGATCGAACATCTCTGGAGAGACCAGAAAATAGCTGTGCAGGAACACTCCCCATCCAACCTGACAGAGCTTGCGAGGATCTGCAGAGAAGGATAGGAGAATACAGGTGTGCCAAGCTTGTAGCCTCATACCCAAGAAGACTCAAGGCTGTACTTGCTGCCAGAGGTGCTTAAAAAGTACTAAGTAAGGGTCTGAATACTTATGTAAATATGATTACTTTTTTATTTTTCATACATTTGCAAACATTTCTAAACCGGTTTTTACTTTGTCTTTATGGGGTATTGTGTGTAGATTGATAAACAATTTAATCAATTTTAGAACAAGGCTGTAACGTAACAACAAAGTAGAAAAAGTCAAGGGGTCTGAATACTTTCCGAATGCACTGTATATAGTGCAAACCTAATGGGGCGAACTCGGTGAAGTTGAATCTCTTGTCTCTGCGCGGCATGGTTTTTCTTCTGAACGGCAGTCCTGGAGGATTGCATTTGACTAAGTCCTACATGTTTCTAGCTTTTGAGCTTTTCGCCTCGTTTGCTTGAGGTGTCCTGTGTCCGGTGCAAGCGTTATGCATGTACATTGAGCGGACCAGGGGTGTCTGTTTGTTTGTGTGACCAACTTTGTCTGTTTTGCTTATCCATCTCATGGATTGTGGAGGCTATTGCTCTGGCCTATGACAGCAAAAGGCAGGAATGACCTAATGGTGTACGCACCCACACACTAGGGGTCTGGTGGCATCTTGGGTGTTGTTTTAAAGGGTTGTTTGTAGTAGAGGTCTTCACAGAGCCACCTGTACCCGAGAGCCAGGTCCGGATCCAAAATTCTCAATAATGGTCTGGGTCTGTTATGACTCACTGGTCTCAAGTATGTGTAATTTTAACTGACATATCTGGACAGAGACAGAGAGAATCATTTATTATTTTATGCTGCTCTTTTCACGAGAGTGGTCCTTGGCACGTGTAGCTTGTTGTTGACCAGTCATGAGTCAAAGCGCCAATAGGCTACAGCCATAGAGCCTCGCTTTGTGTGTGGCAAATGTTAGGGAATATCTAATCATTGGAAGATGGAATTCAAATTACGGAATTAAAAGTTAAATGAGAAGGATAGGCTACAACGACCAAGAGGTAAAAGGTAGGCTGCTACTTAATATTCCGAATGGAGTTGTTTTTAGTTGTAACTGTAGGATTAGAAAGTGCATGCACTGCAGTCTCAATTAACCTAGCTAGCAAACGTTAGCTAGGTATCTAGCTTCTCCCGGTTTGATGCAGTCAAGACAGGTACTATGTAATCATATTTGGTGATAAATAACCTAGCTATGGCATCTATTAGTCTAAAATAGTGCGAGTCGGCTTGGTTGGTTGCTGTCTCTCGCTCCTTCCTCCCCTTGTCACTCACTCACAGTATGGCTGCTCCTTGCCTGCTAGATAGGCACCTCTTTCCCTCCTGTCATGCTTAATCAGCTCCGGTTAACTTCTCTAAGGTAGGGGGCAGCATTCGGAATTTTGGATGAAAAGCATGCCCAAATTAAACTGCCAGTTACTCATCCCCAGAAGATAAGATATGCATATTATTAGTAGATTTGGATAGAAAACACTCTGAAGTTTCTAAAACTGTTTGAATCATGTCTGTGAGTATAACAGAACTTATTTAGCAGGCGAAACCCCGAGGACAAACCATTCAGATTTTTTTGTTGTTGAGGTAACTCATTGAAAAGTGTTCATTGGGAAACCAGATTTCTAAGGGACCTGCTTGCAGTTCCTACCGCTTCCACTGGATGTCAACAGTCTTGAGAAATTGGTTGAGGTTATTCCTTTGTGTAATGAAGAAGTACGGCCATCTTGAACGAGAGTCACTTGAAGTGTCCTGTTAGATAGAAGCGCGTGACCAGAAAGCTAGCTATAGTTGGTTTTAATCCTGTATTGAACACAGATCATCCCGTCTTAAATTTTATCGATTATTAACGTTAAATACCTAAAGTTGTATTACAAAAGTAGTTTCACATTTTTTGGCAAAGTTTACAGGTAACCTTTGAGATATTTTTAGTCACGTTTGAGCAAGTTGGAACCGGTGTTTTTCTGGATCAAACGCGCCAAATAAATTGACATTTTGGATATATATCGACGGAATTAATCGAACAAAATGACATTTGTGATGTTTATGGGACATATTGGAGTGCCAACAACAGAAGCTCGTCAAAGGCAAGGCATGAATTATATTTTTATTTCTGCGTTTTGTGTCGCGCATGCAGGGTTGAAATATGCTTATCTCTCTTTGTTTACTCTGTTGCTATCCTGAGAGAATAGCATCGTTTGCTTTCGCCGAAAAGCCTATTTGAATTCTGACATTTTGGCTGGATTCACAACCAGTGTAGCTTTTATTTAGTATCTTTCAAGTGTGATTTAAGGAAAGTTTGATTTTTATAGTAATTTTCATAGTAATTAATTTGAATTTGGCGCTCTGCATTTTCTCTGGCTTTTTGCCAAGTGAGACAGTAGCGTCTCGCCTAAACTCAGATTTTTGGATATAAATATGAACTTTACTGAACAAAACATACATGTATTGTGTAACATGAAGTCCTATGAGTGTCTTCTGATGAAGATCATCAAAGGTTAGTGATTCATTTTATCTCTATTTCTGCTTTTTGTTACTCCTCTCTTTGGCTGGAAAAATGGCTGTCTTTTTCTGTGACTTGGCTCATACCTAACATAATCGTTTGGTGTGCTTTCGTCGTTAAACCTTTTTGAAATCGGACACTTTGGCTGGATTTACAACAAGTGTATCTTTAAAATGGTGTAAAATACTTGTATGTTTGAGGAATTTAAATTATGGGATTTCTGTTTTTGAATTTGGCGCCCTGCAGCTTCACTGGCTGTTGACGAGGTGGGACGCTACCATCCCACATACCCTACAGAGGTTAATAAAGTAACTTAAATGACTGCTGCTGCTTTCCTCATTCAAATCGGACTGGGTCTGGATCCGATGAGGTCTATATGGAACAGGTCTATTTCTCAGTTCGGAACGGGTCTCTTTAATTTATTTTATTCATTCAGTCATCTCTCGTCCGGGTGGGAAAGCCCCATGTCCATTTTCTGGAACTGGTCCAACCTTTTTGACTCATGAAGACTGTAGGAGATATTTGTGCTGCGGTGAGTATCACCACACACTTTGAGGTGTTATTGCTTGGATTTCTCTGGCCCCAGTGTAGCTGGGACAGGAGAGGGTCATTAGGAAGTACGCAGATTGCGCAATACCCGGGTACCGCAGGTTGTCCTGTGGGGTTGGAACTCTGGGTGGTCTGAATCTGTGCCTTTAATTATCACCTGTGGAAGGTGGGGCATGGTCTTAATGGGAACTAAGGAGACATCCTTCCTGCCATTAGCCTTTAGAATCTGGGGTCTGTAGTTTTGCTGCAAAAGTAATTTCTGAGTCATTATGGCAGTATGAGGCAATAACTGGTTTACAACCGAATGGAAATGTTTCCACATACATGAAAGAGCACACCTCGTACCCCTGACCACACACACCCCCACACACAGCCTCTGATTGTTCGATGGGTTTAGCTAGGGAACAGCAGTTAGTCATAACTGTACATTATCCCATGCAGGTTTACGTCTGTCATCCTTAGCTGCTGACACACTCACTACATTGCAGCTTCATGACAGTCTCCTGATCAAATGGGATTGGCATAGAGTAAGAGCCATTTCTGATAGCGTTCCTATTAGCCCACAATATCTTCTTATGGCTGCAGGGGCAGTATTGAGTAGCTTGGATGAAAGGTGCACAGAGGTGCCAATAGTAAACTGCCTGCTCCTCAGTCCCAGTTGCTAATATATGCATATTATTATTCGTATTGGATAGAAAACACTCTGAAGTTTCTAAAACTGTTTGAATGATGTCTGTGAGTATAACAGAACTCGTATGGCAGGCAAAAACCTGAGAAAAAATCCAAACGAAGTGGGAATTCTGAGGTTGGTCGATTTTCAACACAGCCCCTACAGAACACACAGTAAGATATGGATGAGTTTGCACTTGCTATGGCTTCCACTAGATGTCAACAGTCTGTAGACCCTTGTCTGATGCCTCTACTGTGAAGGGGGGGGCCAAAGGAGACAGGAAATAGTCAGGTCTACCATGACCTGGCCATGCTCTGACCATGCGCGTTCACATGAGAGGGAGCTCTGTTCCATCGCAAATCTGAAGTCAATGTAATTCTCTGGTTGGAACGTTACTGAAGATTTATGTTAAAGCTTTTTGAAATCTGACACAGCGGTTGCATTAAGAACAAGTGTATCTTTAATTCTATGTAAAACATGTATCTTTCATCAAAGTTTATGATGAGTATTTCTGTTATTTGACGTGGCTCTCTGCAATTTCTCCGGATATTTTGGAGACATTTCTGAACATGCCAATGTAAACTGAGGTTTTTGGATATAAATATGAGCTTTATCGAACAAAACATATATGTATTGTGTAACATGAAGTCCTATGAGTGTCATCTGATGAAGATCATCAAAGGTTAGTGATTAATTTTATCTCTATTTCTGCTTTTTGTGACTCCTCTCTTTGGCTGGAAAAATGACTGTTCTGTGATTTTGCGGTGACCTAACATAATCGTTTGTGGTGCTTTCGCTGTAAAGCCTATTTGAAACCGGACACTCTGGTGGGATTAACAACAAGTTTACCTTTTAAAATGGTATAAAATACATGTATGTTTGAGGAATTTTAATTATGAGATTTCTGTTTGAATTTGGCGCCCTGCACTTTCACTGGCTGTTGTCATATCATCCCGTTAACGCGATTGCAGCCATAAGAAGATATGTTGTCTTATATCAAATAACATTTCCTTTGAAAGACCCTGCCCTGCTAGTACACCAAGACAGTCAATCTACCGGCCCACACACATCCATCCATAAACATGTCATAGTAGGGCCCAATGTTGAATTCATTTAATCATGAGATATGGTTCTAGGTCAAATTATTGGCACCCTTGAAGATGAGCAAAAAATACTGTATAAAATAAATACAAATAGCTATATTTTATGCTCCTAATTAAAAAAATATATATTTTATTCTAATCCAATTGCTCAGAGAAAGATTGTAAATAATTTGTATTTATTTATTATCTCAAAGGGTCAATTATTGCACCCCTGTTTTCAATACTTCAGTGCCCTCCTTTTGCGAGGTTCTTTTCTGCATATGATATCCTTCTTTCGTCACCAAACCCACCACTGGTATATGGCCAAAGAGAGCTATTTTCATGTCTTCTGACCATAGCACCTATTCCAATGCTGTTTAGCAAACTCCAGGTGGTGCTATGGTCAGAAAAGTACCTCATAAAATATGGTGATGGATCTTTGATGTTATGGGGTTATTTTGCTTCCATTGGTCCTGGGGCACTTGTTGTAATAGTATATTTTTTTTTTTTATATATATATTTTTATTGGAGTGTCACAATTTTCTCCCATATTAAGAGATACAGTATGCCAAATATTATCGCCATGTTCATAAAGCTTTTGCCTGACAAATCAAATTTTATTTTCAGCGTCCTGTGTTAGGAGTCAAACGTTGATCTAAGTACTGATTTATTTTGATAGGGCAGGCAGGAGTGGGAATTTTAATGTAGTCCTTCTCTTTAGTTGCCAATTCACCCTCTAACGTTTATTGCTTTTCACGTTTTTTCCCGCCTCTTAGTGGCTAAGTATGACATAATCAGACCCCTAGCATATGCTTTACAGGTTTCCCAAAGGAGCGAGGGGTTATCTGTTGATTGAGAGAAATCCTTTAAACTTAATAAATTTGAGTTTTATGTCCAGGATCACCTCCGCATGAGCAGATAAAACTAACTGCAAAGATGTCCTGGGCATAAAAAAGTAATATTTTCTAGTCTGACATCCATGAGGTGCAGAGAAAAAGGTGAATCTTCTGTTTGAGGGGTGAAAGGTTCTCCAGACATCAGCATACCCCAGATGATCACAAATAGATTTAAGCGACCTAGCTTGAGGAGAGGGTGAAACTATGCTACTGGGAAACTTGTCAAATAAGGGTGTTCAACAAACAATTAAAATCTCCTCCAACCACTGCAGTGTCTGAGTTTTTAATTCTAAGAAGTCTAGAAATACCTTAGTGAGGAAATCAGGGTGGTGGAAATGTCCTGTCCTTGTAAAGTGCCTTTTAATTATAACAAAACAACCACATTTATCTTTCTCACAATTCAACACCTTAAGTGGTAGTTTTTTTTTTCTTCTCAAGAATTGCCACACCTTTACTTCTGGGTTTAAATGACGCAGTCATACCTGCCATTGCACTTTGACCAACCAATATGCAGACTGAATCCTACTGTAAAGACAGGGTGGTACCTTTCCCCATGGGTTGAACTCGCCTCATTCTCACTGAGCCTAAACAAACTATATGAACACAAACTATACTACACCTGAAAAATAGACATGTAAAGTAACGAAAGGGAGTTTCCCCACTAGTTAACATGCAGGGGATTTCAACTCTCCAATGTAGACTCTTAAGTCTGCATAACCATTCTATAGATTAATCATTTATACATATGAAAATGAATTAAGGAGATTGAGGCTCATCCACCTAAGACCAAGTGTGGGCACCAATATAGATTCACATAGATCTCAGTCTGAGCTATGGTGGCAGTTATTGTAGCAAAAAAAAAATATATATATATATATAATACACATATATATATATATATATATATATATATATATATATATATATATATATATATATATATTAGTTGAAGTCGGAAGTTTACATACACTTAGGTTGGAGTCATTAACTCGTTTTTCAACCACTCAACAAATTTCTGGTTTAACAAACTATAGTGTTGGCAAGTCGGTTAGGACATCTACTTTGTGCATGACACAAGTCATTTTTCCAACAATTGTTTACAGACAGATTATTTCACTTGTAATTCACTGCATCACAATTCCAGTGGGTCAGAAGTTTACATTCACTAAGTTGACTGTGCCTTTAAACAGCTTGGAAAATTCCAGAAATCAAAAGAAATCAGCCAAGACATCAGGAAAAAAAAATTGATTCACATATTTGATGAACGTTTGATATAAAGAAAAAGTATGTCTGTTTAGGAGCTAGAAAATCATTAGCTGAATGGTCATCATCCACTGACCCACGAACACGCCAGGATGCTGTAGGAGCGTATCATCTCTCTGCGGTCGTGATCTCAGAGCTGTGGTTTGTTTTTCTCTGGCTTCACTGGAGGTAATCAAGCAGCTCCATTTGTGAAATGATCAGTTAAGACTGGACTTTGTGTAACAATGTAAATGCACCACCAACAGGGCTTAGTGGACCTCTTCACATAGGCTATGTTATTGTGTATTGCTTCAACATCCAGAAGGAAAGGCGGGAGAACACCGCCCTCCTGCGTTCTTATCAAGAGTTCTTGCCACTATTTGTTTATTTTCTTTTCAGCTTTCCTTCACAAATGAATTGGCTCAGTACTTAATCTGTTAAGATAAACACATCTCTTTCCTTCTCCAAAGGGCTTGAGTAACCATTTAAAAAAAAAAAAAAAAAGTGTATCATATCCATAAAAATGTGATATCAATGCTGTTTTTCATTTCCAATCACTCAGAATGGCTGAAACTGCTCTCTAATCAGAAGGCATCAAATAAGCAGTGTTACAATTACTTTGGCTGAACTCTTTGGAAAGCCTACTCTTTGGCCAACAGTCATTGCTTTAAACCCCATTGGAGCTTCTAAGTATATACCGAACCACATACTGTTTGGCACCCTTACTCCCCCCCCCCACACACCTGTATTGTGCAATATTTGCCCATTATTCTTAACTTGTTCAAGCTCTGTCAAGGTGTTGTGGATCATGGCTAGACAGCAATTTTCAAGTCTTGCCATAAGTTTTCAAGCAGATTTCAGTCAAAACTGTAACTTGGCCACTCGGGAACATTCACTGTCTTGGTAAGCATCTCCAGTGTAGATTTGACATTGTCTTGTAGGTTATTGTCCTGCTGAAAGGTGAATTTCTCTCCCAGTGTCTGGTGTAAAGCAGACTGAAACATCCAAGGATTTTGCCTGTGCTTAGCCCATTCCGAAAAACTCCCCAGTCTTTGCCGATGTCAAGCATACCCATACCATGATGCAGCCACCACCAGGCTTGAACATTAGACCGTTACTCTGTGATGTGTTGTTGGATATGCCTTAAACATAAGGCTTTGCATTTAGGCCAAAAAGTCTATTCTTTTGCCGTTTTTTTTGCAGTATTACTTTAGTGCCTTGTTGCATTCAAGATGCATATTTTGGAATATTTTGATTCTGTATATATTTATAGTTCTCTTCATTCTGTCATTTAGGTTATTATGGAGCCACTACAATGTTGTTGATCCAGCATCAGTTTCCTCCCATCACAGCTATTGGACTATTGGGCTATTGGCTATTTTAAAATCACAAATGGCCTCATGGTGACATTCCTAAGCAGGTTCCTTCCTGTCCTGCAGCTCAGTTCAGAAGGACGACTGCATCTTTGATCTGTCTGGGTGGTTAAATAAATCCACAGTATAATTATTAACTTAAAGATCTGTCTGATTTTGTTATTGTTACCCATCTACCAATTCAATATTTGACAGAGGAAGGAGTAGTCATAAAATAATAATAATGTAAACCCCTTTTATTTTACACAGTCCATGTAACTTATGTGATTTGTTTTGCCAAATTTTAGTCCTGAACTAATTTAGGCTTGCCTAAACAAATGGGGGTGAATATTTATGCACGACTATTTTAGTTATTGAATTTCTATTAATTCATTTTTTTTAAATACACTTTGACATGGACTATTTTGTGTAGATCAAAAAGCTTCACATTTACCATTATCTCGTGAGAACATTGACCTTTTTATAGTACTCGTGCAACCTGAGATGCGCTCCAGTGGACTAACAATGACACCTTAGCACGCTGAGCATTTATGCTGGCTGGGTCCACAAAGTTTTGGCACAGCTGTTTTGATAATTTTGTTCGCTAATGATTTTACTTTTGCCTACAGTACCAGGGGTGTCATGCGCCCATTATTTTAGAGGGGGCACAAAGTACGTGACGATGGATGTGGGGTGGTTGGAGAATTGTGCATTTTTCAAACACCTGAAACGGAGCCATAAACACCTGTAATCTAGAGACATAATCATTTCTCCTAATTAGAGGTCGACCGATTAATCGGAATGGGCGATTTCAAGTTTTCATAACAATTGGTAATCTGCATTTTTGGACACCGTTTATGGCCGATTACATTGCACTCCATGAGGAGACTGCGTGGCAGGCTGATTACCTGTTATGCGAGTGCAGCAAGGAGCCAAGGTAAGATGCTAGCTAGCATTAAACTTATCTTATAAAAAACAATCAATGTTAACATAATCACTAGTTAACTACACATGGTTGATGATATTACTAGTTTATCTAGCTTGTCCTGCGTTGCATATAATCGATGCGGTGCCTGTTAATTTATCATTGAATCACAGCCTACTTCGCCAAACGGGTGATTTAACAAGCGCATTCGCGAAAGAAGCACTGTCGTTGCACCAATGTGTACCTAACCATAAACATCAACGCCTTAAAATCAATACACAAGTATATATTTTTAAACCTGCATATTTAGTTAATATTGCCTGCTAACATGAATTTCTTTTAACTAGGGAAATTGTGTCACTTCTCTTGCAACAGAGTCAGGGTATATGCAGCAGTTTGTGAAGACCATTTCTTCCTAACAAAGACAGCCAACTTAGCCAAACGGGGGATGATTTAACAAAAGCGCATTTGTGAAAAATGCACAACAGTTGCACGAATGTACCTAACCATAAACATCAGTGCCTTTCTTAAAATCAATACACAGAAGTATATATTTTTTAACCTGCATATTTAGTTATTTTTTTTTATGTTAGCAGGCAATATTAACTAGGCAAAATGTGTCACTTCTCTTGCGTTCATTGCACACAGAGTCAGGGTATATGCAACCGTTTGAGCCGCCTGGCTCGTTGCGAAGTAATTTGTCAGAATTTTACGTAATTATGACATAACATTGAAGGTTGTGCAATGTAACAGCAATATTTAGACTTATGGATGCCACCCGTTAGATAAAATACGGAATGGTTCCGTATTTCACTGAAAGAATAAACGTTTTGTTTTCGAAATGATAGATTCCGGATTTGACCATATGACCTATGGCTCGTATTTCTGTGTGTTATTATATTATAATTGTCTATGATTTGATAGCGCAGTCTGACTGAGCGGTGGTAGGCAGCAGCAGGCTCGTAAGCATTCATTCGTACAGCACTTCCCTGCGGTTTGCCAGCAGCTCTTCGCAATGCTTCAAGCATTGCTCTGTTTATGACTTCAAGCCTATCAACTCCCGAGATTAGGCTGGCAATACTAAAGTACCTATTAGAACATCCAATAGTCAAAGGTATATGAAATACAAATGGTTTAGAGAGAAATAGTCCTATAATAACTACAACCTAAAACTTCTTACCTGGGAATATTGAAGACTCATGTTAAAAGGAACCACCAGCTTTCATATGTTCTGAGCAAGAAACTTTAACGTTAGCTTTTTTACATGGCACATATTGCACTTTTACTTTCTTCTCCAACACTTTGTTTGTGCATTATTTAAACCAAATTGAACATGTTTCATTATTTATTTGAGACTACATTGATTTTGATTATATTAAGTTAAAATAAGTGTTCATTGTTCATTCAGTATTGTTGTAATTGTCATTATTACAAATATATATAAAAATCGGCCGATTTTAATCGGTGTCTGCTTTTTTTTGGTCCTCCAATAAATCTGTATCGGTGTTGAAAAACCTCTACTCCCAATACTATGTAAAAAAATATATATATATATTCTTCTGCGTAGGTTATCTAAGCATTTACCTGTTAAATTGTCATTTATTTTAAATCAAGTACTTGTTTCTGTATGTTAGGTTGGATAAGGGAATAAAGACAGACACCAATGTCAAGTTCAACAGCCTTGTTAAGCGTTGTACAAATCCCTACGCGTGGAGTCTGGGGAACAGTCCAGCTAGTCGATTACCTATCAACTAGACTCCGTAACATCATCCTTTTCAATAGAAAGTGCAAACATAACGGCATAACATTGAGTTCTTAACAGTCAAGTCATAACAATTGAAAAGCATGACATTTTCTTTTTACTTTAGTTGTCATCTTCCTTTTTTTTTCTTTTTTTTTTCTTTTTTTTAATTAACAGACAACAAGTTAAGTCTCTTGCTTACAGAGTAAGCCTGTCCGGTGGCTTGCACAGCCGACCCACCCGTGAGTAAGTATTGGCTCTGACAGGTGTAGGATTAGGGCCACGAGCTGGAGAGTTTGGTGGGGTAGAAGCCTCACCTTCAGTTGGCTCATGTCTCAATTCTGCACCCCTTACCCTTAGGCCTGGACTGTGATCCAGCTCATCTAGGTGAGTGTATGGCATGTTCTGGTTTGTCTGCTCTGCTACGCGCAGATCCACCCGATTGCGACGATAGAGGGAGCCACCAACATCCACCAGGTAAGAACGTGGTGCAACTCTCTGTAGGCATGTGCCCAGCCTCCAAAGTCCTGTGTGGTCTCCCGGCAGCGGTTTCATCCTTATAGTTTCACCCACCTCCAGCTCTGGTAGGTCTCGAGCAGTCCGGTCGTAGAAGCACTTAGCGAGCTGCTTTCTGTGACGCAGTTTGTCCGTGACGCCAACCATGACGCAGGGCTCAAGTAGCTTGTTAGCTACGGGGATAGTAGTCTTCAGACGTCTGGACAGAAGGCGTTGTGCTGGGCTGCTGTCCATGTTTTCGGTGGGTGTGTTCCTCCACTGTAAGATCGCTTTCCATGGGTCGTTGCTGTCGCGCAAGGCCCTGTTTAACAGGTTTTTTGCCATCTTGACAGCTGATTCTGCCTTGCCATTTGCTTTTGGGTGTCTTGGAGAGGAGGTCACGTGGTCAAACTCCCATTCTGAGGCGAAACGCTTGAACTGTGCAGTGAATTGTGGGCCATTGTCCGTGATTACCTTGTCAGGCTGACCTTGCCTTGCAAACTGCGCCTTGCAGCGCTTTATGACCGTCTCTGCAGACAAGTCAGGGAGCAGTTCAATTTCCCAAGAGTCAGAGTAATGATCAACGATGAGAAGATAGTCCTTTTGTCTGTGGCTGAATAAGTCCATGCTGATGATTTGCCAGGCCCTTGTGGGCAGTTCGTGTGACATCATGGTTTCCTTTTGCTGTTCATGAGCGTACTCGTTGCATGTGGTACAGTTGCTGACAAAGTCTTTAATTTCTGCTTGCATGTTTGGCCAGTATAATGTTTCACGAGCCTGGCGGTAGCATGCGTCACCTCCAACGTGACTGGAATGTATGCGGGTAAGCATCTCTGGACGTAGTGATTTGGGAATAATGACCTTCTGACCTCTGAACAAGACGCCATTTTGCACACTGATCTCATCTCGAAAGGTCCAGTATTCTTTCACTGTGAAAGGTGTCTCCTCTTTCAGATATGGCCAACCTGCGAGAGCCATGGACTTCAGTGACTGTAGGTGTTCGTCCTTGTCAGTATGTTGCCTGATCTGGGCTAGGCGGTGATCTGTGACGTTTAAGTAGTCTGCCTGATTGATCTGTTGAACATCTTGTTGTTCCTGCTGTAGCGAACAGATGGCCTGCCGCTGATAGGCAGTGCCTCGACCTGTACATTGTGCTGTTGCCCTGCTCAGTGTGTCGCTGATGTACATCTCTGGTCCTGGCTTGTAAATGACCTTCAGGCTGTAGTTTTGCAGAGTCAGGAGCATGCTTTGAAGCCTCTTGGGCGCATTGAGGAGAGGTTTACTGAATATGGAAATGAGTGGTTTGTGGTCAGTTTCAGCGGTGACCAGCTCTCGACCATATAAGTAGTGATGGAATCGCTGGCAGGAGAAGACGATGCTGAGGCACTCTTTCTCAATTTGTGCATAGTTTTGTTCGGTGGGGGTGAGCGCTCTCGAGGCAAACGCAACGGGCTGGCCTTCCTGCATAAGGCAGCATCCAAGTCCCCTTTGGCTAGAGTCGCTCTGGATTGTGACAGGCTTCGTGACGTCGTAGTAGCGCAACACTGGCATGGATGAAGCCAGAGATTTCATCTCCTGCACTGCGGCCTCGTGCTTGGGTAGCCAGTGCCACGGTGTGTCTTTGTCCAGCAACCGGCGCAGAGGCTCACAGACTGCTGATAGGTGTGGCATGAACTTTACAAGATAGTTTGCAAAGCCGATGAGACGCTGTACTCCTTTTGCATCAGACGGGTTTGGCATGTCGAGGATCGCTTGGACCTTGTCTGGGTCCGGCTTCAGGCCTTTTGCCGAGAGAATGTGGCCATGGAAGTGGACGTCTTTCACCTTGAACTGCAGCTTCTTCAGGCCAAGACGAAGCTTAACTGATCGGCAGCGCTCCATCAGTGCCAGGAGCTTCACATCGTGGTCGCGTTCTGCTTCTTCGTCTGTTTCACCACAGCCTACGATCAGGATATCATCGGCGATGGGTTCAATGCCCTTGAGCCCAGCCAGTAACTCGTGCTGCTTGCGTTGGTATACCTCAGGCGCCACTGAGACACCAAACGGGAGCTTGAGCCAGCGTTTCCGACCCCAGGGGGTCCAGAAGGTAGTCATGAAGCTGCTTTCTTCGTCCAGCTTGCATTGAAGGAATGCATCTCGGGCATCCACCAAGGTGAAAATCCTGGCCTTGGGAAGCTTATAGAGGACATCCTCTAGTGTCGGCATGATGTAGTGGGATCGTTTCAGTGCTTGGTTCAGATGCTTTGGGTCGATGCAGACCCTCAGCTTCTCTGGTTTTTTCACTATGACCATATTGCTAATCCAGTCAGTTGGTTCAGTCACAGATGTCATGTGGCCATCGGCCTCATACTTGTCCAGCTGGGCCTTCACAGCCACTTTCATTGCAATGGGCACATTGCGAGGAGCACACTGGACTGGAGTGATGCTCTCATCCACTTCAAAGTGTACCTCCCCAGGCACTGATTCAACGGGCATGTTGAATACATCGTCATATCTGCTGAGTAGTTGTTCTTTGGACAGGGGTCCATGCTGGACATGATCCACAATGTGCAGGTCATTTGGTACAGTGAACTGCATCAGTCCCAGGCGTTCGCATGTGGAGCCTGAGAGGAGAGGATTTTGACTGGTTTTCACAATCTCAAACTCCAGCTTGTGTTTGCGTCCCCAAATAACACATTCGGTCTCAAAGGTGCCCATAGAGCTCATTAGTTCTCCTGAGTACAGCTTTAGTCTAGTATCGCTGGGCAATAGATGTGTGTCAGGTGCCAGATTGATTTTGTCTTTGTCTTTTGTCTTCTTTTGTCTTTCTCTCAAACGGGTTACAAAGTTGTGTACTGACTCACCCTCTTCCTGTTTGCAGCTTCCGAAAACGAACCGCTCGTAAATGACGTTTCTGGCGGGTTTGAAGTAATTCTCCAATGCATCCAATATAGCCTTTGCATCACACTGTTGTCGTGCCGTGAGGGTGAGATTGTGCCGGTAGATATGCCTGCATTCGCTGCCCATTAAACTCCTCAGTTGCAGCTTGTACCTCGTTGGGTTTCTCATGTAGACCGGTCGCCAGCGCATAGTCCTCGAATTCATCCCTGAAGTTGTCCCAATTAGTATTCCAGTCCCCTGTGAGAACCATGTGATTTGGTGGCGGAATGTTCGCTGCCATAGCAATGGAATAGGAGATGTCTTTCCCTTCAGTCATGGAGGTAGGTAGTGATGCTAGCTAGCCAGCTAACAACGAGTTGATCAGTGTTGTGAGTAGGAAACGGCGTGTGTTCGCATATGGAACGTAACTGCGCCTATACTGTACTTAGCTACAAAATTAACAAACGTGTGTTTTCCGAGCCACTTCTGATACCATGTTTCTGTATGTTAGGTTGGATAAGGGAATAAAGACAGACACCAATGTCAAGTTCAACAGCCTTGTTAAGCATTGTACAAATCCCTACGCGTGGAGTCTGGGGAACAGTCCAGCTAGTCGATTACCTATCAACTAGACTCCGTAACAGTACTTTTCTGCATATCTAAGCAAACCCTTGAGCTGTCTGTATCCTCCTGACTGGTGGTTCTTTAAAAAAAAAAATTTTAAGAAACTAAATATGCTTCTCTGCATCTCTGCGGGTAAAATATTGAAAGGAATGTTGTCTTATTCAGTACATTTAGTAATTGCTTGCTTTTCTAAAGTTTAGCAATGCTAAGATCGATAGCCTGAAATGGCTTTGTATCTAGTTTTATGAGGTTGTAAGATGGGTTCCCAATCTAGCTGGTTAGCTAAAGCCAACTTCATAAAATTGCTAGGTGGCTAGTATTACAGAGAAACAAAACATTTGTTTGATTTATTCATCAAGAAGGAATCAATAGGCTACATAGCTTGATCAGATTCATTTACAAACATACCTATTGCCTATCACTGGCAGCTAAAATTAAATCAACCGCAGTGTGTCACTCTCTCCTCCCCTGACGATACTGCATCCACTAGAGCATGGGTGTCAAACTCTTTGGCCCGCGAGACAATACCAAATTACTACTAGAGCTGGCCCGCCGGTATTATACAGCGCATTCACCGCTAATACTACGAATCCCATAATGCTCTGCTGTTGTTTTCGCGCGCCAATCAGGACAGGACCCAGAAACGCCCTCTCCTCTGTGACAGTAGTCATAGCAACATAGACGCTACAACTGTCAGCGCGCTATCCCTTCCCAAAAATGGCGAAAAGAAAGGCAGAAAGGCATCACAGACATGTACGCTGCAGTGAGGGCCTTTAAAACTAAACTGTGCCTGTGGGAGAATCAGATGCTGCAAGGAAACCCTTGCCATTTTCCCTGCTGCCAAACCATAAAAGCGCAGATCTCTACCGCCGTGTTCCCATGCGCACAGTTTGCTGAAAAACTCAGTGTTCTCGCCGCTGAGTTTAGCCGGCGATTTGCCGACTTCGATGTCCAGAAATGTAGGTTTGAACTGCTTAGTAATCCCTTCGCAGTTGATGTGGAAAATGCACCAACCAACATCCAAATGGAGCTGATTGAACTCCAGTGCAACGACACGCTGAAGTCAAAGTATGATGCTGTGGGCGCCGCACAGTTTCCACGGTTCATCCCTGACACAATGCCTCAGCTCCGCACCCAAGCTGCTCAGATGCTCTCCATGTTCGGCAGCACTTATCTATGTGAGCAACTTTTCTCCTCGATGAAGATGACCAAAACAACTCACAGGAGACGTCTGACTGATGAACACCTTCGCTCGATACTGAGGATTTCTTCAGCTCAGAGCCTGAGCCCAGACATTGATGAACTAGCATCCAAGAAGAGATGCCAGGTATCTGGCTTGGACACATCAGATTAGATCAGTGTGCAATAATTAACGTTTTCTTTGTGCACTTTTTCTTGCTACAAGGCATGGGCGTGAATGGTTGATTGATTTATTATCATTTTATTTGTAAAATTATTAGCCAGTGGAAAAAGTTTATTTTGGTATTTAAATCAGAAGGCTGCAAATAGAAAAGAGGCATACGATTTTTATTTAAATTTTATTTATTTAATAAATGAATGCCATTGATGTGTTTTTTCATTTGAAATTCGATTTTGCATGTCTCCACTATTAAATTATATATTGTAAGGAATGGTACCAGCTCTGACCTAGTCTAGAGCTGGGTGATATGGCCAAAATGTATCACAATATTTTTCACAAAACATTTGACAGTTTTGAATAATACAAGTTTTAATTATTCAGGACCCTAGTGTGGCAACATAAATTCTAAGTGATTTTCAGTGGGGCATTCGCCATTCTGATTTGTTTTATACTGTTCAATCCAACTTCAACCCCCCCAATAATTAAGCATTTTAATAAATGTCTGCATTTTCTGCACTTCTGTTTTCATTTCAACACTTTCAGGTAGGACTGCCTGATGTGTATATATATGATGTATTGTTGATTGGTGAACTGTTTTAAATCATGGGAATATAATGATTATTGTAATTCAATAGTTGATATAGTCGGCTGCACTTTGAATGCATTGTTTGACATCACAAGAACAGGAAGCCAGGGTGAAATTGGGAAAGGGTAGGAACCGAAGTGTTAGTCAGTGTTTCCTTGGGGACCGTATACGATGTTATATTTTTAATATGTAGCTAGCTAGCTAAAATATTCATGTTTTGCTTTTTCCTCTCTGATTTAGAAGATACCATTGCACAAACATACTGTTCTAGGCTTACACCAGCACTGGTATCAGGCTGTATTTTAGCTAGCTACATTTGTGCTGACTCTGATTTTACAGCTAGCTAGCCAGCTACCTAGCACTTTTAGCATTAGTGGCTAACAATGTATTTTAGCCACAACTTGCTAAGAAAAGACAAACTAACTGTTTGCAGACAAACTAATAGTGTAATTTGTTTTTAAACTACTAATTGACCAATGTTGGTTCAACTATTTGTATTCCATTTTTTCTAGAGATGAATCGGATCAAGCACAAACTGTGCGATGAAGTTTCCAACAGGCCAATATTCTACGTAGTTTAGCTGTTTAGTTGTTATTCAGTCATAAGTATTAAGTCTTTATTTACTTTGAATAACTACAAATTTGTCAGACAGCACTGGCAGCCGCTCTCTGGAGATAAGAGGACTTCAATTGAAATAATGGTAGTTAAATGAAACTAATGTAATCAGTGCATAAAATAAACTTTGTTTCACCAGCCACTGTGGCAGGTAGATTTTTTAAACAGCCCCCAAAAACACTTGCTAAAATTACACCCACAAAACACAAAAAAACATAAGCAAATGTATTACTAATAAGATGTAACTAATGTGGTATATTGAATAAAACATTTTTTTGTAACCGGAGTCTTTTAACCAAAATATCACAGATGACAAATGTTAAACTGCGGTGGGCGGTTACCATGGTAACGTGACGAGTCATGTTTGTGCCTGTGAGATTGTCTGATTTAGTAGAAGCTTCCCTAGCAGTGGAAACTCAAACATAGAAAAACAACCTAGCTTGTGAACAAAACAATGTAAATAGCCAAGAAACACAAGGACTTCTGTTTGTTATGTATGTCTATAGTGTACAGTGGCAAGAAAAAGTATGTGAACCCTTTGGAATTTCCTGGATTTCTGCATAAATTGGTCATAAAATTATCTGCTCTTCATCTAGGTCACAACAATAGACAAACAGTCTGCTTAAACTAATAACAATGTTTTCATGTCTTTATTGAACACAGTGTAAACATTCACAGTGCAGGGCGGAATTTTTTAAATTTAATAACTGGTTGACTCTCCTTTGGCAGCAATAACCTCAACCAAACGTTTTCTGTAGTTGCGGAGCAGACAGACCTGCACAACGGTCAGGAGGAATTTGACCATTGCTCTTTACCAAACTGTTTCAGTTCAGCAATATTCTTGGGATATCTGGTGTGAACTGCTCTCTTGGGGTCATGCCACTGCATCTCAATCGGGTTGCGGGCAGGACTCTGACTGGCCCACTCCAGAAGTGTTATTTTCTTCTGTTGAAGCCATTCTGTTGTTGATTTACTTCTGTGTTTTGGGTCCTGTTGCATCACCCAACTTCTGTTGAGCTTCAATTGGCGGATAGCCTTACATTCTCCTCAAACTTGGGAATTAATTTTTCCGTTCAGGCCCTGAGGCAGCGAAGCAGATTTGGGATGAGGTTTTGATGTTGGTGTGCGGTGCCATTTTTTTCTCCACACATGGTGTTCCTTCCAAACAACTCAACTGTAGTTTCATCTGTCCACAGAATATTTTGCCAGTTGTGCTGTGGAACATCCAGGTGCACTTCTGCAAACTTCAGACATGCAGCAATGTTTTTTTTGGACAGCGGTGGCTTCTTCCGTGGTGTCCTCCGATGATCACCATTCTTGTTTAGTGTTTTACGCATCGTAGACTCGTCAACAGAGATGTTAGCATGTTCCAGAGATTTCTGTAAGTCTTTAGCTGACTCTCTAGGATTCTTCTTAACCTCATTGAGCATTCTGCGCTGTGCTCTTGCAGTCATCTTTGCAGGACGGCCACTCCAAGGGAGAGTAGCAACAGTGCTGAACTTACTCCATTTATAGACAATTTGTCTTACTGATTTTATAAAATATTTCATATTTTGATGTCTTCACTATTATTCTACAATGTAGAAAATAGTAAAAATAAAGATAAACCCTGGAATGAGGTGTCAACTTTTGACTGGTACTGTATACATTGCACTACTTAGGGTAAAATCTCAAAATTGATAGGTTTTGACTGTTTGGAAAATTTTCTCCTCTCGCTTCAGCCATGCAGTGCGCCTCGCAAAAGTGATTGATGTCCTCATTATGACATTTTTGACTTTACCCTGTATATCTAAAATGACGATATACACTGATTGTTTAAAGCAAAACTATTGCTGATGGTGAACCTGAACAATCATAATAAAATCTATTGTAAGCCACGTTCAACAGTTATAACCAGATGAGAGTTGTCTCCGGGTAGCTTACTTTTATGAAGCCATTTTAGCATTTGAATGCAGAAGGTGCCGCGCAAGTGTGCAAGATCAGGAACAGGCCGCCTACCTTGCTTTGGTCAGCGCTTATCAGTTGTCAGAAAATATGAGCAATTTTTGGAAGGCAGATAGTAATATATGTGTGAATCTGAGATTTGTAACGCTTTAATCGATTTTCTGAGTGATGCGTGCTACAATTGTATCGGTTTGGGGTCCTCGGACCAATGCATCTTAAACATTTCAATTGGGACCAATGCGTATCAGTGAAACGTTACATCCCTAGAGAGCAACCAACAAATGTAAATGCCTGGAGTTTGCAAAACTGCATTGGCACTTGGATTGGAACCTGTGCTCTGGTGAGATTATATGAATAAAGAGGTCTTTGGCCATATACAAGTGGTGGGTTTGGCGTCAAAAGGATGCATATGCAGAAAATAACTTCATACCTACTGTAAAATATGATGGTGGATCTTTGTTATGGGGTGGTTTTGCTTCTACTGGTCCTGCGGCCCTTATTAAATAATTCAACGACATCATGAACTTTACCAGGTACAACGACATTTTAGCCAAAAACCTGGTTGCTTCTGCCAGAAGGCTGAAACTTGGCCGCAAGTGGATCTTCCAGCAAAACAATAACCCCAAGCACACATCAAAGAAATGGTTAATTACCACAAAAATCAACATTTTACAATGGGCGTCTCCGTCTCTGGACTTGCAGTAACAGGAATTGAAATGACAGGAAGCAGGAGGGTATCTGCTTCAGTAAGGACTTTTAATCTGTTATTTAGACTAGTTTATTGATATTGTTGGTTTGATGTTCATGTTTTTGCTAGGGCTAAGGTGGTACCAGTATCACGATACTCATTAGTATCGTGTCAAGGAAACAATGTTTCATTTTTGTCATGGGGGAAAAATATTGAGATACTGGTATCGTCACAACGCATGTTTTTCCCCAGTTAAGTTCTGTAAGTCACTTTAGCCAGCGTTGGTTTGTACGATGCTGTAGCTCACCACAACAACTATTTCCGCTAGCAAATACAGTATATATGCTGTTTTTCTTTTGGAACTGAGGAAGAGAGTGTAGTTGGCTGTGTTGGAAGAAAGTTTGAATTGGAAATAATCTGAGCATTATGCTACTGTCTGGTGGGCCAAGGTAAAACCGCTTCCAATGCTCAATTGCTCATCGTCCGCCACAATCCAAAGAAGCTCACACTGCTTTTTATAGGACTGACCACAGTCTCAATGGATTAATGATATTTCCAGAGCACGATCGGAAACAGAGGGAAACCCCAGTCTTTAAAGTGGCCTCTAGTTTTTGCTTTTTGTGGCTTTTGCTTTGCGTTTCTTTCCCCAAGACTGTCATTTGACTGACTCCCTGTGAGCACATAATTATTTACCCACTGACAAACAATCATGCATGGACACCAATACACTCACACACACACACACACGTGTGCATGTTAACATAGGGCTTTGTTACCCATGGTCACAGGCATTTCTTTAGCACTAAATCTCATATAAGCTAATGTGGAATGCTTGTTGTTTGACCGACTGCCAAGTGGATAAGTGTTCAGATTCGAATTACTACACACTTTGTTCAAAACTTGTATAATCCACTCCCTTAGCTGATTTATATGGAATTGTTTGAAGTTTAAGCGGATTGATAGTTCTGTTTCTCTTCATGGAGGTAACGTACTATGCCTCTGGACTACAATGTAGCCTGATATAGAAATGACTGCTATCTCAGAAGCACTAAGTTATACCAAAACCACATCCATGGCATATAGAAAAGCTACTTCTCTAAAACCCCATTTCTAAAATGTAGATGTCGAGATTTCCTCCCCGATATTAGCTGCTATCATCTAATCTAAAATGAAGCAATTTGATCTGCCAGGATATCGTTGCCCAATATCCTTTGAGGATGTGGAAACGACTCATTGCAGTTGTCGTGTGTGGGCAATTCCGGATAGACTGACCTTCATGTCTTAAAGTAATGATGGACTATCGTTTCTCTTTGCTTATTTGAGATGTTCTTGCCATAATATGGATTTGGTCTTTTACCAAATAGGGCTATTTTCTGTATACCACCCCTACCATGTCACAACACAAGTGATTGGCTCAAACGCATTAAGGAAAGAACTTCCACAAATTAACTTAACAAGGCACACCTGTTAATTGAAATGCCTTCCAGGTGACTACCTCATGAAGCTGGTTGAGAGAATGCCAAGCGTGTGCAAAGCTGTCATCAAGGCAAAGGGTGGCTACTTTGAAGAATCTCAAATATAAAATACATTTTGATTTGTTTAACCCTTTTTTGTTACTACATGATTTCATAGTGAAAACATCAAAACTATTATTATACAATGTAGAAAATAGTTTAAAAAAAAGAAACTCTGGAATGAGTAGGTGTGTCCAAACTTTTGACGGGTACTGTATGTATTCACACCCCTGAGTCAATACTTTGTAGAAGCAACTTTGGCAGCGATTACAGCTCTGAGTCTTTGTTTGTCTCTAAGAGCTTTCCACACCTGGATGTGCAACATTTGCACATTTTATTATTTAAAAAATTCTTCAAACTCTGAAATTGGTTGTTGATCATTGCTAGACAACCATTTTCCGGTCTTGCCGTAGACTTTCAAGTAGATTTAAGGCAAAACTGTCACTCGGCCACTCGGGACTATTCACTGTCTTCTTGGTAAACAACTCCAGTGTAGATTTTGCCTTGTGTTATAGGTTATTGTCCTGCTGAAAGGTGAATTCATCTCCCAGTGTCTGGTGGAATGCAGACTGAACCAGGTTTTCCTCTAGGATTTTGCCTGTGCTTAGCTCCATTCCATAAAAAATGATTTTTACTGAAAAACTCCCAAGTCCTTAACGATTGCAAGCATACCCATAACATGGTTCAGCCACCATTATGCTTGAAAATATGGAGAGTGGTACTAAGTAATGTGTTGGTTTTGTCCCAAACATAACACTTTGTATTCAGGACAAATAATGAATTGCTTTGCTGCATTATTACGTTAGTGCCTTGTTGCAAGTTTTGGAATATCTTCTATTATGTACAGTCTTCTTTTCACGCTGTCAATTAGGTTAGTATTGTGGAGTAACTACAATGTTGTTGATCAATCCTCGGGTTTCTCCTATTACAGCCATTAAACCCTGTAACTGTTTTAAAGTCACCGTTGGCCTCGTCAGCGGTTTCCTTTCTCTCCGGCAACTAAGTTAGGAAGGACACCAGTATCTTTAGAAATGACTGGGTTTATTAGTACTAGCGATGCAGCGATTTGACATTTTTGGCCGATACCGATATCCAATATTTTCCTTGCCACAAAACCCGATACCGATATTTCATATTGTAGCGGCCTTAAGCATTCTAGTACAGTTATAGTTGAAACACACACGCTGTATTTTTCGTGGCGTCATTACGTCATCTATCTACGTTATATAGGTAGGCACATCAGCTTTGACATTGGTTTTGCACATCAACGTTGGCATTTTCAGCTAATATCTGCCGATTCCGATATTTTTTAAATATCGTGCATCCCTAATTAATAGACCAACAAAGTGTAATTATTAACTTCACCATGCTCACAGGGATATTCAGTGTCTGCTAATCTACCAATAGGTTCCGCCCTTTGCGAGGCATTGGAAACCTCCCTGGTCTTTGGTTGAATCTGTTTGAAATTCACTGCTCAAGTGAGGGACCTTACAGATCATTTTGTGCAGGGATGAGGTAGTCATTAAATTATGTAGGGCAGTATTTGTGCAGCTTATTATGGGACTTTTTAAGCACTTTTTTACTCCTGAATTTTAGGCTTGCCCTAACAAAGGGGTTGAATACTTATTGACTCAAGACATTTCAGCTTTTCAAATTAATGTGTGTAAACTTTACATAATTCCACTTTGACTTATGAGGTATTGTGTTGTGAATACTTTCTGAAGGCGCTGTATCTACCTCAAATATGCACATTGATCTGGTACTCCCTATATATAGCGACATTCTTGTATTTGATCTTATTCCTCATGTGTTACTATTGTTTTACTCGTAGGCAAGCATTTCACGGTGAAGTCTACACCAGTTGTATTTACCGAATGTGACGAATAAGATTTGATGTATCAGGTATTTCCTGATACAGGGTTCACATTATCCTGTATGTTAGTCTGCTGGGAAGGTGAAGGCTTTCCTCACACAAGATTAGCTAAACGACTCCATCACTCTGGCCTTGTTTTATTACAAGGAAATAAGTGTTATTATCTGTTTATTTTTGAGCAGTTCAAGTTACTGGTATAATGTTTATATGCTACATATTTTTATTTATTTACTTATACCATTGATTCTTGAAGTATATAACTTTGAAATACCTCATGGGCTTAGTTCAACTGTCGTATCCCATTAGAACCAATACTATAAGCTTGTTTTACTTTATTGTTTGTAAACAATGTAATTGTAAACCAAACACTGTACAGCCTCAACATGATTAAAACTATATTTTTGATATCATAGATGGTCAGTCCTTGCATCCTTAGTTCTGTCTGAATTTGAGTGGTTACATTTCTCCAGCCCCATCCCTCACCTGTTTACCAAAACAGCGCCGGGGCAACCACTTTATTATTGTTTGAACTGCAGATTGCCTCTAAGTTTAGAGCCTATAAGGTATTCAATTGTGCCTAAACAATTGTTAATAGGTGTGTGTGTCAAGTGTCTGACTCATTGTCGAGTCACTGACTCCGGTCACATGGCTACTTGTCAGCTCCAGGAGGAAACATTATCTTGATGAGGAAGGCTGCTGTTGTCAGTCTGTGCCTGCTAGTGTGAGGGAGAGCGTCTGGGATAACTACAACACAGCCAGTAACGGTGCTCTAATTGCAGCTTTCTTTCTCTTCCTCTTTTTTCTATCTTTCACTTGGTCTGGTTCCTGGTTACCCCCCCCTCATAGCGGCGCTCAGATGCATCACGATGTCAGCGGTGGCTCCCCTGCAGTAAGCAGACAAAGGTACAGTATACGTTTTATTTAATTTGTCCTTCCCTCTACAGTCTCAGTGGTGACTTGGAAGTTTTTTGATACCTAACTTGTTCCATTTCTCTGTTTTCATTCTATTTTTTTCATTTGACTAACTTGACACAACTGGGTCGACATGGGCCAGCTTTCGTTACCTTGTTGAGTCCATGTCCTGACGAATTGAGGCTGTTCTGAGGGCAAAAGAGTCATGAAGGCAGTCATTCCATGTGACCGTTTAGTCACGGTAATTAGGCTTCTCCAAGCTCTGATTGCTGCTGATTCTCATTAGTAGCCTATCAAACTTGCTAACTGCCACATACTCAGCCCTATATTGTCCCTTTTAATTACTCTGATATCAATGCAAATATATTCAAATCGAATCAAACACTTCATGAGGCCATGAGCTCATGTTGCGCAACATTTCTATAGGCTATGCAATTGCGTGAGAAAACAGAGTGATGGCCTCTAGTAAAAAGAGAATCTGTTTTCTATAGGCTAGGCCTACTATATTTATTTTTAAACTTTCCCAATATTGACAAAGTCATTGTGGACAGTTCTTCTAGTATCTTCAATATGCACCTCGGAATTGGATAAGGATGCGCGCAGTTGCGTCCCCGATGTGTCTGTCTTCACTTGTGATCAGCTCTTTCTCACAGGCTACGTGATGGAGCGCGCGTCCCTCAGGGAGAAGGGCACAACGTCCACTGCCTGCATAAGGCATAGATTTTTTTTGTGCATTATGGCCACACAAAGGGGATGCTGCTGTGAAACTCTAGGCATTATCAAGTGCTTGTGAATGAGAGACTGATGTAGTTTGTACAGCCTGCGCAAAGAACAAAGCCGATCTTATGTCTTTCTAGTGACTTTTTAGTCGCATCATGCAGCCTTACAATGTATTAAAAATCAAAACATATAGCCCAACGTTTGTAGAACGACTAAAGTTATATTACGTCTAAATTAAGCTTTGTTCAATTGTATTCTTCATACTATAAAATAATGCCACGGAATCATAAGCAAATCTTGTCTGTTAAATCAACCAGTGTTGCCTACAGGCTTTTGGCGTTGACAGATCAGGACCTAACATAAGGACAACTCGGAGTATGCTATTCTGTTCTTCTGAAAAAGACTACATTTCCTTTATATCATGCTTCTTTAGACCTGTCTAAAATAAATAATGGATTTATTGTGACGGTGTAGGCTATACTACATGGATTTATTAGACTTCCGAATGTCGGCATCAGTGGCTTGTAGGCTATGTGTGGAAGCCAGGAGATGCTAAATGTGTTTGTTAATTAACGGTCAATTACTGTGAGACCGACAGTTATTTTTTTGGACAATCACCGGCTGATGGAATTTCATGACTGCCACAGCCCTAGGTGCAACTCCAATATTAGGAAGGTGTTCCTAATGTTTGGTATACTCCATGAGTGGAGGCTCCTCAGAGGAGGATCATCCTCCTCATTAAAAGTGATAATTTTTAGGAAAACTATATTAAATATATTCACGTCACCAAATAATTGATTAAAACAGTTTTTAAATGATCTTCAGTAGCCTCAAAAGCCTTCTGTAGGGTAGCACCATGGTGTAGCCAGAGGACAGACAGTTTCCATTGGATACATTGACTTAAATACAAAACCTAGACTTACTCCTAATCAAAAGATCAGAGAATTAATATAGTACTGAAAGCATAAGCTATAGGTAGCTAGTACTGCACTGCATAAAATGTGGTGAGTATTTGACTCGGAATAGTTGAACAGTTTAACCTCTCTTGGGCACGTGAGACGGTAGCGTCCCACCTCTTCAACAGCCAGTGAAACTGGTGGGCGCCAAATTCATATACAGAAATACTCATTGTAAAAATTCAGAAAACAAAACATGTTTTACATAGGTTTAAAGATTAACTGCTTGTGAATCCAACCACGGTGTCAGATTTTTTAAATGCTTTACGGCGAAAGCATACATTACGATTATGAGAACATAGCCCACTAAACAAATCATTACAAACAGTAGCCAGCCAGCTAAAACAGTTACACAATTTAGAAATAGAGATAAAATTAATCCCTTACCTTTGATGATCTACATATGGTTGCAATCAGCAGACATCAATAAATGTTATTTTTGTTCGATAAAGTATCTTTATACCCAAAAACCTCCGTTTTGTTCGTGCGTTTTCTTCAGTAATCCACAGGCTAAAACGCAGTAAAAACAGGAAGACAAAAAAATCCAAATTGTATCCGTAAAGTTCATAGAAACATGTCAAACAATGTTTATATTCAAACCTCAGGTTGTTTTTAGCCTAAATAATCAATAATATTTCAACCGGACAATAACGTCATCAATATAAAATGTAAACAAGAAACGCACTCTCTCGGTCTCACGCAGGAAAAAGCTCTGTGACACGGCAGGGTCCACTCATTCAGACTGCTCTTACTACTTCATTTTTCAGAATACAAGCCTGAAACATTTTCTGAAGACTGTTGACATCTAGTGGAAGGCATAGAAACTGCATGTTGAGTCCTAAGTCAATGGATACTGTATTGGCATTGAATAGAAAACTACAAAACCAAAAAAATATATACTTCCTGAATGGATTTTTTCTCAGGTTTTTGCCTGCCAAATCAGTTCTGTTTTACTCACAGACACTATTTTAACAGTTTTGGAAACTTTAGAGTGTTTTCTATCCAGATCTACCAGTTATATGCATATCATATATTCTGGGCCCGAGATGCAGTTAACAAATGTATTTATTTTGAAATTAAGGAAAAACAAGAGAGCGAGATCTAGCTATTTTTATTTTTTTTACTTTCTCTTAGCTAGCGAATGTAGCTAGCTAGTGTAGCCTACTCAAAAAGCTGGCTGAAACCGAGGGATGCTATGTTTTCTAGCTGGCTATGGCTATCCAACACTGGATTTCTTCCAAGTCAAGGTAAGCTTTTGGTTTTATTAGTTTATTGCCACCGGGGCCCGCCGGTGAGACTTTTTAAACTACTTGCTGACTGTACACTGTACTGCATGATTGTAGCGGGTTTACTAACCACTTAGTTCTAGTAGCTATGTTGACTATGACTTTAGTTAATATGGTGACAATGATATAGGCTGTGTGTAGTGGTTATGATATGAAGGTTTGGCTTGGAAAGTTATTTTTGCCTGGTCACAGACAGCTGAAGTCCACAAACAAAGGAAAAAGGTGAGAGGAGGAGAGCGCGTTGATGCAAGAAGGAATTATACAACGAGCAAAATGATCATGTTTGTGAAAGTGGTCTGTGTTTGAGCGTGATCAGTGGTGTATTCATTCTGCCGATTCTGTTCAAATGTTTCTTAAATGGAAGCAAATGAATTGGGGATAAACATACCTGAATTTGTCCAATAGTCTCTCGTTTGCAACTGTTGGACTAATTATGTTAAGAGAACTATGTTGTCAATGTTCATAAACTGAACTTCAATTAACTACTCAGTCTGCAACCCAGAATTTGTAAGATACTGGTTGAAATGAAAACAGACAGAGGCCCAGCCTACAATAGTCAAATGTTTATTCACGAGAGCGCTCTCAAGTCCACAATACAAAGACATCCATTTTATAGCTGCGCACATACTATCACACAAACAGTAGATATCCTACGCACATACTGTATCACTACCCAGCCGACAAAGATTAGGGAGACCGTGAGAAGTACTCCCTGCCCTCTCCCAAATCTCTGAGGCCTAGCCAGGTCTGCACCGAATTTTGCTCAGACATTCTGTGTTTAAGATACTATAAAGATATATTGTACAGATATATTGTTTTACCCTAATTCTGACTAAAACGACACACATCATTAATAATAATTGTATTATTCTAATCCATTTCATACAATTATAAGGTTTCAGAGTGGAATTATTTCATTATCTTTCAACATTTAAATGATTTTATCAATCCACCCTTAATGACTAAATAATACACACTATGTCACGTTCCTGACCTTATTTCCTTTGTTTAGTCTTGTTTAGTTGGTCAGGACGTGAGCTGGGTGGGCATTCTATGTTATGTGTTTCTATGTTGGGTTCATTCAACTAGCCTGATATGGTTCTCAATCAGGGGCAGGTGTTTTACGTTTCCTCTGATTGAGAACCATATTAAGGTAGACTGTTTCTCACTGTTTGTTTGTGGGTGATTGTTGCTGTGTCTGTGTTTGTTCACCACACGGTACTGTTTCGTTTCGTTCGTTCGTTTGTTCCTGTTTGTGCGTTCATTGTTTTATGTGTTCTCAAGTTCAGGTCTGTTAACGTCGTTTATTATTTTGTAGTTTGTTCAAGTGTATTTTCGTCTTCGTTATTATTATTAAAATTATTATGTATTCAACCCACGCTGCGTTTTGGTCCGATCCTTGCTCCTCTTCAGACGAGGAGGAAGACGAGCGTTATACACTAATACATCAAACACTATAGGGAAACATAAATGTTATACAAGAATAAACCAAACCAATACATCAATGACATCGAATACTCATCAATAACTGTTATAGCCTATATCCAATTATAACTCTTCCTGTTAGGATTTTTATTAATATCTGCATAAAAAACAGTAAACATTAAAAATTGTCTCATCCAACATTGGCTCCTCGTAGTTAAAAGAAACGGAGCCATCTCCTAGGCCTGGAGGCCTGTATTCGTCATATCTTACCATCTGTTGCGTCATTGACTTCTCCAGAGTCCTGGTGATCAAACCTCTCACACATGGGACCAAACAACATCCACACAGAACCAAAACATTCATACAGGTGAAAGTTGCCCACAACACAGTGATTATGACATTTTTCCATTTCCCAAACATACTGTCAAACCAATTGGTTAGAATTATCCACCCCAGAGTTCTCTGCTAACTCATGAGCTAATGTGGTTAAACCAGCCAGGGCCTTGGTCACTGATCCGTCTGGAGCTGTGTTATCAGGGATGAAAGTACAACATCCCGCTCCAAATATCACACACCCACCCCCCCTTCTCAGCCAGTTGCATATCCAATGCTATTCTATTCTGCCATACCATCAAACTAGTAGCAGCTGTTTGTTCTGCTAACCCTTTTATCGCCTCTCTAGTATAGTTGATGAAACGCTGTTGGTTAAAGTAGATTTAATTGATCCAATCTACATTTTTATTGAGAGTTGACCACCAGAAGATGCTTGATTCCAATCCAGCCCATATCTGATTCCTAGCTTTGAACTCATCAGGCACCCCCCTTGGAACCCCAATGCTATCGATGTAAACTCTATTGTCAAAGGACCCTGATGGGGATACAGATAATGCAGATCAATGCAACTGTCATTGTCTGGCTTCCCTGCCTTCATGAACAGCTTTACCATACAGGCCATTCCCCTGGGTGAATCAATTCCATCAAGTGGAAAGGGGATGGTTGTCAACTGAGGTTTGGCTGTGGCGCCGGCATAACATTCTTCTTTAGCTACTGATCTGGCTGTATACTGAATCCATTCCAACCATAGGTTGGAATCCCCATAACCAGTTTCCACCTCAATCACTTCCTTAAGATCTTTCGTCTGAACTTTCCGCACCGGTCCTTGGCTCTGGACGACTCCACGGGTAATGTCCGTTTTGTCAGGGGTACTGCTGGTATTCTGGCTGGGCTGTAGAACTATCACCAGCTCTAACCTCTGCTACCCGGAATGGTACCGTAGTGTCGACCGAAACCTGGTCAAAACCAACATACCATAACCCTAGATCCTCTTCTTTTACGTTTTTAATGGTAATTCGTACCTTTATGCAATACTTCCCTTGCTCCGGATTAGTCAAAACCCCTCACCTTCACTATACTCCATCTTCTTCCATACTGGGTATGTGGATTTAAATAGCCCTCTCTCTGTGTGAGCTATGACCTGTTTCCATGAACTACACGGGGACCTGCACAGGTATCTTCCATAAAGGCTCATAGTTCTAGACTGCCAAGGGGTTTGGTCTACATAGATCTCGACTGAGACATCCTTCCCTAGCTCTACTCTCACTTCCTGTTTACCCAGATTAAGTGACCTTTTGCACTTTGTTAATACAAAATCCTCATCTTCTACACTATGGGTCAAGTTACCACCTTCTGCCTTCTCGGGTGGGTCATGGTATATTAGGAATATGGCTCCCACAATCAAACACCTCAGACCGACTAGCACTCCTGTAAAGCCCCACCCTTTCCCGGAGAACATATCATAAGCTAGAGGCCAGCCCATACTTTTACTTCTTTGAACGCACACAGGGAGGATAGGGCGGGTTAGGGGATCTTCATTAGAGAGGTGACCCCCGAACCTTATTGGTATTCGGTTCTTCTCCTAACGCTGTGATTGTTCGCCAGTGTCGGTGTGTCTTACCCTCTTGCAATGTGTGATATGAACCCAGGTAGCTATTTCAGCTATTCTCATGACGAAGGCTGTCACCAGAAGTACTTGGTCTGGCCCCTCCCCCCTGTGGCTGCTTCAAGTCCTTTTTCTTTAGTGATTGGACCCAGACCCAGTCTCCTGGCCAAATCTTGCGTGTAACCTCCTTCTGTAGTTCTCCTGTTGGGCATATAATCTTTGACATACGGGTTTGGTTAATGAACAGTCTTATGTGTTCTGCTAGTATATCTTCAACTTCTATGTCTACCTGTTCTGGTCCCTAACTCTGGAATCGTGTCCGCCAAGTAAGTTGGGAACGCATTTACTATATCTATACTCATTTACTATATCTATTATATAAAATAAAAAGTATACATTTTTTTAGTTCATTATCCAATAGGCCACAAAGTGTGTACTAACCTGCTCTACCACCTGCTCCACTATCTCCCCCCCCCCCCCCCTGTTGATACATGGCTCTGCCCATGTATCAATTTGGCCGCATCTCTAAATAATGACTTAGGTAAGATTAGTAAATTATCCTTATGTCTGACATTATCTTGTAGGATCGCCCCTTTCATTTTCCCCATGTCCAATTCTCCCTGGGGCGTTCGTTCTTGGCTATCCTGTAACAATTCTCTGTCAAGTGTCTTATCTTCTTTAAGATTTATCTGTGCTGCTTTGTATGGTTTTAAATGCCTATGTGCTTGTCTGTGTAAATAGTAACCTTTCTCTCCTTTCTTATTTCACAGGCACTAGTCAATGCTACTATTTCGGCCTGTTGTGCAGAATAATTTCTGGGCAATGGTTCAGTGTCTAACACCTTAGTTCCTGAAACCAACTAAGCTTTCATTCCCCTTTTGTCTCCACTCAGTAACTGTTATCTACCCATTCTGTGTCACTTCTATCTTCTCTCCTCATGCTACTCCCCAACTATCAAGGTCTCAGTAGTGCAGGGAGGGCTTCTCCGTCTGCCTTTCCTTCTATCTTTCTTATAACAGTCAGTATCAAATATGGGTTGTTTCCAAATATTGACTAAATGTCTCACTGTCTCCGTCTGAACTCATGGATTTTAGAAAAATCAACAGGTCTATGGTAGTAATCTCTAAGTGTGACATTTCTTACACTGCATACAACAACAGCTGTCAACCTAAAGGAAAATAAAACGTTGCTAGATTTCTAAACATTACTTAAGCCACCTTAAAATCAGTATTACAAATTACCTTAAATTCATTATCCAAATGGCCCTCCCATGAGGCTGATCAGACCGCAAAGGAAAGCCATGATAGAGGTCAAAAGTCATACCACCCTTTCACAGTAATGTTTCTTACTATATTCGACAAATTAAAGAAAAAACATCAAACATTTTCTACATGTTGTATCCCATGTTCCCAGAACATTCCTTTATCAAAAGAATTCACGTGTTTAATTAAAACTCAGAAAATACAACTTCTAAAATTCCATATGTGCGTGTACCCCTTTAAGATATCGTCTCTCTAGGAAAAATGGAAATCTCCTCAACCCGAGGTTAAAATAATGTACTTTAAATCTATGAAATTCCTCTACTTAACATACTACTTGACTAGTTTGACCCAAGCTTGCTTTGCAACATTAAAACACATTCAGTCTGTCTGCAAACAGTCTCTCAAAATGCTTGATAAGAATACCCTGCCATTAGACATACACGACTGAGATTAATGTGCACTGTCCCTGCAAAATAAAATTAACTCAGCCTGCAATCCACTTTACTGACCTGACATTGTTCCACGTAATGGAAACAGATTATAATCTTAAAATACATTAACTTCCTGTTCAAATTCACTGGTGTTTCCTAAACAATAATCAAAAACTATCACGAATCGTAAAGGTTTTAACTATTCAGACCTGTATTCCTCTCAGCCAAATATAAACCAACTCCCCTATTCTTTACACTTGCCTTCTTACTTTCTTTTCCGGGCTTCAGACAGCCAGGTATCTAACCCTCGGCCTGCTGTTTCCCTTACATAAGACGTGTGTAGTTAGTCATCTACTTCATCATTAATTCAAATTTTTCTACATCTAGACGTCTCTCAAATTTGTACTTCTTTCTCCATTTTGGGCATTCAATTTACCTCTCATCCCCGGTTAATTTCGGGACCTCCTTTGAGGATTTACTACCCATGTTATTTAATTAACTTTCCTTGTTCTGCTTCTTCTCACGATCTATGTGCTTTTAAAACTCTGTGCGCTGTTTACCGTTAATATCCTTAACCTATGTTGATAAATACCTCCCGTTAATCTTTCCTTGAATTTTAGAATAATTATTTGTATGAATCCTGATATATTATTTAGATCTCACAATTATACATACATATATATTCTACTTATTTTTAGTTGTTCCTTGTGACTTTTGACTGATAGAATAAGGAGATAGATATATCTATGTGTGTGCTTTTAAAATTCTGATAAAATTACTCCTATGTGTCTCACTATTGATGTGTATGTCACTACTCCCTATGTGTGTGCTCACCTGCTATGCTCACAATTTATGTGTATTTTTTTTACCTATGTGTATCTATATTAAGTCTCTATGATCTATGTGTGTGCTTTCTACCGTTATCCAATTACTATATGTTATGTTCTATGGTATATTCTCACACTCTGTGTATGTGCTAACCTATGTGTGTTTCTCCTGTCTGGAAACTTTATCTATAGAGGTGTCTTTCGATTGGACATTAGGTCTCACCCGTATACAACCTATAAGCTATTTTCCAGGGGTCGTAAATCCCTAGTCAGCAGCCTATTTTTCTGTTGTTCCTCGACTTATTGACGTTAATACCTCGTATCTCATACCGCTATATTAGGCTTCCCTCTCCTCCTTTTGGACTTTATTTCAGTATTGTTTTTTTAATCGGATCTCTGGTCAATTCACTCTTGTTAATTGACCCTTCAAGTTATTTGTTCGCATAGAACGGTAATTCTATCTCACAAACCTTAGCCAATGTCCTCACAATTTAGGATTTTATTTAGGTATGTCTTTTGAATTGGATCTATGGCTAATTTACCACATGTTAATTAACCATTTTATTTGCACAAACTCCCCGTCCTCTCACAGCACCTATTTAATATCCCTCAAATAACCTTTCGGCCATTCCTCACAGACCTCAATTATTAAGCTATTTTTATTTATGGTAGTGCACATGTACCTCAGGTCATTGCGGACCTGCTCCCTCAATTGATTTTGGTTAATACACAAAGTAAAAGCCTCCTAGTGAATCTGTTTAGAATAAGCTTCTATTATTGATATATTCTAAGTATTTAGAACATCAAATCAAAGATATCTTAAATCATTCCCCCAAATTCGTGAATAAAGATTACTGACCTTCGTCTTGAAGACTGGGAAAAGCAATGTTGGTTGGATCCCATCACCGTCTCTGCCGACCTTAGATATATATATATATACCGGCCTGTTATGGAACCCCAATGTCAGGGGACAGGTCTTTAATTTACTGGTCAACGACCCGCTCGTGCACAGTTTTTCGACGTGGTACCTTCGGACAGCAGGGACAGGTATTGGGATTCGGCTCGAAGGACCAAATTGTTCTCTCCCAAATCTCTGAGGCCTAGCCAGGTCGGCACCAAATTATGCTCAGACGTCTGTGTTTAAGATACTATAAAGATATATTGTACAGATATATTGTTTTACCCTAATTCTGACTAAAACTACACACATCATTAATAATAATTGTATTATTGTAATCCATTTCATACAATTATAAGGATTCAGAGTGGAATTATTTCATCATCTTTCAACATTTAAATTAATTTATCAAATTATTACACTCTAGATCAGCTAGACGCAGGGAAAAGTGTGCAAGGCTGTATCGAATGCGTCAGTCTGTCACCTTGATTACTCAACATTTTCTCTCTACCTGTGCACCTATGTTGTAAACTTTCATTCATAGGCTAGGTTGTAGCAACCTCATGATGGGTATAGGGAAAATTGAGTGTCATGTAGTAGCCTAAACCTATCAATGTTACATTGAGCTGGGTGATTGGAATATGAAT
Organism: Salvelinus namaycush; assembly: GCF_016432855.1. Taxonomy (NCBI): domain Eukaryota; kingdom Metazoa; phylum Chordata; class Actinopteri; order Salmoniformes; family Salmonidae; genus Salvelinus; species Salvelinus namaycush. Next base: position 1,692,926 of record NC_052339.1, on the reverse strand, counting down.
GACAGTCATCCAAAATGCTGTAATAGATAAGGCAATAAAGAAATAAAATCAAACTTGACCAAAACAATGGAATTGCCATGGAAATGTGTGGGGGGAAAGGCCACTGGGGAACGATCTCGAATCTCCTTGCCCCCCAGCAAAATGAGCCTACATTTAGGCTATTGTGTTATATGTATTTTACAATATGTTGAGGTAAAAATTGGAGTATAATGCTTGTATGGATGTCAACCCCAACACATGTTCATGTCATCGTCACCAATCAACTGCATTAGTTAAAAACAACTGACTACGACCACCAATTTCTGTATGCTGCCTATGTTAACCAGCTTATATGAATGGGAGTTAGCATTTAGCAGTTGCTTCTAAACCTGAAAGGGACAACTTCTAAATGTCATGCAGCGAAAACAGCCAAATATATTCAAATTGAACTTAACAGGCCTACAATGTGGTTAATTACAATACATAAATCATGACAGATTTAACAAATATCCACTTTGTTGAATGTGCACCAATCTGGTCAATGGTATGTGTTCGTTCCATCGACCTCTTTACTGCATGCAAAAGGACCTGTAGATCAATGACTGTCAACATAATTACACCCTTAGTTGGACACTGAAGGAGAGGATGCAGTTGTCACAAGATTTAGGTATTTTTGGAGGATAGAAAGTAATTGGAGAAAATAAAATTGGAGATCCGGCAATTCGTAATGTTTGAATACATTTTTTCTGACCGACGCATGCTACGTTGGGATCGGTTCGGGGTCCCGTGGACCGATGCACTCATTTCTTACGCATCGGTCTCCGGTTCAAATGTTTCAGTGAATCCCTCTTCCCTCTATTGTGTATATAAATTCTTCACTGTTAATTGTGGTGACTACTAAAATTAATCTGAGTACCTGAGTCCTTGCCGCTCCTTGTCATTGCCAAAGAGTCTGGCCTTTTTGGCAATCTCAACGTTCAATATGTGCCAGAATTACGGCAGAGTTGCTCATTGGTTGTTGGAATTAACATTAATATTTTCCATGACAACGTGAAGCCTCAAATAGAATTGGAATTTATAACAAACATTTAGTTCATAGCTTGGCAAGTTTTTGTATTTTGAGGCTTAAAATCAAAGCTTTTGGAATTGCAGTATGTATTTACTATGAGAATTTAGATGTGATTTAGCAACTTTTGACAGGCTAGTTTCGTTTGGACCAATGAGGTATAATAACTGGACACTGGGTCCAAGATGTCCGACTGTTGTTTTTAACATCACATGCGCACTAGCACTCAGTGCACACAGGGAGCAGCCTATAGCTCAGTTCGAGCAGCGACGATGTCGTCACATCATCCAAAAACATGGCAGACATTGGATGAATAGAAATGTTATCTTTGGCTGTGAGTGATTTAAAAATAAATAAAAAATCCACAGCAACTATTTCAGTAATTCAATGGATGTTTTGTGCACAAAGGTGATGACTAAATTGTCTTTATTAGGAATTTTCAAATCTGTCTTTTCTATGTGGCCGTCTGTGGAAATTGTCTTTCTGGGCCGGCGTCAGTGCTGAAGCGAAACTGTAGGAGCAGTCAAAACCACGCTTCTAGACCGGAACCCTGACCCATTGGTCTGGACAAACAAAATGTTTTTGCTTAGCAACCGGATACCAACAAAGTGATGGAGTTCCAATATTTACATAGTTGAAGTGATTGGAGGATAGCTGTGAGGGTGATCGAATCAGGATCAAATCTTCTGTTCTCCTCGAGCTCATTAATGAATGTTCATATTTGTAGAATGCGGAAAGGCCAGTCTCTTTAGCGCATGACCGGGGATTAGCTAGAAGCTGGTACCCAGGCTAACTAGGAATAGGCTACAGCACTGGTTAGTATCTGAGGGAACATGGCATTTGTTTGTGAACTCAGCAAAGAAAAGAATGTCACTTTTTTCAGGACCCTGTCTTTTCAAAGATAATTTGTAAAAATCCAAATAACTTCACAGATCGATATTGTAAACACTGTTTCCCAATCTTGTTCAATGAACCATGAACAATTAATGAACATGCACCTGTGGAACGGTCATTAAGACACAAACAGCTTACAGACGGTAGGCAATTAAGGTCACAGTTATGAAAACTTGGGACACGAAAGAGGCCTTTCTACTGACTCTGAAAAACACCAAAAGAAAGATGCCCAGGGTCCCTGCTCATCTGTGTGAACGTGCCTTAAGCATGCTGCAAGGTGGTATGAGGACTGCGGATGTGGCCAGGGCAATAAATTGCATTGTCCGTACTGTGAGACGCCTAAGACAGCGCTACAGGGAGACAGGACGGACAGCTGATCATCCTCGCAGTGGCAGACCACATGTAACAACACCTGCACAGGATTGTTACATCTGAACATCACACCTGCGGGACAGGTACAGGGTGGCAACAACTGCCCGAGTTACACCAGGAACGCACAATCCCTCCATCAGTGCTCAGACTGTCCGCAATAGGCTGAGAGAGGCTGGACTGAGGGCTTGGAGGCCTGTTGTAAGGCAGGTCCTCACCAGACATCACCGGCAACAACGTCGTCGCCTATGGGCACAAACCCACCGTTGCTGGACCAGACAGGACTGGCAAAAAGTGCTCTTCACTGACGAGTCGCGGTTTTGTCTCACCAGGGGTGATGGTCGGATTCGTGTTTATCGTTCAAGGAATGAGCGTTACACCGAGGCCTGTACTCTGGAGCGGGATCGATTTGGAGGTGGAGGGTCCGTCATGGTCTGGGGAGGTGTCACAGCATCATCGGACTGAGCTTGTTGCCATTGCAGGCAATCTCAACGCTGTGCGTTACAGGGAAGACATCCTCCTCCCTCATGTGGTACCGTTCCTGCAGGCTCATCCTGACATGACCCTTCAGCATGACAATGCCATACTGCTCGTTCTGTGTGTGATTTCCTGCAAGACAGGAATGTCAGTGTTCTGCCATGGCCAGCGAAGAGCCCGGATCTCAATCCCATTGAGCACGTCTGGGACCCTTTGGATCGGAGGGTGAGGGCTAGGGCCATTCCCCCCCAAGAAATGTCCGGGAATTTGCAGGTGCCTTGGTGGAAGAGTGGGGTAACATCTCACAGCAAGAACTGGCAAATATGGTGCAGTCCACGAGGAGATGCACTGCAGTACTTAATGCAACTGGTGGCCACACCAGACACTATTCCATTTCTGTTAGTCACATGTCTGTGGAACTTGTTCAGTTTATGTCTCATTTTTTGAATCGTGTTATGTTCATACAAATATTTACACAAAGTTATCTAAGGGACAGCTCACACTTGAGCAGAAGTGATAGCCTGCATCTTATAGGGTTTTACAGGGTTAGCCTATCTTAAAACAAGTTGTTTCGAGAAAGATAAACACTGTCCTTGAAACAGGAGTTAAATCTTAAGTAGCCTATACTTTATTTATTTATTATGGGGTCCAACAAAATCAAGGCAGTTTATACAATTTTAAAACATTACAATAAATTCACAGATTTCACAACACACTGTGTGCTGTTGACTTTGTCATTGTCATTGAGGTTTCCACATTATAATTGTCTATTTCTGGAATGGTATTTTTATTGGGAGGTTTTGTTTCTAATTGAAACTGCAGTCTTTTGATTGAAGTACAGCGTGTTCGGAAAGTATTCAGACCCTTGACTTTTTCCACATTTCGTTTCGGCCGTTATATTCTAAAATTGATGAGGATTTTTTATTTATTTAATCCATCTACACATATCATAAGGTAGTAAAGCAATAATGACAAATAACCAATATTGACATTTCCCCGAATGTATAAAAAAATGATTAAATAACTTATTTACAATAGTATTCAGACCCTTTTCCAGGAGTCCACCTGTGGTACATTCTATTGATTGGTCACAGACCTGTGTTTATAAGGTCCCAGAGTTGACTGCGTGTCAGAGCAAAACCAAGCCATGGTGTTGAGTGAATTGTCCGTAGAGCTCCGAGACAGGATTGTGACAAGGCACAGATCTGGGGAAGGGTGCGAAAAAATGTCTGCAGCATTGAAGGTCACCAAAAACACAGTGGCCTCCATCATTCTTAAATGGAAAAAGTTTGGAATCACCAAGACTCTTCCTAGAGCTGGCTGGCCGCCCAGCCAAACTGAGCAATCAAGGGAGAAGGGCCTTGGTCAGAGAGGTGACCAAGAACCCGATGGTCACTCTCACAGAGCTCCAGAGTTCCTCTGTGGAGATGGGAAACCTTCCAGAAGGACAACCATCTGCAGCACTCCACCAATCAGGCCTTTATGGTGGAGTGGCCAGACGGAAGCCACTCCTCAGTAAAAGGCACATGACAGCCCGCTTGGACTTTGCCAAAAGACACCTAAAGGACTCGGACAATGAGAAACAATATTCTCTGGTCTGATGAAATCAAGATTAAACTCTTTGGCCGTAATGTCAAGCATCACGTCTGGAGGAAACCTGGCACCGTCTACGTTGAAGCATGGTGTTGGCAGCATCGAACTGTGGGGATGTTTTTCAGCGGCAGGGACTGGGAGACTAGTCCGGAGCAAGTCCGGCTTCAGGACAATTCTCTGAATGTCCTTGAGTGGCCCAGCTAGAGCACAGACTTGAACCCAATCGAACATCTCTGAAGAGACCTGAAAGTAGCTGTGCAGCGACGCTCCCCACCCAACCTGACAGAGCTTGAGAGGATTTGTAGAGAACAATGAGGAACTCCACAAAAACATGTGTGCCAAGCTTGTAGCGTCATACCCAAGAAGACTTGAGGCTGTAATCGTTGACAAATGTGCTTCAACAAAGTACTTAGTAAAAGGTCTGAATACTTATGTAAAATGTGATATTTCATTTTTAATACTTTTGTGGACTTTTCTTTTTTTTACCCTCTTTTTCTCAACCCAATTTCGAAGTATCCAATTGGTAGTTACAGTCCTGTCCCATCGCTGCAACTCCCGTATGGACTCGGGAGTCCGTACGGGAGTATGGAATTGATGAGGGAAAAAACTATTGAATACATTTTAGAATAAGGCTGTAACGTAACAATGTGGAAAAAGTCAAGCAGTCTGAATAATTTCCGTGTGCATGTAATCTGTGGTCCATACTTGTATGCCACACAATTGAAAGGCCTAAAATTGTCTCTGCTACTGAAACACATGTTTTATCTACAACACTTGAATTGAGGCTTTCAAGAGTTATGGGCTTGTCTTGTGGATCAAGGCTACAAAAAGCTTTTTATAGACTTGAACGATACTCTTCATGTTATATTATTTGTAGATATCACTACTACTGCAATAACCACTCTTAACCGAGCAGCTGTTAGACTTGGCTTTGCTATAAGCGTAGTCTTATAGCTTACTGTATATTGCGTTACCCAAGTTCTATAATTTCACAGAGGGGTCATGCTGTGCAGGTCATACAGGCCTAGGAGGTACAACTTATGAAATATAATGGGTATTGACTGCAGTTATTTCAAAACTGAGGAACTTGCCCTAGGGGGCCTTTTAATTGACTCTAGTGCAGACTTGTTTTCAGAGCAGGGACAAAGATTTTGACCAGAACAATAGTTTAAGTGGACACAGTGCAGATGTTAGTCCTACTTGATTCCCATGTCTGAAGAATTGGAAATCTTACTGGGAGACCATTGTTCTTTTCATCAAGCAGTATTAAGTTATTTCATGGAACATGAAGGATTTGTACAGTAGTTGAAGCTCTGCCACTGGTGGCCTGAAGTTATAAATGCCTACTCTTGAGTTACCTGTCAACTGGAACTGCTATTTAAATAATTTGATATTTAAAAATTTCAACACAGTGCCATATTTCATTTTGAAAGGTTGACAGCTCTCACTGATAGATTGCATGTGCAAGAAGAGGGAATCTCTGTCATGGAGGATTTCGTGTTTATTATATGTTTATTTGAGTCACCTTGACTTGCGTCTTGTTCCTTAGAAGTGGGGAAAATCCCTCAATCCATTTATTCAATTTCTAACCAATCAGCTGTTATGACGTATCACAGGCTTTCACACTGTAGCAGTCTTCGCCACTTACCTCCTTCCTGTTTTTTTTACCAACTTCCACCAGAACAAAGCTTCTCCCAGTCCTTGTATGCACACATTTTGGTGACTTAACAAAACATAGATTAGAGAAGGTGAAGACTTTACAGAGCTTTTTTCCCCCCTGTGCTGCTCCGCGAGGGAAAGAGTGCAGAAGGCCACATGGAGGCCACCGAGCGAGATGATCAAGCCTCAAGCAGGAAATGGAGACGTCCTCTCACTTGCTCACTTGTGTAAAGGGTTTCCTCCTCATCCACCTCTATTGCCACTTCATGGACTTAACATATATTTCTAAAGGTTATGTTTCTGTGGCAACAACCTCGCCGCCAGGCTCAATTGCTGTCTACTGTATCACTCTTAAGGGTATACTTTTCCCTTATTCAAATCTCTGGCAGGCTGATTGTGTCACGCCTGCTCCCACTCCCCCTCTCTGGTGTTCGAGGGTGCCAGGCTGTCCATCACGCGCATCAGCGTTTCATTGGACTCACCTGGCCTCCTCTATCTGTCTATTCCTCAGTTTGATCCCCATGTCAGCATTAATGTTGTTATGTTTCCCTTGTCCAGACGCTGTCCGTGTTTTGTTTCATGTCTGTTATTTATTAAATATTCACTCCCTGTACTTGCTTCTCGTCGCCCAGCGGCTGTCCTCACAGCCTAGTATAGGCCTTTCCACTGCACAATTTGGCTCTACATTGATTTATTTTCATTGTGATTGCTGTAATTTCTGTGCTTCGCTGTGTAATAATTATAGCATTACTATTATCATAATGGTAATTAGTCTCTTGCCCTGGGGTGCATAAGCCGTTTCCCATGGTTGTGTTGTCGATGTACTTTGATCAACAGTGGGAGAAAAAACTAGACCCCTTACTCAGTAGGGGTCTAGTTTTACTAAGAGTGCATCTCAAATGGCATCCTATTCACTACATAGCACACAACTAAGTGCACTATAGAGGGAATAGGGTGCTCTTTTGGACGTAGTCTAAGAAAGTAATATTTAAGTACATCAAGGCTTTTCTTATGGGGCAGCTTGACATAGTAGTTCGCCTCATATCAAATTTTATTCAAATCAAACTATTTGTCACATGCTCCGAATACAACAAGTGTAGACCTTACTGTGAAATGCTTACTTACAAGCCCTTAACCAACAGTGCAGGTTAAGAAAATATTTACCAAATAATTTAAAACTTTTGTTTAACACAATAAAATAACAATAACGAGGCTACATACAGTACATACAGTACCTCGTCAATGTGCGGGGGTAAAGGTTAGTCGAGGTAATTTGTACATGTAGGTAGGGGTGAAGTGACTATGCATAGATGATAAACTGCGAGTAGCAGAAGTGTACAAAACAAATGGAGAGGGGGGGGGTGTCAATGTAAATACTCCCGTGGCCATTTGATTGATTAATTCAGCAGTCTTATGGCTTGGGGGTTGAAACTGTTAAGGATCCTTTTGGTCCTAGGCTTGGCACTCTGGTACAGGTTGCCGTGCGGTAGCAGAGAGCACAGTCTATGACTTGGGTGACTGGAGTGTGACAATTTTTGGGGGGCCTGTCTCTGACACTGCCTAATATTTAGGTCCTAGATGGCAGGAAGCTTGGCCCCAGTGATGTACTGGGCCGTACGCACTACCCTCTGTACTGCCTTACAGTCAGATGCCGAGCAGTTGCCATACCAGGCGATGGTGCAGCTGTATAACTTTTTGAGGATCTGGGGACCCATGCCAAATCTTTTTGGCATGGGTGTTGTCGTCCCCTCGTCGGTCTAGGGTATCCGGGAGGATGCTGTTGACGTGAGCCATGACCAGCCTTTCAAAGCCCTTCATGGCTACCGAAGTGAGTGCTACGGGGCGGTTATCATTTTGGCAGGTTACCTTCGCTTCCTTGGGCACAGGGACTATGGTGATCTGCTTGAAACATGTAGGTATTACAGACTCGGTCAGGGAGGTTGAAAATGTCAGGAAAGACACTTGCCAGTTGGTCCGCGCATGCTTTAAGTACACGTCCTGGTAATCCGTCTGGCCCGCAGCTTTGTGAATGTTGACCTGTTTAAAGGTCTTGCTCACATCGGCTACCGAAAGCGTTTTCACACAGTCATCCAGAACAGCTAGTGTCGTGGATAATCGTCTCAGAAATATAACACTCGTATAAGAACTTGTAAAATCAATAAAGACTTTTAATACAATGTATCACAAGCCGGGGTGATCCGCGGATCACACACCTTCCCAGAGCACCGGCTCTCTCTTTATATACACACACACACACACATGAGATCATTACATACTTTAATTAAATTACTTCTCCTAGGTCATCTGCCACTATTATCCTTCATTTCAGGCTTCCTGCTTGTTTACGCCCAATAACGCCTGTATCCGCTCTTGATTAGATTATAATGGAGGCAGGACCCTCTTGTCTCCTAAAATTAATATATGTCTATCTTACCCTAAGCACTTATGGCCTTTACCCTAAGCACTTATGGCCTTTCCTCTCTATTTAATCTTCATACTGGTGTCCTGCTCTTTCCATAAATGCACTTTAAAGCACGTGTATGGCTTCGGCCATTTTACTATCTGTTTTATCTTAGTTTCCTGTTTTTACCAGCCTGTATCCATTCCCTCATGTCTGCCTTTTCCTATTTTCTAATGTACACTTTTATGTCTGTCCCTAAATGTATCATTCACTCCCACACTAGTGCTCGCATGCATGCTTCAGTGTTGCTTGCCTCGAAGCGAGCATAAAAGGCATTTAGCTCGTCTGTTAGGTTCGCGTCACTGGGCAGCTCGCGTCTGGGTTTCCTTTTGCAACCCGTAATAGTTTTCAAGCCCTGCCACATCCGACAAGCGTCAGAGCCTGTGTAGTAGGATTCAATCTTAATCCTGTATTGACACTTTGCTTGTTTGATGGTCGTTTGAGGGCATAGCAGGTTTTCGTATAAGTGTCCGGCTTAGTGTCCCGCTCCAGCTCTAGCCTTTAGCTTGATGCGGATGTTGCCTGTAATCCATGGCTTCTGGTTGGGATATGTATGTACGGTTACTGTGGGGACGACGTCGTTGATGCACTTATTGATGAAGCCGGTATCTAAGGTGGGATACTCCTCAATGCCATTGGATGAATCCTGGAACATATTCCAGTCTGTGCTAGCAAAACAGTCCTGTAGCGTAGCATCCTCGTCATCTGACCACTTCCGGATTGAGCGAGTCACTGGTACTTCCTGCTTTAGTTTTTGCTTGTAAGCAAGAATCAGGAGAATAGAATTATGGTCAGATTTGCCAAATGGAGGGCGGGTGAGTTTTTTTCCTTTTCTTTTTTTCTCTCCCCTCTGGTTGCACATGGGACATGCTGGTTGAAATGAGGTGTAATTGATTTGTTTGCTTGCATTAAAGTCCCTGGCCACTAGGAGCGCCGCTTCTGGATGAGCATATTCTTGTTTGCTAATGGCCTTATACAGTTGGTTGAGTGCGGTCTTAGTGCCAGCATCGGTTTCTGGTGATAAACACACAGCTACGAAAAATATAGCTATGAAAAAGCTACGAATAGCTACGAAAAATATAGAACTCTCTTGGTAAGTAATGCAGTCTACAGCTTATCATAAGGTACTCTGCTTCAGGCGAGCAATACCTCGAGACTTCTTTAATAGTAGACATTGCGCACCAGCTGTTATTGACAAATGCACACACCCCCACCCCTTGTCAAACCAGACGTAGCTTCTCTGTCCTGCCGGTGCAAAAAAAAAACACCAGCTCTATATTATCCGTGTTGTCGATCAGCCACAACTCGGTAAAACATAAGATATTACAGTTTTTAATGTCCCGTTGGTAGGATAATCTTGATCATAGGTCATCGATTTTATTTTCCATTGCACGTTGGACAATAGAACAGATGGCAGTGGGGGTTTACTCGCTTGCCTACGAATTCTCAGAAGGCAGCCCGACCTCCGCCCCCTTTTTTCTCTGTCTTTTCTTCACGCAAATGATGGAGATTTGGGCCTGTTCCCGAGAAAGCAGTATATCCTTCACGTTGGACTCGTTAAGGGAAAAAGCTTCTTCCAGTTTGATGTGAGTAATCGCTGTTCTGATGTCCAGAAGTTATTTAAGAGACAGTAGCAGCAACATTATGTACAAAATAAGTTACAAACAACGCAAAGAAACGAACAAAATATCACAGTTGGTTAGGCGCACGTATAATGTCAGCCATCCTCTCCGGCGCCATTCTGTTATACACGTGTTTAGCAGATGTAGGCTTGTTTTAGCAGATGTTATTGCGAGTGTAGCGAAATGCTTGTGCTTCTAGTTCCGACAGTGCAGCAATATCTAACAAGTAATATCTAACAATTTCACAACAAATACATAATACACACAAATCTAAGTAAAGGAATGGAATAAGAATATATAAATATATGGATGAGCAATTTAGGACGGCATAGGCTAAGATGCAATAGTATAGAATACAGTATATACATATGAGATGAGTAATGCGAGGTATATAAACCTATTTTAAGTGACAATAATAAAGTGACTAGTGTTACTTTCTTTTTTTAAGTGGCCAATGATTTCTAGTCTATGGAGGTAGCAGCCTCTCTGTGCTAGTGATGGCTATTTTACAGTCTGATGGCGTTGAGAAACAAACTGTTTTTCAGTCTCTCGATCCCAGCTTTGATGCACCTGTACTAACCTCGCCTTCTGGATGGTAGCGGGGTAAACAGGCGGTGGCTCGGGTGGTTGTTGTCCTTGATTATCTTTTTGGCCTTCCTGTGACATCGGGTGCTGTAGGTTATTTTCCTGACACCACACTCCGAGCCCTCCCTGTAGGCTGTCTCGTCGTTGTTGGTAATCAAGCCTACTACTGTTGTCGTCTGCAAACTTGATGATTGAGTTGGAGTTGTTTGGCCACAGTCATTGGTGGACAGTGAGTACAGGAGGGGACTGAGCACACACCCTTGTGGGGGCCCAGTGTTGAGGATCAGCGAAGTGGAGATGTTGTTCCTACCTTCACAACCTGGGGGTGGCCCGTTCGGAAATCCAAGACCCAATTGCACAGAGCAGGGTTCAGACCCAGGGCTTCGAGCTTAATGACGAGTTTGGAGGGTACTATGGTGTTGACTATAGCTCAGCATTCAATGAACAGCATTCTTACATAGGTATTCTTCTTGTCCAGATGGGATAGGGCAGTGTGATGGTGATTGCATCGTCTGTGGACCTATTGGGGCTGTAAGCAAATTGAAGTGGGTCTAGGGTGATGGGTAAGGTGGAGGTGATATGATCCTTCACTAGTCTCTCAAAGCACTTCATGATGACAGAAGTGAGTGCTACGGGGCGATAGTCATTTAGTTCAGTTACCTTTGCATTCTTGGGTACAGGAACAATGGTGGCCATCTTAAAGCATGTGGGGACAGCAGACTGGGATAGGGAGAGATTAAATATGTCCACAACTGTGTGGTATGTGTGACATGTCATTAAGAGAAGTTGTCTAGTCGCAATGCAATTGGCTTGTTGATCTTTAAGATACCTGGTACATGGAATTAGTCATATTTCTGAGTCCGTATGTATCAAGCTTCTCAGGTCTCCTACTCTGAGGTGCTTGATACATACACAGCCTGATGTCATTGTCTTTCCTTGTCCCTATTGAAGTCCACTTATGATTTGGAGAATAAACATTAGTGGACAAAAACGTTCACTCCAGCCCACAATTTCCAAACACACTTGGCAAGGCCTAATCACTCCTAGTTGATTGTAATAAGTTAAAAGCCAGGCTACCTCTTAAGGGCCTCTCTTGTAAACAAGGTCATTCATAGTATTATGCCCCGGGTTCAGTAAAGCGTGTCGTGAATTTGATTGTCATTGCCACGGAAACCAGGGTGCTTTTGACGAGACAGACATAGTTTCAAACGGTGACATTTCAATGGCCCTAAGTAAACGGGGATGAGTCCTGAAATGGCACCCTATTCCCTTCATAATGCTCTACTTTTGACCAGAGACCAGAGCTCTATGGGTCTTGGTCAAAAGTAGTGCACTATAAATGGAATAGGGTGCCATTAGGGATGCATATACGTTTCCTCAGCTCTAGCTGTTTGAAAAAACTGCATCTCTCCTTCAACAAAGACGCACAGAGGCAATGTTTAACTCACGCCAAGTTCTCTAAACTGAAGCCATTTGAGTATACCATCTGGAACTAAAAAAGGAATTAAGTGTTGAGCGTTCTGTTGGTGTTCTCTTGAACACAGGAGCACATTAGGAAACATTATTCAGAGTAGGTCATACAGCATGCACCTGATTCCCTCGTGCAATCAGTGGTTTAATCTTTGCTACCAAGTATCTTAAAATGGGTACAAAAACTCATCATAAATGCATATTATGCAGCACAATGATTGTACCAGACTTTGATGTTACACCTAACATGCTGACCAGACCGCTCGCACACGCATGTTGTTTTTGCCCACACCAAACGCGATCAGGACACGCAGGTTGAAATATCAAAACAAACTCTGAACCAACGATATTAATTTGGGGACAGGTCGAAAAGCATTAAACATTTTATGAAAATTTAGCTTGCTGTTGCTAGCTAATTTGTCCTGGGATATAAACATTGGGTTGTTATTTTACCTGAAATGCACAACGTCCTCTACTAATTAATCCACAGATTAAAGGGTAAACAGAGTTTGCTAGAAACAATCTCTCCTTCAGGCTTCGTCTTCTTTGGCGGTTGGCAACCAACTTTAAGTTGCATAACCAATAACAACTGCATTGGAGTGTGGACCTCAGTTCATCTTTCAATCACCCACGTGGGTATATGTTCCTAAAAACAATGAGGAGATGGGAGAGGCGGGACTTGCAGCGCGTAAAGCGCCACAAATATAACCAAGTTCTATTTTAGCGCCTGGCTATGTAGACGCTTGTGAGCAGTGTGGGTGCAATGATTGTATGTGCACATGTATTTTGCAACACTCAGGCGGTCAGCATGTAAGGCTGTTACGGTGACTGTATTACCGCCACACCTAACACCTCATGAGTAATGACCGTATTCAAATTCCACGTGACCGTTTTGTCATGGTAATTAGGCTTCTCAACTCTGATGCTGCTGATGGTCATTAGTAGCCTACCAAACGTGCTAACTGCCTGGTACTCAGCACTCTGTTGTCACTTTAATTACTCAATCAGTGCAAATGTATTCGAAAATCACTTTGTGAGCTCATGTTGCGCAACATTTCTATAGGCTATGCTTTTGTGGGGGAAAAATAGATTTGATAGCCTCTATTAAAAAGAGGATCCCATTAGCTTTCTATAGGCTAGGTCTACTATATTTATTTCTCAACTTTCCTAATATTAAGCACATTGCTTTTTCTGGCTGGCATGACATTGAATCACTGGAAATATGTCCTCCATTTGCTATTTTAAGTGCATAGATGACTTTAAAAAATGTTTATACCCCTGTTCCGAGACAGGTGCATGATAATGGTCCATTCTAAATATTATTTTTCTATGTGTAAAGACAAGATTAAATCAAGAATAGTCTGATTGTTGACAATGTGCCGACCTCTTGTGAATGATACCTACAGTTGAAGTTGGAAGTTTACACACACTTAGGTTGGAGTCATTAAAACAAGTTTTTCAACCACTCCACAAATTTCTTGTTAACAAGCTATAGATTTGGCAAGTCGGTTAGGACATCTACTTTGTGCATGACAAGTAATTTTTCCAACAATTGTTTACAGACAGATTATTTCACTTATAAATTCACTGTATCACATTTCCAGTGGGTCAGAAGTTTACATACACTAAGTTGACTGTGCCTTTAAACAGCTTGGAAAATTACAGAAAATTATGTCATGGCTTTAAAAGCTTCTGATAGGCTAATTGACATCATTTGAGTCAATTGGAGGTGTACCTGTGGATGTATTTCAAGGCCTACCTTCGAACTCAGTGCCTCTTTGTTTTACATCATGGGGAAATCAGCCAAGACCTCAGGAAAAAAAATGTAGACCTCCACAAGTCTGGTTCATCCTTGGGAGCAATTTCCAAACACCTGAAGGCACCACGTTCATCTGTACAAACAATAGTGCGCAAGTATAAACACCATGGGACCACACAGCCGGCATACCGCTCAGGAAGGAGACGCGTTCTGTCTCCTGGAGATGAACGTATTTTGGTGCGATAAGTGCAAATCAATCCCAGAACAACAGCAAAGGACGTTGTGAAGATGCTGGAGGAAACCGGTACAAAAGTATCTATATCCACAGTAAAACGAGTCCTATATTGACATAACCTGAAAGGCCGTTCAGCAAGGAAGAAGCCACTGCTTCAAAACCGCCACAAAAAAGACAGATTACGGTTTGCAACTGCACATGGGGACCAAGACAGTACTTTTTGGAGAAATGTCCTATGGTCTGATGAAACAAAAATAGAACTGTTTGGCCATAATGACCATCGTTATGTTTGTAGGAGAAAGGGGGAAGCTTGCAGGCCGAAGAACACCATCCCAACCATGAAGCATGGGGGTGGCAGCATCATGTTGTGGGGGTGCTTTGCTGCAGGAGGGACTGGTGCACTTCACAAAATAGATGGCATCATCCTTATGTGGATATATTGAAGCGACATCTCAAGACATCAGTCAGGAAGGTAAAGCTTGGTTGCAAATAGGTCTTCCAAATGGACAATGACCCCAAGCATACTTCCAAAGTTGTGGCAAAATGGCTTAAGGACAACAAAGTCAAGGTTTTGGAGTGGCCATCACAAAGCCCCGACCTCAGTCCTATAGGAAATTTGTGGGCAGAACTGAAAAAGTGTGTGCGAGCAAGGAGGCCTACAAGCCTGACTGTTACACCAGCTCTGTCAGGAGGAATCGGCCAAAATGCACTCTACTTATTGTGGGAAGGCTACCCAAAACGTTTGACCCAAGTTAAGCAATTTAAAGGCAACGCTACCAAGTACTAGTTGAGTATGTAAACTGCTGGCCCACTGGGAATGTGATGAAAGAAATAAAAGCTGAAATAAATCATTCTCTCTACTATTCTGACATTTCACGTTCTTAAAATAGTGGTGATACGAACTGACCTAAGACAGGGAATTTTTACTTGGATTAAATGTCAGGAAGTGTGAAAAACTGAGTTTAAATGTATTTGGCTAAGGTGTATGTGAACTTCCGACTTCAACTGTATATTGTCACTTGTGAATGATGCCCAGCTTGTGTGTAGTAAGGCAAGAAACCGTGCATGCCTTTTTTGTAAGGGATGCACAATATATCGGTGAACATATCGGAATCGGACGATATTAGCTAAAAATGCCAACATCGGTATCGACCCGATGTCTAGTTTAAAGCCGATGTGCAAAACCGATGTCAAAGCTGACGTGCATACCTGTATAACATGGGTACATGACGTAATGACGCCACATAAAATGTTTCCCTACACATGCAACACAGCATTCCCAACCTAGCCCACAATGTCTGCTGTGTGAATCGAGCAGTCAACAAGTTGAGCAGTCATTTGAAAGAGTAAGAACATTTCAGTGAGACAACTCAACGGCGAAATCCATTAACGCCACGATAATGGAATTCATTGCCCTTGACAGTCAACCGTTCTCTGTCGTGGGTGATGTTAGCTTTCGCGACTGGTCGAGCACCGGTACACACTACCAAGTGCGCTATTTTTCAGATGTTACCCTACCAGAGTTGCACAGTAATAGCGTCACTGCTATTAGCTTCACGACATACTATGGAACGCCGTTCACCGGCCACGAACGATGTGTTTACAATACCGCGTTGGTAATAAAGCATTATTTGTTAGACCGCAACTTCTGGGGTAGCTAGCTTTAGCTTGGTACCTAGCTAGCACCAATACAACCAGCCTGAAAACAATGACCAGTAGAAACTTTAGTCATTTTCATTATTCTTATCACGAGGATTCCTAAAATCATTGCTAAGTATTAGCTAGGTAGCCACTTGTTTGCCTATTGAAAATAAATAGCTTAACCCTGTTGCCCAAAGCTAACGTTATAAGCAGCCAGCTAGCTTCACCTGCCTAGTGAGGCTCAACCGGACCGGTTTATGTGTTGTGAAGCTAGGCACAATAGTGGAATTTGTGGTTTGCCTTCAAAATAAAAGTACCTCTTTGAAAGTGATGCAAAAGGTTACAATTGGTGGAATCATGCCATATTTAGACTAGATAATGTTAAACAAGATTGGCTTGTGACAGAACACAACTGTGAAGAGTTTACGCAAATATTAGCGTTGTAGCTCTTATCGCGGGACTGTGACGGTGTGAAATCACCTCCTCAGTCAGCCTAATGTGTGTATTGACATTCATATTGCACTGTACAGCTTTACCGAAGGATTGGGGATCAATGAAATGGGGTATCAGTCTACTCCATACTCAAGATATTTTTTCCCCAACGTCCTCCTCAGTTATGAGACTCCAACATCCCACACAGTATTGTTTTTCCTCTGGAATAGTGTTCAATACACATAGGTTGACAATAAATGTAGCTCAATTCAGTTGTTTCAGAGTCCTGCAATAAGAGCTATGACATTAACGTTCTCTGGGTGTCACTGAGTAGACTGTCATTGAGCCACAATCCATAGGTCAGGCTGTACAGTGAAATAAGTATGCCCCCAATGCAATTCTAATGTATAATACATCCAGTGTGAATTCAACAGATTTGTCAAATTAACAAATTGTCTTTTGTAGATTTTATATAACATTCCAACCTCGTTTAGCATGAGCTATTCAATTATGACATAATTCTACTATTTGTATTCATTTGCATCACTGTCAATGACATACTTTTATTTTGAAGGCTAAATTATTATGTGATGTGCAGTCATATTCAGGTCCTGATTGGTCAACAAGCTTATTTGACATGTCAAATAGTGTTATTTGACACTTCAAATAGTGTTATTTGACGTGTATCTTTTTTGAAACGCAAAGACCCAAACAGCATTCTATAGAAATCCTGGTTGAGAATGAAACTACTGAACAAATGAACAACGAAACAGCACTGCAAGCAATAGGTTCTGATTTATGTTTTACTGGTAATGGGAACATACGTAAATGCCAACGATGGTACTTGTTGGTCGACGTGTGTGTGTGTGTAACCTTTATTTAACTAGGCGAGACAGTTAAGAACAAATTCTTATTTACAATGACGGCCTACCCCGGCCAAACCCGGACGACGCTGGGTCAATTTTGCGCCGCCCTAAGGGACTCCCAATCACGGCCAGATGTGATACAGCCTGGATTCGAACCAGGGAGTGTAGTGACGCCTCTTGCACTGAGATGCAGTGCCTTCGACAGCTGCGTCCATGTGTGTGTTAATTATTTAACTGTATTAGAATGCTTAAAACGCCGCAAAAATTTGAAATATCGGTTATCGGCATCGTTTTTTTTTTTTTTGCGATTTAATTATTTATTTTTTGCACACATGTAGCCTAGTCCATAGGCCTATTTGTTTTGATAAGGGTTGTATCACAACTAATAACTTAAAATTAACCACATGAATCCGCTTTACAAGGAGTGTAGGCTATGAGTTAGGTTTCAAGTTTGGGGAAGAATTTTCACCATAAATTTGCATCTTTTATAATAAAGCATTACATGCATAATTGCATTTGCTGTCACTTTTGAGAAGGGTGTTTTCCCGCTGATTGGTTGCATTTTGGAACATTGGCACTCATTGCCTACTTCCGTGTGCGCATTGCAGCGCTTATAATGTAAAGAAATAGCCTATGTTTACAACATTTTAAGCTAAACGTTCTGATGTGTTTCATCAGCCTGCTTTAAAAAATTGTTTTTGATGCGAGTGGTTGTATTAATTTGGGATCTATTGCATCCCACAACTGTCCCAGACTATGTTTGGAATATTTCTTTCTCGCACAGAACTACAAGTTGACCAGTAAAATAGATCAACTTTTGTACTATGGGAGATAGTAGATTGACATATTGGCAGCCTGTGCAAGAAACCAAACAGAGCTCATGCCTTTCATGCGACTTCTTTCAAATCATCATTAGATTCGTATCGTACAGCCCTAGAATGTATTAAAAATCTAAACGTTGGTCCACCTGCAGGGGGAGGATGAGTGGCTCCAGCCACGCGCCACCACTTATCACATCCTCCTCCACAGTAGCAAGCCTTTATCTGGCCCTTATCAGACTGTAGTGATAATGACATTGGGAGGTGGTTAGGAAGTATAGATGTACTGGAGTCCTTCCTGACAGGGACACAGTAACTCATAGACAGACCTGACAAATCATAGTTAGAGCCCTGTGCCTAATGTTAGCAGTAGCTCAGACTACCTCAGCCTGAGGGAATCAGAGGAATTACCATCTTCCTATCCTAAACAAAGAAGGAAGGATGCTGCCACGACCTATGGGTTTTGCAAACAAGTTTACGCCTGAGTTTAGGACTGACATTGCTAATAGGTAAAAACATTCCTTACCCCAGGATACTTCAACTGGTGACTAACCGGGAGAATGAAGAAAAGGAAAAGGGCGTACTCTGTTTCTGCATAAATGTGATACGTTTCGGCAAGAATTTGCTGATAAATTTCCTACTTTATATGTGGTTGTCTCACCTAGCTATTTTAAGATGAATGCACAAAATGTTAGTCGCTGTGGAAACAGTCTGATTAAAAAATGTGTTTTAACATAGTGCCTCCAGAAAGTATTCAGACCCTTTTTACTTTTTCTACATGTTACATTATAGCCTTATTCTAATATGGAATAAATTCAGTTGAAGTCGAAGTTTACATACACCTTAGCCAAATACATTTAAACTCAGTTTTTCACAATTCCTGACATTTTAATCCTAGTAAAAGATTACCTGTTTTAGGTCATTTAGGATCACCACTTTATTTTAAGAATGTCAGAATAATAGTAGATTTTATTTCAGCTTTTATTTCTTTCATCACATTCCCAGTGGGTCAGAAGTTTACATGCACTCAATTAGTATTTGGTAGCTTTGCATTTAAATTGTTTAACTTGGGTCAAATGTTTCGGGTAGTCTTCCACAAGCTTCCCACAATAACTTAGGTGAATTTTGGCCCATTCCTCCTGACCGAGCTGGTGTAACTTTTCAGTTCTGCCCACGCGTTTCCTATAGGATTGAGGTCAGGGCTTTGTGATGGCCACTCCAATACCTTGACTTTGTTGTCCTTAAGCCATTTTGCCACAACTTTGGAAGTATGCTTGGGGTCATTGTCCGCTTGGAATGCCCATTTACAACCAAGCTTTACCTTCCTGACTGATGTCTTGAGATGTTGCTTCAATATATCCACATAATTTCCCTGCCTCATGATGCCATCTATTTTGTGAAGTGCACCAGTCTCTCCTGCAGCAAAGCACCCCCACAACATGATGCTGCCACCCCCGTGCTTCACGGTTGGGAACGTGTTCTTCGGATTGCAAGCCTCCGCCTTTTTCCTCCTAAAATAACTATGGTCATTATGGCCAAACAGTTCTATTTTTTTACGATCTTTGTCCCCATGTGCAGTTGCAAACCGTAGTCTGGCTTTTTTTAATGGCGGTTTTGGAGCAGTGGCTTCTTCCTTGCTGAGCGGCCTTTCAGGTTATGTCGATATAGGACTCGTTGTACCCTGGCTATAGATACTTTTTTCCCCGTTTTCCTCCAGCATCTTCACAAGGTTCTTTGCTGTTGTTCTGGGATTGATTCGCACCAAAGTACGTTCATCTCTAGGAGACAACGCGTCTCCTTCCTGAGCGGTATGACGGCTGCGTGGTCCCATGGTGTTTATACTTGGGTGCTTTTGTTTGTACAGATGAACGTGGTACCTTCAGGCGTTTGGAAATTGCTCCCAAGGATGAACCAGACTTGTGGAGGTCTACATTTTTTTTTTTTTCTGAGGTCTTGTCTGATTTCTTTTGATTTTCCCATGATGTCAAGCAAAGAGTCATGGAGTTTGAAGGTAGGCCTTGAAATACATCCACAGGTACACCACCAATTGACTCAAAGGATGTCAATTAACCTATCAGAAGCTTCTAAAGCCATGACATCATTTTCTGGAATTTTCCAAGCTGTTTAAGGCACAGTCAACTTAGTGTATGTAAACTTCTGACCCACTGGAATTGTGATACAGTGAAATAATCTGTCTGTAAACAATTGTTGGGAAAATGACTTGTGTCATGCACAAAGTAGATGTCCTAACCGACTTGCCAAAACTATAGTTTGTTAACAAGAAATTTGTGGAGTGGTTGAAAAACGAGTTAATGACTCCAACCAAAGTGTATGTAAACTTCCGACTTCAACTGTATATATTTTTTCGGCAATCTACACGCTAGCCTATAATAAAGCGAAAACAGATTTTTAGAACGTTTTTGCAAATATAGTTGTAAAAAAATCATAGCACTACCTTATTTACATAGCTGTTCAGATCCTTCGCTATGAGACTTGAAATTGAGCTCCGCAGCATCCTGTTTACATTGATCATCCTTGAGATGTTTCTACAACTTGACTGGAGTCCACCTGTGGTAAATTCAATTCATTGGACATGATTTGGAATGGCACACACCTGTCTATATAAGGTCCCACAGTTGACAGTGTATGTCAGAGCAAATGAGGTCCAAGGAATTGTCAGTAGAGCTCCGAGACAGGATTGTGTCGAGGCACAGATCTGTGGAAGGGTACCAAAACATTTCTGCATCTTTGAAGGTCCCCAATAACACAGTGGCCTCCATCATTCTTCAATGGAAGGTTTGGAACCACCAAGACTCTTCCTCGAGCTGGCCGCTCAGCCAAACTGAGCAATCGGGGGTTAAGGACCTTGGTCAGGCAGGTGACAAAGAACACGATGGTCACTTTGACAGAGCTCTAGAGTTATTCTGTGGAGATGGGAGAACCTTCCAGAAGAACAACCATCTCTGCAGCACTCCACCAATCAGGCCTTTATGGTAGAGTGGGCAGACGGAAGCCACTCCTCAGTAAAAGGTACATGACAGTCCACTTGGAGTTTGCCAAATAGCTCTCAGACCATGAGGAACAAGATTCTCTGGTCTGATGAAACCAAGAATAAACTCTTTGGCCTGAATGCGAAGCATCACGTCTGGAGGAAACCTACTGTGAAGCGTGGTGGTAGCATCGTGCTGTGGTTATGTTTTTCAGCGGCAGGGACTGGGAGACTTGTCAGGATCGAGGGAAAGATGAACAGAGCAAAGTACAGATATCCTTGATGAAAACCTGCTCCATAGTACTCAGGTTCTCGGACTGGGGCGAAGGTTCACCTTCCAACAGGACCACGACCCTAAGCACACTGCCAAGACAATGCAGGAGGGGCTTCGGGACAAGTCTCAATGTCCTTGAGTGGCACCCAGCCAGAGCCCGGACTTGAACACGATCGAACATCTCTGGAGAGACTTGTCCCGCTCCCCATCCACCCTGACAGAGCTTGAGAGGATCTGCAGAGAAGAATGTGGGAAACTCCCCAAATACAGGTGTGCCAATCTTCTAGCATCATACTCAAGAAGACTTGATGCTATAATCGCTGCCAAAGGTGCTTAAACTAAGTTCTGAGTAAAGGTCTGAATACTTATTGAAATGTAATATTTACATTTTTTTTAATAAATTAGCAAAAATGTCAGGAAACCTGTTTTTGCTTTGTCGTTATGGGGTATTAATCAATTTTATAATAAGGCTCTAATGTAACAAAATTTGGGAAAAATATGGTATCTGCGTTAGGGGAAATGGAGCCACTGTTCGCCCCAGAGCCTTTGTCAATGTTTTGGTTTTGTTGGCCAAACTGAGGTGAGAAGCATCCAAACGGACCTGGCAGTTTCACCATTTTTAAGATTCCATCTTTTAACCCGTCTACCTTTCTGTGTTTCCCAGGTTATGCTGCCCAAAAGCTGTCTGAGTCCAAGTGAGAAAGAAAAGGGCTAAAGCCACATCTCTCCCTTACCCCGTTAGCTCTCCAGACAGAGCCACAGCACTTGCATCCATCCCACAGAGAAGAGGAGCCATGAGCAACCCCAACACACCCAGCAATGTCACAGACACCATGGAATCAGTCATCCACAACGTAAGTCCATTCACGCTAAATTCATTTAGTCCGCCCAATTAGGTCATCCTAACTAACGTCTACCGCATAATACAAACGAATTCAAAGCAAGAGACGTGTAATCGACTAATTGACAACAGTAGGAAATGCATGTCTACGTTCAGGGATGTTATTGCTCCTGACTTTTATTAATTTATGCTGAACTAATCTAATATATTCATCAAATTGCAGTGGTTCTCTGCCAGAAAGGCTTTCATCTGTGATTGCCAAACACCCTTGTGTATTTTTACTCGTGACACATGTTCTCTCTCTGCTCAAGTTCTGCTTCGTCAGCCTCTCCAGTTCACTGTGTTTTGGCATGAGAGTGTATATTTGGGATTGTGCCATTCCTCTCAGAGCAGGGTATGTACAAATCCATACCTTCACTAAGGGATTAAATCCTCTGGCTCCCGACAGACATAAGGATTTTAAAAATAAATTGTGACTTCTGAAACGTTGTGTTTCTTAAACTGTTTCCCTTGGGCACCTTTTGAGAACTGCCTGATACCCTTATACTCCCTTTTCAGGCGGGGATTGGGGAACCAAGAATGTTGAAGTCAGCGTGTATTTAGAAATGAGTGGCTGTACTAGGATCAAAATATCTTGTTGTATTTCCAGGCCTTTCTGGTGCCCCGTTTCTGCTGGCCAGAACCAACTCATTGGCATCCGTGCAGTACTGTTAGAAGCCCAGTGGTAAAGCATCTAGGTGGTTCAGGCTGAGAAGCCAGATGGCCTTGGACCTAGGTCAATGGCTAAAACTACATTCCAGTCCCCTGGGGGCCTCTCAAAATAACATCATATTAAGAGGATGAGTAAGTTGCAACATTGAGAGTCTGTGGGGGTCATTCATTAAAAGAATACCTTAAGTTTTTGGACAATCAATGAGAAACAAATATGCGTCCTCTATGGTTTCTTTGTATGACTAATTGAGATCGGATACTGAGGTGTCGTCAGCATTTCTTTAACCTTCTTTCCACATTAGACAAACATTAACTAAACCTTTATCGTCAAGGGTCCATTTTTGACCCTGACAAAAAAAAATCTCCCCGGACCCACTTATGTATGCATGCGCACATACAGTAGACTCAAACGCATGCACCCCCACACAAAGTGCAAGAGAGGTAGATACTAGACCGTCACAAGCTGTTCTGCCACATCAGGAAATGCCTGCTTTCCCTTAGCTTGGCATTTCTTTCAGTGTTCAGACTGCTGTTTCCTATCCCATGTTACACAATCATGTGGCTGTAGCAATCCAGACAACCCCCAGGACTGGCCTACTGCCTCTTGGGAGGTGGACTCTCTAAAACATACAGTGGGGCAAAAAAGTATTTAGTCAGCCACCAATTGTGCAAGTTCTCCCACTTAAAAAGATGAGAGGCCTGTAATTTTCATCATAGGTACACTTCAACTATGACTGACAAAATGAGGGGAAAAAATCCAGAAAAATCACATTGTAGGATTTTTAATGAATTTATTTGCAAATTATGGTGGAAAATAAGTATTTGGTCAATAACAAAAGTTTATCTCAATACTTTGTTATATACCCTTTGTTGGCAATGACAGAGGTCAAACGTAATGAAAATTACAGGCCTCTCTCATCTTTTTAAGTGGGAGAACTTGCACAATTGGTGGCTGACTAAATACTTTTTCCCCCCACTGTAAACCATTACGTTTAGAAGGATTTATGCTCATACTGCAGGAAATGCAGATAAGCCTTGTGATTTACATGAAATTCACTGAAAACCTCCACTAACACACGGTTATATTAACTGTGTTTTCATGTAGCCTACTTTTGTCGAGCTAATAGCCTAACCACCGATCAAGTAACAATATGGACTAAACATTCAACTCCTGTTGCTGCAGGATTATTTTGCTATGACAATACTGGTCAAATTAAGATCCTACATCTGTACCTCCCTGTTTTAGAATGTAGCGGTACTTCTGTAGTTGAAATACAATGGCACTACTACACGTGTCTGAGTCGGAGTGCAGAGGTGCAATGTAAAACATGTACATAGATAAACAAACTATTTGCACAAACAGAAAGACTGTAAGGGTGCTTGTAGCCGCAAGGCAACGAAGCACAACACACGATTTTGGGGTGGAGTCTAATTGAAAGTTGTACGTAGTGCTGGGTGATAAATCACATTTATTTGATTCATTCAAATGAATGTTTTTGCGTGATATTGCAAATGCCTGTATCGCAAGAATCAAGGTTTTGTTGTTTTTTGTTTTTATGAGTTTCTGTCTGCTTGTTCTGGTCTCGTCTCCTCCTCCTCTTCTGTGCTGTGTACACCTTCCCATTTACACGAGAGATCTGTATGTAATGATGAGATGCATGTCTCCGCCCTAAACCATGCAAGTCGTTGTCCCAAAGGCGGGAAGGCAGGCGACAAGCTTAGGTCCAAAGTAAACCCATAGAAACGCATTGGCCTTATTTTGGACAGATTTTTAGCCAGAGTGAAACCTCTCGCTACACCTCTTTCTCTGTGGTTACACACACACCAAGCCCGTCCCCATGCCTCTCACGCCAACAAAGTTGAGAGATCACATCTCTCTTTACATTTGAGGTTTGGTCCAACAGAATCAGTCATATGGACACACATTGAGACATTATTTTACTCTAACAGAGGAGAAGTTAATTTTTCTAACGATACCCATTTTATGTCTCAACTACTCAAATTGCGTGCAGAGCAGACACTACTAAAGCGAGAGTATCAATAAACATTGAATCTGGAAAATGAATGCTCAGTTTGTAGCGCGCTGGCATTGGGTTACCAAGTAATGCTAGCAGCATTTTAGCCAACTGCCAGACTGTTATATGAGCTGTCTAGTCTGTGTTTTTATAATTGTGCAATAAGCATAAAACACATTTATATAAAGAATTCACAACTCCTCATTCTGCGAAATAAGGTAGGGCACTTCATTTCAACATCTGAGCAAAGTGGACAGGCCAACATGCTTTTCAAACAGTTGGAGACAAACAGAAGGGTGTCTTCATAACAATTCAACTGTTCAACCTTGTTAGCTAGCAAATAGATCCAAGTATAAGTAATATAAGGATTAGCTGGCTTAGCACTAGCTCATGGTCTTGAGATTGTTGATGAGACCTGTGTTAATGTTCTATAGCCTAATGCCTGCTACAAGAAGTTAGTCATTATTAGTGAAGTTGCATTATGCATGGTTCTATTTAAATTTGTAACAATAAAGGGCATTTTCGTAGACCGACTTCAATAATCATTTTTATAAAATAATTACATCCTTGTGGAAGGCTAATATTTAGCCTAGGTATATCTTTCACCAGCCCTGAATTTATTATATTATTGGTAACTCTTTGAAATGCAGTGTATTTGACCTTTTTAATTGTACAACAATGCTTATTTAGATTAAACATAAAACATTTACAGTACCAATCAAAAGTTTGGACACACCTACTCAAGGGTTGTTCTTTATTTTTTAAATGTTCTACATTGTAGAATAATAGTGAAGACATCAAAAACTATGAAAAACACATATGGAATGATGTAGTAACCAAAAAAGTGTTAAACAAATCAAAATATATTATATATTTGAGATTCTTCAAATAGCCACTGTTTGCCTTGACAGCTTAGCACTCTTGGCATTCTCTCAACCAGCTTGAGGTAGTCACCTGGAATGCATTTCAATTAACAGGTGTGCCTTCTTAAAAGTTCATTTGTGAAATTTCTTTCCTTCTTAATGCATTTGAGCCAATCAGTGTTGTAATAAGGTAGGTGGGGTATACAGAAGATAGCCCTATTTGGTAAAAGGTTAAGTCCATATTATGGAAAGAACAGCTCAAATAAGCAAAGAGAAACGACAGTCCATCATTACTTTAAGACATGAAGGCCAGGCAATGCGGAAAATGTCAAGAACTTTGAAAGTTTCTTCAAGTGCAGTTGCAAAAACCATCAAGCACTGAGATGAAACTGGCTCTCATGAGGACCATCACAGGAAAGGAAGACCCAGAGTTTACCAAAACTTATTTTTGCATCAACTTCATGTAATTGTCAATAA
Organism: Salvelinus namaycush; assembly: GCF_016432855.1. Taxonomy (NCBI): domain Eukaryota; kingdom Metazoa; phylum Chordata; class Actinopteri; order Salmoniformes; family Salmonidae; genus Salvelinus; species Salvelinus namaycush. The sequence continues at coordinate 1,666,830 of NC_052339.1, read as the reverse complement.
AAACCTTTGACACTTATGAAATGCTTGTAATTATACTTCAGTATTCCATGGTAACATCTGACAAAAATATCTAAAGACACTGAAGCAGCAAACTTTATGAATTAATGTTTCTGTCATTCTCAAAACGTTTGGCCACGACTGTATGTACTGTAATGTGATATGGATGGGTATCTAACGGTATTATGGTAATAGATAATTATGGCCTACAGTTATCTACCCTATTTCTGTTTAGAGTGAAGCATTTGCTGTTTTTGTGACATTTCACTGACCACTGACATTTCATTTAACCTTGGCAAATCTGAGCTCTCCAAACCTTTTCCATTCCAAAAAACAGATCGCTTGTTGAGGACTGGGATTTGATTAGTCTGTTGGGGAATGAGATTTTGCCCAGTACAGTTAGTTCAATCTATCTCAGGCAGGTTGTTGGCAGCTATGAAGCTTCTTAACAATCTCTTACACAGTGGATTCACAGACGGTTGTCACTACATGCACTAGTTGCTATCCAATGTATGTGTTTACAACTTAATGGCTGCAGATGATTCATTTTCTTGTGCATTGGCACAAAGCTGATAGTAGAACAGACAAAAGATAAGTCTATTTGCTATAGCTGAAGCTTTCATTGGTCATTTTCCTCGCATCCTTGCCCGTCTTAGTTAATAATTCTCCTTTTCAAACGAGTGTACACATACAGTGTGCTGTGTGTGTTTTTAAGGGGAGTTGAGATAATCCTATTTGGAAGGGTCTGTCAATGTGAAACTGGGTGATGTACTTTTCCTGCCGCGATGCACTGCCCATTGTCATGTGACTCGGGCAACCGACCGATACAAGACGAGGTTGAAAAAAGGTGTGCGGTTATTTTTTACTTTACGGTCGCTAAAGATTAAGTGGCGTGAAAACGCGGTTGGACTTTGATGGAGTTTCTGTACACAGCAGCAAAGGTGAGTTATGAGGAATACAGGGTAACATACAAGACTAACCAGTTATATATATTACAACATATTGTAATAGTCACTGATCCCTTTGGGAGTGCCCCCCTCCATTTGTGTGGATATGAAAAGACTACTCATTTCCTGTTCTATGTCTGACATACCAGGTGCATTATATTGGTTTTAAAGGTAATCTTAATGCATCTGTGATACAGTGCCTTTGGAAAGTATTCATACCCCTTGACTTATTCCACATTTTATTGTTACAGCCTGAATTCAAAATTGATAAAATATATTTTTTTCTCAACCATCTACACACACAATACCCGATAATGACAGTGAAAGCATGTATTAAGAAATTTTTTCAAATGTATTGAAAATAAAATATAGAAATATCAAATTTACATAAGTATTCACACCCCTGAGTCAATACTATGTAGGAGCTGCTTTGGCGGCAATTACATCTTTGTGACATCGTGGGTATGTCTGTATTAGCTTTTTGCATCTGGATTTGGGAATTTTCTCTTCCCCCCCCCCTTCTGAGATTTTCTCAAGCGCTTAAGTTAGATTGGGAGCTGCATTCCAGGTGACTACCTCATGAAGCTGGTTGAGAGAATGCCAAGTGTGCACAGATGTCATCAAGGCAAAGGGTGGCTACTTTGAAGAATCTCATATAAAATATATTTTGATTTATCACTTTTTTGGTTACTACAAGAGTCCATATGTGTTATTTCATAGTTTTGATATCTTGACTATTTTTCTACAATGTAGTAAATAGTACAAATAAAGAAAAACCCTTGAATGAGAAGTTGTGTCCAAACTTTGGACTGTATGCCTCATCATAATTCTATCTCGGAGATCTACGGACAGTTCCTTGGATGTTTTGCTATTGTTTCTAATCTGACATGCACTGTCGACTGTGGGACCTTATATAGGCATGTTTTAACTTTTTAAATCATATCAAAACAATTGAATTGGCCACAGGTCGACTCGAATGAAGTTGTAATGACACCTCAAGGATGTTCAAAGGAAATTGGATGCACCTGAGCTCAATTTGGAGTGTCATAGCAAAGGGTTGTGACTACTTATGTAAATTAGATGTATGTATTTAATAAATTTAAAAAAAAATGTTAATCATTTTGAATTCCGGCTGTAACACAACAAAATGTAACCGACCGAAATGGTATATCATACACTGCAGTTGAGGAACAATGGGAAAGTAATTCTGTTTTGAAAGTTGGTAAACTTGTAACCTCACTTTTGAAAAAATGGCCTTTGAATGTTTTGGTACCAACTGGGAGAGCTCTTCTTTGTCTACTCCCATTCAACATTGTGTACACCTTCCTTAAGCTTTAGCCCAACCTATCTCTTTAAGGGTTGATCTGAGCGTTCTGTACTAACAGCAGTCAAGCACCCAAGCTAACTTGCTAGCTACATCCAGACACAAATTACTGAACATTACTCGCCCTAGCAGAGCTGGTTAGGCTGTTTTCATGTTATCCAGAGTGTTGGTGACTAACTGTGCTGTCAGATTGTCTGTTCGTAAATTCAGAGCGTTTCGCTCTTGGTGCGTTCAGAGCTGACACTGGACGCTCTGGCCGATGAGTAGGGTTGATCCAAGCGTTCTGATCTCACAACGGCAGTCAAGCACCCAAGCTAACTGGCTAACATTGGCTAGCTTGCTAGCTACTTCCAGACACAAATGAGAGAACACCCCACTCTGACCATTTTACTCGCCCTAGCAGAGCTGGTTAGGCTGTTTTCATGTTATCCAGAGCATTGGTGATTGTAACTGTGCTGCTGGCGACAATGTAATTGCGCTTTTTTGCAGACGTTTACTGGCACTGACCATATTCAACGGCTGTTGAGCGTTTGTAAATTCATCAGTTATTCTGCGCTCTGGCACACTCAAACGAGAGTGCTCTGAAATTGAAGTAGATGGCGAGACTGAATTTACGAACGTACCCGAAATGGTCACTTGCATAGTGGAATCTTTTCTTAAGACATTTCGCTAGCTAGCTAGGTAAACAATGAACCATAAGCCCAAATCATGACGTTACTACCCTGCATTAATCTGTAGGTAGCTAACCAACCAGGTTCAATGTTAGTTAGCTAACACTAGGCTATAGCTAGCCAAGCAAATGGCTCTGAGATACGAATAATAAGATCATACATGTAACGTTAGCTAGCAAGCCAGCCAACTAACGTTAGCTAGCTAGCTAACAGTACACTTTAACGTGAAATGAAAACAACTTAGTTATAATTAGAAACCTGTAATATCTGAAAATGTAGCTAGCTAGACTATCTTAACCGTATACATCATGGTTGGACGCTTCTCCCTCTCACGGATGCCATGGTTGCCCTTAGTTTGTTGATGTAATCCGAGACTGGTGTTTTTTCCTTCTTAGCTATCATACTCTTAATTCCACTGATTTCAAAACTCAGCCCTCCAGAAAGTGGAGTGCAACACTTATGCAGTTCTACTAAGCTTATATATATATATATATATAAAGCTGCATTTGACAGGATTACCTACACATACTAACCAGCTCAAATAGACAGAAGCGTGCTATGTGGCAGACCAATCCGAACTCATCTCTCTGCATGTCCAGCCCACCTCAGCCAGTCATGGCTAGCGGGAAGGTTGCTGTCTCTTTCTGTGGCTAAACCAACTAGTCTTGTGATTTAACAATTGTATTCCTTATTTACAGATGGCATACAAGTTAGTTATTAAGGCACATGAAAGTTCACATGTTCCAGAAGGCATTTCTGCCAAAAGGTAGTGACCCGTGACATACGCCCAGTTTCCTGAAACGGGTCACAAATGTGGAATAAGTCAAGGGGTATGAATTCTTTCTGAAGGCACTGTAACTGATGGCTACCCCTCGGCTGCCAGCAGATCGGAAACCATTAACTCTGTGTGAACAAGCTAGAAGTGGCATGTGAATCGTCCCCAAATTGCACTCTCTTCCCCATATAGTGCACTACTATGTAGGGAATAGGGTGCTATTTGGGACATGGTGTAAGAGGATTGATGCCACCATCATGTGGTGAGTCACACTTCCCCAGAAGTGACCGGGGAGAGGCTCCAAATTTCAAGAAATGTGTCTGGCATGACATCGTCAGCCTCGTTTTTGTCCCTCATAAAAAGATTAGAATTAAGAGTCCCCGCACCCCAACCCACTTCCTCCTCTTCATGTCAATGTATGACTCATCCAATGTCACTCACAGCCTTATCTCTCTCTTATGGCTATAATCAGCAAGCTCATGCAAGGGATATCACAATATTACGTCATCACTATCACATTATACGTGTGGGAAGGGAAGCTTCAGCATTGGTGGGCTACCCCTCAATAACATCTGATGTATGTAGGGTAAACTCAGTATTGTCCTAGTTGTCTGTAGTTAAGCTTGTTAGACTTTTCCAATAGTGTTCGTAGGACAGTTGGGTTTAATCAGCCACTTCAAAGCCCAACAGGTGAAGGAAAAGCAACTGTGAAATTCATGTTGGCCTGTTTATCTGGTCATACCACTGGGAAGAGTGGTCATATACAGTTGAAGTCAGAAGTTTACATACAATTAAGTTGGAGTCATTAACTCGTTTTTCAACCACTCCACAAATTTCTTGTTAACAAACTATAGTTTGGGCAAGTCGGTTAGGACATCTATCTACTTTGTGCATGACACAAGTAATATTTCCAACAATTGTGTACAGACAGATTATTTCATGAGTCTGGTTCATCCTTGGGAGCAATTTCCAAACGCCTGAAGGTACCACGTGCATCTGTACAAACAATAGTACGCAAGTATAAACACCATGGGACCACGCAGCCGTCATACCGCACAAGAAGGAGACGCGTACTGTCTCCTAGAGATGAACGTACTTTGGTGCGAAAAGTGCAAATCAATCCCAGAACAACAACAAGGGACCTTGTAAAGATGCTGGAGTAAACAGGTACAAAAGCATCTATATCCACAGTAAAACGAGTCCTATATCGACATAACCTGAAAGGCGGCTCAGCAAGGAAGAAGCCACTGCTCCAAAACCGCCATAAAAAAGCCAGACTACGGTTTGCAACTGTACATTGGGACAAAGATTGTACTTTTTGGAGAAATGTCCTCTGGTCTGATGAAACAAAAATAGAACTGTTTGGCCATAATCACCATCGTTATGTTTGGAGGAAAAAGGGGGAGGCTTGCAAGCCGAAGAACACCATCCCAACCGTGAAGCACGGGGGTGGCAGCATCATGTTGTGGGGGTGCTTTACTGCAGGAGGGACTGGTGCACTTCACAAAATAGATGGCATCATGAGGAAGCAAAATTATGTGGATATATTGAAGCAACATCTCAAGACATCAGTCAGGAAGTTAAAGCTTGGTCGCAAATGGGTCTTCCAAATGGACAATGACCCCAACCATACTTCCAAAGTTGTGGCAAAATGGCTTAAGGACAACAAAGTCAAGGTATTTGAGTGGCCATCACAAAGCCCTAACCTCAATCCTATAGACATTTTGTGGGCAGAACTGAAAAGCGTGTACGAGCAAGGAGGCCTACAAACCTGACTCAGTTACAGCAGCTCTGTCTGGAGGAATGGGACAAAATTCACCCAACTTATTGTGGGAAGCTTGTGGAAGGCTACCCACAACTTTAACCCCGAGTTCAACAATTTAAAGGCAATGCTATCAAATACTAATTGAGTGTATGTAAACTTCTGACCCCCTGGGAATGTGATGAAAGAAATAAAAGCTGAAATATATCATTCTCTCTACTATTATTCTGACATGTCACATTCTTAAAATAATGTGGTGATCCTAACTGACCTAAAACAGGGACTTTTTACTAGGATTAAATGTCAGGAATTGTGAAACTGAATTTAAATGTCTTTGGTTAATGTGTATGTAAACTTCCGACTTCAACTGTATATTTACACTCAAGGCATTACTCTTCCATAGCTTCCCCAGATATCCTCGTCAGGCCTGTTGCTACAGGAATGAAATGACTCAACACTCAACAGCCCTGAGTGTTGCTGGCTGTGTGGGATTTGAGCCACCTCTCGGCTCCTATAATCCTCTCTGTAGCCTATGTGTAGGTGGCCAGCTGAGTACTGATTTAGCCTACACACTTTGCATGTAACAAACCTGTGTACATTTAACAGACTGTAGAGGGTATATTGCATTACTGAGATTAATGTTTCAGCTTGCCTAAACTATTTGTATTATTTTGGTTTACTGCAGTGGTTCCCAACCTGTGGCATTATGCTGCACACCAAACATGTTCCTATGAATTTATTTAGTGTAAATTACCTCTATCTTTTCTGATACAATCTGCATAGCATCCATTTTCCGTGACAAATGTTTTCATAGACGAAATTAGTTTTTTTCCCAGTTTCTTACTCATGGTGATTTAATTTGTGTGTACCTCCCCAAGAGTGTCCCGCAAATCTGCGTTAGACATATATATTTTTTCTCTGGTAAAATATATCTTTACTTTTTGAATGATTTTGATTTTCACATTTTTGTGTCATGTGCACAAGCACCTTCAAATGCCTTTCTTGCAAGCTCCCAACAATGCAGTTATCAATATTGATGTATCACTATGAATAAGATAATCTAGAACAAAACCCACGAGAAATAAGTGAGAAATAAGAACACGATAAAGTAAGAAGCTACAGTCTGTATACACAGGGTCAGTTTCAATACCATTTTTCCAATGTGCAGGGATCCTGGAGTGATAGAGGTAGCTATGTATAGGGGTGAGGTCGCTAGGCATCAGGATATATGATAAACAGAGTAGCGGCAGCGTAAATTGTGTGTGTGTGTGTGTGTGGAGTCAGTATAAATGTATGTGTGAGTTTGGACATTCCTGTAAGTGTGCATACAAAGTGCAAAAATAACATACAAGGGTCAACTCAGATAGTCCGTGTAGCCATTGTGTTAGCTATTTAGCAGTCTTATGGCTTAGGGATAGAAGCTGTTCATGAGCCTGTTGGTGTCACTGTGTGTAAGACTTGCAGTGCGGAAGCAGAGCGAACAGTCTATGGCTTGGGTGGCTGGCAGGGTTGAAAAGGGTCGACATTTTCCATGCGAAGTTAACCCCGGGAATTTGGGGAATTTTGCAGAAAATTCATCAAAGTTAGCTTTTTTTAATAACTTTTTTTGTGGGATACACAAGGCAATTCTAGGTATTGTGGTATATTTTGGTTTAAGCACAGTGCATTCTTCCATCACATGTACAGCTGATTCTCAAGCTCTTGCACACTAATGAGATGCTATTGAGCCCACACTACTACACTGTCTGAGCCAAGGACTACATGCTTTCTGGTAAATTTAGATTACAATACAGGGTGGGGTGAATATATTTTATACGACATACATGATTTTTTGTTAACTAGTAAATAGTAGCCTACAGCAAAGTGTGTTTAAATCCTTTCTAACATGTTAAACAATTACTGCTAGTTAGTTTTTGCTACCATGTGAGTTTTAGCTTGCTTGACCATTTACGTTTAAGTCATTTAGCAGACGCTCTTATCCAGAGCGACTTACAAATTGGTGCATTCACCTTATGATATCCAGTGGAACAACCACTTTACAATAGTGCATCTAAATCTTTTAAGGGGGGGGGGGGGGTTAAAAGGATTACTTTATCCTATCCTAGGTATTCCTTAAAGAGGTGGGGTTTCAGGTGTCTCCGGAAGGTGGTGATAGACTCCGCTGACCTGGCGTCGTGAGGGAGTTTGTTCCGCCATTGGGGTGCCAGAGCAGCGAACAGTTTTGACTGGGCTGAGCGGGAACTGTACTTCCTCAGAGGTAGGGAGGCGAGCAGGCCAGAGGTGGATGAACGCAGTGCCCTTGTTTGGGTGTAGGGCCTGATCAGAGCCTGAAGGTACGGAGGTGCCGTTCCCCTCACAGCTCCGTAGGCAAGCACCATGGTCTTGTAGCGGATGCGAGCTTCAACTGGAAGCCAGTGGAGAGAGCGGAGGAGCGGGGTGACGTGAGAGAACTTGGGAAGGTTGAACACCAGACGGGCTGCGGCCTTCTGGATGAGTTGTAGGGGTTTAATGGCACAGGCAGGGAGCCCAGCCAACAGCGAGTTGCAGTAATCCAGACGGGAGATGACAAGTGCCTGGATTAGGACCTGCGCCGCTTCCTGTGTGAGGCAGGGTCGTACTCTGCGAATGTTGTAGAGCATGAACCTACAGGAACGGGTCACCGCCTTGATGTTAGTTGAGAACGACAGGGTGTTGTCCAGGATCACGCCAAGGTTCTTAGCACTCTGGGAGGAGGACACAATGGAGTTGTCGACCGTGATGGCGAGATCATGGAACGGGCAGTCCTTCCCCGGGAGGAAGAGCAGCTCCGTCTTGCCGAGGTTCAGCTTGAGGTGGTGATCCGTCATCCACACTGATATGTCTGCCAGACATGCAGAGATGTGATTCGCCACCTGGTTATCAGAAGGGGGAAAGGAGAAGATTCATTGTGTGTCGTCTGCATAGCAATGATAGGAGAGACCATGTGAGGATATGACAGAGCCAAGTGACTTGGTGTATAGCGAGAATAGGAGAGGGCCTAGAACAGAGCCCTGGGGGACACCAGTGGTGAGAGCACGTGGTGCGGAGACAGATTCTCGCCACGCCACCTGGTAGGAGCGACCTGTCAGGTAGGACGCAATCCAAGCGTGGGCCGCGCCGGAGATGCCCAACTCGGAGAGGGTGGAGAGGAGGATCTGGTTCACAGTATCAAAGGCAGCCGATAGGTCTAGAAGGATGAGAGCAGAGGAGAGAGAGTTAGCTTTAGCAGTGCGGAGCGCCTCCGTGACACAGAGAAGAGCAGTCTCAGTTGAATGTCTAGTCTTGACCCTGCTAACTGAAGTGTTAATTCACCTGTTTCCATACATGTTTCATTTAAAAAAGAATTATCTTACAAAGGAGTTGTTTAATCTAACTGCTTAACTATTTATCTGTACATGGAATTGTATGTATGTATGTGTGTGTGTGTGTGTGTGTGTGTGTGTGTGTGTGTGTGTGTGTGTGTGTGTGTGTGTGTGTGTGTGTGTGTGTGTGTGTGTGTGTGTGTGTGTGTGTGTGTGTGTGTGTGTGTGTGTGTGTGTGTGTGTGTGTGTGTGTATATATATATATATATATATATATATATATATATATATATATATATATATATATATATACACTGCTCAAAAAAATAAAGGGAACACTTAAACAACACAATGTAACTCCAAGTCAATCACACTTCTGTGAAATCAAACTGTCCTCTTAGGAAGCAACACTGATTGACAATACATTTCGCATGCTGTTGTGCAAATGGAATAGACAAAAGGTGGAAATTATAGGCAATTAGCAAGACACCCCCAATAAAGGAGTGATTCTGCAGGTGGTGACCACAGACCACTTCTCAGTTCCTATGCTTCCTGGCTGATGTTTTGGTCACTTTTGAATGCTGGCGGTGCTCTCACTCTAGTGGTAGCATGAGACGGAGTCTACAACCCACACAAGTGGCTCAGGTAGTGCAGCTCATCCAGGATGGCACATCAATGCGAGCTGTGGCAAGAAGGTTTGCTGTGTCTGTCAGCGTAGTGTCCAGAGCATGGAGGCGCTACCAGGAGACAGGCCAGTACATCAGGAGACGTGGAGGAGGCCGTAGGAGGGCAACAACCCAGCAGCAGGACCGCTACCTCTGCCTTTGAGCAGGAGGAGCACTGCCAGAGCCCTGCAAAATGACCTCCAGCAGGCCACAAATGTGCACTCTACAAGCGAGCAAAGGAAATGGTTAGCAATGTGAAGCGTCATCAAGTTATAGCAGCAATCTACCTCACCAAGCAAAGTGAGAAGAATAAGAGCAACACATTGAAGCTGCCCAGCCATACCCGTTGGGGTGGTGTTGTCATCATGTTTGACAGTCTCCTGGAGGGGAAGGAGTCTCTCCAAGAAATGCTCATATCAGTCTGCCAATATGGACAGCCCCATCAAGAGGATCCTCCTGGATGATGTATTTTGTGAGAGAGTGGTAAGCAGCCTAAGAAATCCGTACTGCCCTGCCCACTTCACTGTTGCTCCAAGCAGAGGAAACTGCAGTGAAGACTTCTGCCTGAAGCCCATACACGCCGCAGTGTACATGTTGGACCCCAAGTATGCTGGCAAGAACATCCTGTCTGGTGCAGAGATCAACAGGGTCTATGGTGTCATCACTACCGTGTCTCGCCACCTTGGCCTGGATGAGGGCAAGGTTCTTGGCAGTCTGGCGAAGTACACTTCCAAGCAAGGGCTTTGGGATGGAGATGCAATGTGGCAGTCGTGTCAACATCTCATCAGCCACCTCGTGGATGGGACTTTGTGTATCTGAGAGGGAACAAGGGAAAGAGCCTATCATCCTCCAAATCCCACCGCCTCAGAGCGCAACTGGTCCTTGTTTGGGAACACACGCAACAGTCTGACCAATTCAAGGGTTGAAAAATTGGTAACCATCCAGGCAAATTTGAGGCTTTTTGAGCCTGACAACGAGCCATCCTCAACAAGGTTGGAAAGAGACAGTGAAGATGAGGCCTCAGAGTTTGATGTTCAAGAGGTGGACATTGAGGAGGTCCAGGGAGAAGACATGGAAGCCTGAGAGGAAGACAACCAAAGCTATAGTTTCTAGACTATCATTTTACAGATGTATGTTGAAAACTTTTTGGGGGAGATGCGATGGATCATTGGGAATCATTCAATATTCCCTTTTGTTGTTCATTGAAATCATCCCATGTGAAGCGTCAACTCATTTAAAGTTCTATTCGTAACTAAATTGTTTTTTAAAATGTCTATTGGAAGGATTTAATCATTTGCAATTATGTCTACTTATGATAAGGTAAAAGGTTTATGTTTCTGTCTCCATATGATATGGTAAATATATCCAATGCAAAAACCATCTACATTTAAATGGAATTAATATTAATTCCCATATTTCCGTTAATTCCCATATATTCCAGTTAATTCCCACGGAAAATTTCCACTTCTGAATATTCCCCAAAATGTGCAACTCTAGTGGCTGGAGTGTTTAACGATTTTCCGGGCCTTCCTTTCACACCTTCTTATATCTCTATATCCTGGATGGCAGGGCGCTCTGCCCCAGGGAAGTACTGGGCTGTCCGCACCACCCCCTGTAGCGCCATGAGGGCTGTGCTGTTGCCATACCAAGCAGTGATGTAGCAAGTCAATGGTGCAGCTGTATAACGTTTTGAGGATTTAAGGGCCCGTGCCAAACCTGTTTGGTTTAGCGGTTTTCTGCAATGTAAAGGTATAACCTCATAATTAGATATTAGAACACTTCCTCTATATCTTTTACAATTTCCACCATGGCAGATTTGATTTCTCTTCTTACGTGTGTGTGGTGTTCAATGTTTATTTTGATGACAACCTATGCCGGTTGTGGGCAGGCTACCCCAAAACTCCAGGACAGCCATAATAACGCAATGAGAACCACAGGCCTGTGAGTGTACATGGTATAGACAGTATCACCAACCTCTGTTTGTTCCTTACTTGAGTGCACTGAGGGTATTGTGGAGGTCACTCTTACGATCGTAGGATTGTCACGGTACCAGTATCGCGATACTAGAATACCTGATTTAACATGGCAGAAAGGAAAACACAAAGCAGACTAAACTCTTTGATCCTTTAAAAAAAACTAATATTTATAAAATATTGTGTGCTATAGCTTGGGAAATAAACGTGTTATTCTGGGTGACAACATAACACTGGTTGTTTCCAACATTAGGACCGTTTGTGGCCGGAAATTTTGTCCGCTTCATGTTTTGTTTCCTTGCCACGATACCTTTTGCGTATCGCAATACTGGTATCGTGACAACCCTAGGAAGCCTCCACTTACCCCTAAGGTATGTTAAGACGAAAGCAGAGCACACTGCGTGTTCACATCTCTCCAGCACATCTCCTATCTGAGCACTCAGTACCTTCAAATGCGATGAATCATGAGATGCAGTCCTTGCTTAGTGCAGATGCACAGGCCAATGCACTTTAATTTGACGCTTTTAAGTCTTCCAATGTCACAGAGCCATTGTGTGGTGTGGTCCTCTAACAATCCATGTGGTCCGAACATGTCCAATGTTTAACCCAAAAACATTGGCACTGAGTAATGATTTATTAGTTTTACCACAACTCCTACAGGAAGCCACCAGTTCAGGACATCCCAGGTGTTCTATCTGATCTATTTGTGGACAAATGTAGTTGCTTCATGTAAATATGTGACTGTAAATCATGTGGGAAAAAACATTGCTTATTCAATTGCCTATGTGGCACATGTTCAATGCATGCCCTCTCCTTCTACAGTACTAGGCTGAGAGGAAGTTTGTGTAAAAAGTAAAAAACATTTCACTCCTATATGTACACGGTTTCCTTGCTTCTCTGTAATTATCTTTCTCTTGCGGTTGGAGTCTCTAACAGTTTTATTTACAATGTTCTAGATGTTCACATACTGTAGTGCCCCCGCCCACTCCAATGCCTCTCTGACAGAGATTTAGGCTCTAAAGCACATTGGTCAATACTTACACACACACTACATCACCAAAAGTATGTGGACACCCATTCAAATTAGTGGATTAGGCTATTTCAGCCACACCCGTTGCTGACCGGTGTATAGATTTGAGCACACAGCCATGCAATCTCCATAGACAAACATTGGCAGTAGAAGGCCTTACTGAAGAGCTCAGTGACTTTCAACGTTGCACCGTCATAGGACGCCACATTTACAACTAGTCAGTTTGTCAATTTTCTGCCTTGCTAGAGTTGCCCCGGTCAACTGTAAACGCTGTTATTGTGAAGTGGAAACGTCTAGGAGCAACAACGTCTCAGCCGTGAAGTGGTAGGCCACACAAGCTCACAGAACGGGACCGCCGAGTGCTGAAGCACGTAGCGCGTAAAAATTGTCTGTCCTCGGTTGCAACACTCGCTACTGTGTTCCAAACTTCCTCTGGAACCAACGTCAGCACAATAACTTTTTCGGGAGCTTCATGAAATGGGTTTCCATGGCCGAGCAGCTGCACACAAGTCTAAAATAAACATGCACAATGCCAAGCGTCGGCTGGTGTAAAGCTCGCCGCCATTGGACTCTGGAGTGGATGTGTTTCCTCTGGAGTGATGAATCAGCTTCACCATCGAAGTCAGGCGGACAAATCTGGGTTTGGCGGGAGAACGCGACCTGCCCCAATGCATAGTGCCAACTGTAAAGTTTGTTGGAGGAGGAATAATGGTCTGGGACATTTTTCATAAGGCTTATTTCCAGTGAAGGGAAAACTTAACGCTACAGCATACAATGACATTCTAGACGATTCTGTGTTTCCCACTTTGTGGCAACTGTTTCAGCGCGACAGTGCCCCGTGCACAAATCGAGGTCCATTTAGAAATGGTTTGTCCATCGGTGTGGAAGAACTTGACTGGCCTGCGCAGAGCCCTGACCTCAACCCCATCAAACACCTTTGGCATGAATGGGAACGCTGCTGCGAGCCAGGTCTAATCACCCAACATCAATGCCCAACCTCACTAATGCTCTTGTGACTGAATGGAAGCAAGTACCCGCAGCAATGTTTCAACATCTAGTGGAAAGACTTCCCAGAAGAGTGGAGGCTGTTGTAGCAGCAAAGGGGGGACCAACTCCATATTAATGCCCATGATTTTGGAATGAGATGTTTGATGAGCAGGTGTCCACATACTTATGGTCATATAGTGTATGCCTAAGTTAAAATGAGGGAGTTGGTGAGGTATTGTTTGAGTGCCATTCAAACACTGCTTGCCCTTCTCAAGTGCGTTTGGTTTGTCCTCAGAGAGAATGAACGCAGAGTCTTGTTTATTCTACAATGCCACAATCATAGGAGATAGGTTAGTGCCAGGCTGGGAGATACGGGTACGTACGATTAGGGCGTCATGCGGCCAAGGTGGGCACGGGGAGAGGGCTCTCTGCTCATACCTGTGTTTTATGGAGGTGTTGAGATTCAGAGCGCCACAGTGTTGCCGTAGACGAGGGCATTGCCACTTGTCTGCGAAACACCACTCCTGACTCTAATCATACCTCAAGTCTTCCTATTGCACCATGAGTGAGGTAAGTTCCTCAAATCACTGATGAAAGAGAGCATTTTGTTTTAGTCTTTCTATTGCTGTCATAGGAGTTTTTTGTTGCGATTTATTTTTTTTCTTGTTGAATCGGTTTGCCTTGGCTGGGCTCACCTTTCCTCAGTGTTGCAGTGGTTTACCCCGATCGTCCGGGTTTTGTTGTTGCACACGTTTTTGGTTGTGGAAAATAGTTTCACCCCTCTGGCAATCCCTCACACATTCTCTACAGCTTTAGAGATTGACTGTGAAGTGATGTGAGTGTACAGCAAAATCTGTCTTCACTTCCCCTGGAGTTCCTAGTGCGTGGGGATGCGTTTTTCAGGTAAACTTGGCTAAGATTGTTAAAAATATAACTGAATGATGATGCGTCATTTTAACACGTGGATGAGATCGGCAGCACTTTCAGTCTACTCTTCAGTCTATTTGGATGAACTGCCCATCAACTGGCATTCAGGTATTGAATGCATTCAATAGGACTACAGACTGGAAAATCCTTCCAAGATTTTAGATTTGTATCTTACAGGTCCAAAAACTGGAGACTGACAGAAAAACGCTCTCAAACCGGCACTTCAACTCCATTAAAGAACAATAGGACTCTGGTGATCTGTGTTTGACAGAGGTGACTAAGGTAAGGGTGAGGCCCATGCAGCCTACCTGAGCAACTTCTTGTGGAACGGTCTGAATGGACCTTCTGACAGTTGAGGAGTGTCACCTTGGGTCAACATTGAATGTTTGTGAAGGGGCCCCTCACACTCTACCACACAGACACTGTCAGAGATTTGTCAAAGAGAGTGTTTTTTTACACCCGTTTGTGGTATGTGTTGTGGTATGGTTACTACTGTAGGTAGTTCACACAGTAACTCCATAGCATAGTAGCCAGTGCTGTGAAGATAAATAGTTTTTATTGAATTTCTTAGATTCCTATATTTAACACATGCAGCAGCCCCATTGCTAACCATTTTTTAATGAAAGGTAAAAAATGGCCATTATCACTCCATGGAGTGATATTTTTCTTGGTGTCTTTTGGTCTAAGATGGATGTGTAGGCAAAACCCCATTTTCCAGACTCAAGTCATATAGACCGACAGGGAGCATGAGGTGGAATAATCAGCCAATGTTCTTTCTTCTGTTCCCCTCGAGTGCCGGAGAGAATTTGATCTACCGATGACGTGTTAAATGGCCTGAGAGAGGGTTTGAAGGGGCGTCAAATGAGGCATGGGGCCGCGACTGTTTGTCCAGTGTCACATGAGGGAGCGTGCTCAGCTCAGTCAGGAGCTGCACGATCTCTACTGTAGCCACGGCAACATCTGCTTTGCCTTAAAGTTGGGCAGAGGAGAGGATCCCCCTCATGGTTGGGATTGAGTTCACCTGCTCCACCTCTGCATCCGGTCCTTATCACAAAACACCCCTAGAAGATGAGGTCTGCAGCATGATCTAGCACCCTGCTGCTGGGAAAAATATCACTTACAGTACCTCAGGGTTTCCCAGCCTTCTCCTCGGAGACTACCAGAAGTTTTACATATCTGTTGTTGCCCAGAACTGGCACACATTATTCAATTAGTCAATGGCTTGATTATTAGTTAACTAATCCTAACCGGTTTGTCAGTGCAGGGCTACAACAAATGTGTGAAACATCTGGTGGTCTCTGAGGAGAGGGCTGGGAAGTACTGACTTAACTCCCCGGGTTGTCCATCATACCACTAATCACTCTCGACCATCCATAGACCCCAACCTGTCCAAGTCATTGGACAGAGCTTGTAGGGTAATCACTATGTTGAGTTTAAAGCTACTGTACTGTTTGGAACCAAAGACCACAATCATGTCTTTTTTGTGGATTTAATTTTTTTTTGAATGACTAGTACTCCCTCTAGTGTCAGTTTGGTGTGAGGTTACATGGATTTGACATAAGCATGAATAGTGTCAGCAAACAACCTCATATAGCAAACCTGAATAACATGATAGGCTAAAATGGATAATTCTCCTGTCCATAAAAAACCTTTGCACTTAATGTTGATCTGAAAGAATTGGATATGTATTAGCAATATAGTAGTAGCTTTAACTTAACGGGGTAGACTAGATGGAATTTTTGCCATGCTGGTTACATCTATCCAAACCTTCCAGATTTACACAAGTGGCTAGGTGTTGTTTCTGAATGGGACCTATAATATCATGGCTCTTTCTCAATTAAATGATTTCCTTGATTCTTCTCATTGTCTCTTTTCACCTTTTCAAAATCCATTGGAGAAGATGGGAGGAACCTTTGACCTTCTCCAATTGAAAAGAGACTAGGAGATGGAATGCGAGAAATCACAGAAATCGAATTGAGATGGAGCGAGTATCTTATCCCCTTTGTCTCCCATGACTAATCTGACCCTCTCCTCCCTTTCTTCCTCTATCAGCCGGAGGCGCCGTCAGCCTCAACCCTGCGAGGGGCGCAGCGGGCGGATGAGGAGGATGAAGGGGACCTGAACAAAGCCCTGGGAGTCCAGAGGTTTCAGCAGATCATCAGCCCTGCCCCCAGGATCCCTGACGAGCAGCACCGCACCTACAACGAGGAGGACTTTGAGTGTAAACACGCACACACTTGTACACACAGGACATTCACACCCTTCGGTGGTTCATATACACTATATATACAAAAGTATGTGGACACCTCTTCAAATTAGTGGATTCCGCTATTTCAGCCTCACTCGTTGCTGACAGGTGTATAAAATTGAGCACACAGCCATGTAATCTCCATAGACAAACATTGGCAGTAAAATGGCCTTAATGAAGAGCTCAGTGTCTTTCAACGTGGCACCATCATAGGATGCCACCTTTCCATCAAGTCAGTTTGTCAAATTTCTGCCCTGCTAGAGGTGCCCTGGTCAGCTGTAAGTGCTGTTATTGTTAAGTGCAAACATCTAGGAGCAACAACGGCTCAGCGGTAAGCCACACAAGCTCACAGAACGGGACCACCAAGTGCTGAAGCACACAGCGCGTAAAAATTGTCTGTCCTCGGTTGCAACATTCACTACCGAGTTGATTGTGGAAGCAACTTCACCACAATAACTGTTTGTCGGGCGCTTCATGAACTGGGTTTCCATGGCAGAGCAGCTGCACACAAGCCAAAGATCACCAGGCGCAATGCCAAGCATCGGCTGGAGTGGTGTAAAGCTCGCCGCCATTGGAATCTGGAGCAGTGGTAACGCATTCTCTGGAGTGATGAATCGTGCTTCACCATCTGGCAGTCTGATGGATGAATCTGGGTTTGGCGAATGCCATGAGAACTCTACCTGCCCCTATGCATAGTGCCAACTGTAAAGTTTGGTGGAGGAGGGCTGTTTTTTATGGTTTGGTCTTAGGCCCCTTAGTTCCAGTGAAGGGAAATCTTAACGCTACAGCATACAATGACATTCTAGATGATTCTGTGCTTCCAACTTTGTGGCAACAGTTGGAAGCACAGACAACAAACCTTTCCTGTTTCAGCATGCACAAAGCGAGGTCCATACAGAAATTCTTTGTCAAGATTGGTGTGGAAGAACTTGACTGACCGGCACAGAGCCCTGACCTCAACTCCATCGATCACCTTTGGGATTAATTGGAACGCCGACTGCGAGCCAGGCCTAATCGCCCAACATCAGTGTCCGACCTCACTAATGCTCTTGTGGCTGAAAGGAAACAAGTCCCCGCAGCAATGTTCTAACATCTAGTGGAAAGCCTTCCAAGAAGAGTGGAATCTGTTATAGCAGCAAAGGGTGGACCAACTCAATATTAATGCCATTGATTTTGGAATGAGATGTTCAACGAGCAGGTGTCCACATACTTATGGTCATAGTGCACTTTTGCAGAACTTGTTACGGGGATACCATCATTTTTGTGAATTGTAAATTTAAAACAGTTTCTTTGATATAAATTAGTCCCTCTGAAAACCACAGAAAATTATTTAACTCTCTATAAACCACAAACTCTTTAACCACTGAATCTTCCTACAGACCACCGTCACTCCTCACACCACATCCACCATCCCCTGTCCAAGCTGCACTTCGAAGGGAGGAGGAGGAAGAGCGGCAAGAAGAAAAAAAAGGAAAGCGACTGCAAGGACAATTCAGGCCCCACCAGCAGCGCCACTTTTGAGGAAGGAGAGGATGAGGAAGATAATGAGGAAGAGGGTGGAGAGAGCCACACCCATCTCTCTGAGACATATTGTGACACCGTCAAAGAAGATGTGCAGGTAATTACAGTGACACCTAAGCAAACCAAAACTGGTTCTGTCAAAGTTTTCAGAACATTCGTCCAGGTCGTGGCAAATGTTCTTTTAACACAAAAACTGTCCAGTGGTGTTGATTCTAGAATGTTTGTATAAAACATTTGCCTGATGTTGCAAGAATGTGCTCAGAACACATTTCATATTTTCTTTAAAGGTTCCCGTAATGTTTCATAAGGTAGTGGGAGCAGTCTGGTGAGAACATTGTGGAGACATCACAAAACACATGTTCCCAAAAAACAAAAACTCCAGTTGATTCTACAATGTTTATTTTCGGGTGCAAAAAAACATTCACATGATTGCATGAATGTTCCCAGAACACATTTGGTCTGTTCTTTTAAAGGTTCCCAGAATGTTTCATTTGGTTGTGGGAACATTGTGTGGACATGACAAGAGATACAGTATGTTCCCGAAACACAAGAACTGTCCAGTTGTGCTGATTATTTCAATGTTTATATTAGGTTGCAAAACCATTTGCCTGTTGCAAGAACAGTCCCAGAACACATTTGTTATGTTTTAAAAGTTCCTAAAACATTTATTTAGGTTGTGGGAACATTGTGGGTGATATGAGAACAGATAGGTTCCCAAAACACTAGAACGGTCCAGTTGTTGACATTCGGCTACTGTTTGTATCAGGGTGCACATAAACGCAACATTCAACAATTTCAAAGACTTTACTGAGTTATAGTTCATATAAGGAAATCAGTCAATTGAAATCAATTCATGAGGCCCAAATCTATGCATTTCATGACTGGGAATACAGATATGCATCTGTTGGTCAGATACCCTAAAAAAAAGGCCGTCTGTATCGGGTGTGACCACTATTTGACTGATGCAGCTCAACACATCTCCTTCACATAGTTGATCAGTCTGTTGATTGTGGCCTGTGGGATCTTGTCCCACTCCTCTTCGATGGCTGTGCGAAGTTGCTGGATATTGGCGGTAACTGGAACACGGCGGTCGTACATGTCGATCCAGAGCGTCCCACATGCTCAATGTCTGGTGAGTGAGATATGCCACACCTGTCAGGTGATTGGATTATCTTGACAAAGGAGAAATGCTCACTAGCAGATGTAAACAAATTTGTGTATATGGAACATTTCTGTGATCTTTTATTTCCGCTCATGAAACATGGGACCAACACTTTACATGTTTTTGTTCAGTGTCGGTTGTGGAAAAAGTGAGGATACATTAGAGGAGATGATCCCAAAACACAAAATATGCTCAGTTGCGATGACATTCATACAATGTTTAAGTTAGGTTGCACAGGACATTCCCTTAATGTTGTAAGAATGTAATGAGTCCGTTTGTATGACGTTCATAGCATATTTGTTTTAGGTTTAACAAAATATTCCATTGAAGTTCATGCAATATACATTTTACCTTTTGGAGATCTTATTTCAAGAACATTTAGATACGTTTTACATAATATTACCACAACATTCTCAACATGCAAATTTGTAGCTAGCTCCTTAAAGCACATTGGAATACATCCCCCATTTATGTTTCTCTCCAAATGAAATGGCAATTCACATTTGAGAATTGTATTGTAGGCAGTGTCAATTTTAACACGTAAGTCATGGTGGGGCAAACTCTAAATGCTGACTTGTTCATGCATGCCAGCAAAGCCACTACACAACACTAAACAATACATGAATTGCACTATAAACGGTGACAAACACTGCCCACAAACTGTGAGGGTCTACATAAAGCTGTCCCAACAGCAGAGCTTTCTTTTCAGCACCATGGAGTGAATCCTTACCACTGCTACACCTGGCTATCAGCGGAGCCTTGTCTGGCAGCAAAACAGTTCATTCAGCCTCATTTTCTTCCTTTTTTTAAAACATAGCTTAAACACATGTGGTTTCTACTGTCAATTGAGATGTACAAATTATGGCAGAAGGGAACGATGAGCGCATAACAGGCAAGCCGTAATTTCGATTAAGACATTAATGAGTGCGCTAAGACGGATGTACTCAATATAACTATTTGTTCAGCCTTTTTGAAATGTACAGTGACAGAATTCGCAACATTGGCCGTTCTTACAGTATTCTCCCTGTACACCAAGTTAGAACCATAGGATATCTAAAGGGGGCATACAAGCAGACAATGAACACCCTTACAATATTCAATAACGTTTCTCTAAAACACGTTATCGGCTTCATGTGCACCACCAAGCTAAGTTATGAGGGGAAAAGGGACCAAATGATTAGGGTGAGGCACATGGGCTACTAACAGCTTACTACACTACATACACTTAGTATTACCTATCTCCCTGGCATATTACATAATTTATGCAGCAGCATACAAGACATGTTTGGACTCACGTTGTTGTGCTGTGCTCACTTGAACAGGAAGATGGCGTGGCGCTCCTTCTTGTGGGCAAATTGTAATCTAACTTTGTCATCAAAGTCTGGCATTCTCTGGATTTATGGTGCTTTCAAGACAACTGGAAACTTTAAAAAAACAAGGTTGAATCATGACGTCGGTGATCTTCAGGTCGGAGCTCTTGAAAGATCCTTCTATACACTACCAGTCAAAAGTTTTAGAACACCTACTCCGGTGTTACTATTTTCTACATTGTAGAATAATAGTGAAGACATCAAAACTATAAAATAACACATGGAATCATGTAAACATGTAAACGTCTCTTTTTCAGGACCCTGTCTTTCAAAGATAATTCGTAAAAAATTCAAATAACTTCACAGATCAAAGGGTTTAAACACTGTTTCCCATGCTTTTTCAATTAACCATAAAAAATTAATGAACATGCACCTGTGGAACGGCCGTTACAGCTTACAGACGGTAGGCAATTAAGGTCACACTTATGAAAACTTAGGACACTAAAGAGGCCTTTCTACTGACTCTGAAAAACACCAAAACAAAGATGCCCATGGGTCCCTGCTCATCTTTGTGAACGTGCCTTAGGCATGCTGCAAGGAGGCATGAGGACTGCAGATGTGGCCAGGGCAATAAATTGCAATGTCCGTACTGTGAGACGGCGCTACAGGGAGACAGGACGGACAGCTGATCGTCCTTAGTGGCAGACCACGTGTAACAACACCTGCACAGGATCGGTACATCCGAACATCACACCTGCGGGACAGGTACAGGATGGCAACAACTGCCCGAGTTACACTAGGAACGCACAATCCCTCCATCAGTACTCAGACTGTCCGCAATAGGCTGAGAGAGGCTGGACTGAGGGCTTGCAGGCCTGTTGTAAGGCAGGTCCTCACCAGACATCACAGGAAACAACGTCGCCTATGGGCACAAACCCACCGTCGCTGGACCAGACAGGACTGGCAAAAAGTGCTCTTCACTGACAAGTCGCGGTTTTGTCTCACCAGGGGTGATGGTCGGATTCGCGTTTATTGTCGAAGGAATGAGCATTACACCGAGGCCTGCACTCTGGAGCGGGATCAATTTGGAGGTGGAGGGTCCGTCATGGTCTGGGGCGGTGTGTCACAACATCATCGGACTGAGATTGCCTGCAATTACAACAATCTCAACACTGTGCGTTACAGGGAAGACATCCTCCTCCCTCATGTGGTACCCTTCCTGCAGGCTCATCCTGACATGACCCTCCAGC
This sequence comes from Salvelinus namaycush, assembly GCF_016432855.1. NCBI lineage: Eukaryota > Metazoa > Chordata > Actinopteri > Salmoniformes > Salmonidae > Salvelinus > Salvelinus namaycush. The sequence continues at coordinate 1,644,961 of NC_052339.1, read as the reverse complement.
ATGACAATGCCACCAGCCATACTGCTCGTTCTATGCGTGATTTCCTGCAAGACAGGAATGTCAGTGTTCTGCCATGGCCAGCGAAGAGCCCGGATCTCAATCCCATTGAGCACGTCTGGGACTTGTTGGATCGGAGGGTGAGGGCTAGGGCCATTCCCCCCCAGAAATGTCCGGGAACTTGCCAGTGCCTTGGTGGAAGAGGGGGGTAACATCTCACAGCAAATATGGTGCAGTCCATGAGGAGGAGCTGCACTGCAGTACTTAATGCAGCTGGTGGCCACACCAGATTCTGACTGTTACTTTTGATTGTTCAGGGACACATTATTCCATTTGTTAGTCACATGTCTGTGGAACTTGTTCAGTTTGTCCCAGTTGTTGAATCTTGTTATGTTCATACAAATATTTACAAATGTTAAGTTTTCTGAAAATAAACGCAGTTAACAGTGAGAGGACGCTTCTTTTTTTGCTGAGTTTAGTAACCAAGAAAGTGTTAAACAAATCAAAATAATCTTTATATTTGAGATTCTTCAAATAGCCACCCTTTGCCTTGATGACAGCTGTGCACACTCTTGGCATTCTCTCAACCAGCTTTTAAATGTTTTTATTTAAGCTTTATTTAACTAGGAAAGTCAGGTAAGAAAATATTCTTATTTACAATGACGGCCTACCCCGTCCAAACCCGGACGACGCTGGGCCAATTGGTCAGTCAATACATAACATTTCAAGAACTTTGAAAGTTTCTTCAAGTGCAGTCGCAAAAACCATCAAGCGCTATGATGAAACTGGCTCTCATGAGGAACGCCACAGGAATGGAAGACCCAGAGTTACCTCTGCTGCAGAGGATAAGGTCATTAGAGTTACCAGCCTCAGATTTTTCTTCCCAAATAAATGCGTCAGAGTTCTAGTAACAGACACATCTCAACATCAACTGTTAGAGGAGACTGTGAATTAGGCCTTCATGGTTGAAATTGCTGCAAAGAAAACACTACTAAAGGATACCAATAATAAGAAGACTTGCTTTGACCAAGAAACACAAGCAATGGACAAGCAATTCAACCAGTGGAAATCTGTCCTGTGGTCTGATGAGTGCAAATTTGAGATTTCTAGTTCCAACCACCGTGTCTTTGTGAGACGGATGATCTCTACATGTGTGGTTCCCACCGTGAAGCATGGAGGAGGAGGTGTGGGGGTGCTTTGCTGGTGACACTGTCAGTGATTTATTTACAATTCATGACACACTTAATCAGCATGGCTACCACAGCATTTTGCAGCGATACGCCATCCCATCTGGTTTGCACTTAGTGGGACTCTCATTTGTTTTTAAACAGGACAACGACCCAACACGCCTCCAGGCTTTGCAAGGGCTATTTGACCAAGGAGAGTGATAGAGTGCTGCATGAGATGACTTGGCCTCCACAATCACCCGACCTCAACCCAATTGAGATGGTTTGGGATGAGTTGGACCGCAGAGTGAAGGAAAAGCAGCCAACAAGTGCTTAGCGTATGTGGGAACTCCTTCAAGACTGTTGGAAAAGCATTCCAGGTGAAGCTGATTGAGAGAATGCCAAGAGTGTGCCGCCATGCTGTCATCAAGGCAAAGGGTGGCTACTTTGAAAAATCTAAAACAATAAATATATTTTGACTTGTTGAACACTTTTTGTTTACTTCATGATTCCTTATGTGTTATTTCATAGTTTTAATGTCTTCCCTGTTATTCTAAATTCAAAAGGCACTCGCACATCTGAGCTATCTTTTTTGCAGAATAAAGAAGAAACCCGCACACTGCTCTTGATAGTGTCACTACTCTTTAATAAGCTTTACGTCGCAGCCGGCCGCGACCGGGAGGTCCGTGGGGCGACGCACAATTGGGCTAGCGTCGTCCGGGTTAGGGTGGGTTTGGCCGGTAGGGATATCCTTGTCTCATCGCGCTCCAGCGACTCCTGTGGCGGGCCGGGCGCAGTGCGCGCTAACCAAGGGGGCCAGGTGCACGGTGTTTCCTCCGACACATTGGTGCGGCTGGCTTCCGGGTTGGAGGCGCGCTGTGTTAAAGAAGCAGTGCGGCTTGGTTGGGTTGTGCTTCGGAGGACGCATGGCTTTCGACCTTCGTCTCTCCCGAGCCCGTACGGGAGTTGTAGCGATGAGACAAGATAGTAATTACTAGCGATTGGATACCACGAAAATTGGGGAGAAAAGGGGATAAAAAAAAATAAAAAATAATAATAATTAAAAATAAAATAAAAAAATAAGCTTTACGTATTGTCCTCACGGCCTTCGTTAGAGCTTTTGTGAGTTCTTTTAGATTAGCACTTTATGTAGACATAGCCCCACCCCCATCCGTTCCACGCATCGAACGGGGTTGGAGTCGAGGGGAAACAAATAAGTGCTACCAAATATAACAATGTGAATTTCATAAATATTCAAATAAAGTGTGTACATAAAACGTATTAAACACGTCTGTAAAACCACAATGAGGACATCAACTTTTTTATTTATTTAACCTTTATTTAACTAGGCAAGTTAGTTAAGAATAAATTCTTATTTACAATGACTGCCTACCCCGGCCAAACCGGACGATGCTGGGCCAATTGTGCCCTGGGCCAATTGTGCGCCGCCCTATGGGACTCCCAATCACGGCCGGATGTGATGCAGACCTACCATGAATCATTCGGTACAGCGCAAGAAAAACAGAGTAATCTGAAATGGGGGCATAATTCATATTTCCGTCTACAACAGAACACACATAGTCATTTCATCATTAAGACCTCCAGGAAATATTATTCTACATTGTAGAAAATAGTAATAAAGAAAGAAAAACCTGTGAATGAGTGTGTGTGTGTGCAAACTTTTGAATGGAACTTTATATCTCTATCAGTTATTATTTTTGTAACAGAATTTACATTAACTAAAGGTTGCTTAGAGAAAAGGCAATATGCATATCTTACACAGCTGATGGCACCTTTATTTCCTATTTAGTACACAATTTTGGACCAGGGTCCTGGTAAAAAAAAGTAGTACACTATATGGGGAATACGGTTCCTTTTAGGACACTAACATGTATTTTTGTGGTGTGGTTCAAATATTGAATCTCCCTGTCATATTTCAAAACAAGCTTAATCATTTATGGTTTGGGGTTACATTGATATGCAACTGACAACTATTGTGTTCTGCCGTAAAACATGACCGGTTTTAAACAGTAATGGTGTGAACATATGCATACAACCCCCAAGCTTTTCTCATAGTTTTTTTTTTTCATTCTGGAAATGTCAAAGAAATCATGTGTGCCCCCTCTCTCCTTCATAGTTTTTTCTGTCAGATGAAGAACACCTGGCCACACCTACCACAGACATCCCCTGCCCTGCCCGAGGGCTGGAGGTTGTTCCCCAGTCTGCCGTGAGCACCGACCCTGAAGATGCCACCTCCACGGAGTGAGTACACCTCTCTAAGTGCACCCCCATTTTCATTCCATTATTACCACAATGGTGTGATCGGGTGAGAATCTTTGGCAGTTGAAGTGTCTCATCCTCCTTTGCGGCACAACACAGCAAGGACTGTTTTATAGCACGTAGCCTGATACTGCTCGCTCTGAGGCGTTCTCCTTCGCTGATTGGATGAGAGAGGTGTGTGTGTGTGTTGCCCACTTTACGTTACCATGTCCCAGGCATCCAGGCAGCCTGCAGGGTTCTGATCTAATAGGGCCTGATTCCACCAGCAAGAATAAAGAGCCATATTTCACCTGTCTGACTGTTTCCATAGAGAATTCCGACCCTTCCTACTAACACACCTCTCCTCTCGACCCTCCACCTATGGCATTTAGTCTCAGGACACATTAGTGCTTTGTCTTGTCTGGGATATAGCTTTGTGGGCTCTCCTTTCATCTCCTTTCTCAAGTCTGCTGTAATATCACTCTGTGGACTTCTTCCTACTACGCCTACACATTGGAAGGTAGAGGTGACACCCAAGTGAAATATTCTGACTGCAGAGGGATCTTTGGAATATAGTTGTTTTCTGAAACTAACAGCTTTTTGGAGACTGAGTGTTTTTCGGTTTCGAAAAGATCTGCCTGGACTGAGGAATTCTTAGTGGGCGTTTTCAGTCTTTTAGTTTATCGATAGCAACATTCAGAATTGATTTCATTTGATTAAGTATTTTTTCTTCTCCTGTGAAATGAGCTTTTCTGTATGTTTGATAATGTGTTTGTTCCAAGGAGTGTAGAGGGAGACCGACAAACCATTCTCCTTTTGTATCTTAGAAAATGTGCATTTTGTCATTTACTGGCCCAGTCTCCTAGATGTAAAAGTAGTTATGTTGTGTAGCTCACTCCAGGTTCACGTCTAATATTTTGTTGGCCTTACAGTTAACTCTAATTTCTTTCTCTCCTCTTCCAGAAAGCCCTGTCCGGCCTCGTCCAGCAGTGACCCATCCGACCCCACCCCTCTTATCCGCGTGGCCAGCCGCAGCTACGACCTGCAGGAGCGCCGGTGCACCGGCAACATGACTGGCGCCGAGCAGGCCAAGTACGAGCGCATCCCCACGGACGAGAGCGAGGCGCAGACACTGGCCTCTGCCGACCTGGATGGGATCAAAAGTGAGTCTTGAATATTGCCAACCTCAGTCACTTCATGTTCAGCCTTTGTTCTCACTGAAGCAATGTTTTAGTGCTTACTTTAATTCCACGGTTGTTTGTATAATTTAATTCAGAGCCAAGACGACATGCGGGTTCTCTCTTTGTTTAGACAGCATGTTATGTTCTTGTACTTGTACATTTTTAAGGGCTGTTTTGTCATTTGGGAGATTTATTCGGAACCCCGGTACTCTGAACTAACCTCTCCCTGACCTAAGAATCTAAACTCTCCCTGACCTTCGTGTTCACTCAGGCTACTGTGCCAGATTAACTTTTAAAGATGTCTTTTTACATTTTACTTCTTCAAGTGCTTAATATCTTGCTCTTTGTGTATGTGCGCCTGTTTGTGTGTGTGCTTGTGTGAAGGGAAGAGTCTTTGGCTCCACTGAAGGTCAGAATGCCCTAAACAGAGAGAAAGAAGGGATCACACTGGGGTACATTAATGTCCTGTGACGTCCCCAGCTCCAGTGGCAACGGGTGATTTACGTCAGGGGGTCGACCCCTCAGCGGACAGCGGCAGCTTATCAGAGAGTGTGGCGGACACTGACAAAATAGGAGCGAAGTCCTCTAATTAAATTAGCCTGTTCCCGCTCTAAGCTGAGGCCCCTGGAACCAGGCCCGAGTCAACCCGGTGGCTAATTGAGAAAACTGCCCCTCTGGTTCACAACCCTTGAGTCATAAGTGCCAATAAAACAATGTGGAAGAGCTAAGTCGTCTGGGGGAAAAAACATGAGGGAAGCTGAATTGCATGGAGATGATGTAGGTTCAGTGCCAATGTGACATAGAGGGTGTGGACTTTGTCAGGGTCCCTGACCGCATCAGGAGTCTCCTCGGGTGGATCCTCTTTTATCTGCTTCCCAGCACTGCAAAGCAGCCTGGGAAAGTGCCTCTGCGGCTGGCCGCTGCTCAATGATCGGAATTATTAGATCACTGTCTCATTCCTCTTTTGTTCAATTCTCCTGTTAGCCCCTCTGCTAGTTAATGCGCTTGGACACTTTCTACCCTAACCAGGTCAGGTGGGGGTCAAGGAATGCTTTTTTCTAGCTCCAGTCCTGGACACGCAAAGGCTTGAGATGGGAGAGGTCACGGTTCCTCATTCCCATGCCAGGTTTATGCCAGCACTACGCCCACCACCAAGCTCCTCTCCTTCAAGAGTGCCAGCCTTGCCCGGGCCAAGTCCCACTCCAGGACTTCCCAGACAACCACACACGCGCAACTGGAGTCGGGCACATTGTGAAGCCTCTAAGGCGGACGAACGGTTCCAGTAGACATAGCCCAAAGGTCTGACAAGGTACAGCGACACCTTACAGTGAAACCCAGACAATGAACAAGAGGCTCAAATGACAGAAGATGATACTTCGTTCCTCTCCAGTTTCACTCGCAGAGTTTTCCAAGGACGTACAGGACAACTTGTTCTTCAGGGAAAATGCTGTCATCTTTATACACCCTCAGTTTTAGGTGATGAATTGATGAAGGTGCTCAACGACCAGGGTGTTTCTCAAACAGGCAAGGTGCCCACTGACAAAGGTAAGGTTAGTTCCTACCTCTGACAGGATCATCCACACCCGTTGCCGCCTTCCCTCTGAGATGTATCCAACCAGCTCTCTTTCATCCAGCCTTATTATCCACTGTCCTTGGTTTGCGGCCAGCCTGGTAACCCAACTAGGGTTTAATAGCGGGAACCAGGTTACCGCCCCAAACCCACTCCCGTTTCCCGGGATAAATAACTGTGAGAAACCGGTAAATTATAATAAATTATTTATATGAACAGCTTGAAGTGAAATAGAACTGTTAAATTATATGCAATGTCCAAATCTGTCTTTACGGCTTCCTCTGCTCTGCTATCTGCATGATCAATCATCAACACTCAGGGTGGGGACAGACAGCGCATCTCATATGGAGTGCAGTTCACAATGCATGTATCATCTCATCAGCAGGTAACTTTTTTTCTTGTGACAGGTACATTTGCTGTAGCATAGCCTATGCTACGCTACATAACAAGGCTAGCATAGCCTATGCTACAGTAGTATTAGGACTAATATCTGAATATGCATGTAATTTACACATCTCCGTCTGGCTTTCGGGGGTCACCTTATTTTTTTATTAAGATCATATTTAAAAAAATTGCAACTGCAGAGTTTTAAAACAGCCTATCACTCGAATATCGTTCCAGCAGGTATATTGCACTGGTCATCCCCAAAGCCAACACTTCCTTTTTGGCCGCCTTTCCTTAAAGCTCTGCTACCAATGACTGGAATGAATTGCAAAAATCTCTGAAGCTGGAGTCTTCTATCTCCCTCTCTAACTTTAAGCATCAGCTGTCAGAACAGCTCACCTATCACTGTACCTGTACACAGCCAATCTGTAAATAGCACACCCGACTACCTCATCTCCATATTATTACTTACCCTCTTGGTCTTTTGCACCCCAGTATCTCTACTTGCACATCATCATCTGCACATCTATCACTCCAGTATCCATGCTAAATTGTAATTATTTTCGTCTCTAGGGCCTATTTATTGACTAGCTCCCTACTCTTCTACATTTGCACCCACTGTACATAGATTTTTCTATTATTTCTGTTCTTTACAGTTATTGACTGTACGTTTTGTTGACGTGTAACTCCGTTGTTTTTGTCGCACTGCTTTGCTTTATCTTGGCCAGGTCGTAGTTGTAAATGAGAACTTGTTTTCAACTGGCCTACCTGGTTAAATAAAGGTGAAATAAATAAATACAAATAAGTTGAAATTCACACTTTATTGAATTCGGACCATTGCAGAACCAATTCTATTTTTGTGAACTTAACAATTTTTATTTAGCAAATAAAGACAAATGGCATGGACAAAATTATTGGCACACCGGAGCTAGTACTTGGTTGCACTGCCTTTGGCCAATATAACAGCCAACAAATGAGTTGGATAAAATATAAAAGGTTTCTGTGTTTTTGGAGTGCATCAGTCCAACAACCGTTTGTCTAATGAAGGTTGTGGATCGTCCATCAGGACAACCTCAATTACACATCAAAGCACCCTGAAATTGTTCAAGGAGAAACACTGGACTGTTCTGGAGTTGCCAACGAAGAGTCCAGATCTGAATCACATTTATTACCTATGGCAAGAGCTGAAAACAGCAGTTGGAGGGCACCCCTCAAACATTGAAGAATTAGAGCAGTTTGCTGCTGAAAAGTGAGCCAAATTGCCAGTAGAAAGTTGCAGCAAGCTCATTGATGGCTACAAGAAGTGTCTGCAGTTATCTTGGCCAAAGGCTGTGTAACCAAGTACTAGCTCTGCCAATCATTTCTTACATGCCGTGTCTTTATTTTCAAAATAATATTGTAAACTTAAGTTTACAAAAATAAAATTAGAATTTCTGTGTCGATGACAATCCAATAGCAAGGTATGGGGAACACGTTTTATTTTTACAAAATAGGGAATTCTTTAAAGATGGACTATGCAGAAATTGCTCCACCATTTCCTGGTTGCTAATATTCTAATAGTTTGCTTAATTTGTGACAAAGCAAGCAAGTATACAATCAAAATATTGTTTTTTTTCTACTGTTTGAAGCTGTTGCGCAAAACTGAAAATAAAAAAAATGCAGAAACAGGAAGCATAGAAATAGCGCACCTACAACAGATCCTACCGCTTCTTAGACTTTCTTTCAATGAGAATGACAGATCTATTACACATTTCTAAGTGAATTTGGTCCGGTCCCCCAAAAAGTGAAATATTTTAAGAAAAGTTTAAGTGTGCCAATATATTTGGCCGCAACTGTATATTCTGTGCCTTTGAGAAGTAATATCATAACCCTGGACTTATTCCACATTGTGTTTGAATTGAAAATTAATTAAATAGGTGTTTGTGTGACACCACTGTACCCCACACATAGAATTCTAGCAGTGAATTTCAAACACAGATTCAACCACAAAGTCCAGGGAGGTTTTCCAATGTCTTGCAAAAGAAGTGCACATATCTGGAGATTGTTTTGTTGTTTTACTAGACTTTGAATATGCCTTTGAGCATTGTGAAGTTATTAATTACACTTTGGATCGTGTATAAAACCAACTTTTTGTCCTGAGTGTTGTTTGGAGCAAATCCAGTACAACACATTACTGAGTACCGCTCTCCATATTTTTTTAAAGCGTAGTGGTGGCTGCATCATGTTATGGGTATGCTTGTAATCGTTAAGGACTGGGGAGTTTTTCAGTCAAGGGGTATGTATACTTTCTGAAGGCGCTGTACCAATAGGTGTCCTTCTTTGCGAGGCATTGGGATACCTCCCTGGTCTTTGGTTGAATCTGTTTGAAATTCGCTGCTCGACCGAGGGACCTTGAAGATGATTGTATGTGTGGGATACTGAGATGAGGTAGTCAAATTATCTAACCCAGAAATTCCAGTCCATATGATACAGTACACGTTTACAGTACACACTCAAAGATTAGTGGAGCGTGTTTCGTTTATTTACCCAAGACCGCATACATCTATGGGCTTTTGTGTTTTTCTGTCGTGTGTAATGTACCTATGTATTGGATAACAGCACAATAATTTGGCCTTTTTTGGGATTGGGCTCATAACAACATTTATTTAATGTAGGCAGCATCAGGCTTGAATTTTCATTGCCTCTCAAAACAAATCAAATCCAGACATTAATATGCCGTGTATTGTTTAGAATGACATTTGCTGTTTTGGCGGGAAATACCGGGTTACCTGGGAGAATACATTTTTTTTTCTTGGGGTGGAACATTTGTAAAATACCGCGAAAATATGAAACCCTAAACCCAACCCCACAGCAGTGCCAGGTGAACAAAAGCAACGGCCTGTTCTCTGTGACTGTGAGTCTCTGAGATGTGATCTAGTAGCAGGCTGATGGAAGTCATCACAGAGCCAAGAGCTCAGTGTTGGGCAGACCACTGTCTTGGGAAAAAGCTGCAACACTACAATGATGTTGCAATACTTGATAATGTAATGTTGACACTGTTATATTAGTGTTTGGGATCACAATCACCACCACACCCTCTCTCACTATTTCTCATTCTGTATCTCTGGCTATGATTTTTCACTCACCTCTCCTCTCTCTCCTCAGGCCATCGTTTTGAGGATGTCCCTGGGGTACGCAGACACCTGGTCAGAAAGAGCACCAAAGGCCAAGTGGTGCATGTCGGCAAGGACCACAAGGAGCCCAGCACACGCAGCCAAAAAAAGGACCGGACCCCACATGAGGTGAGCGACGGAAAATACAACCTGTAGTACCCACTCCTTTGCTGATGTTTGGACACATTGTCACATCCCTTGTTTCAGATATGATTGAGTATTATTCATCAGATGGTTTTCATGGATTTGCTGACATTTATGGCAAGGATGGTTTGAATGTAAATATGGTTGATTGCTTCTTGATCCATATTTAAACAAATAAATAAAACAACAATTGGAACATCAACTTGAAAATCCGATACAGTATATTTTGTGGGTGGGAGAGTGGGCAGGACACAATTAAAAATTAATGAATGAGTTCTTTCCTTTCACACACCCAATAGAAAGGGGCAGAGAAGAGTTCAGGTAAGGAGACACCGGGTTCTCCCTGAGAGAGGGAGCCATGTTCTATTAACACACACACATAGGTCCCCAGCAGCCGGGTAAACAACAGGTTCCTCTCAGGGTAAAGAGTGTGTGATGGGGGGGGGGGGTGTAAGGGTACCCTGCTCTGTGCACGGGTCGGTGTTAGTCGTCAGTGTGTTAAGCCCACACCTCCTCCACCCTCTCGCTCCTTCCAGTCGTTACCGCCAGTGGTTCTGTAACTTGTCATTCTGCCTCCCGGCCAGACGGCGTGGTCATACTGGACTACTTCGGCTAAATGGCCCGGACCCAGAAGGTGAGGCGGCTTAGTCGGCCAAATGCATGTTCCAGGAGTGTGTGCATGTAGCAACGTGTCTTCACGTGAGAGTAGGTGCAGTATGGTTACTCGATAATCATTAGTTGTGTTGTCGGCTTGGTACTGAAACAGGTAATGGTTGGTTGGGTATCACTAACTCATGAGCTTGGAGTTAGATTGGTTTCTCTTTAACCAGACGTTTGTGTAGTGATAAGGCTGTAGGGTGTAATACTGTGTTTCTACTGATGATACTATCTACTGTATTTATACTGTATTTTTACTCATCACAGTTTATGATGTGTGAGTAAAAAAACAAATTTAAACAGAACATCTGTTGAGCTCATGAAAAATGGTTTTCACTGAAACGTTGCATTTGCTTGTTGCTTAGGCTATTTGCCACTGCCTATATTTGAGAAGTGTATTGGCATTGTGGATAATTTCATTGCATATTTGTTCTTAATAACACCGAGTAACACTGGTGAGTGTGTTTCTGTTTGACGTCAACATGCAGTGCAGACCTGGGTACAAGTACTATTTAAAATCTTTCAAATACTTTGAGTGTTTGATGTCAGATGGACGGGTTTGCAGTTTTGGGACTATTCTATTGGTCCAGTAAGCCAGGCAAGCTCAATCAAGCACAGATGATCATGTATTTTAAATGATTTCAAATAACATTTGAATCCAGGTCTGATGCACCTTGCATGGTTTTCAGAAGTCAATAGGTTCAAGGAACAGTGCGAACTACTTTCACACTTTGAAAAGTGAAACTAGATAACAATTACATAAACAGTTGAAGTCGTAAGTTTACATACACTTAGGCTGGAGTCATTAAAACTCATTTTTCAACCACTCCACAAATTTCTTGTTAACAAACTATAGTTTTGGCAAGTCGGTTAGGACATCTGCTTTTCCAACAATTGTTTACAGACAGAATATTTCACTTATAACTCACTGTATCACAATTCCAGTGGGTCAGAAGTTTACATACACTAAGTTGACTGTGCCCTTAAACAGCTTGGAAAATTCCAGAAAATGATGTCATGGCTTTAGAAGCTTCTGATAGGCTAATTGACATCATTTGAGTCAATTGGAGGTGTACCTGTGGATGTATTTCAAGGCCTACCTTCAAACTCAGTGCCTATTTGCTTGACATCATGGGAAAATCTAAAGAAATAAGCCAAGACCTTGGGGGAAAAAATTTGACCTCCACAAGTCTGGTTCATCCTTGGGAGCAATTTCCAAATGCCTGAACGTACCACGTTCATCTGCACAAACAATAGTAAGCAAGTATAAACACCATGGGACCACGCAGCCGTCATACTGCTCAGGAAGGAGAGGTGTTCTGTCTCCTAGAGATGAACGTACTTCGGTGCGAAAAGTGCAAATCAATCCCAGAACAACAGCAAAGGACCTTGTGAAGATGCTGGAGGAAACAGGTACAAAAGTATCTATATCCACAGTAAAATGAGTCCTATATCGACATAACCTGAAAGGCGGCTCAGCAAGGAAGAAGCCACTGCTCCAAAACCGCCATAAAAAAAGCCAGACTAATGTTTGCAACAGCACATGGGGACAAAGATTGTACAAAAATAGAACTGTTTGGCCATAATGATCATCGTTATGTTTGGAGGAAAAAGGGGGAGGAAAAATGCGTTTTCCCATCCTTAGAATACTTTTTGACTGTCTTTAAAGAAACAGCATGAGCCTGAGAAGAGAGAGCGTTAATTCTAAAACAACATTTGGAGAAGAATTAAATCCGAAGCAGATACAGCCACATTAAGCATACTGAAAACAATTTCCCCTGATAGTTCAGCTATTCAGATCCTCACTGAATCTAATCCGATTGGCTCAATGGTAACTTGGTTGGAACATGCTGGTTTGAACATTTACGATTCAGACTCCTGGATGTCCATGGGCATACACTGAAAATGCTAATATCAAGAATATTGACTTGCATTGGTTTTTGGACAAACATGATGGAAGAGTTAGTAATTGGAGAAAGTGGCCACCGGCCAGGTAAAAAAACTAAAGCATGGATTGCTCTCTTATCTTGTCCATAGAGTGATTATGAGGGTGAAGAAGCCAATATCATTTTGTTATTTGGGTGAACTATCCTTTTAAAATCAGCCTGTCTCCCCCTCAGGTGTTTGTGGAGCTGAACGAGCTTTTCATGGATAAGAACCAGGAGATGCAGTGGCGGGAGACGGCCCGTTGGATCAAGTTTGAGGAGGATGTGGAGGAGGAGACGGACCGCTGGGGCAAACCCCACGTGGCTTCGCTCTCCTTCCGCAGCCTGCTGGAGCTCCGCAAGACCATCTCCCATGGTAGGAGAGAGAAAAGAGACAGAGGGAGCGATTGTGTGTGTTTAGAAAGAGAAGACTGTGTGCAGTGTTTCCCCTAAATGAATCGTTGCCGCCACCCCTAAATATATACAGTACTAGTCAAAAGTTGACACACCTACTCATTCAAGGGTTTTTCTTTATTTTTGAATTTTTTCTATATTGTAGAATATTAGTGAAGACATCAAAACTATGAAATAACACAAATGGAATCATGTAGTAACCAAAAGTGTTAAAAAATTCAAAATATATTTAACATTTTAGATTCTTCAAAGCAGCCACGCTTTGCTTTGACAGCTTTGCACACTCTTGGCATTCTCTCAACCAGCTTCACCTGGAATGCTTTCCAAACAGTCGTGAAGGAGTTCCCACATATGCTGAGCACTTGTTGGCTGCTTTTCCTTCGCTCTGCGGTCCAACTCATACCAAACCATCTCAATTGGGTTGAGGTCGGGTGATTTGTGGAGGCCAGGTCATCTGATGCAGCACTCCATCACTCTCCTCCTTGGTCAAATAGCCCTTACACAGCCTGAAGATGTGTTGGGTCATTGTCCTGTTGAAAAACAAATGATAGCCCCACTAAGTGCAAGCCAGATGTGATCTCGTATTGCTGCAGAATGCTGTGGTAGCCATGCTGGGTAAGTGTGCCTTGAATACTAAATAAATCACTGACAGTGTCACCAGTAAAACACCCCCACACCTCCTCCTCCATGCTTCACGGTGGGAACCACACATGTGGAGATCATCCGTTCACCTACTCTGCATCTCACAAAGACACGGCGGTTGGAACCAAAAATCTCACATTTGGACTCATCAGACCAAAGAACAGATGTCCACCGGTCTAATGTCCATTGCTCATGTTTCTTGGCCAAAGCAAGTCTCTTCTTATTGGTGTCCTTTAGTAGTGGTTTCTTTGCAGCAATTCGACCATGATGCATGCAGTCTCCTTTGAGCAGTTGATGTTGAGATGTGTCTTACTTGGACTCTGAAGCATTTATTTTGGCTGCAATTTCTGAGGCTGGTAACTCTAATGAACTTATCCTCTGCAGCAGAGGTAACTCTGGGTCTTCCTTTCCTGTGGCGGTCCTCATGAGAGCCAGTTTCGTCTTAGTGCTTTATGGTTTTTGCAACTGCACTTGAAGAAACTTTCAATGTTCTTGACATTTTCCGCATTGCCTGGCCTTCATGTCTTAAAGTAATGATGGTCTGTCATTTCTGTTTGCTTATTTGAGCTGTTCTTTCCATAATAAGGACTTCATCTTTTACCAAATAGGGCTATCTTATGTATGCCAACTATACCTTTTCACAACACAACTCATTGGCTCAAACGCATTAAGAAGGAAAGAAATTCCACCAATTAACTTTTAACAAGGCACACCTGTTAATTGAAATACATTCCAGGTGACTACCTCATGAAGCTGGTTGAGAGAATGCCAAGAGTGTACAAAGCTGTCATCAAGGCAAAGGGTGGCTCCTTTGAAGAACCTCAAATATATGTATTTTGATTTGTTTGACTCTTTTTTTGGTTACTACACGATTCCACATGTGTTATTTCATAGTTTTGATGTCTTCACTATTATTCTACTATATAGAACATAGTAAAAAAATAAGGAAAAACCCTTAAATGAGTAGGTCTGTCCAATCTTTTGACTAGTACTGTGCCAAGATGGCTGGATGTCCTTTGGGTGCTGGACTATTCTTAATACAGGAAACTGTTGAGTGTAAAAAAACACAGCAGCGTTGCAGTTCTTGACACACTCAAACCGGTGCGCTTGGCACCTACTACCATACCCTGTTCAAAGGCACTCAAATATTTTGTCTTTCCCATTCAGCTCTGAATGGCACACATGCACAATCCATATCTCAATTGTCTCAAGGCTTAGAAATCCTTCTTTAACCTGTCTCCTCCCCTTCATCTACACTGATTGAAGTGGATTTAACAAGTGACATCAATAAGGGATCATAGCTTTTACCTGGATTTACCTGGCCAATCTGTAATGTTTTGTAAACTCAGTATATTTTTTAGGGCGAGACAAAGTATTTAAGTGCCTTTGAACAGCGTATGGTAGTAGGTGCTAGGTGCACTGGTTTGTGTCAAGAACTGCAACGCTGCTGGGTTTCTCATGCTCAACAGTTTCCTGTGTGTGTATCAAGAATGGTCCACCACCGAAAGGACAACCATCCGACTTGACACAACTGTGGGAAGCATTGGCGTCAACATGGGCCAGCATACTTGTGGAATATTTCAAGACCTTGTAGAGTCCATATCCCGATGAATTTAGGATGTTCTGAGGGCAAAATGGGGGGGTGCAACTTAATAGGAAGCTGTTCTTAATGTTTTGAACACTGTGTACGTGTGTGTGTGTGTACATACGTGTGTGTATGTCTGTGAGTGTGTCTGTGTGTGCCCACACTTCTGTGACCTCAGTGTCATGTGTGCCTTCTGCCACCAGGGGCGGTGTTGTTGGACCTGGACCAGAAGACCTTGCCTGGCATCGCCCACCAGGTTGTAGAGCAGATGATCATCTCAGACCAGATCAAGGCTGAGGACCGCGCAAATGTGCTCCGAGCCCTGCTGCTCAAACACAGGTACACCACTACACCTAAACACCAACCAGGACAGCTCAGTGGAAAATACATCTTGAGTATCTAGTAACCTAAGTATGGAAGTACGAAATACTTGTGTAAATTAAGTGTGTGGACACTTTAAACTCTGGATATTGTTTTTCAACAGGAAAAGTATTAAAAAAACTAGCTGGAGTTCGTCTAACATTTTGATCTCATAGATGAAATAGCGTTATTAGTTCAGCAATTCACACAATGTTAAACTTGCTATGTCTCTGCCTGGTCCCGCCGCCTGCTTGCTTGATAGCGTGCGAGAGGGCAAGTTGCGACATATGTATCTCCTGCTCAACCTCTGTGTGCCTTTACCTCCCTCACCCTGCAGTCACCCAAGCGATGAGAAGGAGCACAGCCACAACCCCTTCCCCAGGAACATCTCGGCAGCCAGCCTGGGCAATCTGCTGCCCCAGCAACACAGCTCCAACCACATCCACCATCCAGAGCCCTCCGTCACAGACCCCCTCATGGGCTCGGCCAGCACAGGGGAGCAGGAGACACGCATCGACATGGAGAAGAACGACCTGCAGGTAGCTACAGTATAGTGTTGATTATATGTCAGGAGTAAATGCTGACATTTATTTTTCCAAGGTAATGTACAGAACTGAGGCATGTATCTACACCTGCATTGTGCTGTTTGGGGTTTTAGGCTGGGTTTCTGTACAGCACTTTGAGATATCAGCTGATGTACGAAGGGCTATAAAAAAATACATTTGATTTGATTTATCCCGCGTATACCACAGTTGCCCAAAAAAAACAATACTAAAGCACACATTTACCAGTAAAAAAAAAGAAAATATTAAGTTGATATTTTCATTTTTAATGTACTCTTTTGGTTGCTAGAGAAGCGACCCAGTCGTTTGGTTGATATTTATGGACACAACCCAGTTGTTCGTTCTATATGTTAATTTGCCATACACGCTGGCAACGTTCTTGTCCCTTGCTTGCTAGCTACCCAACTAGCTACGGCTAACAGAGTCACAACCTCTGCAGCCAGAATAACAGCATTTGTTTAAGCTGTTTTCTATTGACATTCATTTGGATACATCCATAATATGTCTGCAAAAACAAATCAATACTAGCTAGCTAAGTTTTTCCTCATTGGACCTGCGTTTACAATGTATCCAATTTCTGTTTGTGTTGTTGTTGGTTTAGCTTTCTGTAACTTTCTAACAAGTGTGGTCTGCATCTTTGGGTGCATATTTCATCATGTTTGCAAGGTGTCCCGATAGATTTTCCAACTCTCCCGTTATTTGGTTTTAATGTCCATTCTAGAATGCCCTTCTAGCCAATCAGAAACAAGTATTCAACAGTGCTGTGTATAAGTAGTGAGGAATGCAGATTATTCTACTGCTAAAGAGTGTAGGTAAGTGTGTGTATGTGCAACTTTTGTACACAGGGATATTGAACTATCATGTAAAAAGTATCTTCAGTGGATCATTTTTTGTGGAGGGGGCAGTCTGTCCAATTGAGCTACGTCTGTCCTGATTGGTATTGCAGCAGAAGGAGTCTACTCCAAATATCGGCATACACAGGTCGAAGTCCAAGCATGAGCTCAAGCTGCTGGAGAAGATTCCAGAGAATGCTGAGGCCACTGTTGTCCTTGTGGGTGAGTGGTCTTTTTTAACTAATCTAGTACCAGAAAGCATGTCCTGTTACCTTTTTCAAATAACCTACTACCACTACTACCATCACGACCACCTCTTCTTTTTTGGGTACTTATATTTGTCCTATTTCACACATTATTTATTTTTTTAAATGATTTTTTTGCATATCCCAACTCTCCCTGATACACACTCGGAGAGTGGGGTCATGGCCAGGATCAAATAACAATTGAAACAGTAGTCTAATATCAAGCATTCCCACTCTGTACAGTGTAACAGCATGCCCTGTAACACTCTAATGTCCCCCCTTCCTCTCCTCCAGGCAGTGTGGACTTCCTGGAGCAGCCCACCATGGCCTTTGTGCGGCTGCAGGAGGCGGAGGAGCTAGACTCTGTCCTGGAGGTCCCAGTGCCAGTCAGGTTCATCTTCGTCCTGCTGGGACCCCCCAGCACCAACATGGACTATCACCAAATCGGACGCTCCATCTCCACACTCATGTCTGACAAGGTCAGAGTGTAGAGCAAGAGTCAATTGATGGAGGTTTAGTGGAACATCTGTGGGCCGAGTTTCCTGGCCACAGATTAAGCCCAGTCCTGGAGTGAAAAGCACTTTCAATGAGAATCTGCATTGAAAATGCTTTTTAGTCCAGGACTAGGCTTAATAATCTGTGTCCGGGAAACCGTCTCGATATGTTATTGTTAATATGGTCTTAACCATAACAACTCTGAATGCAAAAAGGAAAATCCAAACACGGAGTAAACCTGTTTTGTTCTTGATCAGTGGCTATGAAGGCTCACATACTGTAGGACAATGAGTATAACTCAAGTGTTTTTCCTGTTCTCCCCCGCAGCACTTCCATGAGTTGGCCTATCTGGCGGACAACCGCCAGGACCTGCTCAACGCCATCAACGGCTTCCTGGACTGCAGCATCGTGCTGCCCCCCTCCGAGATGGGCGGCGAGGAGCTGCTACGCTCCGTGGCACGCTTCCAGAAGGAGATACTTCGCAAGCGGGAGGAGCAAGGAGCCCTGCTGGCCAAGGAGCCCAAGAGCCAGAAAGAAAAAGGTGGGGGAATCCCGCAATTTTGTTCAGAGAAATTATGTCCTAGCAACTTTCCTAGCTTCTCAGACCGTTACATGGAGCCGGATGATAATATTTTAAACGTTTCCTTTTTTTTATGCAAAAAAGATTCCAAAGAAACGTCACTTTTCTAGTCCAGTATTTGAAATCGGTCTATGTCTATGTATTCCAGAGGCCCTCCTCTCGCCCGGGAAGCTGGAAGACGACCCCCTGCAGCGTACTGGACGCCCCTTCGGAGGCTTAATCCGAGACGTGAAGCGCCGCTACCCGAAGTACGTGAGTGACTTCAAGGACGCGCTGAACGCCCAGTGCGCTGCGGCCGTCATCTTCATCTACTTCGCTGCCCTCTCCCCCGCCATAACCTTCGGAGGCCTCCTGGGTGAGTCCCAGGGGTTAAATGCAGCCAGCTAGTAAATTCTGGTACATTTACAGAAATGTCTCTGTGTAAGTTAATAAAGTGACGTAAAGAATGGGGAACAATGAACAGGAGGCAAAAATAACCACAACTACCCATCTACCCCTATCAACACACAACCAGACACTTAGCATGTGTTTAAAGTAGGAATTGGAGCTATATTGAATATGTACTGAGAACGGAATTCGTAGCTTATTAAAAAACATTCTTAGGTCATTCTCTGAATGTTGCCTGTGCGGGTTCTTGACTGTGTGCCTTGTGGTAGGTGAGAAGACTGAGGGTCTGATCGGTGTGTCTGAGCTGATCGTGGCCACAGCGGTGCAGGGTGTTCTCTTCTGCCTCCTGGGGGCCCAGCCGCTCCTGGTGGTGGGCTTCTCCGGACCACTGCTCGTCTTTGAAGAGGCCTTCTACTCGGTAAATTACCTCAAACTGAGATGTGAGATTACATTATTGACTACCACGTAAGAGTAGGGTTGGGCGATATGGCCAAAATATCATATGGTGTTTTTCAAATTTTTGACGGTATGACAGTATTTTATGTTTTTGATTAATAAAAGTTCTAAATTTGATTTATGAGTAGTGCGTGACCCTAGGGTGGCAACACATATTCTAAATTATTTCAATGGGTCTTTCTCCATTCTGATTGTTTTGTACTGTTCAATTCAACTTCAACCTAAAATAATTTCCTGCATTTCCATCAATTTCTGCATTTCCTGCACTCATTTGAGATCATTTCCACACTGCCACGACATGGGCAAAAATACTTTTCCTGCTGTTGATGTTGACCTGTATGTGTGGCCACATGTCACTCTTCCATCAGTGTCGACTCCATACTCAGTTCTGTCTTAATTGCTTCCTTACCTGTCTCTCTCTCTGTCTGTGTGTGTCCATAGTTCTGTAAGGGGAACGGGATAGAGTACCTGACGGGCCGGGTGTGGATCGGCTTCTGGCTCATTGTCATCGTGGTGACGACAGTGGCCTTGGAAGGTAGCTTCCTGGTCCGCTTTGTCTCACGCTTCACCCAGGAGATCTTCTCCTTCCTCATCTCGCTCATCTTCATCTTTGAGACCTTCTCCAAGATAGGCAAGGTACTGTACACTTGACGCTCAGTTAACTATAGTATTGAAATTGATAGAAACTATTTAGTGCCCTTGTAATTGCTAAAAGCACTTTACATTGTAGAGAGGGGATCCAATCTGACTACTGATAATAAATGGAACTGACTTTAGGTTGGACTGTTCTCAAAACATGGGGTCAAAACGAGTATGTTTTCCTAACGGGTACACTCTTAAGAAAATATTTTGTGGTTGAGTGGCCCTGATCCGAGAACAAAGTGAAAGGGACAGAGCCCGACTTTTATCTGGGCTTATGATTTCAGGAATGTTACTATTTTTAGACCTTTGTCGAACACAAGACTTTCAAGGGATTATTTGTGTCTGGATTAATTTGTTTGCTGGGACTTTACAGGTATGTCAGTTTTAATCCCTCTGAAGCTGTGTTGAAGTGATCTCAGCAAGGGGTGTGTGTGTGCGTGAAGCGGTGCTTTAATGTGAACCCTTTTTTTCCCCTGTGTTGCCGGGCAGATTTTCATGGAGCACCCACTGCAACGCTGTTACCTTGACAACAGCTCGGCGGAGAACGCCACGATGGAGAATAGCACCCTGGAGCTATTGCTTGGCAACGGCACTATTTCGGTGGTGTCGGTGAAGGTCCTCGGGGAACCCAACACGGCACTGCTCTCCCTGGTACTCATGTCTGGAACCTTCTTCATTGCATTCTATCTGCGCAAGTTCAAAAACAGTGCCTTCTTCCCTGGCAAGGTAAGACACTGATACACTTTATGAGGTGAAGGGGCGCATTTCATTCTCACTCTAAGCACAATAGGGTTATCAGGGTGTATTTCAATTCAATACAAACTTAAAGGGATACTTCAGGATTTTGGCAATGAGGCCCTTTATCTACTTCACCAGAGTCAGATGAACTCGTGGATAACATTTTTATGTCTCTGTGTCCAGTATGAAGGAATTTAGAGGCAGTTTCACGAACCAATGCTAACTAGCCTCATTGCCAAAATCCCGAAGTATCCCTTTAATTATTTAGAACATAGTTTATTGTAGAATCACAGAACATCACTCCCCAGTGTCCCATCATGGGCTGTGTGTTATGCATTGCCTACACCTAACTATTTTGTGTTTTTCAGCTCCGTAGGATTATTGGAGATTTCGGGGTCCCCATAGCCATCCTCATTATGGTCCTAGTGGACTACAGTATACGTGACACTTACACACAGGTGAGTAGTATTGCAATGAAAATAATTCCAAAGCCCTTTATTAGTTTGTTCATTGTATTGTCTAGATAAATAAGCTTAACTACTGTCTTACTGAGAAATTATAAAGAACTAGTTACTTTGAAGACATAATAGTGCATGTTATGTCTTCACCCTCTAACACATCACTTCCCTTATCCCTGACCTTGTGTAGAAACTGAGCGTACCCAGTGGGTTCTCTGTGACCAGTCCTGAGAAGCGTGGCTGGGTGATCAACCCCCTAGGCATGTACACCCCGTTCCCCATCTGGATGATGTTTGGCAGTGTGCTGCCCGCCCTGCTGGTCTTCATCCTCATCTTCATGGAGACACAGATCACCACGTGAGACACACTATCACACTACAGTACCCAGCACCCCTGTGTTCCATCATGAGCTCCCCCTTAGTAGCAAAATTAATCGTGTGAATGGATAGTATACAAACTGCGGGAAATCATGGAAGACATTACATTATATACTGCATATGATAGTATGTTTTTATCCTGGCAAGTTGATTTACTCATTCTCAACTTCTCATCTGCCTTTCTTTCTTCCGTTCCTCTCTTACTACCCGTCTTCCTCCCTAACTCAGTCTGATAGTGAGTAAAAAGGAGCGGATGCTGGTGAAGGGTTCTGGCTTCCACCTGGACCTGCTGGTGATCGTAGTGCTGGGCGGCACCTCTGCCCTGTTCGGCCTGCCCTGGATGGCCGCCGCCACTGTGCGCTCTGTAACGCACGCCAACGCCCTCACCGTAATGAGTAAGGCGGTCGCCCCCGGCGACAAGCCCCGCATCCAGGAGGTCAAGGAGCAGCGGGTTACAGGGTTGCTGGTGGCCATCTTAGTAGGTGAGTGTCTGTTGGATAGATGTCGAATAGACTAGACTGGAAGATGTTTGGTGCTTCTCAAAAGTAGCTTCCTCCCCTTGACTCCTTCCCTTCTTCTGCAGTGATCTGAAGACACAGGATAAAAACAAAACATAAGTGAAATATCTGACTTTGCTTACGGTGGCTTTGCTTTCACCTGTGTAGTTATTTCACGTCAGGCTACTAGAAGAGGAAACTAGTAGAGTTTTGAGACGCAGTCATGTTTGCAGTAATATCTCTTAACTCTTCCTCCCTCGTCTTCCAGGCCTTTCCATAGTAATCGGAGACCTGCTGCGTCAGATCCCCATCGCTGTGCTGTTTGGCATCTTCCTCTACATGGGCGTGATGTCACTCAATGGAATCCAGTTCACCGAGCGCCTAATGTTACTGCTGATGCCCCCCAAGTACCACCCCGACCACACCTACGTCCGCAAGGTGACCACAGCTCAGAGTCACAGAGAGGAAACAGGGCAGTGGCTCTGGTTCCCTAAACCTTTTTGGCCCTAATCCGTCGAATAGATAGCTTGGTCCCAGATCAATTTGTGCTCTAATGAAACTCCTATGGTCAAACATTACAGTAGGAGTTGTCAAAACAGCACAAACAGATATGGGACAAGGCTTTTAAATAGAGCATTTCCTGTATAATCCACTATATCAGGGATGGGCAACTTTGATGGGGGTGGGGGCCACAAAATAAATCTGAATTTATCATGACACAGTTGCTCGTGGGTCTGCATACCCACATACATACCCACACGTGCAGTCAGAGCCAGCCCTAGTCAAAATGTTTTTGGGGGGCCCACCCCACCTTGCGAGCATACATTTTTAGCTACCCCCCCCCTCTTAACAGCAGAGGGAGAAAAAATTACATTTAAGAGTTAATTTCATGCAATTCTAAACATTTTGCCATAGGGTGGAGAGAAATATTTGACTTTTTTCAGCTTATTTCCTGCAATTCTACACATTTTGCCCTGATTTAAGCCATGTTAATATGATATCTGAGTGAGAGTAAATTACAAAATCAATGGGGCCCCCCTGGAGGTTAGGGCCCCTGAGCAAGTGCCGATTTGGTAAATAAACCATGATTACTACAAGTATAGAAAGCTGGCTAGACTAACTTACCAATAAAAAATAGCTGATATGGGCTAAATGACTGACTGTAAGTGACTGACGTAAGATTATTTTATTATTTTAATTCGGAAATTGATCCATGGGCCTATAAAAGGGGGGCCACCGCCGGTTGCCCATCCCTGCACTATATAAACCCATAGAGGCTATTTCCCTCAAGTGGATACCAGAGTTTGTATACATACACTGAGTATACAAACATTAGGAACACCTGCTCTTTCTATGACATAGACTGACCAGGTGAAAGCTGAGGGGAGGAGACGGGTTAAAGAAGGCTTTTTAAGCCTTGAGACAATTGAGACATGGATTGAGGGTGAATGGGCAAGACAAAATATTTAAGTGCCTTTGAACGGGGTATGGTAGTAGGTGCCAGGCGCACCGGTTTGAGTGTGTCAAGAACTGCAGCGCTACTGGGTTTTTCACGCTCAACAGTTTCCCGTGTGTATCAAGAATGGTCCACCATCCAAAGGACATCCAGCCAACTTTACTCGACTGGGAAGCATCGGAGTCAACATGGGCCAGCATCCCTTAGGAATGCTTTCGATACCTTGTAGAGTCCATGCCCCATCGAATTGAGGCTGTTCTGAGGGCAAAAGGGGCTGCAACTCAATATTAGGAAGGTGTTCCAGCTGTTTTGTACACTCAGTATATGTGATATACCGTATTACATACTCATGATTTTCACTGTCCCATTTCGTGTGTATTACGGTAATCCGCTTTATTAACTGATAGTAACTGTGTCCCCCAGGTGAAAACGCTGCGGATGCACCTGTACACGCTGATCCAGCTGGTGTGTCTGGCGGCGCTGTGGGCCGTCATGTCAACCGTGGCCTCTCTGGCTTTCCCTTTCGTCCTCATCCTCACCGTCCCCGTCAAGATGTTCCTGTTGTCGCGCATCTTCACCGCCCGCGAGATGCAGTGTGTAAGTTGGCCCGCAGGTGCGCACTAGGCCCATACACTAGCTTTAGGGCCTTTCACTAGGATTCACCCTATGAGCCCTGGTCAAAAGTAGTGCAGGGAATACTGTGCCATTTGAGATGTATCCCCTAACTCTACTCCGAGGATGTTTCAGGAGAGGTCCTTATGGCACATTAGTTGTAATACTTATGGAGTTTATTCTTAAAGAAGTTGTTTTTTACAACGAAATCTCTATTTTGATGTAAATGGCATGTTATATTAGGGTCCAGACACCTTTTTTGTGATTTCACCAAACAGCTCTGGGGTTCCTGAAAAAAAACGACAAATGCTCCAAAAACAGCCAAATCCGACCTTTTAGAAACGACAAAGCTCTCAGTATAGTGATGCCGGTCTTTAGATGTGCACATGAAATTGTCATTCCTAACTTAATCCGCAGCGTTATATATTCCCTTTTGTGCGACTCAAGACGTTTCCCTTATCCAGCTGTTCGATTCTCCGCGTAGCCTGCTGCTACAGGTAACTGCCAAAATCAAGGGAACACCAACATAGTGTCTTAGTAGGGCGTTGGGCCACCACGAGCTGCCAGAACAACTTCAATGCGCCTTGGCATAGATTCTACAAGTGTCTGGAACTTCCTGTGTGGAAGCACATGTTTTTAATATGTTTTGTATCCCCCATTTACTCAAGTGTTTCCTTTATTTTAGCAGTTACCTCTCCGTCCATTCTACAGGCATCGTTCGAGTCGCAACAAAATGGAGTAGAGAGTTCTGACTAAAGTTCGGAATGACACAATTTCATGTGTACAACACCTAAAGGCCTGCATCACTATACCGGGAAGTTTTCCGTTTCTAAAAGAACGTATTTGGGTGCTTTTGGAGCCTTTGCTCATGTTTTTTTCAGAGCTCCCATACACTGCACAGTAAGGATGAGGAAGTGATTCGTTGTTTGGGGTATGTTTCTCAAAAAAGGTGTCTATAATATACCATTTGCATCAAAAATGTTGATTTAGTTGTAAAACAAATAACTTATCCTTCATGACTCTGCTTGTTCTTCTTCAGTGGTTTTTAGCACCGGGTTGACGTAATGTACTTTGTGAAAGAGTACCCTGTAAAAAGCGCAGTACACATGAAATTTGATTGAAGAAAGACATATCTATCTACCTTTTAAAAACAATCAATCATAGTTACATTTGAGTAATTTAGCGGACGTTCTTATACAGGGCACTTTACTATTAGTGCATTCATCTTAAGATAGCTAGGTGAGATGACAACATATCACAATCCTATCAAGTACATTTTCCCTCAACAAAGTATTTATCAGCAAAGTCCGTGCCAGTAGGATAAGTGCCATTTCTGGTGGGAGGGGGTGGCGCCGTGAGTGTTATTTAACCCTACCTCTGAAGAGTACCTTAACGGTACAGCTACTGCCTTGCTCTAACAGTCTGCTCTCCTCTCTCATAGCTGGATGCTGATGACGCAGAGCCCATCTTTGACGAGAGAGAGGTCCATGATGAATACTCAGAGATGCACATGCCTGTGTGACCCACACCATCATATACCTACCAACCACTGTATTCTTCCCTCAGTGTCCACACCATTCTGCCAATCAATCGACCAGCCAATGAAATGCCTGCCCAAAGGATCCACCAGCAAAGACCCTATATATATATATAATTGACAGACCCTCTGACCATCATTGAGCACTGTTGGTACTGGTTTCCATTGCTTTAACCACACCTGACCAAAGGGTAAAGATGTCGCATGCAGGCTTTGGTCTTCTGAGACCCAGCTCTGTCATGGAGGGGTTTAAGACCACTCATAACCCCTGTCAATCTCATTCACTGGGACAGAGTTCAATTGGGTGTCATGAGTAGATTCAACGTTCTCATGACAACATACAGGCGTTCTCATGATGACACACAGCTGGAAATGGGGACACATAAGGGGGAACTTCCTGTCCTCTGAAGGGGTCAGGGGTTAGGGGTCATAACCCTTCAGAGAGCACTTTGTGGCATTAGGTATGAATATAGACTGAAAGGTCCAATCGGTTCAGCATATTTATTTTGTTCATCCATGTTTTAAAATATTTCAACATATTTGCCTTTTTGGGGGGGGGGGGTCAAATTCAGTTGTGTTTTTATAGATGTGTATTTTCAAGGTTTATTCCAGTGACCGTATATGGTAGGTAGTTTAGTACACAATTATTCATTTTTCAACCCTGAAAGGTTGTGCTGATTCACATTGAATGCGTGGAGGATTATATATAGGATACATTCCTTGAATCAATATATTTAACATATTGTGCTTTTACTTTTTATGTTTAGCTCTTTTAGCTCACTAAGCGCCTTATGAAGGACATGATGGCTGTACAGAGAAACCTAATTATGTTACTTTTGTTTTTAACAGCTGTTCCTTCAAGAGCACCTCTAAGCCCTCTGCACTTTTTAAGGCACCAAATCTGGACATTTCAACAACAAAAAATGTTTCTGGGATATTATTGAATGTTTTATATTTTACTTAGTGTCTATCAAACACTATGCTGTGTATTTTTGTAATTTTTTTAAAGATGCCTTAGATTTTTCTCTCCCGACAATTCCATTAGCTAAAAAGGAAGGAGTGTGATTTTGTTTCCAAACGATTGCAAAGGGGACACAAACTGCTCCAACCTGATATTAAGGTAGTGGTAGTCCGGGGGTTTTACCAATAGTCATTACAACACTGCTCAGCAATCACAGCAGTCTTGTGAAGTCGTGATGAAATGTGCGTATCTATGTTATTGTGTAGTTTATTTGCTTTCATCCAGTCATCATCCCCCTCTAGTGTTTATGCTGCCATTGTGGTGGCTAAAGTTTACCAGCAGAGGGAGACGAAATGTAACCAAAGTACACATTGTAGTACCGAATGATTTTAAAGTACTGTACTGAATGTGAAATAACTCTCCCCAACCGTTTCTTTTTCGTTAGCATTTCTCCATTAAAAACCGAAATGGGATGACATCTCTCAAGTGCTACACAATCTCAAGACATTTCTGAAGTACTGTGTATATACACTAAACATAGTGCTACTTTCGCCAAGTACAGTAAACTTCTTGTAGTATTGTTTTAATAAGGAGCTGTTTAGTTTCTCATATTTGGTCATCTAAAGTATATCCTGCTGAATCCCTTTCTGAAGGTTTTCGACATGCATCTGTGGGGTTCACAATGAGGACGTCAATAGAAGAGACAGTATATGTCCTGGGGGGACACCTTTTACATTCTCACTGTGTGCATGTTAAAGTGGTCTACCAACCAGCATAAAGCTAGTCAGTGTTTTGGGGGGGAGCACTAATCTAGTTGTATTTTCCTGTGTGTGAGTGGTTTTATTTCTTGCCAAATCTCGGCCATTTAAAACGTTTCTTGCCACCAGGTTTATGATGTTTCTGAGGTGGGCAAAGTGGTTCAGCAGGTCAAGGCCATTCTCTCACAACATTCCATTTTTGTCATACCTCTTAAGGTCTCTTGTGGACAGACTACGTAAACATAAATCGTACTGTAGATCTGTCATGATACAACTGGATGTGTGAGATCAGCAGCATTAGTTCCAGTGCTTGGGTTTTTTGTCGCTGGTTATTTGGACAAATCCTGATTTTTGCATCTTTAGAATTTTGGATGGAGCGGGGACATTTGGCTCTTATACTTGCCTGTATAAGAAAGGGTAGAGTTCTTTTTGTTTTCGGTTCTGATCCTCGTTCTATCTCTTCTCTTAACACTTATGGACCCAGATCTTAATTGAACATCTGACCAATTACGCAAGACTTAAGTTCTGGGTTTACTAAGATTGATGCCAGGGGAATGGCTTGAAGCCTTTTTAAAGATGTTGTTTTTAATATATACGGATGTCTGGAGTTAGACCTATGAATATACTTTTTTACCTGAAATGCAGTCATTGATTGTGAAGACTGGACCTCATGTCTGTCTTTTGTTCTTTGTTGCCCCTTTATTGTTCCTCAAGCAAGGGGGAGGCCGAAGACATCACTAATCCCCTTCAGACCAACTCCTTGAATACCCTACTCCTTGAAACCAAATATTTTTATCCTTTAGTGTGTGTACCTTACTGTACTTATACTTGGGATATTGCCTTTCAACTGTAAAAGTTCAAAAATGTCTCTTTCTGTGCACCTCAACTAAGCTATACTCGGCTCCATATTCCCATGGTCTATGGCTACAGGCAGCCCAACGCTGATCTTTTGTTCAATCATTGGTAAAAGAGCTGATCTGATTGGTCAAAAGACCAATAAGTGGAAAAAATATCAGTATCCGGCTGTCGGTGTAAACGCAATCGAAGTCCTATATTTGTGCCTGAATTGATCTACAGCTGCACGTGAATGTATACAATATGTGATTGTGACATTTATCACCTGAATCTGTCATAGCCGTCATATATATTTTTTCAGTATGTCACTCAAGTTCAATTCGTTTTCCCTTTTAGAATGCCCATGGATCAAGGCCTGCATTCACAACACGTTTCAGAGTAGGAGTGATGATGGGATCAGATTTCCATTTTAGATCCTACTGAATAAGATATGAACAGAGGGGATCTGATCCTAGCACTCCTACTCACTCTTCATGAATACAGGTCCTGATCCCTCACATGTATTGCAATGTGGCATTATGTGTTGTCTTGAGTGTTTGAAGGGTGTTGTGCAGATGTTTTAAATGATGTTGCTGTAATTCATGACCATGGACAAAATGGTGGTGTGCAAAATTTGTTGTTTTTTAATGGAAAATGGTATGGATGGAGGGAATATGTTCTGTACATGATTGTCAGTGCCCACAGAAACATTGCTATAATGCAGTTCCATTTTAAAAGAAACACAAAGCATTCTGGGTCTTCATTGCTTATGTTCAGTGTACATACACTACCGGTCAAAAGTTTTAGAACACCTACTCATTCAAGGGTTTTTCTTTATTTTCACTATTTTCTACAATGTAGAATATTAGTGAAGACATCAAAACGATTAAGTAACACGTGGAATCATATACTAACCAAAAGTGTTAAACAAATCAAAAGATTCTTCAAATAGCCACCCTTTGCCTTGATGACAGCTTTACACACTCTTGGCATTATCTCAACCAGCTTCACCTGGAATGCTTTTCCAACAGTCTTGAAGGGGTTCCCACATGCTGAGCACTTGTTGGCTGCTTTCCATTAACTCTGTGCTCCGACTCATCCCAAACTATCTCAATTTGGTTGAGGTCGGGGGATTGTGGAGGCCAGGTCATCTGATGCAGCACTCCATCACTCTCCTTCTTGGTCAAATAGCCCTTACACAGCCTGGAAGTGTGTTGGCTCATTGTCCTATTGAAAAACAAATGATAGTCCCACTAAGCCCAAAACAGATGGGATGGTGTATTGCTGCAGAAATGTATTTTGATATAACACTTTTTTGGTTACTACATGATTCCATATGTTATTTCATAGTTTAGTAAAACAATTAAGAAAAACCCTTGAATGAGTGGGTGTTCTAAAACTTCTGACCGGTAGTGTAAATAGTTAAAATATTGATGACCAATAAAGTCAATTTCTATTAAACATCACTGCTGTAGCGTTCTTTAACAATTCAACCAACATATATTATTCATAACAAGATGAGTACAGTTAAAAGTTACAGGATAATACAGAAAATACTTTTTACGATGCATATACATTTTGACTTCATGTATGCTGTGACTAATACAAAACTATTTGTTATGTTGAAATATAGAAATTGAAACTTCCAGATTCTCATGCTGAAACTAACTTCTTGTAACTAGGTCAAAAACAACGCATGACCAGACTTGCACATTATCCTTGATTGCTCAATCCCTCTCCAAAAACACATTCGAGGCTCTTTCCCTTTTGTTTGTCTGATTCAGTGTTCCTCCCTGAAGTGGAGTGGGTGGTCTTCATACAGAACAACAACTTCAGTCAGGCTGCTCCATACACACTGGGAGGAAGATGGCTGCTCTGCTACTGCTGTTGTTGGTTAGTGCTGGAGTCCTACTGTCTTCTACTGAGGCTTACAATAAACTCCCTGATAACTACAGGAAAGGAGTGGATCTGGCCCTGCAACAACTCAACTCTCACGCTGGAGTCAAACACCATTTTCTCTTCTTCAAGAGTCTCCTGAAGTCCGACATAGAGGTAAAAACCTTGTGCCGAAAACCATTGAGGTTTCCATTGCTGGGAGCTTGTTTTTCTGAGTACTGTGGCAAGACTGCGTTTTGTGTAGACCATTTTGGTAAATATTTTATGGTTGTTTAGTCTACTCAATGATATACATTTTCTTCCTCTAGTCTGGATTTGATGTGGGCTACATTTATCACAATTTCTACCTGAAAGCCACCAAGTGCCCAAAGGGAACGGTTGACTCCATGCAATGCAAGTTCAGGAATGACCGAGTGAGTACCTGTAACTGTCTGAGCACAGTTGAGCTGTATCATCAATAACCTTAGGACTTTCATACAATCCCATAAGTTATACACATCTACAGCATGGAATTGTAATGTACATATAATGCTGTCATATTGTGTGTATTTCTACAGCCATTGATAGACTGTTCAGTCTGCTACAAAACCTTTGCTGGAGAGATTGAGAAGGATCCCAAACCGTATGTCCACTGTGTCCACAAACCAGCACTTACAGAGGTTTGTTGGATCGCTAGTTGTCCCTTCCCCCAACACTAAACTGTTTCAATCACTCACCAGTCAAATTCTATAACTAAGTATGCTTATGAAGAAAATTTTAGATTTGTCATGAAGAAAATGATAGAATTGTCTGTATACTAGTTCCTATAAAGATTAAGGACAATATCACGAGGTGAACTCTTATCTAATTCAGAAACGGACAGTAATTGCAGGGATTTGTTCCATCACTTTATTGCGTAAAAGTTGATTTTGAAGACAAATATATATTGTGAACATTATTAAAGCAGAATATTAACCCGTTTATTTCCCCTTGTGAATTTCAGGATATGATGACAACAAGAGTAGAACACTGTAACAAAATGAGTTACCACAGTGGAACCCCTACTCTCCTGGCTTCAAAATCTTAAAGTGAAAGGGGCCATGTTAGTTCTGTGCCATGACGAAATAATGCTATTGCACAATACATCTGGATTTAGTCTGGAAAGAGAGCCTCATTTCGTCTGTATTCTGTGTTCATTATTCTGTATTCACCTTCATACTATTTCTAATTACTTTAAACACGCTTAGGCTTGAGTTCCAAGTGTTCACGTCATGTATGCTACGTACGTGTTTCCTATTCCTCTACCTCTGCAATATCCCAGTTGAATGTGGTACATTTATGTTCAATAAAGTTTTATTCAGAAAATATTAATTCAAGTCGTTGGCGTTCTCTCTTCCAAATAGCGCATAGGTAGACATGATATGGGAAATTCCTCTCGATGTTACAGCGTCTCCCATTTCTCTATAGGAAGGCCAAGAAAAGCAATCATGACAGTTGGTTGATAGCCTGTTTAAGCTTGGACTTGTGATTCCTATGGTCTGAGCAATATGTGTTTTGAGTCTCGTTAATGTTTATACCGGTGGAAGAAGTGTGTCTATTGTCCATAGGGTGTTACTGACAGTGAACTGAACAATGCAACACAAACAAGATTTGTTTAATATAAAATCTTATTTCAGTCTGGGTT
This sequence comes from Salvelinus namaycush, assembly GCF_016432855.1. Taxonomy (NCBI): domain Eukaryota; kingdom Metazoa; phylum Chordata; class Actinopteri; order Salmoniformes; family Salmonidae; genus Salvelinus; species Salvelinus namaycush. Next base: position 1,613,537 of record NC_052339.1, on the reverse strand, counting down.
TAATGTGCAATACATCTACCACAATTTCTACCTGAAAGCCACCAAGTGTACCAGGGGAAATATTCATCTTTATGTTGTGTATATTCTAACAGCCACTGATGGACTTTGGAGTTTACTACAAAACATTTGCTGGAGAGATTGAGAAACACCCCCAAGCCGTTAAATTATTCATTTCTAAATGACAAGTGTTTAAATGTGTTTGAAATGATGACACGGAATGAGACCATTACCTTTTATTTCATGCTATGACGACGACAAGACTATAGAGTACCGTCACAAGATGAGCTACACCAGCGGAGCCTCTACTCTCCGTCACCAAGACTGAAATACCATAGAATAGATGGTTAATAAGACAGAATTGAAAATTAACTGCATTTACAACACACTGGTGTTATTTCTAGTTTGTGCCAAGATCACAATTTATTTTTCTCCATCACCATACCAGTGTCGACATGTGTGAAAACGGCGCAATTATACATTTTGTAGTAGTTAAAAATAGCAATTTGATGTCATCAAAGTAAAAGATCTAATAACACAGCATTTCAAAACACTGAGATTGGCTGTGACGCAGGGAGCAGGAGAATTCCCACGCCCTGGCATGAAATGTGTGTTTTGAAAATCACTGTTACTTTTAATCCTACTCAATGATGTCAACCATTATGAATTTAGGGCCTTATCTTTTTAACCACAGAACATAGAAACGTGCCATTTTCACACACTGGTATGGTGCTGGAGATAATGAATATCAGGTTGAAAAGTGGTGGAATTGCCTTTAAGTAAATTCTGATAACATTTACACATATTGAATAATAATTTACTAAATGTACATGTCATATCTGTATATAGTGTAATATTTAGTATCTCAGCTACACTGAATTTTTTTTTTTTAAACGACACAATAATGACCGAAATCTGTTAACTAAGCGGTGAGCCATTACCATATTGATTTCATGCTTCCCTTTGCCAATTGAAACAAACAACTTAAATACTAGGCTAGCTGACTACTGAGAATCAACCTTTTGACTCGTGTTGTGAGACATTGGTTTCTAGGTAATAGCAAATATAGAAGATTTAGAACATATCATTGTATCACTATTCATGTATCACTATTCATGTATCACTATTCATTGTATGCTATTCATTTGAAAAAAGCAATTCTAGTGGTGGTAAGTTACAGTACATAACAGTTGTGTAATGAAGTCCACATGGCCAGAGACCATGCCCTTGGGGCCCTCTTTGACCCAATGCCAGGGACAGATAATATTGTTACCCCGATCCAGTTCCTAACAAGTACATTACAAAGATATGCTCTGCCCATACTGCAAAAGAAATGTAAAAAAAAAAAAATGTTTTTAAACATTGCCCTTTACAAATAGTAAAGAGTTTGTGCAGGTCACTGCGATTTGGAATTCGGGTGATGAGCAGCCACAGGAAGATTGCAGTCTCCAGGGATCAGGGCTAAATCCGTGGGGCGTTCACATGCAACAAAAGTATGGAAAGTAAGATGTGGGAAATAAATTGGCTTGTTTTGACTCTCAGCCCAGCTGCAAGATCAGTCCTGTTCCCTTGGTTTAGGTTCCTGCTTACATGGGTAATTCTACAGAAGTGGCGCAAATTGCAGTCCCACCCCTAAAAATCTATTTTTTTTAAATTCCCAACTAATTTTATTTACATCATGATATGTTCTAATCCAATCCAAGGCAATTACAAACATAATGCTAAATTAATATAGTACAATGTAATTGTTTATACACCTATTTGTATTGAGAGATGGCTGTGCCAAACACTGACTCCTGAACTTCATGTTTGAAAATAAAGCAATTCAAGATTTAAATGTTTTTAACGCTATTTCTATAGAACATCTTAAGTTGTTATATTATTATTATTATTATCTAATTAGTAGTTTTGTTTATTTTTAAACATCTTTCCCCCGTAAAAATGCTGTCCTACTTTTATATGTCACTGCCAAAACACACATTAAAATACTGTAGAATGAATGTGCTTTAAGCAACACCCATACAAATATCACTATAGATGACGGGATCACAATCCTCTCTAGCATGACCACATGGTGAGTAGTCTGTCTGCAAACATTTTGGAGTGAGGAAGTTGGTATATCTTCATGTATTTTTAAGAAGTGTCACTACCAAACATATAATATTGAAATAAATAAGTAAAGTATAGTTTTGGGATTCAAATATATGTTTGCTGGGATGTATATATGTCCAAATGAAAGCTACCTATCCATATGCTAGCTATGGGAATGTATTAAGGTAAAAAAACAAGTCTATATTGTCCAAACCGAAACAATTGACACCATAGAGATATAGAGGTCTCAACTTTGTATCTGTGCCATTGTGGTGTGTGTCACAGCACTGGCAGCACCTTTGAGGCTATCTCCATTTTAAAGTTGCATGCGCCATGCTCTACCAACTGTGCTACAGAGGACCACCATGTGGGTAGTTACAGAGGGTCAAAGATCATACCCCAAGACATGCTAACCTCCCCTGTTATTGGTAATGGTTAGCATGTCTTGAGGGTATGATCTTTGAATCAAATCAAATCAAATGTTATTAGTCACATGCGCCAAATACAATACAGTGAATACAGTGAAATGCATACTTACGATCCCCTAACCAACAATGTAGTTAATTTTTTTTTCATAAGAATAAAAAATAAAAGTAACAAGTAATTAAAGAGCAGCAGTAAAATAACAATAGTGAGACTATATACAGGGGGCTACCGTTACAGAGTCAATATGCGGGGGCACCGGTTAGTTGAGGTAATATGTACATGAAGGTAGAGTTATTATAGTGACTATGCATAGATGATAACAGAGAGTAGCAGCGGTGTAAAAGAAGGGGGCAATGCAAATAGTCTGGGTAGCCATTTGATTAGGTGTTCAGGAGTCTTATGGCTTGGGGATAGAAGCTGTTTAGAAGCCTCTTGGACCTAGACTTGGCGCTCTGGTACCGCTTGCCGTGCAGTAGCAGAGAGAAAAGTCTATGACTAGGGTGGCTAGAGTCTTTGACAATTTTTAGGGCCTTCCTCTGACACCGCCTGGTATAGAGGTCCTGGATGGCAGGAAGCTTGGTCGCAGTGATGTACTGGGCCGTTCGCACTACCCTCTTTAGTGCCTTGCATTTGCCATACCAGGCAGTGATGCAACCAGTCAGGATGCTCTCAATGGTGCAGCTGTAGAACCTTTAAAGGATCTGAGGACCCATGCCAAATCTTTTCAGTCTCCTGGCGAGGAATAGGTTTTTTCATACCCTCTTCATGACTGTCTTGGTGTGCTTGGACCATGTTCATTTGTTGGACACCAAGGAACTTGAAGCTCTCAATCTGCTCCACTGCAGCCCCGTCGATGAGAATGGGGTGTGCTCGGTCCTCTTTTTCCTGTAGTCCACAATCATCTTCTTTGGCTTGATCACGTTGAGGGAGAGGTTGTTGTCCTGGCACCACACGGCCAGGTCTCTGACCTCCTCCCTTAAAGGCTGTCTCGTCATTGTCGGTGATCAGGCCTACCACTGTTGTGTCATCGGCAAACTTATTGATGGTGTTGGAGTCGTGCCTGGCTGTGCAGTCATGAGTGAACAGGGAGTATAGTAGGGGACTGAGCACACACCCCTGCGGGGCCCCTGTATTGAGGATCAGCGTGGCGAATGTGTTGTCTACCCTTACCACCTGGGGGTGGCCCATCAGGAAGTCCAGGATCCAAACAAACAAGAAATAAGACAAAAAAACAGAAAACTTGAGGGTGCATAACTATTCACCCCGCCCTAAAGTCAATACATTGTAGAGCCACCTTTTGCAGCAATTACAGATGCAAGTCTCTTGGGGTACATCTCTATAAGCCACTGGAATATTTTCCCATTCTTCAAGGCAAAACTGCTCCAGCTCCTTCAAGTTGGATGGGTTCCGCTGGTGTACAGCAATCTTTAAGTCATACCACAGATTCTCAATTGGATTGAGGTCTGGGCTTTGACTAGGCCATTCCAAGACATTTAAATGTTTCCCCTTAAACCACTCGAGTGTTGCTTTAACAGTATGCTTAGGGTTATTGTCCTGCTGGAAGGTGAACCTCCGTCCCAGTCTCAAATCTCTGGAAGACTGAAACAGGTTGCCCTCAAGAATTTGCCTGTATTTAGCGCCATCCATCATTCTTCAATTCTGACCAGTTTCCCAGTCCCTGTGGATGGAAAACATCCCCACAGCATGATGCTGCCACCACCATGCTTCACTGTGGGGATGGTGTTCTCGGGGTGATGAGAGGTGTTGGGTTTGCGCCAGACATAGCGTTTTCCTTGATGGCCAAAAAGCTCAATTTTAGTCTCATCTGACCAGAGTACCTTCTTCCATATGTTTGGGGAGTCTCCCACATACCTTTTGGAGAACACCAAACGTGTTTGCTTGTGTTTTTCTTTAAGCAATGGCTTTTTTTCTGGGCACTCTTCCGTAAAGCCCAGCTCTGAGGAGTGTATGACTTAAATTGGTCCTATGGACAAATACTCCAATCTCCACTGTGGAGCTTTGCAGCTCCTTTAGGGTTATCTTTGGTCTCTTTGTTGCCTCTCTGATTAATGCCCTCCTTGCCTGGTCTGTGAGTTTGTGGGCAGCCCTCTCTTGGCAGGTTTGTTGTGGTGCCATATTCTTTCCATTTTTGAATAATGGATTTAATGGTGCTCTGTGGGATGTTCAAAGTTTCTGATATTTTTTTATAACACAACCCTGATCTGTACTTCTCCACAACTTTGTCCCTGACTTGTTTGGAGAGCTCCTTCATCTTCATGGTGCCACCTGCTTGGTGGTGCCCCTAGCTTAGTGTTGTTGCAGACTCTGGGGCCTTTCAGAACAGGTGTGTATATACAGAGATCACTTGACAGATCATGTGACACTGAGATTGCACACAGGTGGACTTTATTTAATTAATTATGTGACTAATGAAGGTAATTGGTTGCACCAGATCTTATTTTGGGGCTTCATAGCAAGAGGTGAATACATACAGTTAAAGTCGGAAGTTTACATACACTTAGGTTGGAGTCATTAAAACTAGTTTTTCAACAACTCCACAAATGTCTTGCAAACAAACTATGGTTTTGGCAAGTCGGTTAGGACATCTACTTTGTGCATAACACACGTCATTTTCCCAACAATTGTTTACATATATATTATTTAACTTATAATGCACTGTATCACAATTCCAGTGGGTCAGAAGTTTACATACACTAAGTTGACTGTGCCTTTAAACAGCTTGGAAAATTACAGAAAATTATGTCATGTCTTTAGAAGCTTTTGATAGGCTAATTGACATCATTTGAGTCAATTGGAGGTGTACCTGTGGATGTATTTCAAGGCCTACCTTCAAACTCAGTGCCTCTTTGCTTGACATCATGGGAAAATCAAAAGAAATCAGCCAAGACCTCAGAAAAACAATTGTAGACCTCCACAAGTCTGGTTCATCCTTGGGAGCAATTTCCAAACGCCTGAAGGTACCACATTCATCTGTACAAACAATTGTACGCAAGAATAAACACCATGGGACCGGGCAGCCGTCATACCGCTCAGGAGGAGACGCGTTCTGTCTCCTAGAGATTAGCGTACTTTGGTGCGAAAAGTGCAAATCAATCCCAGAACAACAGCAAAGGACCTTGTGAAGATGCTGGAGGAAATAGGTACAAAAGTATCTATATCTATTATCTATATCGACATAACCTGAAAGGCCGCTCAGCAAGGAAGAAGCCACTGCTCCAAAACCGCCATAAAAAAAGCCAGATTACGGTTTGCAACTGCACATGGGGACAAAGATCATACTTTTTGGAGAAATGTCCTCTGGTCTGATGAAACACAAATAGAACTGTTTGGCCATAATGGCCATCGTTATGTTTGGAGGAAAAAGGGTGAGGCTTGCAAGCCGAAGAACACCATCCCAAAGGTGAAGCATGGGGGTGGCAGCATCATGTTGTGGGGGAGCTTTGCTGCAGGAGGGACTGGTGCACTTCAGAAAATAGATGGCATCATGAGGTAGGAAAATTATGTGGATTTATCGAAGCAACATTTCGAGACATCAGTCAGGAAGTTAAAGCTGGGTCGCAAATGGGTCTTCCAAATGGACAATGACCCCAAGCATACTTCCAAAGTTGTGGTAAAATGGCTTAAGGACATCAAAGTCAAGGTATTCAAGTGGCCATCACAAAGCCCTGACCTCAAACCTATAGAAAATGTGTGGGCAGAACTGAAAAAGCGTGTGCAAGCAAGGAGGCCTACGAACCTGACTCCGTTACACCAGCTCTGTCAGGAGGAATGGACCAAAATTCACTCAACTTATTGTGGGAAGCTTGTGGAAGGCTACCCAAAACGTTTGATCCAAGTTAAACAATTTAAAGGCAACGCTACCAAATACTAATTGAGTGTATGTAAACTTCTGACCCACTGGGAATGTGATGAAAGAAATAAAGCTGAAATAAATAATTCTCTACTATTATTCTGACATTTCACATTCTTAAAATAAAGTGTTGATCCTACCTGACCTAAGACAAGGAATTTTTACTAGGATTAAATGTCAGGAGTTGTGAAAAACTAAGTTTAAATGTATTTGGCTAAGCTGTATGTAAACTTCCGACTTCAACTGTATGCACACACCACTTTAATGTTTTTAAGTTTTTAGATATTTTTTAAACTATTTTTTTTTTTTTTTCACTTCACCAATTTGGACTTTTTTGTGTATATCCATTACATGAAATCCAAATAAAAATACATTTAAATTACAGGTTGTAATGCAACAAAATAGGAAAAACGTCAAGGGGGGTGAAAACTTTTGCAAGGCACTGTAGGTGTTCCTTTTGTCCAGTTGGGAAAGGGCAGTGTGGAGTGCAATAGAGATTGCGGAATGCAAATTGGAGTCAGTCTAGGGTTTCTGGGATAATGTGTTGATGTGAGCCATGACCAGCCTTTCAAAGCACTTCATGGCTACAGACATGAGTGCTACGGGTCGGTAGTCATTTAGGCAGGTTACCGGCCTTGTGAATCTTTTCTTTTTTTTTTACCCCTTTTTTCTCCCCATTTTCGTGGTATCCAATTGGTAGTAGTTACAGTCTTGTCTCATCTCTGCAACTCCCGTACGGACTCGGGAGAGGCGAAGGTCGAGAGCCATGCATCCTCCGAAACACAACCCAACCTAGCCGCACTGCTTCTTGACACAATGCACATCCAACCCGGATGCCAGCCGCACGAATATGTCAGAGGAAACACCGTACACCTGGCGACCTGGTCAGCGTGCACTGCGCCCGGCCCGACACAGGAGTCGCTAGTGCGCGATGAGACAAGGATATCCCTGCCGGCCAAACCCTCCCTAACCCGAACGACGCTGGGCCAATTGTGCGCCGCCCCTTGGGCCTCCCGGTCACGGCCGGCTGCGAATCTCTGGTGGCACAGCTAGCACTGCGATGCGGTGCCTTAGACCACTGCGCCACCCGGGAGGCTGGCCTTGTGAATGTTGACCTGTTTAAAGGTCTTACTCACATCTGCTGCGGAGAGCGTGATCACACAGTCTTCCGGAACAGCTGGTGCTCTCATGCATGTTTCAGTGTTATTTGCCTTGAAGCGAGCATAGAAGTAGGTTAGCTTGTCTCTTAGGCTCGTGTCACTGGGCAGCTCTTGGCTGTGCTTCCCTTTGTAGTCTGTAATGATTTGCAAGACCTGCCACATTCGACGAGCGTCAGATGTGTGCCGGTGTTGTACGATTCGATCTTAGTCCTGTATTGACGCTTTGCCTGTTTGATAGTTCGTCGGCGGGCATAGCGGGATTTCTTATAAGCATCCGGGTTATAGTCCCGCTCCTTGAAAGCGGCAGCTCTAGCCTTTAGCTCAGTGTGGATGTTGCCGGTAATCAATGGCTTCTGGTTGGGGTATGTACGTACGGTCAATGTGAGGACGACGTCATCAATGCACTTATTGATGAAGCCAATGACTGATTTGGTGTACTCCTCAATACCATGAGAGGAATGCCGGAACATATTCCAGTCTGTGCTAGCAAAACAGTCCTGTAGCTTAACATCTGCTTCATCTGACCACTTTTTTATTGATCTAGTCACTGGTGCTTCCTGCTTTAATTTTTGCTTGTAAGCAGGAATCAAGAGGATAAAATTATAGTCAGATTTGAGGGAGAGGGAGGGCTTTGTATACCATCTGTGCATGGAGTAAAGGTGGTTCAGAGTTTTTTTCCTCTGGTTACATGTTGATAGAACTTTGGTCAAACGGATTTAAGTTTCCCTGCATTATTGTCCCCGGCTACTAGGAGCCGCCGCCTCTGGGGGAGTGTTTTCTTGTTTGGTTATGGTGGAATACAGCTCATTCAATGCTGTCTTAGTGCCAGCCTCTGACAGTGGTGGTATGTATAACAGCTACGAAAATTAAAGGTAAACTCTTTAGGTAGATAGTGTGGTCTCCAGCTTATCATGAGATACTCTACCTCAGGCGACCAATAGCTTGAGACTTCCTTAGATATCGTACACCAGCTGTTATTTGCAAATATACGTAGTCCGACTCCCCTTCTCTTACCAGATGCTGCTGTTCTATAATGCCAGTGCAGTGTATAAGCAGCCAGCTGTATGTTGATAGTGTTGTCATTCAGCCACGACTCCATGAAGTATAAGATATTACAGTTTTGAATGTCCCATTGGTAGTTTAATTTTCTGTGTAGGTCAGCTATTTTATTGTCCAAAGATTGCACGTTTGCTTCAGAATGGAAGGAAGTGGGGGTCTATTCGATTGCCTACGAATTCTCAGAAGGCAGGCACCCCTCCGGCCCCTTTTTCTCCGCCTCTTCATGAAAATCACGGGGATCTGGGCCTGCTCCCAAGAAAGCAGTATATCGTTTGCTTCGAGCTTGCCAGTCCGTGGTGAGAAGTTATTTTCAGTCATAAGAGACGGTAGCGGCAACATTATGTACAAATTAAGTAAAAAATATAAGTTACAAACAACGCAAATAAACAAACAAAAGAACAATCGGTTGGGGGCAAGTAAAACGTCTGCCTTCTTTAACATATTATATTCTTATTTATAATATAAGTGACTCCAAAATAACACAATTCATATTGATCAGATCACAAAACTCATGTTAGGGCCAGATGTAAACAAGGCTCTAGACAAGCTTGATTTGCCACAGGGGTTTCACTCGAAGTACAAAGTAGAGGGAAAGAATTAGAACTGACTCATGGTGTGTCACGGTGTGTCATGCTGTTCATTTTGGAAGGGGAATGTGTGATACTATACTTCTTCACATACAGTGCCTTCAGAAAATATAAAAACCCCCTGACTTTTTTCACATTCTGTTGTGTTACAGCCTGAATTTAAAATGGATTAAATTGAGATTTTTTTGTCACTGGCCTACTACACACGATATTCCATAATGTCAAAGTGGAATTTGTTGTTTTTATTCTTTTTTTACACATGGAACACTGATATGTCTTGTCAATAAGTATTCAACCCTTTGTGATGTCAAGCCTAAGTTTAGAAATAAAAATATGCTTAACAAGTCACATAAATAGTTGCATTGACTCACTCCATGTAAAATAATAGTGATTGTTTTATGACTACGTCATCTCTGTACATCACACATACAGTACAATTATCTGTAACATCCCTCACTCTAGCAGTGCATTTCAAACACAGATTTAACCACAAAGACCAGTCAAAAGTTTGGACACACCTACTCATTGAATGGTTTTTCTTTATTTTTACTATTTTCTACAGACAAGTATGCAAAGCTGTCATCAAGGCAAAGGGTGGCTACTTTGAAGAATTTGTTTAACACTTTTTTGGTTACTACATGATTCCATGTGTTATTTCATAGTTTTGACGTCTTCACTACTTTCTACAATGTAAAAAATAAAGAAAAACCCTTGAATGAGTAGGTGTCCAAACTTTTGACTGGTACTGTATGTGTATTAAAGTAGTCAAAGGTTTAGTATTTGGTCCAATACTCCTAGCACACAATGAATACATCAAGCAAGTGACTCTACAAACTTGTTGGATGCATTTGCTGTGTGTTTTGGTTGTGTACCCAATAGAAATTAATGGTAAAGAATGTTTTGTGTCATTTTGGAGTCACTTTTATTGTAAATAAGAATATAATATGTTTATAAGCACTTCTACGTTAATGTGGATGCCACCATGATTACGGATAGCCCTGAATTAATCATGAGTAATGATGAGTGTGAAAGTTAGACGCACAAAATTTGCAGGTGCCTAGCACTCACATTTTTTCGAAGTATATACCCAAAATAAGGTAGGCTACTTTCAATTGGTATTTGGTTCTGGGGAAAATCAAGACATGTGCAGGTTGTTAAATAGCTGTTATGTGATAGACACACATACAGTCGACCTGGCCCGGGTATCCTGGAAGGATATTGACCTCATCCCGTTAGTGGAGGATGCCTGGTTATTCTTTAAAAGTGCCTTCCTCACCATCTTAAATAAGCATGCCCCATTCAAAAAATGTTGAACCAGGAAGAGATATAGCCCTTGGTTCTCTCCAGACCTGATTGCCCTTGACCAGCACAAAAACATCCTGTGGCGTTCTGCATTAACATCGAACAGCCCCCGTGATATGCAACTTTTCAGGGAAGTTAGGAACCAATATACACAGGCAGTACGGGAAAGCTAAGGCTAGCTTTTTCAAGCAGAAATTTGCATCCTGTAGCACAAACTCAAAAAAGTTCTGGGACACTGTAAAGTCCATGAAGAATAAGAGCACCTCCTCCCAGCTGCCCACTGCACTAAGGCAAGGAAACTCTGTCACCACTGATAAATTCACTATAATTGAGAATTTCAATAAGCATTTTTCTACGGCTGGCCATGCTTTCCACCTGGCTACCCCTACCCGGATCAATAGCCCTCCACCCCCCACAGCAACTCGTCCAAGCCTCCCCCCATTTCTCCTTCACCCAAATCCAGATAGCTTATGTTCTGAAAGAGCTGAAAAATCTGGACCACTACAAATCAGCCGGGCTAGACAATCTGGACCCTCTCTTTCTAAAATGATCTGCCGAAATTGTTGCAACCCCTATTACTAGCCTGTTCAACCTCTCTTTCGTATCGTCTGAGATTCCCAAAGATTGGAAAGCTGCCGCGGTCATCCTCCTCTTCAAAGGGGGAGACACTCTAGACCCAAACTGCAACAGACCTATATCTATCCTACCCTGCGTTTCTAAGGTCTTCGAAAGCCAAGTTAACAAACAGATTACCGACCATTTCGAATCCCACCGTACCTTCTCCGCTATGCAATCTGGTTTCAGAGCTGGTCATGGGTGCACCTCAGCCACGCTCAAGGTCCTAAACGATATCATAACCGCCATCGATAAGAGACATTACTGTGCAGCCGTATTCATCGACCTGGCCAAGGCTTTCGACTCTGTCAATCACCACATTCTTATCGGCAGACTTAACAGCCTTGGTTTCTCAAATGATTGCCTCGCCTGGTTCACCAACTACTTCTCTGATAGAGTTCAGTGTGTCAAATCTGAGGGCCTGTTGTCCGGACCTCTGGCAGTCTCTGTGGGGGTGTCACAGGGTTCAATTCTCAGGCCGACTCTCTTCTCTGTATACATTAATGATGTCGCTCTTGCTGCCTGTGATTCTCTGATCCACCTCTACGCAGACGACACCCTTCTGTATACTTCTGGCCCTTCTTTGGACACTGTGCTAAATAACCTCCAGACGAGCTTCAATGCCATACAACTCTCCTTCCGTGGCCTCCAACTGCTCTTAAATGCAAGTAAAACTAAATGCATGCTCTTCAACCGATCGCTGCCCGCACCTGTCCGCCCGTCCAGCATCACTACTCTGGACGGTTCTGACTTAGAATATGTGGACAACTACAAATACCTAGGTGTCTGGTTAGACTGTAAACTCTCCTTCCAGACTCACATTAAGCATCTCCAATCCAAAATTATATCTAGAATCGGCTTCCTATTCGCAACAAAGCATCCTTCACTCATGCTGCCAAACATACTTTCGTAAAACTGACCATCCTACCGATCCTCGACTTCGGCGATGTCATTTACAAAATAGCATCCAACACTCTACTCAACAAATTGGATGCAATCTATCACAGTGCCATCCGTTTTGTCACCAAAGCCACATATACTACCCACCACTGCGACCTGTACGCTCTCGTTGGCTGGCCCTTGCTTCATACTTGTCGCCAAACCCACTGGCTCCAGGTCATCTATAAGTCTTTGCTAGGTAAAGCCCCACCTTATCTCAGCTCACTGGTCACCATAGCAGGACCCACCCGTAGCACACGCTCCAGCAGGTATATCACACTGGTCACCCCCAAAGCCAATACTTCCTTTGGCCGCCTTTCCTTCCAGTTCTCTGCTGCCAATGACTGGAACGAACTGCAAAAAATCACTGAAGCTGGAGACTCTTACTTCCCTCACCAGCTTTAAGCACCAGCTGTCAGAGCAGCTCACAGATCACTGCACATGTACATAGCCCATCTGTAAATAGCCCATCCAACTACCTCATCCCCATACTGTCTTTATTTATTTATCTTTCTCCTTTGCACCCCAGTATCTCTACTTGTACATTCATCTTCTGCACATCTAACATTCCAGTGTTTAATTGCTATATTGTAATCACTTCGCCACCATGGACTATTTATTGCCTTACCTCCCTTATCCTACCTCATTTGCACATGCTGTATACAGACTTTTTCTACTGTATTATTGACTGTGTGTTTGTTTATTCCATGTGTAACTCTGTGTTGTTGTATGTGTCGAACTGCTTTGCTTTATCTTGGCCAGATCGCAGTTGCAAATGAGAACTTGTTCTCAACTAGCCTACCTGGTTAAATAAAAGTGAAATAAAAAAATTACAAATATGTACTATCTCTGTAGAAGGATGGCAACTTTGTGATCTATGGCTGGTAGCCCATGTGGTCTTCAGATACTGCCAGGCCCACCCCTCACCGCCTGTGCATGCAGGACAACTGCAACCTGGTGATGTACACAGAGAAGGACGCCGCCATCTAGCACACCAACACCTCTGCAAGATGCGCCTGATCCACCTTAAAGGCAACAACACCCTTGTGCTGCAGAAGGACGGGTTGACATCTGGAGCTCAAAAGACTCCCACAGCATTAAATTAATGAATCACAAAGACGAAAGCTTTTTTTGTGTGTGTGGGCTACACTACTACAGTAGGCCTACATATAGTGTGTCTCTGAATATCTGAATTGGGCAATCATAACGTTTCATGTAAAAATGTGTATACTGTGTTGTGAACCAATAAAACAATCAGTTTATTTTAATTGTGTTAGTTTTGGATTGTCAACAAAAGTGATGAAGAGGAGTTTTTGTATCATTTCAGCCAGCAGTTTTCAAAGGACCCCAAAAATTGCACAACGTATGGTTGCAAAGCTACCGGAAATGTATTCTGTAATTTTGGTAATTAACAGGTAATCTATTGCAATTTTGTGTGTCCATATTGTCCATGAGTTTCTAGTGGATAGACCGTTCAAGAGAAAATAGCCAACTCTTCCAACTATTGCCATAATAATTGACATAATAAAATAAGTGTAAAAAAATATTAAAGCTATTTTATGCGGAAACCCTCATATTAAACACCAATGGTATTCACTAAGTTGGTGCTTTATATTTAGGATCATTTTTTACAGCTTTGTCATAAAAATTATATTTTAAAACCATCTTATTTGATTATTTTAAATATTTTACGTGTGATAAAGCCACACAGAGGGCCAAAGATAATTACAGACACCTGTGATAATCTGAAGTACCCAAAAAAGCCACTAGATGTCATCTTATAAAATTAAATAATACATTTGAAAGCTACCAAAATTCTAGTAGCTAACTGGTAAACTTAAAACGGTTCCAGTAATATACCCTCGCTTTGCAATCCTAGTACAGCATTATCAATTTCTTATGATATGTTACATCCTCCCAAAGAAAACTAACAATATTTGCATGATTTACAATATCATTATTCATAATTAATTCATCATTCACTTTTGGTTAATGCATGTGACCGACCAATACCTCACAAAGCTTCTTCTCTCCAAGCTGAGACCTTGAAACAGTCAATCAAATGTATCAAATGAATCAAATGTATTTATGAAGTCCTTTTTACATCAGCTGATGTCACAAAGTGCTATACAGAAACCCAGCCTAAAACCCCAAACAGCAAGCAATGCAGATGCAGAAGCATGGTGGCTAGGAAAAATTCCCTAGAAAGGCAGGAACCTAGGAAGAAACCTAGAGAGGAACCAGGCTCTGAGGGGTGGCCAGTCCTCTTCTGGCTGTGCCGGGTGGAGATTATAACGGCACATGGCCAAGATGTTTAAACGTTCATAGATGACCAGCAGGGTCAAGTAATAATAATCACAGTGGTTGTAGAGGGTGCAACAGGTCAGCACCTCAGGAGTAAATGTCAGTTGGCTTTTCATAGCCAAGAATTCAGAGTTCGAGACAGCAGGTGCGGTAGAGAGAGAGTCGAAAACGGCAGGTCCGGGACAAGGTAGCACGTCCAGTGAACAGGTTCCATAGCCGCATGCAGAATAGTTGAAACTGGAGCAGCAGTATGACCAGGTAGACTGGGGACAACAAGGAGTCATCAGGCCAGGTAGTCCTGAGGCATGGTCCTAGGGCTCAGGTCCTCCGGGAGGAGATGGGGAGAGAGATAGAGGGAGCATACTTAAATTCACACAGGACACCGGATAAGACAGGAGAATTACACCAGACAAAACAGACTGACCCTAGTCCCCCGACACATAAACTATTGCAGCATAGATACTGGAGGCTGAGACAGAAGAGGTCGGGAGACACTGTGACCCCGTCCGACGATACCCCTGGACAGGGCCAACCAGGCAGGATACCACCCCACCAAAGCACAACCACCACACCTCTAGAGGGATATCCGCAAACCACGAACTTACTACCCGGAGACAAGTCAGAGTATAGCCCACGAAGATCTACCCCATGGCACGAACCCGAGGGGGCACCAACCTGCACAGGAAGATCACGTCAGTGACTCAACCCACTCAAGTGACGCACCCCTCCTATGATATGTTACGTCATGCAAGATAAATAAAACATCTCAACAACAAAAAAAGAAATATCCTGCAATTTGTATGATGTTACAAATTCTAATTCAATATATTTAACATCCCATACAATCTCTTTAAAACCTCTTGGCAATAGGGGGTGCTATTTGCACTTTGTAATAATTACGTTCCCAAATTAAACTGCCTCGTACTCAATTCTTGCTCATACAATATGCATATTATTATTACTATTGGATAGAAAACACTCTCTAGTTTCTAAAACCGTTTGAATTATTTCTCTGAGTGAAACAGAACTCATTCTGCAGCACATTTCCTGTCAGGGAGTGAGATTTCAGAAATCGAAGTCCCTGTTCTGAGGTCAGTTTATAAGTCCCCATGTAAGCCATCGGGCTACATGCACTGCATACGTCTTCCTCTAGATGTCAGTAAGCGGGGAGAATTTCAATGGAGTGGATTGCACAATCTGGGACCCTATATAAGAGCGTGGAACGGAAGTACCGTCCTTTTCAACGGTGCGCCTGGTGCATCAGGGACATCACTATGGCCTCCTGCAAAGCTTTCGTTTTAGCAGTTCTGTATCTCCGGTCATGTTTTTATTCGTTATAGTTGTTAAAGACATCATAAGGTAGTTAATTTAAACCGACTTATAGCAGTTTATAGCAGTTTATTGCGATTTTCTGGGATTTCTTTGTCATGCGCTTTCACGAGTTGGACACCTCTCCAGTGGGTGGCTATCGTTAGCTGCTATTTCGACAGGAGAAGAGGACATCTTTCAACCAAAAGACGATTGTTCTGGAGAAAGGACACCTTGCCCAAGATTCTGATGGAAGCTCAGCTAATAGTAAGCAGTCTTTATGCTGTTAATTCGTACTTATGTTGACAAATGTCAAATAATAATTCCGCCATGAATTATGGTGCGGTTTCGCTTTAGCGCACGCTGTATTGCGCAGTAACGTTAATTTTAAAAATCTAACACAGCAATTGCATTAAGAACTAATTTATCTTTCATTTGCTGTCCAACTTGTATTTTTTAGTCAAGTTTATGAATAGTTTTTGATTAGAATAGGTGCCTCTCCAAGATGGCGCCGGACAGATTGCTTGAAGTTTTGGCCACTAATCACATTGTATAACCACGATTTGTGCCGCTAAATATGCACATTTTCGAGCAAACTCTATATGCATTGTGTAATATGATGTTATTGTGTAATATGATGTTATAGGACTGTCATCTGAAGAATTCTGAGAAGGTTAGTGAAAAAATTAATATCTTTTGGTGGTTTATACGTTATCGCTATGTTTGGCTTGAATCAATGCTGTTGTGATGTTTGCTATTGTGGTAAGCTAATATAACGCTATATTGTGTTTTCGCTGTAAAACACTTAGAAAATCTGAAATATTGTCTGGATTCACAAGATCTGTGTCTTTCAATTGCTGTACGCTGTGTATTTTTAAGAAATGTTTTATGATGAGTAATTAGGTAATACACGTTGCTCTCTGTAGTTATTCTAGTCGCTTTGGTGAGAGTTGTGATGGTGGCTGCAATGGTAAACTATGATTTATACCTGAAATATGCACATTTTTCTAACAAAACATATGCTATACAATAAATATGTTATCAGACTGTCATCTGATGAAGTTGTTTCTTGGTTAGTGGCTATTTATATCTTTATTTGGTCGAATTTGTGATAGCTACTGATGGAGTAAAAAACTGGTGGAGTAAAAAAAGTGGTGTCTTTTGCTAATGTGGTTAGCTAATAGATTTACATATTGTGTCTTCCCTGTAAAACATTTTAAAAATCAGAAATGATGGCTGGATTCACAAGATGTGTATCTTTCATCTGGTGTCTTGGACTTGTGATTTAATGATCTTTAGATGCTAGTATTTACTTGTGACGCTATGCTAGGCTATGCTAGTCAGCTTTTTTACTGATGGGGGTGCTCCCGGATCCGGGTTTGGGAGGAATTAGAGGTTAAACTAACATCTTGTTTAAATCATGTTGTCATTGAAAAAGCTGTGGGATCGATTTCAAGGCAGGAGTACATTTACTCTCTATTGTGTCACTACGGTAGCATCTTCTGTAGTCTATGGAGACATCTCCATTTGTCTTTCCGTGATTTCTCGCATTTTATCTAATTGCCTCCTCGACCAAATTGGAGGAGAAGGTGGGGGTCAAGGAAAGATGAACTGAGAAAGAATATTTAGTGGCTACTATTGTCCACCTCTCAGCCAAACAGAAGAAGAAGCAGCCACGTTGATCTCAAAATCAATCAGATCAAGTCATTTCAAATCACTACTAGGCTGATGAGTTGCCAAGCAGTTTACCAACGGACACTGAATCTGGGAGCAATTGACCAATAGGCATAGAGCAGTCCTGCATTACTGCGTGAGTTATTTCATATTAAGCCTAATGAAATCAATCACACTGTAGAGTCAGAACAGTGGCACACATTCTTGCCATATTAGACAGTGTACACATTCATTTCAGTTTCTGAATACACCCCTGTATTGATACCTCCCTTGAATTTTTCCAAATGTCTGGTCATGTGAAATAATTTAACATTTAGGCCTCCTGTTCATTTAGCGATTTGAAGGGTGCTTTTTGAGGATACATTCAAGACTTATTTGATTGGATGTTGAATTTTCAGAAACAGAGTGCCTGTATGGTCTACATTTTTTCTATTTTTATACTTGATAACTGAATACATTAATCTAAAAACACGTATCACAGCTATGTCGCTGGAAATCGCAGTTACTATTGAAGTGAAAAACATGTTAATTGCTACAATGACTGAGAAGATGATTCCAATCATCACAGCACCCAGATGTCCAGACAAAACTTCTCAAAGGGATTCATCTTTACTTGTCACGTCACACTAATGTTAGCAATTTTTTCAATAAAACAAACTCCAAAGCAAATCAGGGGGAGAAAAATTGGTTTATTCAGAGAGGACAAATCAAGATGTTATGCTGGGAGGTAGATGTTCAGTCTCCCCTGTCCTCAGCTTTTCCCCACTGAACAAAGGAACATGATGCCATTTATAACCCCCCACCCTAGCCTGGGGTTGACCAATCAGTTGTCCTTGCAGTACAACTTGGCCAATGGCCAAATAACAAGTATCCTGCCCCCGACTCATTGTACAGACCAATGAAAACCTGGCACACGTAGCTCACGTCGTTCTGAGTTCAGGAGTGACATTCCACAGATTCTGAACAGATGTTGAACTGAAACCCAACTCCTATTTACAATTTGCTATTGACCATTAGTACTCTAGTTTTTAGTCCTCTAATCCTCTGTGTTGTGTATTTATCGTCAAAATATTCTTATATTCCCCCCTAGACCATTTAAAAAATATA
Organism: Salvelinus namaycush; assembly: GCF_016432855.1. NCBI lineage: Eukaryota > Metazoa > Chordata > Actinopteri > Salmoniformes > Salmonidae > Salvelinus > Salvelinus namaycush. The sequence continues at coordinate 1,595,097 of NC_052339.1, read as the reverse complement.
GTTAAAATGTATTTTTAGAAAACATGAAAAAATAATCAGAATAAAAACATTAGCAGTAAGCATAAAATCATTTACGTTAAACACCTTGCATTTCTATAAAACACAAAGGACATATTGTACTTGCCGTTGCAATAAGAAATAGATTTCACATAAAGTTATTGAAAAGAGGTATCAACAACTGTGATACCACATCGGAGAGAGCATGGTTCACTCCAGCACCGAGGACAGTTACCACGGTCACATTGACCACAATCATGAGGCTTGGTGTGATGATGAAGACCTTTATGATCCTCACCACATTCTTGTGAAGATCACTGACACCCATCTCCAAAAGGACACAGTTGATGAATCTTATGATGTCCACTATCACGTAGCCATCGGAATTTAGCAGACAAACATCGGGCAATAGCACACTGTATAACCTGGATGAGGATGAGAAATACCCGCAGCTCCCACTATTGGAAGTATCATCTTCATCAAAAAAACTTCCCCATGTACCGAATGTTGGAAGACAACCACATGACAAAGCCTAAATCATCTGGATTGTAATCATGATATTTAGTGCCTTCAGTCCTGATCTTTAGGATTAGGTCAGTTATTTCCTGACATTCAGCACCAATAACAGCACATGTACCCCCTTGTGCGGACAGAGGATAATCAAGGGCCAAACGATTTTGCATCACCACAGTCCGAATGGCAACCATCTCAGCTGTAATTAACTCAAGGCTCTCAACAGTACTATTAGCTAGGATGTCCAAAGAGTTAGCCATATTAATAACTTCCCGTGCTATTTTAGAAATACCATAAGAGGGAAAAGCAATCGCAAAGAATCTCTCCGTTTCTGTAATCCCACGTTTTATGACGGTGTGAAAAAGGAGAATTCACAGTACAACATATCCCAAAAAACACTACCCTTTCCACAACTTTGGTAACCAGGAATAAGCATAGGGTCCACAGATAAAGTAAGTCCCGTTAGGAGCTATCATACCGTTATTGGTGATATTGCCGAAGGTATTGGCATAAAAAATAGTCATAGTGCCATTATCGAGAATCAATTCAACAGACATTAGACATTCCGCAACCTTAGTACCGTCACAGGCAGATAGATAGATCTGTTGTCTGATCACACTTACTCTGTCCTACTTTGACAAACGTCCTGGTGCAGTTGAGACAAATTCCAAGAGAGTGATCTATTAAAACATACACATGCCCCTGTTGGGTGGTTAATAACTAGGTAAGGTGGTTGCTGATTAGTGTTATTGGTTATCTCAAGTGAAGGAAGGTACTGCAGAACTAGGTACTCTCGCATGTTGATACTCAACATTCTCACCCAAATTAGCACCAATAATCGTCTCATACCAATTAACATCTCTCCATATACCCAACATTTCACTCTGGTGAAAAGGAATAACCCTTAAGACCTGCCCTTGATGTGAATGGTGCATACGTACAAACCCAACAGCTACTTTGATTGACTACTGTGGCCTAGTGTAGAGAGAGGAGCTAGAAACGTATTGACGCCCGAGTGTCCCTCATCCTTCTGATGCATCTCTGTGTTGGAAATGGAACCACCACCCACATCCTGTATTAGGAGGAAACTCACAAGGAAAATAATTTCAAACATCTTTCACTTGTCTGCAAGACAATAATATTCAATTGTCCTATTGTCAAGGTAATCATTCACAAAGTCCTTTAAAAGTGACCTCCTCTTCCACACTGGTATCAGTCCCACATAGAGAACTATTAGAAATTATGTTCTGACAGTCTGCCGGTAGTGAGGAATTCTTCTTCCGTTCCACTGGTTGCACTTCACCGGTGATCTTGTGTCATTTCAGGAACAGTCAAGGAATATTATTGCAGCCTCAGACAATAGATTATCTTAACCTGTAACGAAGGAAACAAAAAAGTGAAAGTAACATGTCCTGATTTCAAGAGAAAATTGATATTTCACATAGATTTCCCTAATATGACAACTGCGGTATACAACATAGAAGCTTATCAGGTTCTGATCATCTTACTATGCTTCTTCACCCGAGATTAGCCCCCGATTGCTAATCATTCAGTTCTTTATTTTCCAGGCTCCGCTCTGTCATCAAAATGGATAACCTTGCAATGAATATGGACTACCTTGCAATGAGTGACATGTATCCATCATGATTTTCCCTGGACTTTTACTGCTGACCTCGTTAAGGACCTTCCCATTTTGGCCATAATGTGTCTGTCACATATTTTTTTACCATCACCCACTGTCCTGGCACTACATCATGTCCCCCCTCGGGAGTTATTCCCCATTAGAGAGTTGTATGCAATAGTTAAGCATTGTGTCACTCATAAAGTGAACGTCTGCTTTTCTCAGATCTAACGTGCCTGTATTATCACATTGTCCATTGTAGTAACTACCCAGTAACCACCCATGCCCATGCCCAGCCTGCCTCACACCCCCCTCCACAATGCTTTAACCCTCTGCGTATACTATGAACTCTGGGTTTTCCAACAGATGACTCTATAAACCCATCAGAGAGCTGATCCAAAACAACTCACAACAGTCGTGTTCAAGTAATGTGGTATCTGTAGGATACATCAGAGTAGCTGGATTACATGGTGTCTTTTCAACTATACCCATGTCCCATAGATCTTTAATCACTACTTTAGTAGCGTCCATAGCTTCCTTACTAATGGGATGGTGTTTCGTGCAAGGTGGGGCAACACCTGTCAAGCACACTGGTTCCATATCCAAAGTTCCACATTAATCTTTCTTCGTTGTCCAAATAGAATGGTTCTGAACTGTAGAGTCCTGCAGTTGTCTAATTGGCCACGTCACCTTTCCTTCAGAGATGTTCAGTGTAGAGTCAAGTTGCATGATAACATCAAGGCCTAAAAAAGGTTGTTCAAATGAGCCTATCCACACCCCTGCATCAATCTTCATTGGACCAATAGAAATTGATAATGTTTTTTTTTTTTTTTTCATATCTGACCCCCCCACTCCTGTTGCTCTCATCTTCTTCGCCCGTGTAGTGAGGACATATATGTTTTGCATAAGATATGGGCAATACAGTGACTTCAGCACCCGTATCTACAAAAAAATCTACTGCAAAGTTGTTAAACATCATGTTCACATATATTCCATCCGATTTCATATGTACACCAGCTGAGATGGGACGTAAGAGGGGGTCTGTTAGTTTACCTCCACAAAACATCCAGCAAACTCTGCTGCTGAGCCGGAGAGTTTCTTACATTTCTGTATCAGCATTGTGTCGTTGGGGCTGTTGTCCTGTTTCCATTTTCCCTTAAGGGCTAGGCGTCCCGCTAGCGGGACAACTTCCGGTGAAACTGGAGGGCACACAATTCAAATAAATAATCATTAAAATGATGGATATTAAACATTTAGGTACATACAAGCGTCTTATATCGGTTGAAAGCTTAAATTATTGTTAATCTCACTGCACTGACCGATTTACAGTAGCCATTACAGCAAAAGCATGCCATGCGATTGTTTGAGGACGCGCCCCACATCAAAATATTTTCCCACCGCCACAGGTTTCATAAATTCACAAATAGAGATTAAATATTCACCTACTTTTCGGAAATCTTCCTCTGATTTGTCATCCAAAGGGTCCCAGCTATAATATGTAGTGTCGTTTTGTTAGATACAATCCTTCTTTATATCCCCAAAAGTTAAGTTGGCGCCATCGATTTGAGTAATCCACTCGTTCAACATGCAGAGAAAGGAATCCGAAAATCTACAGCTAAACTTTGTTAAAACAAGTCAAAATACATTTCTATTGACTCCTTAGATACCCTAAAATGTAATCAAACTATAATATTTCTTACGGAAAGAAATATGTTCAATAGGAAACTGATTTTTAGCAGGTGCGTCTTCATCGCACGCCCAAATACACATTTCCAAGACTGTGTCCTTCTACTAAAACTCATATTTCTTATTCGTTTTGGAAGTTACAAGCCTGAATCCTTGAACATAGACTGCTGACACCCTGTGGAAGCCATAAGAATTGCATCCTGGGAGCTATGTGTGATTACTGTCACTACATTTACATTTACATTTACATTTAAGTCATTTAGCAGACGCTCTTATCCAGAGCGACTTACAAGTACATACATTCATACTTTTTTTTTTTTTTTTTTTTTTTTTGTCACTAGAAGTTTGTCTTTACTCCCTTTTACAGCCTGGGTTCTGGTTGGCCTAAGAGATCATTTGTCACTGCTGTCAGAATCTGTTGACTCAAAGACGAGCAGTGCTGACCAGATGCTTGAAACCTGATCTGCCTTGCACAACTCAGTGTGAGGATAGCTAAATTGGAGAACAGAGAGGCCACAGGTGGGGGTCACGTCTGACTTTTTCACCCGTGTCTCCAGCTTTACTTTGAAATGGTTCTAGAAGGTGAATTTAAAATCTGTTTCATGTTCACATCCGGAAGAGCTGTACCATCCTTTTCTAGAGTGGTTTTCTCACTTAACAATAACATTACCTTAATGTCAAAAGTTATATAATATATATTCTATGTTTATACAGTGGCTTGTGAAAGTATTCACCCCCATGGCATTTTTCCTATTTTGTTGCCTTACAACCTGGAATTAACATGGATATGTTGGGGGTTTGTATCATTTGATTAACACAACATGCCTACCACTTTGAAGATGCAAAATATTTTTTCTTGTGAAACAAACAAAAAATAAGACAAAAAAACTGAAAACTTGAGTGTGTATAACTCTTCACCCCCCCAAAGGCAATACATTGTAGAGCCACCTTTTGCAGCAATTACAGATGCAAGTCTCTTGGGGTACATCTCTATATGCCACTGGAATTTTTTCCCATTCTTCAAGGCAAAACTGCTCCAGCTCCTTCAAGTTGGATGGGTTCCGCTGGTGTACAGCAATCTTTAAGTCATACCACAGATTCTCAATTGGATTGAGGTCTGGGCTTTGACAAGGCCATTCCAAGACATTTAAATGTTTCCCCTTAAACCACTCGAGTGTTGCTTTAGCAGTATGCATAGGGTCATTGTCCTGCTGGAAGGTGAACCTCCATCCCAGTCTCAAATCTCTGGAAGACTGAAACAGGTTTCCCTCAAGAATTTCCCTGTATTTAACGCCATCCATCATTCCTTCAATTCTGACCAGTTTCCCAGTCCCTGCCAATGAAAAACATCTCCACAGCATGATGCTGCCACCACTATGCTTCACTGTGGGAGATGAGAGGTGCTGGATTTTCGCCAGACATAGCGTTTTCCTTGATGGCCAAAAAGCTCCATTTTAGTCTCATCTGACCAGAGTACCTTCTTCCATATGTTTGGGAAGTCTCCCACATGCCTTTTGGCGAACACCAAACGTGTTTGCTTATTTTTTTCTTTAAGCTATGGCTTTTTTCTGGCCACTCTTCCTTAAAGCCCAGCTCTGTGGAGTGTATGGCTTCAAGTGGTCCCATGGACAGATACTCCAATCTCTGCTGTGGAGCTTTGCAGCTCCAGAGTACCTCCTTCAGGGTTATCTTTGGTCTCTTTGTTGCCTCTCTGATTAATGCCCTCCTTGCCTGGTCTGTGAGTTTTGGTGGGTGGCCCTCTCTTGGCAGGTTTGTTGTGGTGCCATATTCTTTCAATTTTTGAATAATGGATTTAATGGTGCTTTGTGGGATGTTCAAAGTTTCTGATATTTTTTTATAATCCAACCCTGATCTGTACTTCTCCACAACTTTGTCCCTGACCTGGAGAGCTCCTTGGTCTTCATGGTGCCGCTTGCTTGGTGGTGCCCCTAGCTCAGAACAGGTGTATATATACTGAGATCATGTGACACTTAAATAAAGTCCACCTGTGTGCAATCTAACTAATTATGTCACTTCTGTAGGTAATTGGTTGCACCAGATATTATTTAGGGGCTTCATAGTAAAGGGGGTGAATACATTCTTTGTACTGGGAATACACAGTACAAAAAAAAGTATGAATGTATGTACTTGTAAGTCGCTCTGGATAAGAGCATCTGCTAAATGACTTAAATGTAAATGTAAATGTACATATGCACGCACCACTTTTCAGTTTTAAATATTATTATTCTTTTTTACATTTTTTTAATTTCACTTCACCAATTTGGACTATATTGTCCATTACATTAAATCCAAATAAAAATCTATTTAAATTACAGGTTGTAATGCAACAAAATAGGAAAAACGGCAAGGGGGATGAATACTATTGCAAGACACTGTATATTTATTTAATCCCAATATATATATATATATATATATATTTATATAACCCCTTTTGAGGACTCAAACCTCTTCTAGAACACAAATAGTTTCTATATACACAAAGATGACACACATGCCACTGACTAAATACCCATGATACCTTAGTTCAAGTTTTAGATATGTCAGTCAGCTGTTTGCATCAAGTGGACTGAACTCCCTTGATGCAAACAGCTGACCGACTCCCTTGATGCAAATCAGCTGACCGACTCCCTTGATGCAAATCAGCTGACCGACTCCCTTGATGCAAATCAGCTGACCGACTCCCTTGATGCAAATCAGCTGACCGACTCCCTTGATGCAAATCAGCTGACCGACTCCCTTGATGCAAATCAGCTGACCGACTCCCTTGATGCAAATCAGCTGACTGACATTTCTTAAAACTTTCCACATACACATTCTTTGTACTGGGAAAACATGTTCCTTGTACTGGGGAAATCCATACCTCTTACAGACATGTTTTTCACAGACAATATTTTCCGTTTATATTGTCTGAGATAGTTCAATCATATCATGCACTTGCAGCTAAGGTTATTAGGGTAACATGCTTAACTCATAACTTAACAAGAGATTGATATAAAGCTCAGTCATGCCACCTCATTTGACTGGCTTATGTATTTTCCTGACACACAGATTAAATAAAATCATGGCCATGTATAGACTGGTTTACCTAACCTAAATCCAATATCTCACTCCAATCATTTCAATTGGGTCCATATGAGTTTTTCCTGACCAGACTCTGGGCCCTAGTTATAGCCTGTAACTAGGGTTAGAGTCAGGTCACATGGTCAGGGAAAATTTTGCCCATACTTGATGTCTTGTGAGACAAGATTAACTAAGACGGCCCAGTCAAACAGTACAATGTAGATCTTACATGACTGACTCAGCACTGGAGTCAGCAGAGCTCTGAACCTTACGATGCAGCCACTTGTCTTAGACCAATGATAAGACAACCTGGTGTTGCACATGGGATGTGTGAAACTTACTCCTCAGCCTGAAGTGTCCCCACTTGCACCGTCAAATAGCTAGCTTTGCACATGGCTTGACTGGTCACGTGTGCTAGTAAAGCAGAGGTCTTAGGTTCAAGCCTCGGTGTGAGCCGAATAAGGAGAAAGTGGTATTTGTTAAACAAGCAGTGTGACGTCCCTCATGAAAAAAGACTATATTATTCACTGTAGTGTTTTTGCGGACTGTAGTATTTAGAGTTAACTTTAGTATAAATACTGTCATGTAGGAAAACGGTAGTATATACTTAAGCAATTCATCTAGTGTTTTTGCGGATTGTAGTATATTGTAGCACTTACAGTAGTGTTTTTGAAGACTGTAGTATACTGTAGTATTTACTGCAGTGTTTTTGCAGACATTACTGTAGTATTTACTATAATGTTTTATTATCTTTGACAGAAGTGGAGGCAGGGTATATGCAAATAAAATACTGTAGTATTTACTATAGTTGAAAAAGTGTTGTGTTTTTGCGTACTGTAGTGTTTCTGCGGACATTACTGTAATATTTACTACAGTGTTTTTTTACAATAGTATGCTACAGTATACTACACCATTCTATATTAAGTACTACACATGACCGAGGGATACTACAGTGTGTAGTATAGTATTCTACAGTATAGAGGAGAGTGGGGTAAGTTAAGCCGAAAGATTAGTTGAGCCACTCCTTGTTTCTAGGAAACCATACACAAAATGTATCATGTTATCAAATATTTAGGATGAAGTTATCATTTCATGGAGTCTGTGAAGGAAGAAACCACATGGAAAAAGTGGTATGCAAGTTAACACTGTTCACAAAGTCAAATTAATTGATTCCGTTATAGATTTCATGATGCTTGTATATAAACCAAAGTAGATCGTTTTAAGATTGTTTTGTACATCAGTTGGGTCTCTTAAGCTACAATATGAGGTCCTAAACCTAGCATGAAAGTGCATCCTGGGACCTGTGTGGGTTAATATGGTCAAAATGTTTGCCTTGGGGTAAGTTGAGCCAATGGCCATTGGGTAAATTGAGCCAATGGCCACCATACCCCATGCAAATGATGATTACATTTCAGTTTAGTTTCTTGTCAGTTTCTCAAGAATTGTTATTGTTACAGAGCAGACATCGTAATGCTGTGTATTTAAACGTAAAACAAGCAGGGGTCTAGCCACCCTTGAGGTTCTTGAGAGAGCAAACAAGGAAGTGAGAGAACGGAAGAAGTCAATTTGAGAAGCAGCAAGGTATGAAAAAAAGTTACTGAATGACACTGAAGACAAAAAAGAAAACAAAACAAACATGCACCTGTGTGAACGAGAGGCTATGATAGGGTAGCAGAGGCACACAGGGTCTTATCTGATGACACGGAGTCTGAGCTTGCTAAACATATCAAGAATCTCGCAGACCAGTTTCATGGGTTTAGTAGCATCAAATGCAGAGAACTTGCCTATCAATTGTCACATCGAAAACAACATCACTGTCCCAGACAACTGGTCAAGAAATGGAAGTGTAAGTGATATTGGACAGAGAGATCTATATCTGAATGTAGGCATACGTTTAAGATATACAATATACCACACCCTCATTCCATGAACTAAACTTTTACCTACCCACACCATCCCCCACTGTCACAGGACACCATCCCCCACTGTCACAGGACACCATCCCCCACTGTCACAGGACACCATCCCCCACATACCACAAGGCAGCTCAATTTACCCTGCACTGGGTATGCTCAACTAATCCCATACCTGGGGTAAATTGTGCCAAGAGACCACTTTTTTAGACAAGCTATGTTTTGAAAACGTATGTTTACATGAATTGTAATCATTTCCAGGGTTACACAACCTGCTGAAATATATGTAGATATCTTTGTTTGAAGGAATACTATATTTCCCTTGATGTAGTGATGTTAAATGCGTAAGAATGGCTCAACATACCCCCCTTTCCCCTACTATAGTTTACAACAGAATTCTATAGTAAGTTCAAAAGTATTCTATAGTAAACTGTAGTGCTTTTTTCATGTGGGGTCCTTTAAAGTAGTGCCTACAGTTGCGCTCAGCTCCACGCTGGGGTCGCTGTTGTAGCACATGTGGATGTAGCACATGTGGATGTGTGAAACTTACTCCTCAGCCTGAAATTTCCCCACTTGCGCTGACAAATAGCTAGCTTTTCACGTGGCGCGACTGGTAAAGGCTTCGGGAGGGTGGTCACGTGTGCTAGCCAAGCAGAGGTGCTGGGTTTGAGCCTTGGTGGGAGCCATACCAGGAGGAAGTGGTACTCGCTAAACAAGCAGCCTGATGGCCTTTACACCAGCATAATCCATCTATATTCTACATCATTTTACACATAAGGCCACTCAGGTCTACCGTAATTGAGTGAACATGGTGTCACATTTTGAAATAACCTCTAAAACATACAGTTCAGTGAGCTAAAAGTTCACTCCACTAATAGATCTGTACAGTGGCTCTGTATTTACCAAGTTTATGGGCATCCTATGAATGAGGTCTTTCTTTTTAGTTCTTTATTTAACCAGGCAAGTCAGTTAACAACAAATTCGTATTTACAATGACGGTGATGGGGGTCACCTTGGGGTCATGATAGGTTCTGCACCAAATGATTGATGTATTATAATAATTGATTATGCTTATGTTGTATTAATAGAAGGGGAAGGGCTATAAGACCCCTCCCCCACTACATTTATAGGGTCCTGGACCACAGATTAGCAATATATGTATTATGAGGTTTAATACTGGTCCACAGTTCTTTTCTAGTCTCTGCCTCTTATAAGAAACGGTCTGAGAGACGTGTGAGTTATTGCAGTTCAAACAGGGTGTCTGTGAGAAAGCGCCTCAAGGCTAAAAGAGATACATAGACCCCTGCAGGGGAGTAAATAGATAAGAGACAAGTCAGACACACCACTGTAAGCCACACGGGAATGGAAAATTACTAATGAGCCCTTAGAAAACACGTGACTATTGTTTTCTCCTGCAAGTTTGTATAACTGTATATGCATGGGCTTGGTCTCATGAGTAGAAGGTGTTGATGTAGGCAGTTACACCACTAGGGGTTGACTGCAAGTATATTAAAGCAACTTTGACGTGTTTTATTTTGCAGAACTTACTCTGAAACATACTTTCCGTTGTCAACTTCTGTCTGCAATTGCATTAATAAAGGTTTGATTGATTTACTTAAAGAAGATATTGTCTGATTGCACCAATAAGCCAATAATTGACAATGAACAAGGAACCTACCCCAACAACGGCCTACCCCAGCCAAAACCTGGACGACGCTTGGCCAATTGTGTGCCGCCCTATGGGACTCCCAATCACGGCTGGTTGTGATACAGCCTGGAATTGATGCAGTGCCTTAGACCGCTGCGACACTCGGGAGCCCTTATGTCACTCTGAGATGAATATCTGATCAACACAAGTCGGATCAGCATGTCCTTGTTTGCTGTGCCAGATTTATGCCAATCAGACCATATTGTGTAATTCTGAGAAAGGTACAAACAAATTTCATCATCCTCCAGGTTACCATTTTGCACCTGAGTATTCATCACACATTGCCTTTCAGTGAGGAGGGATTGGGCCAATGTGAAGCTTGGCATTATGGTTATAATTTTGTGAGGGGTCAGACTGGGAATTTAGCCAGGAGGACTCCTACTCCATCGATAAGATTTCTTTTTTAGACCATAGAAAGTCAGAACTTTGATTTAATATCACATCCAGAACTTACAGTAAGTTGTCCCTATAGCAACTAAACCAAGGTAATGCGGTCATCATATACAGTACATAAGGTCTTTCCCCCAGCAGTCTCCCATCCAAGTACTGAGTGGTATACTGAGTGGTAGACAGGTGTCAACGTTGAGAATTGGGTAATATTTTAGAAACGTTGATCAATGATATTACAAACTATGCTTTCAATCATCTAAAAGCACAACCAGATCCCAATGGAAAATCAATGTCAGATGTTTTATTTCGTTTTATTCACCTAAATGTGTTGTCACTGCGCTTTCAACCATTTAAAAGCACAACAAAGGTCAAATGGGAATACAATGTCAGATATGTTGTTTATTTATACAACAACATAATGTGTCATCACTGTGCTTCATCTATTACCACAACTAAATGACCTTGATCGCAGTTGAGATTACGTTAAAGTACATGGTGCAAGTGATCAATGCTGGGTTGAGATTCTGACCAGGTTGTTATAGCAATTGTGAAAATTCCACAGACCTGCAACCCTGAAGATGCACACTTTCTATGATTACAAAAACACATTTATTGTTACAGCAACCTCAAAATGTGTCAATGGATGGATGTGTAACTCATTTTAAGGTTGAATAAATACTTTTACATAAGTTTGTAAGATATCCTTAACATTAGGCTATTTACTGTCTTGCAAAAGTAATTGAATTGTGTTTGGTTGTCAATGCAACCAAATATCAACGTTTAAAGGAGATCTTCTGCTTGGAAAGCTCCATCTGTGCCACTGAGGTCTGGCTTTAATTCCAGTTTGTCTACAAATGTATAACTGATGTGTTGGATTCACGTCTCCATTTCAACCAAAAATCGAAGTAAAAGAATAGCACTAGATCAAATCAAACTTTAAATGCACTTTATATACAGGTTGACTTGATTTAATCCTATTATTTAAATTTGATTTTTGGTTGAGATGTGATTCCAACATATCATTATTACTGTCATGACGTTGGCAGTGGGGGTAGGTTTATGACAGTCATAAATACCTCTTTCCCCCTTTTTCTCTCTCCCTACTATAACTGATGTGACATAAGGAAACCCATGGGTTAACATAGAGATTCTGGGTAACATCAGAAGTTGGGGGAAATGAACTATATTCTGGTAATCCGACCAACTGAACATATGCGGTGGTACTTAAGGTATATTATGTCAGTTCGGTTGCCCTCTGACACATTCTCATCAATGATAGAATGACATAAACTCTACTGTGGAAAGTCTAAACTTCAGAGGTATCGGATTCACATGGAATTGTTGTTTAATTCAAATGTTTGAATATGAAATTATTTGTGAAGAGGTGAAATGTAATTTTAGCTTCCAAATGAGAGATCTGGACTTTCATAAGTTTTCCTCTGCTCACAGTGGCCCGCCCCTGTGAAGAGGCATGGGTTATAAACTTGTCAGACACACCCCTCTCCCTCCACTATAAAAGCCATTGACAAGAATATAACTTTCTGTTCCGGGTACGCTAGGATGACGATCCGGTGTCAGAATGGTTCAGATAATAACTACAGAACTAAACCAACATCAGCATGGACTTTGATTGTGAATGGTATGAACTTTGAACTCGTATTCACTACAGAAGTGATATCTCCTAGCCGTTGAGTTAGCAACAGCTAAACGCAGGTTAGGAAGGACGATACGGTCTTCCATCTACTACACACAACGCTCCTCCAACGTATCCAGTAAGGCACCAGAGACATTCTTCAAAGGACAGAGGACTCGGGTTGGCGACACGGTCCATCTACCACCAACCTACTGAAGCGCAGCTCAGAGTAAATATTGATTGCATTTTCCTCTTCAAATGGGCGGTAATTTAGAATGCATAAGATAATGTATTTACGATAGCACAGCTCGCCTATGTTCCAGTCTGCCGCTCTTTCACTAGGACTCAGCCCCTTCCCTTTGTGTAACAAGCTGTCATATCTATTCCGCCCGCTAGGGACGTTTTTCTGTATGACGTAATTTGTGATCAAGTTATGATTTAATTGTGTATATGTGTGATTCTGTGTGATTAGTTAGGTATTTAGTAAATAAATAATTAAACCCAATTTTGTATTGCTGATTCAACTTGTTAGCCAGGATTCTTGCAGATAATCAAGGATTTACAACTTTCAGATGAGACTGAATAAAATGACGATTAATGTGACTGTTATGGATGTAAAATCTTACTAAATCTTTAAGAGTTTATTCGAAAGATAACAGCTCTATAAATATTATTTCGTGGTGTCCCTCTCTAGTTAATTAATATTTACATGATTAGTTCAATCAGGTAATATTAATTACGGAGAAATTATTTTATAGAATAGCATGTCATAGCAATCAATCTGGCATAGTCAAAGACACGACATTACCTTGTAGATTCCATTTGAAATCAACAGTGGTGGGAAAAGTACCCAATTGTCATACTTGAGTAAAAGTAAAGATGCCTTCATAGAAAATGACTTAAGTGAATGTCACCCAGTAAAATCCTACTTGAGTAAAATTCAAAAAGTATTTAGTTTTAGATATACTAAAGTATCAAAAGTAAATGTAACTGCTAAAATATACTTAAGTATCAAAAGTAAACGCATAAATCATTTCAAAATCCTTATATTAAGCAAACCAGACAGCACCATTTTCTTGTTTTTTAAATTTACGGATAGCCAGGGGCAGGCTACCACACAAACATAATTTACAAACGAAGCATGTGTTTAGTGAGTCCGCCAGATCAGAGGAAGTAGGGATGACCAGGGATGTTCTCTTGATAGGTGTGTGAATTAGACCATTTTCCTGTCCTGCTAAGCATTAATCAAGTAATGAATACTTTTGGGTGTCAGGGAAAATGTATGGAGTAAAAAGTACATAATTTTCTTTAGGAATGTAGTGAAGTAAAAGTATATAAAATATAAATAGTAAAGTAAAGTAGTACTTAAGTAGCATTTTACTTAAGTACTTTACACCACTGGAAATCAACCAAAGCTTCAAACCAGGCTAGCCCTATATGTATTGTCTATTTTTTGTTGAAGCCTGGGCTGAATTGAAACAATAGCTGTTGATGACTTCCCAAATGCTATATAGGCCTAAATAGCATAATTTATTATATATTACTGATAAAATATGGTTACATTTCATTTGATGAAAGTACCCTTTGGAATGACTTCGATAGCAACAGTGAATCTATTAAGTGGAGATTTCGCCACAATTATTCTCACTCTACGTGTATATTATCCTCTGTTCCCCCCATGTCTGTGTGTGGAATTGTTCGTTACGTTTATTGTGTGACGAGGCAGGCTGGTTTTTACCGGGTATTGTTTTGAACCCGGGGTATTGTATTGTTGTACATTATTTTTGTTCGTTACATTTATTGTGTGACGCGGCAGGCTGTTTTTTTTTGAACCCGTGGTATTTTATTGTTGTACATTATTTGTGTGACTAGTGCGCTATTCGCTTTTGCCTTTGGCTGGAGTGTTGTGATGCTGTTGCGTCCGACTGATTTGCTTCTGCCAATAAAAGTGTGCCTGTTCACTCATCTCTGCTCTCCTGCACCTGACTCCAGTTGACCAGTTGCGCACCCAGTCTGACAGTAACCAATTTTCAACATAGACAAACCTTCTACTGGAGAAGAAAACAAAAACAATAGGCTGGGCAGCAGCTTCTACTGGAGAGTTGATCTATCTACAGCTATCCATTCAGGATTTTAGCCAAACCCAATGCTGCTTAGCTTTGATATCTGTCACTGCACTAGCGCACTAGTCACACAAATAATGTACAACAATAAAATACCACGGGTTCAAAAAAAAACAGCCTGCCGCGTCACACAATAAATGTAACGAACAATTACACACACAGACATGGGGGGAACAGAGGATAATATACACGTAGAGAGATGAGGCGATGTAAACCAGGTGTGCGGGAAAACAAGACAAAACAAATGGAAAATGAAAGGTGGAGCGGTGATGGTTAGAAGACCGGTGACGTTGACCGCCGAGTGCCGCCCGAACAAGGAGAGGAGCCGACTTCGGCGGAAGTCGTGACAGTTACCTTAATGACATTATCCTGCGATTGAAATTTTACTTTACTTTTTTTTTTTTTTTTAAATCCAATGTATTTTCCAGGTAGATTCCACGTCACAATAAGTTGAGAAATTACTTTGGAACAACGTTGATTTAACTAGTTTGTGCCCAGCGGGTTGTTTTTAATCTCTGCTGAACTTCTAATTTCAGAGTCATGAGCAGAAAGTACATGTCCAAGTCTGACGAGATGCGTAAGGGACATTACCTTATGTCCAACAACCACAAGTGGAAAGCTTGCTTCCAGGTATGTGTCTATAACTTGAAAAATACTATGGGCCTACTTGAAAGTGTTATTTTTGGAGTCCATAGAAGACTTTTCCCATGACCAGTTGTCTAAAGTACGAAAGTAAAAATACCAGAAAGTACTACTTAAATAGTTTTTCTTGGTATCTGTGCTTTACTTTACTATTTATATTTTTGCAACTTTTACTTTTACTTCACTACATTCCGAAAGATTTTTTAAAACTTTTTACTCCTTACATTTTCCCTGACACCCAAAAGTACTCGTTACATTACGACAGGAAAATTGTCAAGTTCAAACAATTATCAAGAGAACATCCATGGTCATCCCTACTGCTTCTGATCTGGCAGACTCACTAATCACAAATGCTTCGTTTGTAACTTTTGTCTGAGTTTTGGAGTGTGCCCCTGGATATCCGTTAAAAAAATATATACTAGAAAATGGTGCCGTCTGGTTTGCTTCATATACAGAATTAGAAATGATTTATACTTTTACTTTTGATCTTAAGCATATTTAAAACCAAATACTTTGACTTTTACTCAAATATTTTGCTGGGTGACTTTCACTTTTAGTTGAGTCATTTTCTATTAAGGTATCTTTACTTTTCTTCAAGTATGACAATTGAATACTTTTTCCACCACTGCCCATGACTTTGGAACTGGAGAGTTAAATTAATGTATTCATTCTATTTCTCTACATAGGAGGATGGCAACTTTGTGATCTATGGCAGGAAGCCCATGTGGAACTCTGACACTGCTGGACCAGCGCGACGCCTATTGCCTGACGACTGCAACTTTGTAATGTACAAGAAGGACAACAAGATGATACGGCAGACCAAGTGCCCGGCGTCCGGTGGCTGTGTAATGATGTGCCGCATGTGGCTGTGTAATGATGGCACCATGGTGGTGGAGAGAGACGGAGAGGAGGTGTGGTCCTCTGCTCAGTCTAAGGGATTCAAGCAGTGAGCGGAGCACCTGCATCTCTACCGGGTATAAGTTCATGCTGATAATAGCCACACTTCCCATCTGTGATGTATGACTGTCTTCCTTGACCTATGTTCAATAAAGAGCATGGTAAAAAAAGATATGTTGTCTTCTGAATGTATTTTTCTTGCATTATCCTGATCTATCTATCAACGAAAAGGAATAGGGGTAACATAAATGGGAACAACCAGAAATGATCATAGAATTTTGAAGTATCCTCTTGCCATGAATGTGAGGAGAAAACAATATGGCATCTATTGAGCACATTGGGGAATCTGAGAGCTGTGAACACATCAGAATCTGGCAGATAAGAATAATGAATAATTGTTTCAATGAGCAGATATTTTTAGCACAGTGCATAGCGCACAAAACAGTTGAATAGCTCTGTTGAAATGTAGAGGGTGAGGTTCATTCTGTTGGCAGCCCCTCCTCTTTGTTACCACAGGCCTCTCTGAAGTGCCATTCTTAACGAGCCAGACGCATCGCTTGTCTAGACACCACATTGTCCCTGTCGTTTCTCTGCCAAGAGTAGCCTAAATCTCATTAGCAATGAGAGGTGGCTCAAAGGCTCTCCTCACCTATTGTGCACCAAAAAAACGTGCAAGACTCGGTGATTATAGAGGTGAATGGGTTTATATCTGGGAATATTTATAAGACATGATTGGTCTTCTTGGTCATCAACAAATGATCAGTGGAAGACATCAAATGAGGTTAAGTGTTGTGGGGATACTTTTGGGATTAATGTGAATTAAATCGATCATGACTCAGTGCCTGTTGCCTACAATAGATTAATCACTTCTTTTTTTTATTGGATCTCTCTACATTTTTTTTTTTACAAAATTCTGCCAAAATGTCCACTAGATTGGGGACAACGCTTTTAATAGTGACACCTGTTTTCGTGATATGTCCAATTTCATCTGATGCAGAGTTGTGGTAAGAGTTTTGGCTCCTGCCTGACTATTGTTTGTGTCACACCCTGATCTGTTTCACCTGTCTTTGTGCTTGTCTCCACCCCCTTCCAGGTGTCGCCCATCTTCCCCATTATCCCCTGTGTAGTTATACCTGTGTTCTCTGTTTGTCTGTTGCCAATTCATTTTGTTTGTGAAACCTACCAGCGTTTGTTCCCCTGCTCCTGTCTGTTTCTTGCTCCCGTTTCCTAGTCCTTCCCGGTTTTGACCCTTCTGCCTGCCCTGACCCTGAGCCTGCCTGTCAGTTCTGGACACTTTGCAACTTCTCTGGATGACTGACTCCTGCCTGCCTTTGACCTGTCATTTGCCTGCCCCGGTATTAGAAATCAACTTTTGTTTAGGCACTACAATGAACACTGTGAGACATGCCAGGAGTGTTCCGGAAATAACTGACCAGTCAAGCAGATTTACATTGATCAATTTTCCATTACTGTTTTTTTCTTTCTTCCCCTGAGATTCTTATAAAGTCTGAAAGGAGGAAGGAGGAAACTACATTTCCAAAAGACACACACACACACTCTGGCCTACTTGGCTGTCAGAATCTCCCTTGTATAATCAGTGTCATGACCAAAGTTACAGCCATTTCCCATTTTCTATACTCAATGACAGCATGGCTTTGTTTGAGAGACATCTGATTTACTAAAAACCCATCATATGATGTGAATAAATTGTTTTTCTTCTTTGATCTCAAGTTCAATGGCAGGCAGATGCAGTTGGGAGGTTTTGGAGGAATCTACAGTGGATAGTGATCTCTATCCTATCGTGTGTACTGTAGGATTGAGGGTGGTAGAATCAGTAGGAAATTCCAGTTTCAGGGGGTTGAGTGAACAGGTGCTGTCTCAGGTTGATCACAATTCAGATATAGAAACAGTGAATGATGGAGTAAGAGGAGCAATAGTAGGGTCACACAGTCCCCTGGTGGAGTGAAGAGTGTGGAGAAGCCGTGAAGTGTAGGAACAGGGCATTCAGAATGTTGAAAAGATACCATTATTACCAGTTACCTGATTCAATGTAAACAAGCACAACGCAGGACCAGTCCTGTGGGAGAGGACTGGGGGATGATTAAGAGGTTGAGTGGGGTCAGACGAGATTGGGATCTCCCAGTGCCTAAAAGTGGGGAGATTGTTGCAGTGACAGGATATGGAGAAGGCAGATATGTTAGCACAGGCATTTGTGAAGGTGCACAGCTCAAATAATCTGACAGAAGAGGGATAGCATGGGAGAGAGAGGGTCAGAGGAGAACATCCGGGGGTCCTGGATCAGAGCGAGATGGTGGGGGATACATTGAATGCCCCTTTACGTTGGCTGAGATGAAGAGAACATTAGCTAAAGCTGGGGTAACATTTCCTGGGAAGGATGAGATGTGTTACATCATGATGGCTCGTCTCAGTGACACTGCAATGGGGAAAGTATTGGGCCTTTACAATAAGGTGTGGCAGGAAGGGAAACTGCCTGGAAGTTGGAAGCAGGAGGTAGTGGTGCCAATACAGAAACCAGGGAAAGACCCTACTAGTCCTTCAAGCTATAGGCCTATAGCGTTGACATCTCACGTATGGAAAGGATGATGACGGAAAGGCTGACATACTTTCTGGAGAGTAGAGGACTAATGTCACCAGATCAAAGTGGGTTCAGGAAAGGCAAGGGAACGATGGATCCTGTACTGTGCCTTGAGTCAGTCATACGGAAGGCACAGGCAAATAAGGTAGCCATTTTCTTTGATGTAGAGAAGGCTTATGATATGATGTGGAAGTAAGGCCTACTTGTCATTTATGAACATTTTGAAAATCTTGGCTCTCTCTAATTCTCTCCTTCTCTCTTTCTTTCTCTCTCTCGGAGGACCTGAGCCCTAGGACCATACGTCAGGACTACCGGGCATGATGACTCCTTGCTGTCCCCAGTCCACCTGGCCTTGCTGCTATTCCAGTTTCAACTGTTCTGCCTGCGGTTATGGAACCGCCACCTGTTCCAGACCTGCTGTTTTCAACTCTTAATGATCGGCTATGAAAAGCCAACTGAAAATTATTCATGATCATTATTTGACCATGCTTGTCACTTATGAACATTTTGAACATCTTGGCATAGTTCTGTTATAATCTCCATCCGGCACAGCCAGAAGAGGACTGGCCACCCCTCATAGCCTGGTTCCTCTCTAGGTTTCTTCCTAGGTTTTGGCCTTTCTAGGGAGTTTTTCCTAGCCACCGTGCTTCTACACCTGCATTGCTTGCTGTTTGGGGTTTTAGGCTGGGTTTCTGTACAGCACTTCGAGATATTAGCTGATGTACGAAGGGCTATATAAAATAAACTTGATTTGATTTGATTTGATTTATCAAGCTGGATAACATGGGGGTTGGATGAATGTTTTTTTTTACTGGATAAAGGATTTTCTTTTTGGGCAATCAATACAAGTGAGGGTGGGGAGCACTATGTCAGAAAGCTATGACGTAGATAATGGTACCCCCCAGGGAAATGTCATCAGTCATTTGTTGTTCTCCATTGTGATTGACGATGTATTCTCCCAGGTAAGACCTGATATTGGGAGGTCATGGTTTGCGGATGATGGGGCACTGTGGAAGAGAGGGAGAAATATTACCCATACAGCCAGAAGAGTTCAAGAAGTGATTAGGGAAGTTGAGCAGTGGTCCCTCAGGTGGGGCTTCAAGTTTTCTGTTAAGAAAAAACAGACTGTGCTTTTTTCTAGAAGGAAGGTTGGGGAGGAAATATACCTTAAGCTGTATGGAAGGCGTCTGGAGAGGGTGGGAGGGTTTAGGTTCCTGGGGGTCTGGTTTGACACTCAAATGACATGGGTGGAGCATATTAACAGAGTAGTTGTCAAAGAAAAGACAATATTGAATGTGATGCGTTGCTTGTCAGGAATGGAGTGGGAGGGCAGATAGAAGGGCGTTGAAAATGATATACAGCATCAGTCAAAAGTTTGGACACCCCTACTCATTCAAGGGTTTTTCTTTATTTTTACTATTTTCTACATTGTAGAATAATAGTGAAGACATCAAAACTATGAAATAACACATATGGAGTCATATAGTAACCAAAAATGTGTGTTTTATATATATATTTGAGACTTCTTCAAAGTAGCCACCCTTTGCCTTGATGACAGCTTTGCACACTCTTGGCATTCTGTCAGCCAGCTTCACCTGGCTTTCCAACAGTCTTGAATGAGTTCCCACATATGCTGAGCACTTTTTGGCTGCTTTTTCTTCAATCTGCGGTCCAACTCATCCCAAACCATCTCAATTATGTTGAGGTCGGGTGATTGTGGAGGCCAGGTCATCTGATGCAGCACTCCATCACTCTCTTTCTTGGTCAAATAGCCCTTACACAGCCTGAAGATGTGTTGGGTCATTGTCCTGTTGAAAAACAAATGATAGTCCCACTAAGTGCAAACCAGATGGGATGACGAATCGCTGTAGAATGCTGTGGTAGCCATACTGGTTAAGTGTGCCTTGAATTCTAAATAAATCATAGACAGTGTCACCAGCAAAGCACCACCACACCATCACACCTCCTCCTCCATGCTTCACTGTGGGAACCACACATGCGGAGCTACTCTGCGTCTCACAAAGACACGGCGGTTGGAACCAAAAATCTCAAATTTGGACTCATCAGACCAAAGGACAGATTTCCACAGGTCTAATGTCTGTGTTTCTTGGCCTAAGCAACTCTCTTCTTATCATTATTAGTGTCCTTTCTTTGCAGCAATTCGACCCTTTATTTAACTAGGCAAGTCAGTTATGAACAAATTCTTATTTTCAATGACGGCCTAGGAACTGCCTGTTCAGGGGCAGAAGGACAGATTTGTACCTTTTCAGCTCGGGGATTTGAACTTGCAACCTTTCGGTTACTAGTCCAACACTCTAACCACTAGGCTACCCTGCCGCCCCATGAAGGCTTGATTCACACAATCTCCTCTGAACAGTTGATGTTGAGATTTCTGTTACTTGAACTCTGTGAAGCATTTATTTGGGCTGCAATTTCTGAGGATAGTAAGTCTAATGAATTTATCCTCTGCAGCAGAGGTAACTCTGAGTCTTCCGTTCCTGTGGCGATCCTCATGAGAGCCAGTTTCATCATAACGCTTGATGGTTTTTGCGAGTGCACTTGAAAAAACTTTCAAAGACTGTTGTTTCTATTTGCTTATTCGAGCTGTTCTTGCCATAATATGGACTTGGTCTTTTACCAAATAGTACCATCTTCTGTATACCACCTTTACCTTGTCACTACACAACTGATTAGCTCAAACGCATTAAGAAGGAAAGAAATTCCACCAATTCACTTTTAACAAGGCATACCTGTTAATTGAAATGCATTCCAGGTGACTACCTCATGAAGCTGGTTGAGAGACCGTAAGGCTCTCCAGAGGGTAGTGAGGTCTGCACAACGCATCACCGGGGGCAAACTACCTGCCCTCCAGGATACCTACACCACCCGATGTCACAGGAAGGCCAAAAAGATCATCAAGGACAACAACCACCTGAGCCACTGCCTGTTCACCCCGCTATCATCCAGAAGGCGAGGTCAGTACAGGTGCATCAAAGCGGGGACCGAGAGACTGAAAAACAGCTTCTATCTCAAGGCCATCAGACTGTAAAACAGCCATCACTAACGTTGAGTGGCTGCTGCCAACATACTGACTCAACTCTAGCCACTTTAATAATGTGAAAATTGATGTAATAAATATATCACTTGCCACTTTAAACAATGCCACTTTATATAATGTTTACATACCCTACATTACTCATCTCATATGTATATACTGTACTCTACACCATCTCCTGCATCTTGCCATCTTGATGTAATAAATGTATCACTAGCCACTTTAAACAATGTCACTTTATACACTGCTCAAAAAAATAAAGGGAACACTTAAACAACACAATGTAACTCCAAGTCAATCACACTTCTGTGAAATCAAACTGTCCACTTAGGAAGCAACACTGATTGACAATAAATTTCACATGCTGTTGTGCAAATGGAATAGACAAAAGGTGGAAATTATAGGCAATTAGCAAGACACCCCCAAAAAAGGAGTGATTCTGCAGGTGGTGACCACAGACCACTTCTCAGTTCCTATGCTTCCTGGCTGATGTTTTGGTCACTTTTGAATGCTGGCGGTGCTCTCGCTCTAGTGGTAGCATGAGACGGAGTCTACAACCCACACAAGTGGCTCAGGTAGTGCAGTTCATCCAGGATGGCACATCAATGCGAGCTGTGGCAAAAAGGTTTGCTGTGTCTGTCAGCGTAGTGTCCAGAGCATGGAGGCGCTACCAGGAGACAGGCCAGTACATCAGGAGACGTGGAGGAGGCCGTAGGAGGGCAACAACCCAGCAGCAGGACCGCTACCTCCGCCTTTGTGCAAGGAGGTGCACTGCCAGAGCCCTGCAAAATGACCTCCAGCAGGCCACAAATGTGCATGTGTCAGCATATGGTCTCACAAGGGGTCTGAGGATCTCATCTTGGTACCTATTGGCAGTCAGGCTACCTCTGGCGAGCACATGGAGGGCTGTGCGGCCCCACAAAGAAATGCCACCCCACACCATGACTGACCCATCGCCAAACCGGTCATGCTGGAGGATGTTGCAGGCAGCAGAACGTTCTCCACGGCGTCTCCAGACTCTGTCATGTCTGTCACATGTGCTCATGTGCTCAGTGTGAACCTGCTTTCATCTGTGAAGAGCACAGGGCGCCAGTGGCGAATTTGCCAATCTTGGTGTTCTCTGGAAAATGCCAAACGTCCTGCACGGTGTTGGGCTGTAAGCACAACCCCCACCTGTGGACGTCGGGCCCTCATACCACCCTCATGGAGTCTGTTTCTGACCGTTTGAGCAGACACATGCACATTTGTGGCCCGCTGGAGGTCATTTTGCAGGGCTCTGGCAGTGCACCTCCTTGCACAAAGGCGGAGGTAGCGGTCCTGCTGCTGGGTTGTTGCCCTCCTACGGCCTCCTCCACGTCTCCTGATGTACTGGCCTGTCTCCTGGTAGCGCCTCCATGCTCTGGACACCACGCTGACAGACACAGCAAAACTTTTTGCCACAGCTCGCATTGATGTGCCATCCTGGATGAACTGCACTACTTGAGCCACTTGTGTGGGTTGTAGACTCCGTCTCATGCTACCACGAGAGTGAGAGCACCGCCAGCATTCAAAAGTGACCAAAACATCAGCCAGGAAGCATAGGAACTGAGAAGTGGTCTGTGGTCACCACCTGCAGAATCACTCCATTTTTGGGGGTGTCTTGCTAATTGCCTATAATTTCCACCTTTTGTCTATTCCATTTGCACAACAGCATGTGAAATTTATTGTCAATCAGTGTTGCTTCCTAAGTGGACAGTTTGATTTCACAGAAGTGTGATTGACTTGGAGTTACATTGTGTTGTTTAAGTGTTCCCTTTATTTTTTTGAGCAGTGTATAATGTTTACATACCCTACATTACTCATCTCATATGTATATACTGTACTCTATACCATCTACTGCATCTTGCCTATGCCGTTAGGCCATCACTCATTCATATATTTTTATGTACATCAATTCATTCCTTTACACTTGTGTGTATAAGGTAGTTGTTGTGAAATTGTTAGGTTAGATTACTTGTTGGATATTAGTGCATGGTCGGAACTAGAAGCACAAGCATTTCGCTACACTCGCATTAACATCTGCTAACCATGTGTATGTGACAAATAAAATTTGATTTGATTTGAGAATACCAAGAGTTTGCAAAGCTGTCATCAAGGCAAATGGTGGCTACTTTGAAGAATCTCAAATATAAAATATATTTTGATTTGTTTAACACTTTTTTGGTTACTACATGATTCCATATGTGTTATTTCATAGTTCTGATGTCTTTACTATTATTCTACATTGTAGAAAATAGTAAAAATAAAGAAAACCCTTGATTGAGTAGGTGTCCAAACTTTTGACTGGTACTGTATATAGCGTTGTTAATGTCATCACCAGTTTATTGAAGTTTAGCATATGGACCAGCAGCTCAGAGGGTAGAGTTGGTAGAGATGCCGTTAAAGGTAAGATGACAACAGCTAGCCATTGCATATTGGGTAAATCTACTAGGACATAAGGTTACACATCCTACAAAAAAGGTGCTCCTAGAAGGCTGGGAACATAAACTAAATCTGAATACAAGCATTGGGTGGATAGGCAATTGCATGGCGAGAGAGATGGGGTTGTTTGGGAGGGAGTTTAGCCCCTCTGTGGTTCTAGATCTAGGCTTGCTTGAGAGGGTAAGCGATGTTGAGGAAGGAGTATATTCAGTTGTAAGTGAACATTTAAGAACACAATACTTTGCTTTCTTGAATATATTCACAGATGGTTCTAAGGACCTTAATTAAAACAGGGAGGACAGGAGCAGCTTTTAGTGTTCCTGAATTTAAGGTGGCAGTCAAGAAAAGAGCAACGGATCATTTATCTGTTTACACAATGAAGTTATTGGGCATACTATTGGCTGCGGAGTGGAGGTGAGGCCAGACAGAGTAGTCATCTGCTCTGACTCTTGTGCAGCACTGATGATCTTAAATAAATGTATGTCTCAGAACAGACAGGATGTATTGTATGAGGTTTTGCAGTGCTTGTATGGGGTGAAACAGATGGTGGTATTTATGATGTTCCTCTGGGTACCAGCTCATGTGGGAGTAGAGGGGAATGAGGATGTGGTTGTTATCGCCAAGCAGACTCTTAAACATCCTAATGTTGAGATAGAATTGTCAATCAGTAAAGCAGAAGCCAATGGGTTTATAAGAACAGTGGTTAAAAACAAATGGCAAGAGTTGTGGAACAGGGAGAGAAAGGGAAGACACCTGTGTAAGATCATTGTCAGGAGGAGATGGCGACAGTGGAACATGTTCTATTTCAGTGCCAGAAATATGTGAGGGAAAGAGAGCGATTGTTATTAGATTTGAAGAGTAATGGGGTTCAAAAGCCAGGATTAAGTGAACTCCCGGTGAAATCTTCGGGACATGTAGTATTTAATTATGTATTTTCTTTTTTTTCGGGAGATTTGATTATTGGGTAGGATTTAGACCTTCACTGTCTCTGTCCCACACTCCAGTCCAGCTGGTGGCGATAATTCCACTTAAAGTTGGTTGCCAACCGCCATATAAAATTCACAGAAGAAGAAGCGCATTAACCAACAACAACAACAATGACGCATGGTGTTAGGAGATGTAACAAAAATATATACTTTATACCGTCAATGGGAGAGATAATTAACGAAACAAAAGGAGGCAACGGAAAAACAACTTTTTTACTATAATTTTTTTCCATACACATGATTTTGCTCTTCATCTGTGAATACGGATAGTAGGAACAACATTTCGCAATCTATTTCGCATGCAGTTGAGCGCGCAAACCGGACTATAATATTTTTCCTCGGTTAACCTATTAACACGACTATTATATCATTTATTTCCGCTTTTTATTTGAACTTTATCAGGAGTACATTTTGAAGGTGTTTTAATGAAACCTTTATTTTTGACTGCTACGGTTTACCCCTGTGCTCACAGTAAGATGTGTTGAGCGCTTTACTATACTGTGTCGTCGGGGATTCTAGACTGTATAGACATTTGCGCTACATTCGAGTGAAACCAACTGGGAAATAACAATTAACACGGAATACAATGACTATGTCTGTTCCGGAGAGCAATTCAGGGTCTGAGGGGAAGGAGGAGGAGAGTGAAGATGAGAGTGAAATCCTGGAGGAAAGCCCATGCGGTCGCTGGCAAAAGCGAAAAGAGCAGGTTGGTCTATCTGTTTGGTTGCTCCAGTGGCAGCGATTCAACTTGTGGGATACACATATTGACAGTTAGAGACAAGAGAAATATAATTCTGTTTGGAGCATGATTGCCTGGAACATTATTGCCTGATAGGCCTATAGTCTACGTCGTAACGAATCTAATAATCATTGGGGTTGGATGGTGATGCCTGTCTGTATTGTAGCAGCAGGTACAACCGATACATTACATAATAGTGGTAGGCAACTATATTCAGCTGCGGCCTTATTTTTTGTAGTAATGGATGGTCAGGGGCCAGAACATAGCCACAATGCCTAGTCTACTCCACCCATGCTGTACTGAGGATTTCCAGCACACAGCTTTAACCAACCATTTCCAGCACACAGCTTTAACCAACTACTGTAGGTATGTTGGTCTATTGTACTTTAAACAATGTGTATGCAGGTTGCTTAGGATTCAAACCTGGGTCAGTAGGTGCCCAACATAACACCAGGTGACGGTGTGTTGGACACAGTCACTCCTATATAGAGGACTATAGAGCCTGTCTGCCTTCCTGATTTCTGTAACTGTTAGCTTACCTGTGTAATATTGACTTGTTTTACAAACATGGTCCTGTCTTATTAATTGCTGTGCTGATCAATGGGCAGTTTATTAACTCTGTCAAATGAATATGTAGCTTAACATTGTGTGTATTTGCTACAATAACACACATTTACTATTGGCCATATCTAAAAATACATACAGCTTAATGATATATACACTGTATACAAAACATTAAGAACACCTGCTCTTTCCATGACAGACTGATCAGATGAATCCAGGTGAAAGCTATGATCCCTTATTGATGTCAAATTGTTAAATCCACTTCAGTCAGTGTAGATGAAGGGGAGGAGACGGGTTTAATAAGTATTTTTAAGCCTTGAGACATGGGTTGTGTATGTTTGCCATTCAGAGTGTGAATGGACAAAATAAAATATTTAAGTGCCTTTGAATGGGGTGTGGTAGTAGGTGCCAGGCACACCAGTTTGAGTGTGTTTCGTACTGCAATGCTGCTGGTTTCCCGTGTGTATCAAGAATGGTCCACCATCCAAAGGACATCAAGTCAACTTGACACAACTGTGGGAAGCATTGGAGCCAACATGGGCCAGCATCCCTGGGGAACGCTTTCGACACCATGAAGAATCCACGTCCCGACGAATTGAGGCTGTTCTGAGGGCAAAAGGGTGTGCAACTCAATATTAGGAAGGTGTACCTAATGTTTTGTGTGTGTGTGTGTAGAAATATACACATACACAGAACAAAAATATTTTTTTGGTACTTTTTCCCCCCCCAATTTTGTGAAGTCCAATTGATAGTTAAAGTCTTGTCCCATCGCTGCAACTCTCATACAGACTTGGGAGAGGCGATGGTCGAGAGCCTTGCATCCTCTGAAACCCGACCCTGCCAAGCTGCACTGCTTCTTGACACTGCTCGCTTAACCTGGGAGGCCAGCCGCACCAATGTGTCGGAGGAAACACTGTATAGCTGCCGACCGAAGTCAGCGTACATGCGCCCGGCTGCCACAAGGAGTCGCTAGAGCGCGATGGGACAAGGACATCCCAGCCGGCCAAACCCTCCCCTAACCCGGGCGATGCTGGGCCAATTTAACAACCCTGGTATTTCTTTATACAACTTTTCAAATATACATAACCAGCAGTTTACGGTCTAGCTACCTGTATACTCACCACCACTGCACTGGGGACCAACGAACTCCAACCACCTGTTCTGCATGATAGGGTCTTTTGGCAGGGCATGCAAACCATAGTTGGTCAATCCTTATAGGGCTGCGATCTTTTGCATTGGGGGCGATGAAACAACGGCGCCCCATTCAACGAAGGGAAGCGAATTAGAAGGGGTGATTTGCACTTGGAGTTTGGCAAAGGGGGGCATGATTTTTTGACATAATTGTAATCCAAACCCAACCTTCATTTACTCGTTGTGACTTACTGATGTTCCAAACTCTGTTTTAGACAAGACTGACTTTATGAACAAAATTTGCTTATTTACACTTTGTAGTCAATTGACATTAGAATGAATGCTTCTGACTCATATTGATGCCCCACAGGGGAAGACTCTAGTTAAAGGTGTATTATACAACATTTCCACTTGCAAAGCCTGATTTAAAAAAAATTGCGATCAAAAGTCTGTCATTGGTAGTGCTATTGTAACCTTTAATTCGACCTCTGCCGAAAGGTCGGGGCCTTAATGGCACAGGTGGTGTGCTTGCTTAACTGCAAGGGTTGCTGGTTTAAACCCTCGTCTTCTGGCTGTTGCCCTCTAATAGCTCAAGTCAGTTTTGAATTAAGTATAGTCAAACATAATTGTCTGCAGTTTTTAGAAGATGAATAGATCAATTGATTGTGACAGTCTTACATTGTAAAATATGACTCAATTCCCATTGAATGCAAAGTCAAAGAAAACTGTTTAAAGTCATTGACTTTTGAAGGTCGTATAACTCGGCAATAGAGACTGAACTAAGGTATCCCCATGTACACTAGATCCACGTCTTTCTTGTCCCTTTTACATCTTGTTTCTAGCCTAAAGCGTTCCGCGCCACTGGAAGAGTTGTTGACAAATATCCAACACATGGCCGAGTTATTCATTTGGCACTGTTGATCAGCACACATTTGGATTAAAATGTCAAGAAGACAGGAGGAGCGTACTAGAATGTATTATGGATGTTAGAAACTGGAGAGTTTTTCTGATGCTAGCGAGCATGCATTTGCACACAGGATTCAGTGCAGAGGTGCTGTTTGTTTACATGTAACTTTAGCTAGCAATTTGTTTTCTCAGCAGTTTGAGTTGTGTTCTGTCTGACAGTGAAATGTGGCTAGCTCTTACCACAGCTTCGACTATGGAGTAGCTGACTAGTGTTGCAGAAGCCCATTGCATGCATTGTAAGGTAGCAGCGTGACAATTTGACCAAAGTACAGCGTGTCCCACAAAATGTGTGTGTGTGTGTATATATAAACACACGTGTATTATATATATATATATATATATATATATATATATATGCAATGAAAATTGGTGGTCAGCTAGCTAGAAGGGTGTCTTTAGTCGCAAAACTTACCATTATTTTCCAGTCCATTTAATTGTTGAGCTCGAGGTGATTTCATCCTCTAACCGTAGGGGGTGTCAGATGTTGGGGGAAAATTAGCTAACTAGCATTCAGCTGACTGGTGTTAGCTAGCTACAGAGGCTAGCTGCTGGACGTTGGGCAAGCCAGCTCATGTTAGCTAGCTACCTATGTAGTTAATGAAAATATCTGTTTGCTTTTATTGATTAACCTTTCTAGCGCAGGCGTTCCGCTAGCAGAACCCCTCGACAACATTCTGCTGAAAAGGCAGCTCGTGAAATTCAAAAATATTTTTTTGAAATATGTAACTTTCACACATTAACAAGTCCAATACAGCAAATGAAAAATACACTTATTGTTAATCTACCCATTGTGTCCGATTTCAAAAAGGCTTTACAGCGAAAGCACAACATATGATTATGTTAGTTCAGAGCCAAGTCAAAAAAACACAGCCATTTTTCCAGACAAAGATAGGAGTCACAAAAAGCAGAAATATAGATAAAATGAATCACTAACCTTTGATGATCTTCATCAGATGACACTCATAGGACATTATGTTACATGTTATGTTGTTCGATAATGTGCATATTTATATCCAAAAATCTCAGTTTACATTGGCGCGTTATGTGCAGTAATGTTTTGATGCCAAAACATCCGGTGATTTTGCAGATAGCCACAGAAATCCCAGAAATACTCATAATAAACATTGATAAAAGATACAAGTGTTATTCACAGAATTAAAGATAGACTTCTCCTTAATGCAACCGCTGTGTCAGATTTCAAAAAAACTTTACGGAAAAAGCATAATCTGAGTACGGCGCTCAGAGTCCAATCCAGCCAAAGAAATATCCGCCATGTTGGAGTCAACAGAAGTTAGAAATAACATTATAAATATTCACTTACCTTTGATGATCTTCATCAGAATGCACTCCCAGGAATCCCAGTTCGACAATAAATGACTGATTTGTTCCATAAAGTTCCATAAAGTCCATAATTTATGTCCAAATAGCCACTAGTTGTTAGCGTGTTCAGCCCAGTAATCCATCTTCATGAGCACTACGTCCAGACAAAAACTCGAAAAGTTCCGTTACAGGTCGTAGAAACATGTCAAACGATGTATGGAATCAATCTTTAGGATGTTTTTCGCATAATCATCAATAATGTTCCAACCGGAGAATTCCATTGTCTTTAGTAAAGCACTGGAACGAGAGCTAACTCTGTCGGGAGCGCGCGTCACGAGCCTGAGACACTCTGCCAGACCCATGACTCATTCAGCACCCATTCCCCCCTCCTTTATAGCAGAAGCCTGAAACAAGTTTCTAAAGACGGTTGACATCTAATGGAAGCCTTAGGAAGTGCAACTTGACCCGATAGACACAACAAACCTCAGATTTCCCACTTCCTGGTTGGATTTTTCTCAGGTTTTCACCTGCCATATGAGTTCTGTTATACTCACAGACATCATTCAAACAGTTTTAGAAACTTCAGAGTGTTTTCTATCCAATACTACTAATAATATGCATATATTTGCATCTGGGACAGAGTAGCAGGCAGTTTACTCTGGGCACACATTTCATGCAAAAGTGAAAATGCTGCCCCCTATCCCAAACAGGTTAACCTCAGCATGAATAACACCATATAGCTAGGTAGCTACAGTAGCCTAGGTTTGTTCGCATACACTTATTATGCCTGGCAGCCTGGTGCAAACAGCTTTACTGTTGCGCAGCAACTGAGTTTCTGGTCCCGGCTCCGGCAAAAAAAAAAGACGTTAGCATTGTCAGAAATGCTACAAAAGGTAGCACATCGTTGGTTCTTAATAGACAGAAATGAGCACTTGAGAGCGATAAATTATAAGTGTAATCAAAACTGTTGCACCTACAAACTTATGCAGTCTGAAAGGTGGCAAGTCTAATGGTCACTTTATGGACGCTTTAATCTGGTTCTTATCCAACACCTAGATATTTTCTTTTTTTCTAATACTAAGGACCCAGTATGTGGTTCTCGGCAACGGCCGGACTGCTCATGACAGAGGCAGGGAGTGTGTTGTGTACCTCCAATCAAGGTGATTTGTGAATTATCATCAACATTGGTGTCATATTGGCTTAGTTATGATGGTAGGGAGATTTTAATTGAACATTGAGCATCAATCAACCCCAATCCCGACCGGTGCGACAATAATAATTTGTGCACTGTGCACCTGCCACCTCTCCTTCAATTCCAAGTTCAATACCAACACTCCTTCAATTACGGAAAATACTTCGGAGCGAACGAAACAGCACACCTCAGTCTTGCTATATGTAGCCCATGTATCTGATGCTGTCTGGACAGAAGAGGAGAAAACTATTTTTGTCCAGACAGCATCAAATACATGGGCTACACATACATGTCCTCTGCCTCAACGACGATGGCAGTATTATCAGCAGCACCTGTCTTTTTACTAAAGAAATGCATTGACTTAGGACATTTTTCAGTTAAAATTCAATCTAGTTTATTGTTCCTTTTTCTCTGCCCCGCTTTGAAAGCGCCTCACTGCTGCAGCTTAATTTCAATAAAAGTCACGTTTCCAATCCTATCGCGTGAAACAATGCATGGTAACTCTGTCAGGGTGGAATATTCCATTATTGTGAACCAGTCCGTGGGTGATTAATGACACTTCTTTCTGCTGTTATGAGAAACTTGCATCATATCATAACACATTTATTACACATCTATAAGCATTTCATGAATGTGGTTTAACAGGTCCCAACCGCATTATTAAAGGTTAATGAAAAATATGAATAGCATATCTATAGCACATTCATGTCATGCTATGCAAGAGCTCATATTTAGATGTCTTAATAGATGCATCATTATAATGACAGCGTAGTGTCATCATTATGGCTGTTCTCAAAAGTGTGCTTCTGCCATACAAGTGTTAGTAAATATGCCAAAAGGCCAAATGACATTTAGAAAATCATGCTGATATATAGCCTGTATTAGCCCCATTCTCCCCACCGGCCGGTATAGGCCCGTGACTTCCCTTATTCTTCTTCTCTCTGAGGTCAATGGTGCATGAAGATCACCACAGGGTTGAATCCTCAGGGTAAATCTTGTTGAATAAAATCGTGTAGTTGAGGGTCATCAACTCATTCGTAACTCATTAACAGCCCTCCTCCACATCACAATTAGGCCTAAGTTGGGTTTATGTATGTGAAGGGCTTACTGAGAAAAACTTCCAAAATGACTAATTTGAGGTAGAAAGTTAGAGCACTGGTTTATTTTATCTCACTTTAATCCGTTGGACAGGATGCGAACAGGTGACTTGACATTGAATATCCCTTTGAGCATGTTGAAGTTATTAATTACACTGGATGGTGTATCTTTACACCCAGTCACTACAAAGATGCAGGCGTCCTTTCTCACTCAGTTGCCAGAGAGGAAGGAAACCACTGAGGGATTTCACCATGGGGCCAATGGTGACTTTAATACAGTTACAGAGTTTAATGGCTGTGATAGAAGAAAGTGAGGATGGATCAACAACACTGTAGTTACTCCACAATACTAACCTAATTGACAAGGGTGAAAATAAGGAAGCCTATACAGAATAAAAATATTCCAAAACATGCATCTTGTTTGCAACAAGGCACTAACGTAATACTGCATAAAAATGTGTCAAAGCAATTCACTTTTTGTCCTGAATACAACGTGTTTTGATTGGGGCAAATCCAATACAACACATTACTAAGTACCACTCTCTAGGGTTGGGCGGTAGCCAGATTTGCATATTGTCATACCATCCTTCTCTCATCCTGGGATTTACAGTATTACGCAAAAAAAAGCCCATTGGGCGTCTTACCAGAATGCTAACAAAAATAGCACGAATTTCCATGGAGGCTGCTAGCTAAATATGCTTACTTAAATAAACAAATTGTGAAGACAGGTAATCCAGCTCATAAAGTTATACATATACAGGTAGGAGCTATCGAATGGCATTTTCTGTGAGTTTGGACATATACAAGCGATGTGAATGAGAGACATTGTGCATATGAACAAAGTTTTGATGCATGCTTCTCTGAAGTAAGAACAGTACTGGCTCTGGAGCAGCATGTATATACTCACTTTGTCTGTGTGAAGTTATGAGTTTGGCCTGCCTGCTCTACTCAGAGAAGATGGTGGACGTGCACACCGGAGAAGATGGGGGAGGAGCAGACTGGCTGAGAACGGAGAGGAGAAAAAACGCAAGGAAATCAAAAGATAGCAGTGGCAGCTGTACAGATAACTCATCCAAAGGGCTCCAACACGGCAGAAGGTTAACACAATACGATGCCCCGTCACCTTACTAATTCAGCCACTTACTTACATAACTAGCAAGTTAACCTGTCTAGCCCCAGCGCTCCGCTAGCGGAACTCCTCCCACATTCCACTGAAAAGGCAGAGCGCGAAATTCAAAAAATATTTTTGAGAAATATTTAACTTTCACACATTAACAAGTCCAATACAGCAAATGAAAGATACACATCTTGTGAATCCAGTCAACATGTCCGATTTTTTAAATGTTTTACAGCGAAAACAGCACGTATATTTATGTTAGCTCACGAACCAAATACAAAAAAGCACAGACATTTTTCACAGCACAGGTAGCATGCACGAAACCAA
This sequence comes from Salvelinus namaycush, assembly GCF_016432855.1. Lineage (NCBI taxonomy): Eukaryota > Metazoa > Chordata > Actinopteri > Salmoniformes > Salmonidae > Salvelinus > Salvelinus namaycush. The sequence goes on along the minus strand of NC_052339.1, from coordinate 1,561,343 downwards.
CCAAACTAACCAAGAACCAACCAAACTAACCAAGAAACAACTTCATCAGATGACAGTCCTATAACATGTTACACAATAAATCTATGTTTTGTTCGAAAAATTTGCATATTTGAGGTATAAATCAGTTTTACATTGCAGCTACCATCACAGCTACCATCAAAAATAGCACCGAAGCAGCCAGAGTAATTATAGAGACCAACGTGAAATACCTAAATACTCATCATAAAACATTTCTGAAAAATACATGGTGTACAGCAAATTAAAAACAAACATCTTGTGAATCCAGCCAATATTTCCCGATTTAAAAAAAAAAGTGTTTTACAGCGAAAACACAATATAGCATTATATTAGCTTACTACAATAGCCTACCACACAACCGCATTCATTCATCAAGGCACGTTAGCGATAGCAATAGGCACGTTAGCGATAGCGAATAAACCAGCAAAAGATATTAATTTTCACTAACCTTCATAAACCTTCATCAGATGACAGTCCTATAACATCATATTACACAATACATATATGGTTTGTTCGAAAATGTGCATATTTAGAGCTGAAATCCGTGGTTACACATTCTGAAAACTTAGCATCTTTTTCCCAGAATGTTCGGATATTTTTCTGACACTCACCTATTCTGACCAAATAACTATTCATAATCTTTACTAAAAAATACATGTTGTATAGGAAATGATAGATACACTAGTTCTTAATGCAATCGCCGTGTTAGAATTCTAAAAATAACTTCATTACGATATGCAGCTTACGTTATTGCGAGAGAGCCCCCAAAACCTGGCCGCAAACTACTAGTACAACATGTTCGACAGATATATGAAATACCATCATAAATGGGTCCTACTTTTTGATGATCTTCCATCAGAATGTTGTACAAGGGGTCCTTTGTCCAGAACAATCGTTGTTTGGTTTTAGAATGGCATTTTTCCCTCTCGAATGAGCAAGCAAAACTAGCTAAGTGGCGCTAAGCTCTCCTTCGTCACCAAACGCAAAGAACGCAACACGCCTAAACTCCCGAAAAAAATTCAATAATCTAATAAAGCTATATTGAAAAAACATACTTCACGATGATATTATTACATTTATCAAATAAAATCAAAGCCGGAGATATAACACGTCTATAACGAATGCTTTTCAGAAGCCAATACTGGTGACCTTTATGCGCTTCCTGAACAAAGGAATTCTGGGGTCATGTCATTCCAAGCTGTCTCTTTTCACCATAGAAAGAGCTAGAGACCCCATTTCACCTCTCACAGCCTATTGACATCTAGTGGAAGGCGTATGAAGTGCATGTATACTAATAGAATTCAAGCAAACGATTAGGGAGGCCCTGGAACAGAGCCTGGATTTCAGATTTTTCACTTTCTGACAGGAAGTTTGCTGCAAAATGAGTTCTGTTTTACTCACAGATATAATTCAAACGGTTTTAGAAACTTGAGAGTGTTTTCTATCCAATAGTAATAATAATATGCATATTGTACGAGCAAGAATAGAGTACGAGGCCGTTTAAATTGGGCACGATTTTCCCCCAAAGTGAAAATAGCGCCCTCTATCCTCAACAGGTTAAACTTAGGGGTCACATTAATGCAGAATTCTTTGTTTTTCACACAGGAAATCTACACAGAACTAAAATTCTTCTTATTGTAATTTCTGCTCAGCATCAGACAAATTCTGTGCTTTGTTTGCACTTCTCCACTCGGATGAGAATTCACGAAGAGCATTCTATCAGCAGACAGTGCTCTGACTGATGTGTAGCTACTTTTCTCCGGTGCTTTTATCAGTGTGCCAGCCTACTTTTCTCAGGTAAAATGCCGGATTAAACAAAACATTAGGAAATGTAACTGGCTACATTTTTTTTATGACAAACATTTGAAATATGATGGCCATGCATTGTTTTTGCTAAATAATACCTTGCTTTTTCATTGTAAACTAATTTAGTTGTGTGGCTGCCAACCAAATAGCATTGCACTTTTGTTGTCATCTGATGAAAATGAAGCAATTTACTGCCGAATGTGTTGCACTAATGTATTTTTTGTGAAGGGAAACTATAGTTGCACGTCCCTGATCAGTTTATTGAAGCAAAAAAACACTGTTGACTCAATATAAAACGCAACCCCTGACAATACATAGCTGGACTCACCTGCTCCCGCTTTCTCCAGTTGTGCAATTTACAAACAAGCCCGTGACTGGCTCAACTGTTCTGGGGAACTACGGTATGCTTCATAATGTGACCGGTGAAATGAAGAATGCTGCTTTATCTCCTAATTTATTGCACAATTTGACTGCAGGTATTTACTTAAAAAGTAGCTACAAATATAAACATTTTGTGAAAAACTCCAAATAAATTATTTTAATGGTATTGACGTCATTGAAAAACTATTTCAAAATACCCCGGTATATACAGTATACCACCCAAGCCTACCATTCTCCATATTTTTAAGCATAGTGGTGCCTGCACCATGTTATGGGTATGCTTGCAATCGTTAAGGACTGGGGAGTTTTTCAGGATAAAAAAGAAACGGAATGGAGCTAAGCACAGACAAAATCCTAGAGGAAAATCTGGTTCAGTCTGCTTTCCACCAGACACTGGGAGATTAATTCACCTTTCAGCAGGACAATAACTTAAAAGGCCAAATCTATAGTGGAGTTGCTTACCAAGAAGACAGTGAATGTTCCTGAGTGGCCGAGTTAGTTTTGACTTAAATCTGCTATAAAATCTATGGCAAGACCTGAAAATGGTTCAATTACAATGATCAACAACACATTTGACAGAGTTTGAATAATTTTGAAAAGAATAATGGGTAACAATGCTAGTGTGGAAAGCTCTTAGAGACTTACTCAGAAAGACTGCCAAAGGTGATTCCAAAGGTGACTGCCAAAGGTGATTCTAACATGCATTGACAGGGGGTTGAATACTTCTTAGGGTTTCCCAAACTCAGTCCTGGGGCCACCATGGGTGCACGTTTAGGCTTTAGCCCTAGCAATACATAGCTGATTCAAATAACCATCTCATCATCAAGCTTTGATTATTTGAATCAGCTGTGTAGTGCCTGGGCGGGCCCCAGGACCGAGTTTGGGAAACCACTACTTATCTACTAAATAAAATTCATGTTTTACAAATGTTAGAATCTAAGAAGATAATAATGATAATATGGTTCAAGGTAAATGGCAAATTACAGCACAAAATAATACTAATAATAAGAGAAATGGTGTGTCTTGTTAATAGGGGTAAAGGTAAAAATCTTTCGTTCTGCCCCTGAACAAGGCAGTTAACCTACTGTTCCCCGGTAGGCCGTCATTGTAAATAAGAATTTGTTCTTAACTGACTTGCCTAGTTAAATAAAGGTTAAATAAAATACAAAAATAAAACAAATAGTCAATGTCAAAATATTCAGGTGATATTTGGGTGTCTTTGAATCCAGAGACACAACAAATCTACGCAACAACATTATAGAAACGAGGATAGTGAAAAATCTGAGTTTAGCCTCTTAGCATCCAGAGTGTCTAATGATTATTTTCTTACATTGTTGTGTCTCAATGCGCCACTGGGCTATAAATAAGAGCTAAGTGCAATGGGCAGGTCACTCTGAGGAAGATGTCAGCTTGACGTCGAAACGTCAGTCGCCTATTCACATCCTGTACAATTGATTTATTTTCGCTCACTTTAATCCATCTCAGCTTTTTTGTTGTTGAGTGCTCCAACTCCTTTCTACCTCGAATTAGTCCTTTTGGAAGTGTTTCTTGGTAAGCCCTTCTCATGATTTTAGTAATTTGTTATTGAACACTCCTCCTTTCCCTTTGGTGGCTGAAGCGCGAAGGCCCACCTGAACTCTGGTCTATGTATGAATTCTATGCACTCAAAGGAAAGTCATCTATTTTCCCATTCATAAAGCATTTATAGCTAAGCACTTAATGGTAATTATAGATCAGTGGCAGTTTGCATTTAAAGGTAAATGTATGAATTCTATGCAGTCAATTTAATGTAATTTCTGATACCGTATTTACATAAGTATTCAGACCCTTTGCAATGAGACTCGAAATTCAGCTCGGGTGCTTCCTGTTTCCATTGATCATCCTTGAGATGTTTTTATAACTTGATTGGAGTCCACCTGTGGTAAATTGATTGGACATGATTTGAAAATGCACACACATGTTTATATAAGGTGCATGTCAGAGCAAAGACCAAGCCATGAGATCGAAGGAATTGTCCGTAGAGCTCCGAGACAGGACCGTATCGAGGCACAGATCGGGGTAAGGGTACCAAAACATTTCTACTGCATTGAAGGTCCCCAAGAACACAGTGGCCTCCATCATTCTTAAATGAAGAAGTTTGGAACCACCAAGACTCTTCCTAGAGCTGTCTGCCCGGCAAAACTGTGCAATCGAGGGAGAAGGGCTTTGGTGAGGGAGGTGACCAAGAACCCGATGGTCACTCTGACAGAGCTCCAGAGTTCGTCTGGAGATGGGAGAAACTTCCAGAAGGACAACCATCTCTGCAGCACTCCACCAATCAGGCCTTTATGGTAAGAGTGGCCAGACAGAAGCCACTCCTCAGTAAAAGGCACATGACAGCCTTCTTGGAGTTTGCCAAAAGGCACCTAAAGGACACTCAGACTATGAGAAACAAGACTCTCTGGTCTGATGAAACCAAGATTGAACTATTTGGCCTGAATGCCAAGCGTCACATCTGCAGGAAACCTGGCATCGTCCCTACGGTGAAGCATGGTGGTGGCAGCATCATGCTATGGGGATGTTTTTCAGCGGCGGGGACTGGGAGAATAGTTAGGATCGAGGGAAAGATGAACGGAGCAAAGTACAGAGAGATCCTTGATGAAAACCTGCTCCAGAGCGCTCAGGGCCTCAGACTGGGGCGAAGGTTCAACTTCCAACAGGACAATGACCCTAAGCACACAGCGAAGACAACCCAGAGCCCGGCCTTGAACCCGATCGAACATCTCTGGAGAGACCTGAAAATAGCTGTGCAGTGACACTCCCCATCCAACCTGACAGCTTGAGAGGATCTGCAGAGAAGAATGGGAGAAACTCCCCAAATACAGGTGTACCAGACTCGAGGCTGGTACACCTTGGAGCAACGACAGTCCTTTTTCGCAAATTCGCACCGCATCGATTATATGCAACGCAGGACACGCTAGATAAACTAGTAATATCATCAACCATGTGTAGTTAACTAGTGATTATGATTGATTGATTGTTTTTTATAAGATAAGTTTAATGCTAGCTAGCAACTTACCTTGGCTTCTTACTGCATTCGCGTAACAGGCAGGCTCCTCGTGGAGTACAATGTAATCAGGTGGTTAGAGCGTTGGACTAGTTAACCGAAAGGTCGCAAGATCGAATCCCCGAGCTGACAAGGTAAAAATCTGTCATTCTGCCCCTGAACAAGGTAGTTAACCCACCGTTCCTAGGCCGTCATTGAAAATAAGAATGTGTTCTTAGACTTGCCTAGTTAAATAAAAGTGTAAAAAAATCGGTGTTCAAAAAATACCAATTTCCGATTGTTATGAAAACTTGAAATCGGTCATTCCGATTAATCGGTCGACCTCTAGTCTGAATACTTATGTAAATGTGATATTTCAGTTTTTTATTTTTAATACATTTGCAAAAAAATTTTTTTTTGTTGAATCATTATGGGGTATTGTGTGTAGCTTGATGGGGGATGGGGAACAATTAAATACATTTTAAAATAAGGCTGTAACGTAACAAAGTGGAAAAAGTGAAGGGGTCTGAATACTTTCCGAATGCACTGTAAAAAAGGTATCTGTTTTTTATTTGGAATAAATTTGCAACAATTTCTAACAACCTGTTTGCCTTGTCATTATTTGGTATTGTGTGTAAATTGATGAGGAATTGTTTTATTTAAATTATTTTATAATAAGGCTGGAACATAACAAAATGTGGAAAGAATTTGTCTTACTTTCCGAATGCACTGTGGAGGGCAAGACTGCACAGCCTCCCATAATTGTATGGTCCTGGGAGGGGCCAAGTGCTTATATGTACAGTTGAGGTCGGAAGTTTACATACACCTTAGCCAAATACATTTTAAACTCAGTTTTTCACAATTCCTAACATGTAATCCTAGTAAAAATGCCCTGTCTTACGTCAGTTAGGATCACCACTTTATTTTAAGAATGTGAAATGTCAGAATAATAGTAGAGAGAGTGATTTATTTCAGCTTTTATTTCTTTCATCACATTCCCATTAGGTCAGAAGTTTACATACACTCAATTAGTATTTGGTAGCATTGCCTATAAATGGTTAACTTGGCCCATTCCTCCTGACAGAGCTGGTGTAACTGAGTCAGGTTTGTAGGCCTCATTGCTCGCACACGCTTTTTCAGTTCTGCCCACAAATTTCTATAGGATTGAGGTCAGGGCTTTGTGATGGCCACTCCAATACCTTGACTTTGTTGTCCTTAAGCCATTTTCCCGCAACTTTGGAAGTATGCTTGGGGTCATTGTCCATTTGGAAGACCCATTTGCGACCAAGCTTTAACTTCCTGACTGATGTCTTGAGATGTTGCTTCAATATATCCACATAATTTTCCTACCTCCATGATGCCATCTATTTTGTGAAGTGCACCAGTCCCTCCTGTAGCAAAGCACCCCCACAACATGATGCTGCCACCTCTGTGCTTCACGGTTGGGATGATGTTCTTTGGCTTGCAAGCCTCACCCCTTTTCCTCCAAACATAACGATGGTCATTATGGCCAAACAGTTCTATTTTTGTTTCATTAAACCAGAGGACATTTCTCCAAAAAGTACGATCTTTGTCCCCATGTGCAGTTGCAAACTGTAGTCTTGCTTTTTTATGGTGGTTTTGGAGCGGTGGCTTCTTCCTTGCTGAGCGGCCTTTCAGGTTATGTCGATATAGGACTCGTTTTACTATGGATAAAGATACTTTTGTACCTGTCTCCTCCAGCATCCTCACAAGGTCCTTTGCTGCTGTTCTGTGATTGATTCGCACTTTTCGCACTGAGTTTGAAGGTTGGCCTTGAAATACATCCACAGGTACACCTCCAATTGACTCAAATGATGTCAATTAGCCTATCAGAAGCTTCTAAAGCCATGACATCATTTTCTGTAATTTTCCAAGCTGTTTAACTTAATGTATGTAAACTTCTGACCCACTGGAATTGTGATAGTGATATAATCTGTCTGTAAACAATTGTTGGAAAAATTACTTGATGTCCTAACCGACTTGCCAAAACTATATTTTGTTAACAAGAAATTTGTGGAGTGGTTGAAAAACTAGTTTAAATGACTCCAACCATATGTATGTAAACTTCTGACGTCAACTGTACCTGTTTGAGCTCCCGTTTGACCAATCTAATCTTGGCAATTGGTAATTACAATCAATAAACTGGTTCTACAATGTAAAACACAATTTCTACACCCATTGTTACATTTGGCTTAATCAGACTTAGCTAAATGATTGTTAGCCTAATGATATTTAATCACCATTCATACATGGAACAATATTTTTTTCTTCAACGTACTGACTCCTATGCGTGGCGCGCAGGCCACGTAGCCTTTTTCTATGCGCACTGAGGCGTGGACAATTACGCACAACAAGAATGACACAGACACACTCCGACATAACTCGGGAAATATGATCAAAGGAAACCATACATTGAACTTTTACCTCATGAGTCTTGCTAATGTTCATGTACACAATAAACATTGCACAAAGTGTGCGTTTCACAAGGCAATCTGTTGCACGTTTTTTTGCAAGGGAGACGCTGCGCTACTGTCTCTGGCTGTGTGGAGAGTAATCCACAGAGACTGTGCCACAAAATGAGTGACAAAACATTGCAAAACCTGGCCAGATCATTTTAAGTCATCAGTCTCAAGTCAAAGTTGAATCCGGAGTCTTGAGGCTACAAGTCAAGTGATGTGACTCGAGTCCACAACTCTTGTAAAACGTTCTGACACAGGGTGGTAAAGCTAGCTAGCATTTCCCCCTTATTCACTAATATAGCTACTAGCTAACTTGCTAAGCCACTGGCAGAATATCAACACTTTAATCATAAAATTCATGAAACATTTAGTTAACAATGTTATTTCACTATTTACATCGTCTTTGACACATTATGATTTTTTTTTAAACAATACAAATTAAGAGACAGAAACCATTTGCTTTTGTTTGGACTCCAGGGAATTACATGAGATGTCAGTGTGTAATCACTTCCGGGTGACAGCCCTGTGTTCTTCTGGCTGCTATTTTTGCTATTTTAGCTAAATGTCAGTCATGAAAAACAAAAAGTTTAACTAAATGTTACAATTATTTTAATTTTTTTGTCTATTCGAGAGATCCCCCAGGAAGTGACGTCCTGTGTAGCCAAAATAGAAAGAAATTCATATTGTTTCTGGATCTTAATTTGTCCTGTTGGTAAAGGTTTGTAATATGCAAAAGTGCAATTTAATTCTTATAGTGAGATAGATACCATTGTTATCTAAATGTTTTATGGTTGTATTAGCATTTATGATGATTTTGTAATGTTTATTGACTTAGTTGGAAAACGTATTGACATTGCCAGGGACTTAGCTAGCTGTTTGCTAGCTAGCTACATTAAGGAATAAGAGGGAAATGCTAGCTTCCTTTTACCACCCTGTGTTAGTTATTTTTACTCAGAAATGGGGAATTGAATTTGAATTATTTGATTTGTTAAGTCTATTCAAGAATAGTCAAACAAAAATGTTAATAGTAGGATTCTTTGGCGATGTTCATTGTTTTCTGTTCTACGTCTGGAAAAGGTTCATATAAATGTTCATATTTCGTTTAACATTCTGTGTTGTCTATTCTTTTTGATAAGTGTGGCATGTTTATAAATGCTTTATACATTCTTTATGAATGGTAAAACTGGAATGACAGTACATTGACTGTGTATAATTCATACCTAGACCTTTTAATGTTAACCGTAAATGCTTTATGAATGGGAAAATACAGACGGTTGGACATTAGTTTGACTGCATATAATTCATACGTACACTGTAGACCCTTCATGTGTGTGTTATAGACCATTAACTTAATTGTGATGTGGAGGAAGGCTGTTAATGAGTTACAAAAGAGTTACCCTCAACTACGTGATTTGATCTGTAAAATTTACCCTGAGTATTCAACCCTGTGGTGATCTTCATGCACTGTTGACCTCAGTGAGATGGTAAGTCAGGGGTCTATACCGGCCGGTATGGGAAATGGAATTGTGAAGTCTATATATCAGCATAATTTTCTAAATGTGGTTTGGCCTTTAGGCATAATCATTATCACTGGTATGGCAGGACACTTTTGTGAACAGCCATAATTATTTTAATGATGCATCTATTAAGATACCGAAATATGAGCTCTCGCATAGCATGACATGAATGTGCTATGGATATATTTCATTAACCTTTAATAATGCATTTACGACCTGTTATAAGACATTCATGATGCTTAAATGCTTATAGATGTGTAATGAATGAGTTATGAATATGTAGTCAAAGGAAATCCTTATCTATAGGGTATTGATATGAAATATATGTATGTTAAGAAATTATTGATCTATGTTAGGTTCTAAATAAACTAACAGAAAACTAGGAAAAGCTCAAACCAAGTTTATTCACCCAATGGGTCAAACAGCTGAAAAGACAAAGACCTGTTTCCACCAGCACATATATTTATACCCCCTTTAGGCGGAGTCTCCTCCTTTTCTCTAAACACTACATCTTTGTTGCTAGGCAGGAAGTTAAGTGATGTGGGTAATAAACTGTTCCTTCTCCCTTCATGTGACCTGACCTGACCTTGGCCCCCATTCCTCACTAATCCACAGCTATCCACCCTTATCAGTGACTGTAACTATTTAATTGCCTTTTCCCTTACTTAGTAACTCTCCAAGCCCATGGCTCATATCCACCCTTAATTGACCCCACCATATACATTCCTCCTACATATAACCATTAACTTCTGGTGTAGCAAGTATTTCAAATGACAACCCAACATCTATTATAAATTATTATTCTGCTTTGTGGATTAATACATTTTTTGGAGGCCTTTTTTGAAAAAAATATGGCCTCATTTAACCTGGGCACAGTAGCCAGGCAACCCCCCCCCCCCCCCCTCCCCGTTTCCTTTGCAACTTTGAAGCTTCCCACAGATTTTGCTGCTGCTGAATCAACCTGCTGAAGCAAGACAGAATGAGGCCCCTTGATGACACATCATCAACGAGCCAGCTCACGAGGCCCCTTGATGATGTGAGGCCTGATGCAATTGCCTCCTCTGCCTAATGGTGCAATTGATGCAATTGCCTCTTCTGCCTAATCCGGCACTGCCCGTAGCTTCCACTGTGCTTCGCACAATTGCCTGAGCTCCCTCCCGCTCTCAGTCACAGGGTACTTCACATGACAGACACGTTTGGCCAACAACACACACCACGGCCCACCATTTCTCCCAGTGTTTTTCCACTCATGGATTACTGTCATTTCCATGTAAAAAATATCCATGAGCAGCAATATGTGAAGTTCATAGGAGCATGTCAAATTGGGTGTCAGATGAAAGCTAAGTCAAACATTTTTTTAAATTAAGGTATATATAAATCTTTCTAATATTTTCCATCCTAAAAATGAGGAATAAGCAAGGGCTTTGAATGTTTGTCAAAGGGATGGAAAAGGGGTCTAGAAAACATCTACCAGAAGAAGTCTTAAAGGGTATTAGAAAAACATAAAAACACTAATATTAAGACCCCTGCCAACTAATATGCCTTCTGTAAGTTTAAGAAACATTGTCTTGTGCCTTGAAATTTCGTTACCAAAAATCCACATCTAAGATATTTTCTCATTTCTATCCTTCACGAGGGAGGATAATGAAAGTTCACAAAAGTAACAAGTAAAGATGGACCTATCAATTAGTTATAGTGTTTGACTGATATCAATTTTTAAGTGATTAAAACGCAAAATTCTGTTACCAAATCGTTAACAGAATTTCAGAAAAATGGATGAGGAAAATCATAGTAGTCACAAACCACAGTTGAGTCACCTGTTACTGTCCTCCATTCCAGTGGCATACTGTTATGTTCAGTTGAAATCTGTTTTCTTTATGTTGTCTGGTGGTCAAAGAAATAGTCTGAAAAGTCTGGACAACTTCGCGCTCTCTCTCTCTTTCATTAATTTAGTTCATTTCATTTTGGTCCGGTCCCGACCAGCCTTGATTTCAACGTCCACAGACGTCTGGACCGGCCTTTATTTTGCCCAAACATTGACATAAACTTTGAGCACCTCTATCTTCTGAATGTTTTGTCATTTTAGGTCGGAAAAAGTCACTTTCTGACAAATGCTACCATGGGCAAATATGTATGGAATGTTTTGTTCAACTCAAAAGGCGTGCGGTCAAAAATTTATTTAATTCAAATGGAACGACCCTTAAGAGACATTGTCATACTGTGGCAGGCAGAGAGACTCTATTGAGGTAATATTTGTACCCATTTTGGTTTTTCCCCCACCTGGTTTTTGCTTTGTCAATTGTGTGTCATGTTTATATTAGCAATTTCTCTCACATTTTTGCTGTCAATTTCTACATCATTGCAAACCCCTAGAGGTAGTCACTAGCCTGGTCCCAGAACTGTCTGTTATCTTACCAACCAATTCCTTGTCATTCATTGTCATGCTAAACACGACAATTCCATAAGAAGTTAGCAAGCTAGCAGAAACAGACTGGCACCCAGCTAGGTAGTCGGCAGCTTGATTTAAAAGATTTGTGGTACTCTGTCTACATGGGCCAATCATAGTGTCTGATTTGGGTGTTTGTACAGCCCTTTACATGAGGACAGCCAGATGGACCTCAGAAACATGGCGAAGGTCATCACAGAATCCTATCCCTTTTCAAGATAAAACACGTTCGTATCATCCCATTTGAAAGGGGTTTACATTCCAGAGTGGAGTAAATCTACTCTACCTGGACCTGTAAGTGTGGAACCTTTTACTTGTGGCCTAGCTGGGGAGATTATCACCTGCAGCCCAAAGCCCCTTCACCACTGAACCCCAGGGTGGCTCGAGAGCGAGATGGAAGGAAGCGTGATTTTTGCCCAAATAATCCCTCCTAGAGAGAGACATTGTCCATCATCCCATGCTTGCATTAATCCTCCCTGGAGAGAGACAGATTGTCAGTCATCCCATGCTTCCATTATTACATCAATGGTAGCAGTGAAGATGGGACTGCAGTGATGGAAGGGCCCAGTGGATTGTCTCAATGTAAATGTATGACTGTTGAGGGACTGTGTAAGAATGATGATTGACAAGGACTAATATATTTGCATAGTTTTGTACAGGTGTCACTGCTCACTGTTGCAGGTCTTTGTTTTGAGACAGAGGGGGGAATAGGTGCCAACAATGTGCACCAATGGCTTTATGCAAATTACTGCTTCTCCATGGCAACTTACTAGAAGGTACATGCTTGACATGCCTGTCATGGAGAAGGTTGATGTTTCTTAAAAACTAGTATTGTCAGCAACATCTTTAGCTGTGCTTTACAGTTATCGTATCATACAGTGGGCCTACATGATATTACAGTACTGTACATGGATCACATTCATGTGGTAACTGTGACTGACACGTCCTCAAGCAAACAATTATCCAAATGGCCACCAAACCCTCAGCTCAGTCTGAGCCACGTGCGTAGCTGGCCCTTGTAAACCCCTGTCATGTTCCAGCTGGCTTACTTTAAGGGATCTCTCTAATGACCGCCACTTCCTAATGATCCAACACCGCCCGCTCGACTTTGTCGCCTGGACAGGGCAACAGCTGCTCTACGTGGAATGACAGCCACTCCGATGTCCCCTGGAGGGACACAACCCGCGGTTCCACCTGTTCACATGGCTGCATGTCATCTAACGCAGCACAGGGCCGATGGGTTTCTCTCTTGTCAACCCTGTCATGTGTTAAATAGACACTCGCTGTTATGCAAAAGCACATAACAGAAATGAATCCCCCCTCATCTCATATTCAGAGCCCACTTGATTGTTATTTTTCCAGGTTGTTAAACTGGAAGAATATTTAATCAGATTGAATTACATGTACACTTTCAGGGAGAGTCTGTTGGATTATCTTTCGTCTGACATGAGTTGAGGAACACATGGATTTCAGGCAAAATGAAAAGCAATCGGGGCAATTCCACAGTGTCGGAGTGATGCTGAGACTCAGATTTTTCACTTTAAAATGTATGTCAAACTAAAATAAATTATTGCAAAGTTAAACAAATCATACACATCTATGCACATTGACTACTTTGAACAATTTACACAGAACATTTTACAAAAACACATTGACTTGAAGAGCGGTACAGATGCAAAGTTTGTGCTGTTGGTGTCATCATTCTGTTACCAAACTTTGCATCTACACTCAAGGGCATCATGCCCTTAGGGGGCACAGGGGCACGTACCCCCTCAGATTTTTTAAATAATTTTTCTGTAATACTACTAGCCACCTATCAATTTTATGAAGTTGTCTTTAGTTAGACCTTAGAAAAGCAAGCAATAACTAAATCCCACTGGGTACAGACATTAGTTCATTGTCTAGTTTTGATTTACATTTGGTTGAGTTGTCAGCTAACGTGAATTCAACAACAACAACAAAATCACCATGTCCTTACATGGATGACTTTTTGTAAATCCAATCAGTTTTTCAGATTGATTCAATGTCATCACATTGATTTTGTGTTGTTGAAATAATGTGGATACAACATTGATTCAATAAGTTTTTGCTCAGTGGGATGTACTGAATAAGGCTCACATTCCTTTGTCTTTTACCCAGATTTTTGCAGAGAAGCAAGTTTAAATTCTGTAGTCAGTCAGGTGGATACAGACAGCAATTATTATTATTTTTTACATAGAATTAAGCATAATGACTAGGAAAAAGCTGTTTCAGGTGTTTGAAAAACACAGAAGGCATACTCCACAGTCCACACAGAAGGCATACTTTACAAAAGCAGAAATGTATTGACAAAAGATTATACCAGACATTCAGTGGCACTCACAGTTTTATAGTTCTGGGCATTTTATTTTAAAGGAAGCTCCGTACTGACGTTTGTGTGTTCAGTGTGTTAACCATTCTCTTTCTCTATGAATGTAATTGACCTTTGTAGTGTATGAGACATGTTTTATGGCCCGCCTTTCATGGGTCTGTCAGACATGAGAGTAGTTCATAAAACCTTGTTGCCACACAAATTTGTTTCTCTCAGAGAACAGCTTTTTGTCACAAACGTTCATGAAACTACAGGTGGGTTTGCCTGTTGAGCAAACATACAGAAGATATGCTGAAATGCACATTCATACTCCGGCAAACACAATGGTGTTAATAAACACTAAAAAAAGCATTAACAAAATAACTGACATTGGTGAGCATTCTTGCAACGTGGCCTATTACTGTCTTATGCTGAAACCTATTACTGTCTTATGCTGAAAACTATTACTGTCTTATGCTGAAAACTATTACTGTCTTATGCTGAAACCTATTACTGTCTTATGCTGAAAACTATTACTGTCTTATGCTGAAACAAGCTGCTATCCAAACAATGGCCAGTCAGTGTCTACAATAGGCTGTCAGCCTGTCACACAGCACAACACATGGTGTTTCCAGGCCTCCTGGCCTGGCCTTGGCTAAGAATATTGTCTGTCAGGTGCACTAGTGTGGCTAGATCCCGTTGCCAGGACACGGTGTGACTCCATATCCCTCAGTGTCATAGGGCTGAGATCTGAACGAGGCAGGAGCTCGGTCAAAACAAACAACAGACCAGATGGTGTGCAACACAACCTCTTAGAGTCTGTCATTAACAGCGGCGGTGTTCCTCTTATTTGACAAATGCAGCAGATTTCTTTGCTGTTCTTTAAACTGGTTTGACTTGTAATGTTTGATATATTGCACACTATATGGTCCACAGATGGATAGCTCTATTGTGCTAGTGTAATATCTGAACAGATTAGGCCTATATTCCTCTGGTAGGTTATGAGCATGGACGTTATGGTCACACAGGCTATTGACCCCTATGGAACTTGTGACCTATTTCTGAAATGTGAGAGCGTTCATTGATGAGGCCCTTTGGGGTCACTGTATACATTACTGGCAGTGTTTTCCTCAACGGTCTTGTTGCGTTCCCTTCGACAGGGGAGCTGGCATGAAAAGAAATCCTTGGCTGTGTCTAAACTTGACAGTTCATGCAGCTTTAAGTATTCTGATCATATAGTTTTGATCATGGAATTCCGAACAGGTCATGGATCTACACCTACATTTATATGTGTCTACCGTGTCCACAGCGTGTCTGGATTCCCTTTTCCTGCTCTATATTCAAATGCCAGTGTGCATTCTACAAATGGTGGAATAGGCTAAATATGATAATACCAAAACAACAATAACTAGCAAACTTCTGTAGCTAACCTCTAGCTAGCCAGCAAGCTAGCAAGCAACACTAAAGGGATTAGCATAACTCTAGCCAAGCAAAAAATATATTTTATCAATTTTAGCTAGCTGGCTAGCATTTATGAGTTGAGCAAACACGTTCTTAACACGCTAGTAATGTATTTCCTCCAACGTTATAATGAAAAGGTGCCTCTCGGTCCCAAAACACGTGTTTTCTGGAGATTGTGGGAGGGCTGATGACGTCGCCCATTGTATGCGCTTTCGGTAGCCTGATTTGCGTCCAGACTGAGGAGAAATCCGCACACAGTGCATCTCTGACCACCTTACTGAAGTGGTGAGCCAGATCTGAACACAATCAGACCACAAAATGACTTTTGTGTGTCTACACCTGTTTTTTCAATGCTATCTTCATATTCTGAGTGCATTTGGAAAGTACTCAGACGCCTTTTTCCCCACATTTTGTTACGGTACAGCCTTATTCTAAAATGGATTTTAGAAATCCTCAATGTACACACATTACTGTACCCCATAATGACAAAGCAAAAACAGTTTTTTAGACTATTTTGTAAATGTATTACAAATAAAAAAACTGAAATACCTTAGTATTCAGACCCCTCGAAATTGAGCTCAGGTGCATCCTGTATCCATTGATCATCCTTGACGTTTCTACAACTTGATTGGAGTCCACCTGTGGAAAATTCAATTGATTGGACATGATTTGGACAGGCACACACCTGTCAATATTACGTCCCACAGTTGACAGTGTATGTCAGAGCAAAAACCAAGCCATGAGGTCGAAGGAATTGTCCGTAGAGCTCCGAGGCAGGATTGTGTCGAGGCACAGATCTGGAGAAGGGTACCAAAAGATTTCTGCCGCATTGGAGGTCCCCAAGAACACAGTGGCCTCCATCAGTCATAAATGGAAGAAGTTTAGAACCACCAAGACTCTTCATAGAGCTGGCCGCCCGGCCAAACTGCGCAATCGGGGGAGAAGGGCCTTGGTCAGGAAGGTGACCAAGAACCCAATGGTCACTCTGACAGAGTTCCAGAGTTCCTCTGTGGAGAGGGGAGAAACTTCCAGAAGGACAACCATCTCTGCAGCACTCCACCAATCAGGCCTTTATGGTAGAGTGGCCAGACGGAAGCCACTCCTCAGTAAAAGGCACATGCCAGTCCGCTTGGAGTTTGCCATAAAGCACCTAAACAAGATTTTCTAGTCTGATGAAACCAAGATTGAACTATTTGGCCTGAATGCCAAGCGTCGCATCTGGAGGAAATCAGGCACCATCTCTACGGTGAAGCATGGTGGTGGCAACATCATGCTGTGGGGATGTTTTTCCAGAATCGGGGACTGAGAGACTAGTCAGGATCGAAGGAAAGTTGAATGGAGCAAAGTACAGAGAGATCCTTGATGAAACCTGCTCCAGACCTCAGACTGGGGCGAAGGTTCACCTTCCAACAGGACAACGACCCTAAGCACACAGCCAAGACAATGCAGGAGTGGCTTTGGGACGAGTCTCTAAATGTCCTTGAGTGGCCCAGCCAGAGCCCGGCCTTGAACCCGATCGAACATCTCTGGAGAGACCGGAAAATAGCTGTGCAGCGACGCTCCCCATCCAACCTGACAGAGCTTGAGAGAATCTGCAGAGAAGAATGGGAGAAACTCTCCAAGTACAGGTGTGCCAAGCTTGTAGCGTCATACCCGAGAAGACTCAAGGCTGTAATCGCTGCCAAAGGTGCTTCAACAAAGTACTGAGTAAAGGGTCTGAATACTTATGTAAATGTGTTTTTGCTTTGTCATGGGGTTTTGTGTGTACAATACAATACCCCATAAAAATTTAATTAAATTTAGAATAAGGCTGTAACGTAACAAAATGTGGAAAAAGTCAAGGGGTCTGAATACTTTCCCGAATGCACTGTAAGTGTCAAGTGGTGACACGACCCTTTAGGAATAGGTGACATTCTGCAAGAATTCTGCAAGGTTCATCCGTATATGTCATTGTTGTCGAAATCCCATGACTTCCCTGCCACCTTGGATCCATGTCACAGTGTCACTTGGCAGTTTGAGGGTGCCACCGGTGGGTAATTAGTTTGTGGTGAAATGTTGATTTTAGCCCTGTTTTGTTATGTTGATTGATTAATATTCTTCTGATCACTTCCTTCATTCCGATAAGTTAACTTTTAGTAGGGATAATTCTAGAAAGTGCATATTACTACTGACAGAGCCATTAAGATTTGCATAATTTAAAAGTCCAATGATGCCACCATCAATGTTCCCTCTAAGCTTTGCGCCCACGCACAGTAGCCCGAGACTGCCACACAGCTCCCCCCCAGCCCAAGGAGAGAAGCACAAGATTGAACTAAACTCAACTTTCCCCTGTTAGTTAACAGTATCAACGTTTCCCTTTACTGTGGGAATTGTGATCGAATAATCAACGCAATATTAGCCACTTTCAATGCAACATACCGAAACAAAATTGAACTATGCAGGATATTTTGTTAAAGACAGAACGCATCGGAGTACAATTCTAATGTGCAGGACCATACCAGAGTATGTGAGCAGAGTTGAGCCGGTTGGAATCCAGCTCAGAGCGGTGTGCGAGCTCCTGCTCTCCATGTCCTTTCCTACCGCTCCATGTCCTTTACTACCACTCCGCTAAAAAATAGGGGGGAAAAATGCTACTCCAAATTCGCCCCATTCATTAAAATCACAATTTAACCAACGCCCATCGATTTATGTGACTACCTGGACCTACCATTTGGTTTTGAAGTATTGAAACCACACCATATGGATTTCAATGAAAAGTATTTGAATAAACATGAAAAGGTGAATGTAAGAAGCGAACATCATTTCAAATAAGGCTACATGTCATATTAAACAGCATATAGGTCAGGAGCCAGACAGGGAGCCTAAGGCTACAAAGAAATACTTTGTGAACCATTTGCGAGTGCGACACAATAGGCTGGTAGGGACATAGACCTCAGCATTTAAACAACATTTAATTGTATTAAATCATTATAGTCTATAAATTGCGCATATAGGCTGTGACTTACTTAGAATTAAATAAAAATGAAAAATGCCTTATTAGGCTCAGTGCCATTGAATTCACTTTTAGATACACGAGTTTGGTGTCTGGAGAGCTGCGCACTTGCAGAGCCACTGGGGATGCTAAACACCCTTCGGGCCACTCTTGCCAGGCTGGGCAGGGATGCAGTTGTTTTTAAGAAATTATATCGGTAGGCCTAAAGGGTTTTAGGCAAAATAACCCAATCAAAACAGAAAGCTCCTTGAACATGGGAATATGCCAAGCCTATTGGGCCAAAATCAATTAGGGCCTAGATGTATAGATAATATAGATAATTGAACAAAACTGAACGAAACGTTTAAGAGATCTGATTTTTAGTTTATATATACACTTTTTCCTACAATGACACACTTATCTACCCACCTCGTTCCTTTCTTTTAGCATGTGCGCATAGTACACCATCATGCTTTCGGGATACTTCTCTTTTCAGATTCCACAAGGATTATTTAGTTGTGGACACTACATCACCGCACTCCCTCTCTTGGTCCTCATGTTTGTAAGTCATTTTGGTTTAGCGCCTGTGTATTTTATTAGTTTCTTTATAAAAATATTTAGCGAACTCCATGACAGAATCTAAAGCAAGGGGCTAAAGACAGCAGCACACAAGTAGACTAGAAACGCATGCTGGGCTGGGCATGCCCTGAGCTCGTGAAGTGAGTGCTACTGAGGTGAAGTGAGTGCTACTGGCCTGAGCTCGTGAAGTAAGTGCTCCTGGAGTGGGCTAAAAGGCTGACACTCCTTGTCAGCCTTTGGGAATCTCGCTCCAAGCTCCAGTCAAATTGGGCTCGCTCCGCTCACATACCCTGGTCCATACTCTACACAGCCCAGTCCGGCATAACCAAACCGAGCTGCAGTAGGCCTATATGCAAATAGAGTATCGCCATATATGGTTCTGTGCAATTTACTTTGAACTGGACTGTTTATATAGCTGTGGTCGTGAGTAGATGCACTTGTTTTGCGATCAAAGCAAGAGCTGCATGTAGTCAGCAATAGGTGAGTGATTGCTTCCTACAAGAGCACACAACATGTACAGTCAGGTAAAGAGCTTTTTTTTTGTCTTAAAGGGGCAGTGTTCTATTTAGACAGGCTTTTTAAATTTAATTTATTTAACCTTTATATAATAGGCTTGAATAAGTTAAATAGGCAGAAGATAGCATACTTTGTCTGATTCTCTGTAATAATGGTATGGGAATAATAATGCATTTTATTTTGTAAAGTGGTTTCTTGCATCAAACAACTCAACAACATTATCAATTACCTCCTTGTCTGAAGGACAAGTGGATTAACAGGTTAATGTCAAGCCTACATTGAACACCACACATTGGCTGCTGCTGTATGCTGAATGACAGCTATTTCCATGTTAATATGTTATGGAATGCTTTTTCTCCATTGTTTCTGTTGGTAGGCCACTGATAGGCCCACATTATGACCAAATGGCCACTGTTAAAACTAACAAAGCGGGTATAGCCTCAGTATTCACAGTAAACATGCGTTGGAAGTTGCGTAGAATTTTGACAACGTTCAAGTTTGCGATCAGCAAACCTGAAATTTGCTCAGTGCTGAAATACATTTGAGAGAACATTGGTCACCATGGAAGGCCAAAACTCCATCCCACCAAATCAGTCTCACATTTTTGACTGCACCTGGCCTTTAAAGAATAATGCATCCACTGATCTATTTATCTCCCAATTTTCATTGATAGTAGGAGAAGTAGAGCTTTCCAACTGGGCCTCCAATATCCTACTCCGCAATGGTTAGGCCTATTAAATGTTGATATCCATCTTGTTCGATTCAAATGGAATGGTGCTTCTCTCATTAAAATATGCGCCAAATAATATACTCAGTGTCGCAAGTAAAATAACAAAAGTCATCAATCAATCAAATGTATTTATAAAGCCCTTTTTACATCAGCCAATGTCACAAAGTGCTGTACAGAAACCCAGCCTAAAACCCCAAACATCAAGCAATGCAGATGTAGAAGCACGGTGGCTAGGAAAATCTCCCTAGAAAGGCTGGCACCTAGGAAGAAACCTAGAGAGGAACCTGGCTCTGGGGGGTGGCCAGTCCTCTTCTGGCTGTGCCGGGTGGAGATTATAACAGAACATGGCCAAGATGTTCAAACGTTCATAGATGACCAGCAGGGTCAGATAATAATAATCACAGTGGTTGTAGAGGGTGCAACAGGTCAGCACCTCAGGAGTAAATGTCAGTTGGCTTTTCATAGCCGAGCATTCAGAGTTCAAGACAGCAGGTGCGGTAGAGAGAGAGTCCAAAACAGCAGGTCCGGGACAAGGTAGCACGTCCAGTGAACAGGTTCCATAGCCGCATGCAGAATAGTTGAAACTGGAGCAGCAGCATGACCAGGTGGACTGGGGACAGCAAGGAGTCATCAGGCCAGGTAGTCCTGAGGCATGGTTCTAGGGCTCAGGGCCTCCGAGAGAGCGAAAGACAGAGAGAATTAGAGGGAGCATACTTAAATTCACACAGGACACCGGATAAGACAGGAGAAATACTCCAGATATAACAGACTGACACTAGCCCCCCGACACAAACTATTGCAGCATAAATACTGGAGGCTGAGACAGGAGGGGTCGGGAGACACTGTGGCCCTGTCAAACAGGCAGGATATAACCCCACCCACTTTGCCAAAGCACAGCCCCCACACCACTAGAGGGATATCGTCAACCACCACCCTACTACCCTGAGACCAGGCCGAGTATAGCCCATGAAGATCTCTCCCACGGCACGAACCCGAGGGGGGCGCCAAACCGGACAGGAAGTTCACGTCAGTGACTCAACCCACTCAAGTGACGCACCTCTCATAGGGACGGCATGGAAGAGCACCAGTAAGCCAGTGACTCAGCCCCCGTTATAGGGTTAGAGACAGAGAATCCCAGTGGAGAGAGGGGAACCAGCCAGGCAGAGACAGCAAGGGCGGTTCGTCGCTCCTGTGCCTTTCCGTTCACTTTCACACCCCTGGGCCAGACTACACTCAATCATATGACCTACTGAAGAGATGAGTCTTCAATAAAGACTTAAAGGTTGAGACCGAGTCTGCGTCTCTCACATGGATAGGCAGACCATTCCATAAAAATGGAGCTCTGTAGGAGAAAGCCCTGCCTCCAGCTGTTTGCTTAGAAATTCTAGGGACAGTAAAGAGGCCTGCGTCTTGTGACCGTAGCGTACGTGTAGGTATGTACGGCAGGACCAAATCGTAAAGATAGGTAGGAGCAAGCCCATCTAATGCTTTGTAGGTTAGCAGTAAAACCTTGAAATCAGTCCTAGCCTTAACAGGAAGCCAGTGTAGAGAGGCTAGCACTGGAGTAATATGACAACATTTTTGGGTTCTAGACAATATTCTAGCAGCCCTGTTTAGCACTAACTGAAGTTTATTTAGTGCTTTATCGTCGGTAGTCGGAAAGTTGAGCATTGCAGCAGTCTAATCTAGAAGTGACAAAAGCATGGATCCATTTTTCTGCATCATTTTTGGACAGAAAGTTTCTGATTTTTACAATGTTACGAAGATGGAAAAAAGCTGTCCTATCAAGAAAACATTCTTGATATGTTCTTAAAAAAAGAGATCAGGGTCCAGAGTAACTCCGAGGTCCTTCACAGTTTTATTTGAGATGACTGTACAACCATCAAGATTAATTGTCAGATCCAAAAGAAGATATCTTTGTTTCTTGGGACCTAGAACTAGCATCTCTGTTTTGTCCGAGTTTAAAAGTAAAAATGTTGCCGCCATCCACTTCCTTATGTCTGAAACACAGGCTTCCAGAGAGGGCAATTTTGGGGCTTCACCATATTTCATCGATATGTACAGCTGTGTATCGTCCACATAGCAGTGAAAGTTAACATTATGTTTCTGAATGACATCACCAAGAGGTAAAATATATAGTGAAAACATTGGACCTAAAACGGAACCTTGAGGAACACCAAAATTTACAGTTGATTTGTCAGAAGACAAACCATCCACAGAGACAAACTGATATCTTTCCGACAGATAAGATCTAAACCAGGCCAGAACTTGTCCGTGTAGACCAATTTGGGTTTCCAATCTCTCCAAAAGAATGTGGTGATCGATGTTATCAAAAGCAGCACTAAGGTCTAGGAGCACAAGGACAGATGCAGAGCCAAGGTCTGACGCCATTGAAAGGTAATTTACCACCTTCACGAGTGCAGTCTCAGTGCTATGATGGGGTCTTAAACCAGACTGAAGCGTTTCGTATACATTGTTTGTCTTCAGGAAGGCAGTGAGTTGCTGTGCAACAGCTTTTTCAAAAAAAATTGAGAGGAATGGGAGATTCGATATAGGCCAACTTAGTTTTTTATATTTTCTGGATCAAGGTTTGGCTTTTTCAAGAGAGGCTTTATTACTGCCACTTTTAGTGAGTTTGGTACACATCCGGTGGATAGGGAGCCATTTATTATATTCAACATAGGAGGGTGAAGCACAGGAATCAGCTCTTTCAGTAGTTTAGTTGGAATAGGGTCCAGTATGCAGCTTGAAGGTTTAGAGGCCAATACTATTTTCATCAATGTCCCAAGAGATATAGGATTAAAAAACTTGAGTCTCCCTTGATCCTAGGTCCTGGCAGTGTTGTGCAGACTCAGGACAACTGAGCTTTGGAGAAATACGCAGATTTAAAGAGGAATCCGTAATTCGCATTCAATGATCATGATCTTTTTGTCAAAGAAGGGCATGAATTTATCACTGCTGAAGTGAAAAACATCCTCTCTTGGGGAATGCTGCTTTTTAGTTAGCTTTGCGACAGTATCAAAAATAAATGTTGTATTGTTCTTATTCCCCTAAATTAAGTTAGAAAAATAGGATGATCGAGCAGCAGTGAGGGCTCTTTGATACTGCACGGTACTGTCTTTCCAAGCTAGTCGGAAGACTTCCAGTTTGATGTGGCGCCATTTCCGGAAGCTTGCTTCAGGGCTCGGGTATTTTCTGTATATCAGGGAGCTAGTTTCTTATGACAAATGTTTTTTGTTTTTAGGTGTGCGACTGCATCTAGGGTATTACGCAAGGTTAAATTTAGTTCCTCAGTTAGGTGGTTAACCAATTTTTGTGCTCTGATGTCCTTGGGTATGTGGAGGGAGTCTGGAAGGGCATCTAGGAATCTTTGGGTTGTCTGAGAATTTATAGCACGGCTTTTGATAATCCTTGATTGGGGTCTGAGCGGATTATTTGTTGCAATTGCAAACTTAATAAAATGGTGGTCTGATAGTCCAGGAATATGAGGAAAAACATTAAGATCCACAATATTTATTCCACGGGACAAAATTAGGTCCAGAGTATGACCAGAGACATGTTGGACAAACATGTTGGACAAAACCAACTGAGTCGATGATGGCTCCGAAAGCCTTTTGGAGTGGGTCTGTGGTAGAGGTAGACCGATTATGATTTTTCTACGCCGATACCGATTATTGGAGGACCCAAAAAAGCTGATACCAATTAAATCGACCAATTGTTATATATATATATATATTTGTAATAATGACAATTACAACAATACTGAATGAACAATAAACACTTATTTTAACTTAATATAATACATAAATAAAATCTATTTAGTCTCAAATAAATAATGAAACATGTTCAATTTGGTTTAAATAATGCAAAAACACAGTGTTGGAGAAGAGAGTAAAAGTGCAGTATGTGCCATGTAAAAAAAGCTAACGCTTTAGTTCCTTGCTCAGAATGTCACGTTCCTGACCTGTTTTCTGTTGTTTTGTATGTGTTTAGTTGGTCAGGACGTGAGCTGGGTGGGAATTCTATGTTGTGTGTCTAGTTTGTCTGTTTCTATGTCAGCCTAGTGTGGGTTCTCAATCAGAGACAGATGGTAGTCGTTGTCTCTGATTGAGACTCATATATAGGAGGCTTGTTTTGTGTTGGGATTTTGTGGGTGTTTGTTACCTGTCTCTGTGTTTGTGTTCTGCACCAGATAGGTCTGTATCGGTTTTGCACATTTGTTATTTTGTAGGTTGTTTGTAGTGTTTCACTTGTGTTTGTATTAAACATGTTTAACACTAGCCGCGCTGCATTTTGGTCCTCTCCTTCACCCCTGGAAGAAAACCTTTACACAGAACACATGAAAGCTGGTGGTTCAATATTCCCAGTTCTTCAATATTCCCAGTTAAGAAGTTTTAGGTTGTAGTTATTATCGGAATTATGACGCGTCGACTTTCTCTCTATATCATTTGTATTTCATATACCTTTGACTATTGGATGTTCTAATAGGCACTTTAGTATTGCCAGCCTAATCTCAGCAGTTGATGGGCTTGAAACCATAAACAGTGCTGTGAATCAAGCATTGATAAGAGCTGCTGGCAAACGCAGTAAAGTTTGAATGAATGCTTACGAGCCTGCTGCTGCCTACCACCGCTCAGTCAGACTGCTCTATCAAATATCAACTCAGACTTAATTATAATATAATAAACACAGAAATACGAGCCTTAGGTCATTAATATGGTAAAATCCGGAAACTATAATTTCAAAAACAAAATGTTTATTCTTTCAGTGAAATACGGAACCATTCCGGGTGGGAACCCTAAGTCTAAATATTGCTGTTACATTGCATAACCTTCAATGTTATGTCATAATTATGTAAAATTCTGGCAAATTAGTTCGCAACGAGCCAGGCGGCCCAAACTGTTGCATATACCCTGACTCTGCGTGCAATGAACACAAGAGAAGTGACACAATTTCCCTAGTTAATATTGCCTGCTAACATGAATTTCTTTTAACTAAATATGCAGGTTTAAAAAAATATATACTTGTGTGTATTGATTTTAAGAAAGGCATGGATGTTTATGGTTAGGTACAGTACATTCGTGCAACTATTGTGCTTTTTTCGTGAACGCTCTTTTGTTAAACATCACCCGTTTGGCGATGTAGGCTATGATTCGATGATAAATTAACAGGCACCGCATTGATTATATGCAACGAAGGACAAGCTAGTTAACCTAGTAATATGTGTAGTTAACTAGTGATTATGTGAAGATTGATTGTTTTTTATAAGATAAGTTTAATGCTAGCTAACAACTTACCTTGGCTCCTTGCTGCACTCGCGTAACAGGTGGTCAGCCTGCCACGCAGTCTCCTTGTGGAGTGCAATGTAATCGCCCATAATCGGCATCCAAAAATGCAGATTACCGATTGTTATGAAAACTTGAAATCGGCCCTATTTAATCGGCTATGGCGATTAATCGGGCGACCTCTAGTCTGTGGACTTTTCCATGTGAGTATTAAAGTCACCAAAAATGTGAATATTATCTGCCATGACAACAAGGTCCGATAGGAATTCATGGAACTCAGTGAGGAACGCTGTATACGGCCCAGGAGGCCTGAAAACAGTAGCTATAAAAAGTGATTCAGTAGGCTGCATAGATTTCATGAATAGAAGCTCAACAGATGAAAACGCAGTCTTTTTTTTGTAAATTGAAATTTGCTATCGTAAATGTTAGCAACACCTCCGCCTTTGCGGGATGCGTGGGGAATATGGTCACTAGTGTAACCAGGAGGGGAGGTCTCATTTTAACACAATAAATTCATCAGGCTTAAGCCATGTTTCAGTGAGGCCAATGAAATCAAGATTATGATCAGTGATTAGTTCATTGACTATAACTGCCTTGGAAGTGAGGGATCTAACATTAAGTAGGCCTATTTTGAGATGTGAGATTTCACAATCTCTTTCAATAATGACAGGAATGGAGGAGGTCTTTATTCCAGTGAGAATTGCTAAGGCGAACACCGCCATGTTTAGTTTTGCCCAACCTAGATCGAGGCACAGACACAGTCTAAATGGGGATAGCTGAGCTGACTACACTGACTATGCTAGTGGCAGACTCTACTAAGCTGGCAGGGTTGCTAACAGGGTGCAGGCCAGGCAGCAGGCTATCTCATTGTGGAGCTAGAGGAGTTAGAGCCCCATCTATGTTCATAGATAAGATGAGAGCACCCTTCCAGCTAGGATGGAGTCCGTCACTCCTCAGCAGGCCAGGCTTGGTCCTGTTTGTGGGTGAGTCCCAGAAAGAGGGCCAATTATCTACAAATTCTATCTTTTGGGAGGGGCAGAAAACAGTTTTCAACCAGCGATTGAGTTGTGAGACTCTGCTGTAGAGCTCATCACTCCCCCTAACTGTGAGGGGGCCAGAGACAATTACTCGATGCCGACACGTCTTTCTAGCTGATTTACATGCTGAAGCTATGTTGCACTTGGTGACCTCTGACTGTTTCATCCTAACATCGATGGTGCCGACGTGGATAACAATATCCCTATACTCTCTACACTCGCCAGTTTTAGCCTTCGCCAGCACCATCTTCAGATTAGCCTTAACGTCGGTAGCCCTGCCCCCTGGTAAACAGTGTATGATCGCTGGATGATTCTTTTTCAGTCTAATACTACGGGTAATGGAGTCGCCAATTACTAGGGTGTTCAATTTGTCAGAGCTAACGGTGGGAGGCTTCGGTGTCTCAGACCACGTAACGGATGGAGGAGAGACCAGAGAAGACTCGAACTCTGACTCCGACTCACTGCATAATGGGGAGAACCGGTTGAAAGTTTCTGTCAGCTGAATGAGCGACACCGGTTGAGCATTCCTACAGCATTTCCTTCCAGAAGCCATGAGAAAATTGTCCGGCTGCGGGGACTGTTAGAGGGGATTTATACTACTATCTGTACTTACTGGTGGCACAGATGCTGTTTCATCCTTTCCTACACTTACCTACCCTTGCCTAACGATTGCGTCTGAAGCTGGGTTTGCAGAACGGCTATCCTCACGATTAGGCGATCGTTCTCCTGTATATTATGAGTACAGCGACTGCAATTAGAAGGCATAGTGTTAATGTTACTACTTAGCTTCGGCTGGTGGAGGTCGTGTAGAACCACGTCCAGATAAAGCGTCCAGGGTGAAAAAGTTTAATGAAAAAATTGAGCGAGTTGAAAAATAAAAAATATAAAACGGTAATTAAAAAGTAAAAAACGTAAAGTTGGCAGGTAGCAAAGAAACGTTAGCAACGAACCGCACAGCAGCACGTAAACAAGTCTACAAGTGACTTCTGTAAGGCATTTAGTCCTATACTGTTTATGGGAATTCTTGTTTTGAAAAACAGCTCACAGCTGAGGCCCTCTTTCAAAACTCTGAGAATTCCGGTTAGGACTCACGGTTTCAGGGAAACGCGGGGATGTGTTCTGTGTTCAGTTTGTTCTGCTTCGCTGCGTTGGAAGCTCACCGTCGCGTGTTAGGTACAGTGGTGGGTGAAACAGCCTAGGATACGCTGTGTTCAGTGATAGCTATAGACTGAAGAGGAAATGCACTGTGACATTTTATAGCCAAGAGGCTTCAAAGCATAGCAACGGGTTCAGAATCATTACAAGCCAGAAGAAAAACAGCCTTGCAGTCTCACTATTGAACCCAAAGTTCATCACCCTCCCTAACCAACAGCATGAGATGATTCAGGGGTCTACAAGAAGGGGCAAGGTCATGAACTCTGCCTTCTCACAGTGACCTTGGGGGCTTTGATATTCTATTCCTGGTTCACAGTAGGATCTATCATGTTGGTCATGGGTCATTCATTCCAAAACCAAACAAAAATGTCCACGAGGCCAACAACACATTAATAACATTCCTGCTTCAAATATGTTTTTTCTAAAACCAGACTCTCCAAAAGCTAGAGATGCCATGCAACTGTAACCCAGGAACCAATGGTGTTTTTGACCTCTTATTTTGATAAGAGGGTAGGTTTCCTACCCTAAACACATATCAAAGCAAATGTGAAACTAACAGAAGAGTTTCAGGTCAGGGATATGAACAATCTAACCTTATTATTTGCCTGTTAGTCCCTTAGCGCCCTCCAAGTTCATCCTCTCTCTCATTGTTTTCCATAATCTTTGCCATGGCGGCACAAATCTAACCACCGCCTCAATATAAATAACTCCTGTGATCCATGCTCAAGGGATTATAAGAGGTTTTCATTTTCTAATTTGAATGTGTGTCTTGTTCCTGCAGCCTGGCGAGAAGTAAGCAGGTCTTTTGCGTGCAGGGACCAGAGTAGAGAGTAAAATGTGACTCAACACCAACCGACTGTTCATTAATTAAACTTGCTTTGGCTTCTGTGAATGGCCTCCTGCTGTGAACTGGTGAGACATAACTTTACTAGTGCAGTAGGCTCATTTAGTGGACAGCTCAGTGAAATTGGCATTGGATATTTATAAAAGACTGATTGTAGTAGCGTACATCCCTTGGCCCGTGCTTGGACAGACACTTTGATCCTGCTTTGTTTTTCATTCTGCTAATTTGAATGGACAGTCCTCTGTCACACAATCTGACATCATAGTGCTCTTCGGCCAACATGCAGATGTTTGGCATTTTGAGCATGCTTTGTCTTCCATTGCATTTCATAGTGTCAGTTAGCCTAGCGGTTAAGAGCGTTGGGCCAGTAACCAAAATGTCGCTGGTTCGAATCCCCGACCCGGGCCCGTGTGAAAATTCTGTCTGTGCTCTTGAGCAAGGCACTTAACCCTAATTGCTCCTGTAAGTCGCTCTAGATAAGAGCGTCTGCTAAATGACTAAAATGTAAATGTAAAAATGATGCAAACTTAATAATGGCCACTTTAAGCATCTCACACAATCTGAAGTCATAGTGGTCTTCGGTCAACATGTTGCCTAACAGCCAGTCAAACGCCAAGCTGTCAGTCCAGTGTGTTACTCATTCTCTGATTCAGAGGGGTTGGGTTAAATGCGGAAGACACATTTCAGTTGAAGGCATTCAGTTGTACAACTGACTAGGTATCCCCTTTCCCTTTCATCACACTGCCTCCCAGGGTAAGGGATACAACGGATACCCATCAATCATGAGCACAAGCACTACACTGCCAAAGGACACACTCACTCCCTCAACTGTCTCTCTCCTCTCCCTCGTCTCCCTCCCTTTGTCTCTCCATCTCTCTCTGCATGGGGTCAACATAATAAGCTCAACACAAGTTACTAAACTAATTACAACCATATAACAAAAAATCTATGTCTGAGAGATTTTTTCATTAAGTTAAATACTTTCCTAGACGCACTCATGTGTATTCTATTTAGTCCGCTTACACGAGAAAGAGCATTTAAACAAAACTTGCAACATATTCAAGTGAGTGCCTGGCTTGAAAACGTTTTTTTATGTGATCGATGGTTGGCTCCAAGCACGCTTTCATTTATTTTCACAAGAGAATAAGAATGGAGCACATTCCTTCCCTTATCAGATATTGTGCAGATCTTTTACATTATTTTCTATGTTTCTAATGGACTGT
Source organism: Salvelinus namaycush (assembly GCF_016432855.1). Classification (NCBI taxonomy): domain Eukaryota; kingdom Metazoa; phylum Chordata; class Actinopteri; order Salmoniformes; family Salmonidae; genus Salvelinus; species Salvelinus namaycush. Next base: position 1,531,540 of record NC_052339.1, on the reverse strand, counting down.
AACATATTGTCAGATTTTAGGCGTGTGCTTGCTTTATTTTGAAAGATAAGATGGGTGTGAGATAATGCCAGTTGAATGTGACCAACATTCACTTGTTGCACGCCACCCAAAACTCTGTCCAAGCTGCTCTTCTTACAGTAACTGGCCACTGTGTCAAATAGTGCAAACTTGTCTTTGCTAAACTGGCCAAGCCAAGCTGTAGGCTTTCACCCTTTGTTACCTCTTACTTTCTCTTCCTGGCACAGTGCTGAACTTGTTTGACCTCTGAGGTTTTGCAAGGGGTTCAGACTCAGACCCTGTTGTTCCTCTTCTGGTTCTGTAGTGGCCTTTTTAAACAGGCAATATGTGTGATTTTACAAACATGAATTGGATAATCCAGTGGGCAGCAATGACCCCTCTTTATGGAGAACTTGAATACATGGGTGGACTTTGCCGGGCTCTAATAAGCCTCTTCGGGAACCAAGTCAATCTCAGATGTTTTTAAGTAGTGGGACAGGTGCCAGATTCAGGTCAAAGCAAGCACTCATCCCATTAGCCTGGCTGCCGGACCTATCGACTGACTGGGTCGTGTAGAAGTCTCACCCAGTTCTAATCATTCTTCCTGGAATTTGACTGTTTTTGTTCATAAATAACACATTTTTGAGCAATTCATCTTTGTTTTGTAAACCTGCCATTTTATATTTTATTCTTGCAATTGGCTGCTGCCAGCATTGTCGAGGTGCAAATGAATATATTTAGCCTGAAAGGGCTCCAACTGCAGAGCAGTGTCTGATTTCCACCCAAATATAATAATCATAAAGGCCCTGCTTCTGGTTCTCTCATGAAATCATTTTTACGGTCTTGGAAGGCATAAACACCCATTTGATTTAGTGTTGTTGCCTGCATTGGAGAAGGATCTAGTTCATCACTTTAAGTGGTGAATGGCAAATACCGCTAAAAGTGGTATGCAGTGACCATGATCTCCATAATATTGCGTTGTAACTGGCCTCCCAGAGCATGAAAGTCACATTGATCTTCATAAATCTCTAATGCATGATGTATTAATTATGTGCTTATTGGAGTCGTGCTCATTGAAGTTGTATAATGTGTGAAACGAGCTGTATATCATTTGATATACAGTCAGGTCCATAATTATTGGCACCCTCAGTAAAGATGAGCAAAAAAGACTATATAAAATAAACAATACAAATACTGAGCTATGTTCCATGCTCAAAAGAATTATATTATTTTATAATAATACAATTGCTGAAGTAATAAAAAAATCTAAAAAAGATAGGGGTCAAGATTATTGGCACCCCTGTTTTTAGTACTCCAGCACCCTTGCGAGGATAATGAGACTGAGCCTTTTTCTAAGATCTTTTATGAGATTGGAGAACACATTGGGAGGGATCTTTGACCATTCTTCCAGACAGAATCTTTCCAGATCTTTGATATCCTTCGTCTGTGTGTATGGACTGCCCTCTTCAATTCAAGCAACATGTTTTCAGTGGGGTTCAAGTCTGGAGACTGAGATGGCCATTGCAAATTGTTGATATTGTGGTCAATTCAAATCAAATCAAATTGTATTTGTCACATACACATGGTTAGGAGATGTTAATGCGAGTGTAGCGAAATGCTTGTGCTTCTAGTTCCGACAATGCAGTTATAACCAACGAGTAATCTAACCTAACAATTCCACAACTACTACCTTATACACACAAGTGTAAAGGGATAAAGGATATGTACATAAAGATATATGAATGAGTGATGGTACAGAACGATGCAGTAGATGGTATCGAGTACAGTATATACATATGAGATCAGTAATGTAGGGTATGTAAACATAAAGTGGCATAGTTTAAAGTGGCTAGTGATACATGTATTACATAAAGATGGCAAGATGCAGTAGATGATAGAGTACAGTATATACATATACATTATATTAAGTGGCATTGTTTGAAGTGGCTAGTGATACATTTTTGATCAATTTCCATCAATTCCATTGTTAAAGTGAGCTGGAGTTGAGTCAGTATGTTGGCAGCAGCCACTCAATGTTAGTGGTGGCTGTTTAACAGTCTGATGGCCTTGAGATAGAAGCTGTTTTTCAGTCTCTCAGTTAACCATTTCTTTGTGTATTTTGATGTGCGCTTGGGGTTATTGTCTAGCTGGAAGACCCAATTGTGGCCAAGTGTCAGCCTCCTGGCAGGGGCAGACAGGTTTTGGGCTAAAATGTCCTGCAACTTGGTAAAGTTAATGATAACCAGGCTATTGATTTATTTAACAAATTTCTTTACAAAATTAAACAGTTTATACTTTGTCAATATAACTTGTTATATAACCATCCCCAACTGAGCATAGATAGTTAATTTCCATATTGCTTGACCTAGCAACTCAGAAATCAGTTTGAAATATAGCTCTCCCTTTAATCCTTTCAACAAACAATTGTTAATGGATAATGCATTTTTAAACACACAAATTCCCTTCACCTCTTTGTTTTGAGATGCTGATATGAATTGAGCAGGTGGATGACCTCTTATCAGGCTACACAGCGCCCCCTAGACTGGAAGAAACCGACTAAGTACTGTACTGATCCTCACTAAAGTACTGTACCGACCCTCGCTATATGAGCCACTTGACAATTCTCACCAAGTGGCTTAACCCTGTTGGCGTGATACGTAGGGTGTTTCCCTTTCATGCCGGGTTCGCTTCCCTACCCCGCCGTTCACTACAGTATTATAAAAACCAACCTATAGAACACACAGTCTTTGTCTCCCCTGTTCAGTTATTAGAGTGTTTTTGGGCTGTTTAATCCTGCATGTTGTTAGAAGAACAGGGTCGTTCCTCCTCAAAAAGCACAAGAGGATTTCGACACCTGAGATACTTCTGAAATCGTTTCTGTAGTTGGAAACAGATACGATTAGCATTCCTGAAAAATTATTTTGTTGAAATATAATTAGATTTCTGAGACATTAAGCTAATTGATTGCACCCAAATATGCAATTTTTTATTCATAGGAATCAGATAATATTCAGTAAATACACTGAGTGTACAAAACATTAGCCAGTGTGTCTATGTATGCGGATGACTCAACACTATACAACTACAGCAACTGAAATGACTAGTTTCAGAATGGGTGGCAAGGAATAAGTTAGTCCTAAATATTTTTTAAAAGCATTGTATTTGGGAAAAATCATTCACTAAACCCTAAAACTCAACTAAATATTGTAATAAATCATGTGAAAATTTACCAAGTTGAGGTGACTTAACTGCTTGGAGTAACCCTGGATTGTAAACTATCATGGTCAAAACATATTGATACAATAGTAGCTAAGATGGGGAGAAGTCTGTCCATAATAAAGTCCTGCTCTACCATCTTAAAACCACTATCAACAAGGCAGGTCCTACAGGCTCTAGTTTTGCCGCACCTGGACTACTGTTCAGTCGTGTGGTCAGGTGCCACACAGAGGGACTTACCTTGTGTGAAAATTGCAGTTGGCTCAGAACAGGGCAGCATGGCTGGCCATTGGATGTACACAGAGAGCTAATATGAATAATATGCATGTCAATCTCTCCTGGCTCAAAGTAGAGGAGAATGACTTCATCACTATTTGTATTTGTGAGAGGTATGTATTCCATACATTTTCATGGAACAGAAGACATTAAATATTTTTCAGAGCTTTTTGTAGGACTGGTAAAGCCCATGTTGTTACAGTTAAAATCTGTAGATTCATATTTTCATTGTTGATGTAAGCACATTTGAAGTTGTGTGTTTTCAAATGGTTGAATTGAGTGGCTCTATACTGTCAACGTCTCCCAAATCCCCAGACTGTTTTGTGTTTGGGAAATGATGAGGAATCTTGCCGTCTCCACTTCCCACTCGAGCTCTCAGGAGCAAAGGCAACGTCAACAATGCTTCCCAGTGTGTTTTGATTGTATTGTGTCGTACAGGTCTGTGTTATGGAACAACTTTGTGTCTACTGACTCAGGGCTTAAGATCTTTCAGCCTGCCTTGCTCTCGTACATTCCATCCTTGACATGGCCCTCAAGAAAATGATCAGGTGAAACTTGAGAGATTGTCTCTCTATGGATGAAGTCTTGCTAATCCTTTCAAAGAGCCAGAACATTTCGGAGCTTTGGAAAGAAATAGTGCGAAGAATGACTGTGCTATTAAACTTGAGGAGGAGGAGTCTGTTCAAATCTCCCACCGGCCATTATTCAGAAGAGCTTCAGGTTAAAGACTTTGGAGAAGATATCATTTGGCTGGGACTGAGATAACCAATGACAAATTCAGTGTTAGGAAATTGTTTGACTGTTTAATTAGCAATATAATTCAAGTTATTCCTTGGTTTGTTGTGGGATGTGCAGTATGGGGATGCTGGTCATTTTCTATTCGTCCAAATGATTTTGTATTTGTCAAAGCAAAGAATAACACTAGATTGTGGGTTGCTTCATCACCATTGTTAGATTGAAAACCAGTAAACCACAGAACAGAGCGCCAATATCTCCGTCCCATTTAATGTTAAGCTTGTCACGCGGGACTAGGTGGGTGCAGGAATCAGACGCAGAGAGAGTTCCACTGGGGTATAGTGCGCTTTACTAAGGCACACACAAAATATAAGCCCAACAATACAGGGCGCGGACATACAACGTGACAACCCAAAAACCACAGGGTGTCAAGTGTAAGAAAGAAAATCCACCTCAGCCTACAATGCACACACGTAACAAAATAAAGACAATCCCGCACAAAACAAGGGCGGGTCTACCTACTAAATATAGGGAAGCTCATTAAACGAAAACAACAGAAACACAGGTGAAACTAATAAGACAAAACAAACAGACAAACGAAAAAGGGATCGGTGGCGGCTAGTAGGACGGTGACGACGACCGCCGAGCACCGCCCGAACAGGCAGGGGAGCCAACTTCGGCGGAAGTCGTGACAATGCTGATGTAACAAAATGTAGTAGTTGAGTAGACCTACCCTGAGTCGTTATCTGGTATTAAAATTGGTGTAGGAGGAGGCAGAGAGAGAGATATGGTAGTGGGGAGACGGAGTCCTTTGTTATTCTCAGGACCCACACACTTACATTGTATCCCCCTCAGACAAATTCAAAACTCTTTTGAATTTGTTCTCTGCTACAGTGAGTACAGTACAGAGACACCCACTGCACGGCCATAGATAGTGGCGAGTTGCCACATTGTAGAGGGCCTTAATAACATCCTCCCTTCCACCTCTCCCTAATCCTCCCTTGGTCCTCTTCTCTCTGCCTGACTAATTCTAGCACCCTGTCTCTAACACACACAGAGACAATACGCCGGCCCCGTGGCACATGTGGATGAGCTTTCATTCATCCTCATGGTGTGTGTAGTGGTGCTGTCTCTAGTGTTGGCTTTCCCGGCTGTATATCTATAATCAGGTTATTTCCAGGGAGGCCTGAGATCAGATCTTCAGTCATTTGTGCTGTCTCCCAAATGGCAAACTATTCCCTTTATAGTGCACTACTTTTGACCAGGTCCCATAGAGCTCTGGTCAAAAGTGTGCACTATAGGCTATAGAGTGCCATTTGCGACGCATCTCTGGTTTCCTCCAGTTAGGGTTTGGAGCAGAGCCAGAGATGGACATCCACAAGCCTATTTATGCCTACTATAAGTGTATCCAGAGTTGGTGTGAAAAGCTTAGTATGCAGTTTTGACCCCATTCTCACCCCCCCCTCCTGTGGCCTAGGTTGCGCCCCCGGCCAGAGGATTGTGACTGACTGTCTGTGGATTACCTGTGGCTGACTGCTTATGGATTCAACAACATAACTTTTAATCAGCTTGCTGTGGATCATTACATTTGTTTGACATACATTTTAGATAGCTTTGAGTTAAATTAGTATCTGACCAGTTTTCTTGTTTATTAGTATTAGGAAATGGACTGGTACAGTGAATGTCCAAGATGGCAGCATGTCAAGTCGTTTGTCTGTGACTAGTACATTTTAACCTACTAATAACCTATTTATTTATGGTTTGTAATGACTTGGTCCTGACTATCTTGGCCAGGACGCTCTTGAAAAAGAGATTTTAAATCTCAATGAGCCCTTCCTGGTTAAATAAAGGTAAAATAAAAATGTAAATAGGGTGGCAGGTAGCATAGCGGTTAAGAGCATTGGGCCAGTAACTGAAAAGTCCAAGAGCTGACTAGGTGAAAAGTCTGTCGATGTTCCTTTGAGCAAGGCGCTTAACCCTAATTGTACCTGTAAGTCGCTCTGGATAAGTTTCCTAAATGACAAAAAATATATAAATAAACAAGCATTTTGAATATGGGTATTTCCACGTAAAAAGCCCGATGAGCATTAACATGTGAAGTTCATAAGAGCATATCAAATTTGGTGTCAAATGAAAGCTAAGCGTCTATATTTGTGAGAAATGACAGCATATATAAATGTTTCTACCATTTTCCATCCCAAAAATTTGTAATAAACAAAGGTTTTGATTTCTGGTCAAAAAGACGGAAAAAGGCTTAGAAAACATCTACCAGAAAAAGTCTTAAAAAGGTGTCACGTTCCTGACCTCCGCACACGCGGAGTGTGGCAAAGCCGGGTAGGATACCTGAGCCAACTCCCCGTGCTTACCGTGGAGTGAGAGGGCGTCGTACTGGTCAGACACCGTGTTATGCGGAGGACGAATATGAAAGCCGTTACAAAAGGTATTAGAAATTATTAAAAACACTATAATGCTAGAAGTAAAGACCCCTGCCAACTAATATCAACATTTATATTTCATTTTGCTGAAATTATTTGCCTTCTGTAAGTTAAGAAATAATGCCTAGTGTCATTCTGTTACCAAAAACCCACATATTTTCAAATTTAAATCCCTCATGAGGAGGAAGGTTAATGAAAGTTCACAGAAGTTACAAGTAAAGGTAGACCTACCAATTAGTTATAGTGTTTTACTGATAACAATTTGGTTTATGATATATTAAGTGATTAAAACACGTTACCAAATCAGTAACAGAATGACCCAAAAATCTGTAACAGAATGATTGCAACTGAATTGGCTACCATGGGAATGGCACAGATGTCTCAACGTATTGAGGGAGCGTGCATTTGGCATGCTGACTGCAGGAATGTCCACCAGCACTGTTGCCAGAGAATTGAATGTTCATTTCTGTAACGGCTGTCGTCTTCCTCCTCGTCCGAGGAGGATAATTTAGAAGGATCAGAGGACCAATGCGCAGCGTGGTAATTGTTCATCTTAATTTAATAAAGGTGAACACTCAAATACAAAAACAACAAATGTAACAACCGAAACAGTTCTATCTGGTGCAGACACACAAAGACTGAAAACAACCACCCACAAAACCCAACACAAAACAGGCTACCTAAATATGGTTCCCAATCAGAGACAACACAAAACACCTGCCTCTGATTGAGAACCATATCAGGCCAAACACAGAAATAGGAAAACATAGAAATATAAACATAGACTGCCCACCCCAACTCACGCCCTGACCATACTAAATAAAGACAAAACAAAGGAAATAAAGGTCAGAACGTGACAATTTCTATACAGTAAGCTGCCTTCCATGTCATATTAGAGAATTTGGCAGTACGTCCAGCCTCACAACGGCAGACCACGCCAGCCCAGGACCTCCACATCCTGCTTCACTTGCGGGATCGTCTGAGACCAGCCATCCGGACAGCTGATGAAACTGTTGGTTTGCACAACCAAATCATTTCTGCACAAACTGTCAGAAACCGTCTCAAGGAAGCACATCTGCGTGTTGTTGTCCTCACCAGGGTCTTGGCCTGACTGCAGTTTGGTGTCGTAACCGACAAAAGTTTTCTGTGGACATTTTTAAAGTAGTCATTGTGCACAGAGTTGTATGGTTTGTTTAACTTTGCAATCAATGTTTTTTGTTTGACATACTTATAAAGTGAAAAATCATAGTCTCCGTGTCATTCTGTTACTGTGGATTGCCCATATCTATCGGACTAAATACTTTCCAAACAACAGAAAGCCTTCCAGACAGATTCACTGAAATGACCTGCATTATCTGATCATCTTTTTTTTAACACCAAAACATCAACATCAATGTTTGTGTTTTTTTTTTAACCTGAACCCAACAACCTTTTCCCCAACCTTAACCCACCTCCCTTCAGCAACCAATCACAGCCTGTTTACTATTTTCACCCTACCATGACTGAGCACCAAACTCCACCGCCCCAACAAACACACCCAGGGAGCATACTCAAGCACAGGGGGCTGTTTCGTAACACAGAGGGAAAATAAACAACAGCATCCAAACATGAGTCCCTGTGTAGCCCCAGTAGACATGCTTTACAGTAGCTCAAAGACCATGGAATCCCCAGCCAGCCAGCCGCCCCATTTAGTGCCACTATGTCAGAGCATTGTGTTCTTACTTCACTCTTATTTATAATGTAATCTCCTTACAGCCCCTCTAGACTAGGGCTCTCCGTACTTCAAGTTGGAGAGTATTGGAACCACACTGCAGGTTGACTTGTGTAATAGATAAAGCCAACAGTGTTTACAAGAACATTTTAACTATGAAATGGATATACCGTATATACCCCAGATATTGGTTTTCTCTACAGACATAACAGTTATATTAAAAGCATCTTGTGCGGTCAACACTGTGTTGCGACCTCACGTAAGGCCTCAAGTCATTATGTGCCAATGCCAATCGCCTACGCACCTTGGGTAGAAGGCAGCGCTAGGTGGGCAGAGTATGGGCCAAAGCAGCCTGGTAGGATGCCAATGTGGCAGGCTGCTGTCATCTGGGCTGTATATTTATGGCAGTGGGCACAGCAGGGTGGGTCTGTGGATTGGGTGTGGGCTTGTTGATTAACACCGTGGTGAAAGAGGCCATTTTAAATGCGTTTATAACTACAGTATGTGTAAGCTCTTGCATTTCGTGAAGGTGCCTATGAAAATGTCTACTGTGCTGCTACTACTACTACATAATTATTATTTAAGATATTAATAGTACATTCAATTATAACTTGAAAGCTTATAAGCACTTAAGTAATAGCTTTCATATGGTAGACACCCAAAATGAAATAGCATCACATCACTGTTTAGACATAATGTTTTATCTCAGATTCCCTCTTTCAAATGAATTCTAACACTTTCATTGAAGACATACAGATGTCAGTTGGACCAGCGCCAGCTATCAAAATCACCCTCCCTCTCTTACTCGGTCAAACGCTAAAGCAGCAGACGGACAGAAAATGAATAAATCTGCTGCACTGCATTCAAATGTATCTGAAATGCATCCAAACACATCAGCAACCGTTGTTTTCTATACAGTAGCTTAATAACTAACACAAGATAGATATTGGTCTCCACTACAACATACAAGTGTCAAGTTTCTCGGGAAATGCAGCCTTACAGTAGGCTACACCTAGGTTTCTAGCGAACCGAAGGTTACAAATCAACTGTCAAAATGTAGTTCAATCGTGGCCTGGGATAGTCTAGCGGTTAGGGCCACTGCCTTCAGCATGCACATGTAAGCCTACCCTGTATGCGTGGGTTGGATTCCGGCCGAAATAACTCAATCGACTGATTTTAGTTACACATAATTAAAAAATCCCCATAAAATCAGTCAGTTTCAGCTAGAGATATCAGGTTTGCGTTGGCTACGTCTCAATCCACCGCATTTGCCAATGTCGGCCTTCCCCATCTGCTGCGGAAGGTGACCGAGCTACAGCGGTGTTTGTCAGACCATGAGACATCACAAAAATCGGTATTCTCACGAAAACGTCTGTAGCGTTTTGCCTACAACCTGTTATGACCACTCTATAGAAAGGGAAGACTTTATTTCAATTGTACGTAATGCTTGTCAAACCTTAGTCTTTCAAAAAGGACTAAGTTGTTCCGATGATAATACCAAACAGAGGGCGAAGGTATCTTAAAAGACTTTGGTTGCCAGCAGGAATAAGAAAACACCAACATCATCTTTTAGGGAGAGGTATATATTAAACAATCCCTATCACAGTCTGCTGTCCCAACATGCTTCAAGATGGCCACCATTGTTCCTGTTCCCAAGAAAGCTTTAAGTGGTGAATGGCAAATACCGCTAAAAGTGGTATGCAGTGACCATGATCTCCATAATATTGCGTTGTAACTGGCCTCCCAGAGCATGAAAGTCACATTGATCTTCATAAATCTCTAATGCATGATGTATTAATTATGTGCTTATTGGAGTCGTGCTCATTGAAGTTGTATAATGTGTGAAACGAGCTGTATATCATTTGATATACAGTCAGGTCCATAATTATTGGCACCCTCAGTAAAGATGAGCAAAAAAGACTATATAAAATAAACAATACAAATACTGAGCTATGTTCCATGCTCAAAAGAATTATATTATTTTATAATAATACAATTGCTGAAGTAATAAAAAAATCTAAAAAAGATAGGGGTCAAGATTATTGGCACCCCTGTTTTTAGTACTCCAGCACCCTTGCGAGGATAATGAGACTGAGCCTTTTTCTAAGATGTTTTATGAGATTGGAGAACACATTGGGAGGGATCTTTGACCATTCTTCCAGACAGAATCTTTCCAGATCTTTGATATCCTTCGTCTGTGTGTATGGACTGCCCTCTTCAATTCAAGCAACATGTTTTCAGTGGGGTTCAAGTCTGGAGACTGAGATGGCCATTGCAAATTGTTGATATTGTGGTCAATTCAAATCAAATCAAATTGTATTTGTCACATACACATGGTTAGGAGATGTTAATGCGAGTGTAGCGAAATGCTTGTGCTTCTAGTTCCGACAATGCAGTAATAACCAACGAGTAATCTAACCTAACAATTCCACAACTACTACCTTATACACACAAGTGTAAAGGGATAAAGGATATGTACATAAAGATATATGAATGAGTGATGGTACGGAACGATGCAGTAGATGGTATCGAGTACAGTATATACATATGAGATCAGTAGTGTAGGGTATGTAAACACAAAAGTGGCATAGTTTAAAGTGGCTAGTGATACATGTATTACATAAAGATGGCAAGATGCAGTAGATGATAGAGTACAGTATATACATATACATTATATTAAGTGGCATTGTTTGAAGTGGCTAGTGATACATTTTTGATCAATTTCCATCAATTCCATTGTTAAAGTGAGCTGGAGTTGAGTCAGTATGTTGGCAGCAGCCACTCAATGTTAGTGGTGGCTGTTTAACAGTCTGATGGCCTTGAGATAGAAGCTGTTTTTCAGTCTCTCAGTTAACCATTTCTTTGTGTATTTTGATGTGCGCTTGGGGTTATTGTCTAGCTGGAAGACCCAATTGTGGCCAAGTGTCAGCCTCCTGGCAGGGGCAGACAGGTTTTGGGCTAAAATGTCCTGCAACTTGGTAAAGTTAATGATAACCAGGCTATTGATTTATTTAACAAATTTCTTTACAAAATTAAACAGTTTATACTTTGTCAATATAACTTGTTATATAACCATCCCCAACTGAGCATAGATAGTTAATTTCCATATTGCTTGACCTAGCAACTCAGAAATCAGTTTGAAATATAGCTCTCCCTTTAATCCTTTCAACAAACAATTGTTAATGGATAATGCATTTTTAAACACACAAATTCCCTTCACCTCTTTGTTTTGAGATGCTGATATGAATTGAGCAGGTGGATGACCTCTTATCAGGCTACACAGCGCCCCCTAGACTGGAAGAAACCGACTAAGTACTGTACTGATCCTCACTAAAGTACTGTACCGACCCTCGCTATATGAGCCACTTGACAATTCTCACCAAGTGGCTTAACCCTGTTGGCGTGATACGTAGGGTGTTTCCCTTTCATGCCGGGTTCGCTTCCCTACCCCGCCGTTCACTACAGTATTATAAAAACCAACCTATAGAACACACAGTCTTTGTCTCCCCTGTTCAGTTATTAGAGTGTTTTTGGGCTGTTTAATCCTGCATGTTGTTAGAAGAACAGGGTCGTTCCTCCTCAAAAAGCACAAGAGGATTTCGACACCTGAGATACTTCTGAAATCGTTTCTGTAGTTGGAAACAGATACGATTAGCATTCCTGAAAAATTATTTTGTTGAAATATAATTAGATTTCTGAGACATTAAGCTAATTGATTGCACCCAAATATGCAATTTTTTATTCATAGGAATCAGATAATATTCAGTAAATACACTGAGTGTACAAAACATTAGCCAGTGTGTCTATGTATGCGGATGACTCAACACTATACAACTACAGCAACTGAAATGACTAGTTTCAGAATGGGTGGCAAGGAATAAGTTAGTCCTAAATATTTTTTAAAAGCATTGTATTTGGGAAAAATCATTCACTAAACCCTAAAACTCAACTAAATATTGTAATAAATCATGTGAAAATTTACCAAGTTGAGGTGACTTAACTGCTTGGAGTAACCCTGGATTGTAAACTATCATGGTCAAAACATATTGATACAATAGTAGCTAAGATGGGGAGAAGTCTGTCCATAATAAAGTCCTGCTCTACCATCTTAAAACCACTATCAACAAGGCAGGTCCTACAGGCTCTAGTTTTGCCGCACCTGGACTACTGTTCAGTCGTGTGGTCAGGTGCCACACAGAGGGACTTACCTTGTGTGAAAATTGCAGTTGGCTCAGAACAGGGCAGCATGGCTGGCCATTGGATGTACACAGAGAGCTAATATGAATAATATGCATGTCAATCTCTCCTGGCTCAAAGTAGAGGAGAATGACTTCATCACTATTTGTATTTGTGAGAGGTATGTATTCCATACATTTTCATGGAACAGAAGACATTAAATATTTTTCAGAGCTTTTTGTAGGACTGGTAAAGCCCATGTTGTTACAGTTAAAATCTGTAGATTCATATTTTCATTGTTGATGTAAGCACATTTGAAGTTGTGTGTTTTCAAATGGTTGAATTGAGTGGCTCTATACTGTCAACGTCTCCCAAATCCCCAGACTGTTTTGTGTTTGGGAAATGATGAGGAATCTTGCCGTCTCCACTTCCCACTCGAGCTCTCAGGAGCAAAGGCAACGTCAACAATGCTTCCCAGTGTGTTTTGATTGTATTGTGTCGTACAGGTCTGTGTTATGGAACAGCTTTGTGTCTACTGACTCAGGGCTTAAGATCTTTCAGCCTGCCTTGCTCTCGTACATTCCATCCTTGACATGGCCCTCAAGAAAATGATCAGGTGAAACTTGAGAGATTGTCTCTCTATGGATGAAGTCTTGCTAATCCTTTCAAAGAGCCAGAACATTTCGGAGCTTTGGAAAGAAATAGTGCGAAGAATGACTGTGCTATTAAACTTGAGGAGGAGGAGTCTGTTCAAATCTCCCACCGGCCATTATTCAGAAGAGCTTCAGGTTAAAGACTTTGGAGAAGATATCATTTGGCTGGGACTGAGATAACCAATGACAAATTCAGTGTTAGGAAATTGTTTGACTGTTTAATTAGCAATATAATTCAAGTTATTCCTTGGTTTGTTGTGGGATGTGCAGTATGGGGATGCTGGTCATTTTCTATTCGTCCAAATGATTTTGTATTTGTCAAAGCAAAGAATAACACTAGATTGTGGGTTGCTTCATCACCATTGTTAGATTGAAAACCAGTAAACCACAGAACAGAGCGCCAATATCTCCGTCCCATTTAATGTTAAGCTTGTCACGCGGGACTAGGTGGGTGCAGGAATCAGACGCAGAGAGAGTTCCACTGGGGTCTAGTGCGCTTTACTAAGGCACACACAAAATATAAGCCCAACAATACAGGGCGCGGACATACAACGTGACAACCCAAAAACCACAGGGTGTCAAGTGTAAGAAAGAAAATCCACCTCAGCCTACAATGCACACACGTAACAAAATAAAGACAATCCCGCACAAAACAAGGGCGGGTCTACCTACTAAATATAGGGAAGCTCATTAAACGAAAACAACAGAAACACAGGTGAAACTAATAAGACAAAACAAACAGACAAACGAAAAAGGGATCGGTGGCGGCTAGTAGGACGGTGACGACGACCGCCGAGCACCGCCCGAACAGGCAGGGGAGCCAACTTCGGCGGAAGTCGTGACAATGCTGATGTAACAAAATGTAGTAGTTGAGTAGACCTACCCTGAGTCGTTATCTGGTATTAAAATTGGTGTAGGAGGAGGCAGAGAGAGAGATATGGTAGTGGGGAGACGGAGTCCTTTGTTATTCTCAGGACCCACACACTTACATTGTATCCCCCTCAGACAAATTCAAAACTCTTTTGAATTTGTTCTCTGCTACAGTGAGTACAGTACAGAGACACCCACTGCACGGCCATAGATAGTGGCGAGTTGCCACATTGTAGAGGGCCTTAATAACATCCTCCCTTCCACCTCTCCCTAATCCTCCCTTGGTCCTCTTCTCTCTGCCTGACTAATTCTAGCACCCTGTCTCTAACACACACAGAGACAATACGCCGGCCCCGTGGCACATGTGGATGAGCTTTCATTCATCCTCATGGTGTGTGTAGTGGTGCTGTCTCTAGTGTTGGCTTTCCCGGCTGTATATCTATAATCAGGTTATTTCCAGGGAGGCCTGAGATCAGATCTTCAGTCATTTGTGCTGTCTCCCAAATGGCAAACTATTCCCTTTATAGTGCACTACTTTTGACCAGGTCCCATAGAGCTCTGGTCAAAAGTGTGCACTATAGGCTATAGAGTGCCATTTGCGACGCATCTCTGGTTTCCTCCAGTTAGGGTTTGGAGCAGAGCCAGAGATGGACATCCACAAGCCTATTTATGCCTACTATAAGTGTATCCAGAGTTGGTGTGAAAAGCTTAGTATGCAGTTTTGACCCCATTCTCACCCCCCCCTCCTGTGGCCTAGGTTGCGCCCCCGGCCAGAGGATTGTGACTGACTGTCTGTGGATTACCTGTGGCTGACTGCTTATGGATTCAACAACATAACTTTTAATCAGCTTGCTGTGGATCATTACATTTGTTTGACATACATTTTAGATAGCTTTGAGTTAAATTAGTATCTGACCAGTTTTCTTGTTTATTAGTATTAGGAAATGGACTGGTACAGTGAATGTCCAAGATGGCAGCATGTCAAGTCGTTTGTCTGTGACTAGTACATTTTAACCTACTAATAACCTATTTATTTATGGTTTGTAATGACTTGGTCCTGACTATCTTGGCCAGGACGCTCTTGAAAAAGAGATTTTAAATCTCAATGAGCCCTTCCTGGTTAAATAAAGGTAAAATAAAAATGTAAATAGGGTGGCAGGTAGCATAGCGGTTAAGAGCATTGGGCCAGTAACTGAAAAGTCCAAGAGCTGACTAGGTGAAAAGTCTGTCGATGTTCCTTTGAGCAAGGCGCTTAACCCTAATTGTACCTGTAAGTCGCTCTGGATAAGTTTCCTAAATGACAAAAAATATATAAATAAACAAGCATTTTGAATATGGGTATTTCCACGTAAAAAGCCCGATGAGCATTAACATGTGAAGTTCATAAGAGCATATCAAATTTGGTGTCAAATGAAAGCTAAGCGTCTATATTTGTGAGAAATGACAGCATATATAAATGTTTCTACCATTTTCCATCCCAAAAATTTGTAATAAACAAAGGTTTTGATTTCTGGTCAAAAAGACGGAAAAAGGCTTAGAAAACATCTACCAGAAAAAGTCTTAAAAAGGTGTCACGTTCCTGACCTCCGCACACGCGGAGTGTGGCAAAGCCGGGTAGGATACCTGAGCCAACTCCCCGTGCTTACCGTGGAGTGAGAGGGCGTCGTACTGGTCAGACACCGTGTTATGCGGAGGACGAATATGAAAGCCGTTACAAAAGGTATTAGAAATTATTAAAAACACTATAATGCTAGAAGTAAAGACCCCTGCCAACTAATATCAACATTTATATTTCATTTTGCTGAAATTATTTGCCTTCTGTAAGTTAAGAAATAATGCCTAGTGTCATTCTGTTACCAAAAACCCACATATTTTCAAATTTAAATCCCTCATGAGGAGGAAGGTTAATGAAAGTTCACAGAAGTTACAAGTAAAGGTAGACCTACCAATTAGTTATAGTGTTTTACTGATAACAATTTGGTTTATGATATATTAAGTGATTAAAACACGTTACCAAATCAGTAACAGAATGACCCAAAAATCTGTAACAGAATGATTGCAACTGAATTGGCTACCATGGGAATGGCACAGATGTCTCAACGTATTGAGGGAGCGTGCATTTGGCATGCTGACTGCAGGAATGTCCACCAGCACTGTTGCCAGAGAATTGAATGTTCATTTCTGTAACGGCTGTCGTCTTCCTCCTCGTCCGAGGAGGATAATTTAGAAGGATCAGAGGACCAATGCGCAGCGTGGTAATTGTTCATCTTAATTTAATAAAGGTGAACACTCAAATACAAAAACAACAAATGTAACAACCGAAACAGTTCTATCTGGTGCAGACACACAAAGACTGAAAACAACCACCCACAAAACCCAACACAAAACAGGCTACCTAAATATGGTTCCCAATCAGAGACAACACAAAACACCTGCCTCTGATTGAGAACCATATCAGGCCAAACACAGAAATAGGAAAACATAGAAATATAAACATAGACTGCCCACCCCAACTCACGCCCTGACCATACTAAATAAAGACAAAACAAAGGAAATAAAGGTCAGAACGTGACAATTTCTATACAGTAAGCTGCCTTCCATGTCATATTAGAGAATTTGGCAGTACGTCCAGCCTCACAACGGCAGACCACGCCAGCCCAGGACCTCCACATCCTGCTTCACTTGCGGGATCGTCTGAGACCAGCCATCCGGACAGCTGATGAAACTGTTGGTTTGCACAACCAAATCATTTCTGCACAAACTGTCAGAAACCGTCTCAAGGAAGCACATCTGCGTGTTGTTGTCCTCACCAGGGTCTTGGCCTGACTGCAGTTTGGTGTCGTAACCGACAAAAGTTTTCTGTGGACATTTTTAAAGTAGTCATTGTGCACAGAGTTGTATGGTTTGTTTAACTTTGCAATCAATGTTTTTTGTTTGACATACTTATAAAGTGAAAAATCATAGTCTCCGTGTCATTCTGTTACTGTGGATTGCCCATATCTATCGGACTAAATACTTTCCAAACAACAGAAAGCCTTCCAGACAGATTCACTGAAATGACCTGCATTATCTGATCATCTTTTTTTTAACACCAAAACATCAACATCAATGTTTGTGTTTTTTTTTTAACCTGAACCCAACAACCTTTTCCCCAACCTTAACCCACCTCCCTTCAGCAACCAATCACAGCCTGTTTACTATTTTCACCCTACCATGACTGAGCACCAAACTCCACCGCCCCAACAAACACACCCAGGGAGCATACTCAAGCACAGGGGGCTGTTTCGTAACACAGAGGGAAAATAAACAACAGCATCCAAACATGAGTCCCTGTGTAGCCCCAGTAGACATGCTTTACAGTAGCTCAAAGACCATGGAATCCCCAGCCAGCCAGCCGCCCCATTTAGTGCCACTATGTCAGAGCATTGTGTTCTTACTTCACTCTTATTTATAATGTAATCTCCTTACAGCCCCTCTAGACTAGGGCTCTCCGTACTTCAAGTTGGAGAG
The DNA here is from genome assembly GCF_016432855.1 of Salvelinus namaycush. Taxonomy (NCBI): domain Eukaryota; kingdom Metazoa; phylum Chordata; class Actinopteri; order Salmoniformes; family Salmonidae; genus Salvelinus; species Salvelinus namaycush. Next base: position 1,513,961 of record NC_052339.1, on the reverse strand, counting down.
TATTGGAACCACACTGCAGGTTGACTTGTGTAATAGATAAAGCCAACAGTGTTTACAAGAACATTTTAACTATGAAATGGATATACCGTATATACCCCAGATATTGGTTTTCTCTACAGACATAACAGTTATATTAAAAGCATCTTGTGCGGTCAACACTGTGTTGCGACCTCACGTAAGGCCTCAAGTCATTATGTGCCAATGCCAATCGCCTACGCACCTTGGGTAGAAGGCAGCGCTAGGTGGGCAGAGTATGGGCCAAAGCAGCCTGGTAGGATGCCAATGTGGCAGGCTGCTGTCATCTGGGCTGTATATTTATGGCAGTGGGCACAGCAGGGTGGGTCTGTGGATTGGGTGTGGGCTTGTTGATTAACACCGTGGTGAAAGAGGCCATTTTAAATGCGTTTATAACTACAGTATGTGTAAGCTCTTGCATTTCGTGAAGGTGCCTATGAAAATGTCTACTGTGCTGCTACTACTACTACATAATTATTATTTAAGATATTAATAGTACATTCAATTATAACTTGAAAGCTTATAAGCACTTAAGTAATAGCTTTCATATGGTAGACACCCAAAATGAAATAGCATCACATCACTGTTTAGACATAATGTTTTATCTCAGATTCCCTCTTTCAAATGAATTCTAACACTTTCATTGAAGACATACAGATGTCAGTTGGACCAGCGCCAGCTATCAAAATCACCCTCCCTCTCTTACTCGGTCAAACGCTAAAGCAGCAGACGGACAGAAAATGAATAAATCTGCTGCACTGCATTCAAATGTATCTGAAATGCATCCAAACACATCAGCAACCGTTGTTTTCTATACAGTAGCTTAATAACTAACACAAGATAGATATTGGTCTCCACTACAACATACAAGTGTCAAGTTTCTCGGGAAATGCAGCCTTACAGTAGGCTACACCTAGGTTTCTAGCGAACCGAAGGTTACAAATCAACTGTCAAAATGTAGTTCAATCGTGGCCTGGGATAGTCTAGCGGTTAGGGCCACTGCCTTCAGCATGCACATGTAAGCCTACCCTGTATGCGTGGGTTGGATTCCGGCCGAAATAACTCAATCGACTGATTTTAGTTACACATAATTAAAAAATCCCCATAAAATCAGTCAGTTTCAGCTAGAGATATCAGGTTTGCGTTGGCTACGTCTCAATCCACCGCATTTGCCAATGTCGGCCTTCCCCATCTGCTGCGGAAGGTGACCGAGCTACAGCGGTGTTTGTCAGACCATGAGACATCACAAAAATCGGTATTCTCACGAAAACGTCTGTAGCGTTTTGCCTACAACCTGTTATGACCACTCTATAGAAAGGGAAGACTTTATTTCAATTGTACGTAATGCTTGTCAAACCTTAGTCTTTCAAAAAGGACTAAGTTGTTCCGATGATAATACCAAACAGAGGGCGAAGGTATCTTAAAAGACTTTGGTTGCCAGCAGGAATAAGAAAACACCAACATCATCTTTTAGGGAGAGGTATATATTAAACAATCCCTATCACAGTCTGCTGTCCCAACATGCTTCAAGATGGCCACCATTGTTCCTGTTCCCAAGAAAGCTTTAAGTGGTGAATGGCAAATACCGCTAAAAGTGGTATGCAGTGACCATGATCTCCATAATATTGCGTTGTAACTGGCCTCCCAGAGCATGAAAGTCACATTGATCTTCATAAATCTCTAATGCATGATGTATTAATTATGTGCTTATTGGAGTCGTGCTCATTGAAGTTGTATAATGTGTGAAACGAGCTGTATATCATTTGATATACAGTCAGGTCCATAATTATTGGCACCCTCAGTAAAGATGAGCAAAAAAGACTATATAAAATAAACAATACAAATACTGAGCTATGTTCCATGCTCAAAAGAATTATATTATTTTATAATAATACAATTGCTGAAGTAATAAAAAAATCTAAAAAAGATAGGGGTCAAGATTATTGGCACCCCTGTTTTTAGTACTCCAGCACCCTTGCGAGGATAATGAGACTGAGCCTTTTTCTAAGATGTTTTATGAGATTGGAGAACACATTGGGAGGGATCTTTGACCATTCTTCCAGACAGAATCTTTCCAGATCTTTGATATCCTTCGTCTGTGTGTATGGACTGCCCTCTTCAATTCAAGCAACATGTTTTCAGTGGGGTTCAAGTCTGGAGACTGAGATGGCCATTGCAAATTGTTGATATTGTGGTCAATTCAAATCAAATCAAATTGTATTTGTCACATACACATGGTTAGGAGATGTTAATGCGAGTGTAGCGAAATGCTTGTGCTTCTAGTTCCGACAATGCAGTAATAACCAACGAGTAATCTAACCTAACAATTCCACAACTACTACCTTATACACACAAGTGTAAAGGGATAAAGGATATGTACATAAAGATATATGAATGAGTGATGGTACGGAACGATGCAGTAGATGGTATCGAGTACAGTATATACATATGAGATCAGTAGTGTAGGGTATGTAAACACAAAAGTGGCATAGTTTAAAGTGGCTAGTGATACATGTATTACATAAAGATGGCAAGATGCAGTAGATGATAGAGTACAGTATATACATATACATTATATTAAGTGGCATTGTTTGAAGTGGCTAGTGATACATTTTTGATCAATTTCCATCAATTCCATTGTTAAAGTGAGCTGGAGTTGAGTCAGTATGTTGGCAGCAGCCACTCAATGTTAGTGGTGGCTGTTTAACAGTCTGATGGCCTTGAGATAGAAGCTGTTTTTCAGTCTCTCAGTTAACCATTTCTTTGTGTATTTTGATGTGCGCTTGGGGTTATTGTCTAGCTGGAAGACCCAATTGTGGCCAAGTGTCAGCCTCCTGGCAGGGGCAGACAGGTTTTGGGCTAAAATGTCCTGCAACTTGGTAAAGTTAATGATAACCAGGCTATTGATTTATTTAACAAATTTCTTTACAAAATTAAACAGTTTATACTTTGTCAATATAACTTGTTATATAACCATCCCCAACTGAGCATAGATAGTTAATTTCCATATTGCTTGACCTAGCAACTCAGAAATCAGTTTGAAATATAGCTCTCCCTTTAATCCTTTCAACAAACAATTGTTAATGGATAATGCATTTTTAAACACACAAATTCCCTTCACCTCTTTGTTTTGAGATGCTGATATGAATTGAGCAGGTGGATGACCTCTTATCAGGCTACACAGCGCCCCCTAGACTGGAAGAAACCGACTAAGTACTGTACTGATCCTCACTAAAGTACTGTACCGACCCTCGCTATATGAGCCACTTGACAATTCTCACCAAGTGGCTTAACCCTGTTGGCGTGATACGTAGGGTGTTTCCCTTTCATGCCGGGTTCGCTTCCCTACCCCGCCGTTCACTACAGTATTATAAAAACCAACCTATAGAACACACAGTCTTTGTCTCCCCTGTTCAGTTATTAGAGTGTTTTTGGGCTGTTTAATCCTGCATGTTGTTAGAAGAACAGGGTCGTTCCTCCTCAAAAAGCACAAGAGGATTTCGACACCTGAGATACTTCTGAAATCGTTTCTGTAGTTGGAAACAGATACGATTAGCATTCCTGAAAAATTATTTTGTTGAAATATAATTAGATTTCTGAGACATTAAGCTAATTGATTGCACCCAAATATGCAATTTTTTATTCATAGGAATCAGATAATATTCAGTAAATACACTGAGTGTACAAAACATTAGCCAGTGTGTCTATGTATGCGGATGACTCAACACTATACAACTACAGCAACTGAAATGACTAGTTTCAGAATGGGTGGCAAGGAATAAGTTAGTCCTAAATATTTTTTAAAAGCATTGTATTTGGGAAAAATCATTCACTAAACCCTAAAACTCAACTAAATATTGTAATAAATCATGTGAAAATTTACCAAGTTGAGGTGACTTAACTGCTTGGAGTAACCCTGGATTGTAAACTATCATGGTCAAAACATATTGATACAATAGTAGCTAAGATGGGGAGAAGTCTGTCCATAATAAAGTCCTGCTCTACCATCTTAAAACCACTATCAACAAGGCAGGTCCTACAGGCTCTAGTTTTGCCGCACCTGGACTACTGTTCAGTCGTGTGGTCAGGTGCCACACAGAGGGACTTACCTTGTGTGAAAATTGCAGTTGGCTCAGAACAGGGCAGCATGGCTGGCCATTGGATGTACACAGAGAGCTAATATGAATAATATGCATGTCAATCTCTCCTGGCTCAAAGTAGAGGAGAATGACTTCATCACTATTTGTATTTGTGAGAGGTATGTATTCCATACATTTTCATGGAACAGAAGACATTAAATATTTTTCAGAGCTTTTTGTAGGACTGGTAAAGCCCATGTTGTTACAGTTAAAATCTGTAGATTCATATTTTCATTGTTGATGTAAGCACATTTGAAGTTGTGTGTTTTCAAATGGTTGAATTGAGTGGCTCTATACTGTCAACGTCTCCCAAATCCCCAGACTGTTTTGTGTTTGGGAAATGATGAGGAATCTTGCCGTCTCCACTTCCCACTCGAGCTCTCAGGAGCAAAGGCAACGTCAACAATGCTTCCCAGTGTGTTTTGATTGTATTGTGTCGTACAGGTCTGTGTTATGGAACAGCTTTGTGTCTACTGACTCAGGGCTTAAGATCTTTCAGCCTGCCTTGCTCTCGTACATTCCATCCTTGACATGGCCCTCAAGAAAATGATCAGGTGAAACTTGAGAGATTGTCTCTCTATGGATGAAGTCTTGCTAATCCTTTCAAAGAGCCAGAACATTTCGGAGCTTTGGAAAGAAATAGTGCGAAGAATGACTGTGCTATTAAACTTGAGGAGGAGGAGTCTGTTCAAATCTCCCACCGGCCATTATTCAGAAGAGCTTCAGGTTAAAGACTTTGGAGAAGATATCATTTGGCTGGGACTGAGATAACCAATGACAAATTCAGTGTTAGGAAATTGTTTGACTGTTTAATTAGCAATATAATTCAAGTTATTCCTTGGTTTGTTGTGGGATGTGCAGTATGGGGATGCTGGTCATTTTCTATTCGTCCAAATGATTTTGTATTTGTCAAAGCAAAGAATAACACTAGATTGTGGGTTGCTTCATCACCATTGTTAGATTGAAAACCAGTAAACCACAGAACAGAGCGCCAATATCTCCGTCCCATTTAATGTTAAGCTTGTCACGCGGGACTAGGTGGGTGCAGGAATCAGACGCAGAGAGAGTTCCACTGGGGTCTAGTGCGCTTTACTAAGGCACACACAAAATATAAGCCCAACAATACAGGGCGCGGACATACAACGTGACAACCCAAAAACCACAGGGTGTCAAGTGTAAGAAAGAAAATCCACCTCAGCCTACAATGCACACACGTAACAAAATAAAGACAATCCCGCACAAAACAAGGGCGGGTCTACCTACTAAATATAGGGAAGCTCATTAAACGAAAACAACAGAAACACAGGTGAAACTAATAAGACAAAACAAACAGACAAACGAAAAAGGGATCGGTGGCGGCTAGTAGGACGGTGACGACGACCGCCGAGCACCGCCCGAACAGGCAGGGGAGCCAACTTCGGCGGAAGTCGTGACAATGCTGATGTAACAAAATGTAGTAGTTGAGTAGACCTACCCTGAGTCGTTATCTGGTATTAAAATTGGTGTAGGAGGAGGCAGAGAGAGAGATATGGTAGTGGGGAGACGGAGTCCTTTGTTATTCTCAGGACCCACACACTTACATTGTATCCCCCTCAGACAAATTCAAAACTCTTTTGAATTTGTTCTCTGCTACAGTGAGTACAGTACAGAGACACCCACTGCACGGCCATAGATAGTGGCGAGTTGCCACATTGTAGAGGGCCTTAATAACATCCTCCCTTCCACCTCTCCCTAATCCTCCCTTGGTCCTCTTCTCTCTGCCTGACTAATTCTAGCACCCTGTCTCTAACACACACAGAGACAATACGCCGGCCCCGTGGCACATGTGGATGAGCTTTCATTCATCCTCATGGTGTGTGTAGTGGTGCTGTCTCTAGTGTTGGCTTTCCCGGCTGTATATCTATAATCAGGTTATTTCCAGGGAGGCCTGAGATCAGATCTTCAGTCATTTGTGCTGTCTCCCAAATGGCAAACTATTCCCTTTATAGTGCACTACTTTTGACCAGGTCCCATAGAGCTCTGGTCAAAAGTGTGCACTATAGGCTATAGAGTGCCATTTGCGACGCATCTCTGGTTTCCTCCAGTTAGGGTTTGGAGCAGAGCCAGAGATGGACATCCACAAGCCTATTTATGCCTACTATAAGTGTATCCAGAGTTGGTGTGAAAAGCTTAGTATGCAGTTTTGACCCCATTCTCACCCCCCCCTCCTGTGGCCTAGGTTGCGCCCCCGGCCAGAGGATTGTGACTGACTGTCTGTGGATTACCTGTGGCTGACTGCTTATGGATTCAACAACATAACTTTTAATCAGCTTGCTGTGGATCATTACATTTGTTTGACATACATTTTAGATAGCTTTGAGTTAAATTAGTATCTGACCAGTTTTCTTGTTTATTAGTATTAGGAAATGGACTGGTACAGTGAATGTCCAAGATGGCAGCATGTCAAGTCGTTTGTCTGTGACTAGTACATTTTAACCTACTAATAACCTATTTATTTATGGTTTGTAATGACTTGGTCCTGACTATCTTGGCCAGGACGCTCTTGAAAAAGAGATTTTAAATCTCAATGAGCCCTTCCTGGTTAAATAAAGGTAAAATAAAAATGTAAATAGGGTGGCAGGTAGCATAGCGGTTAAGAGCATTGGGCCAGTAACTGAAAAGTCCAAGAGCTGACTAGGTGAAAAGTCTGTCGATGTTCCTTTGAGCAAGGCGCTTAACCCTAATTGTACCTGTAAGTCGCTCTGGATAAGTTTCCTAAATGACAAAAAATATATAAATAAACAAGCATTTTGAATATGGGTATTTCCACGTAAAAAGCCCGATGAGCATTAACATGTAAAGGTAGACCTACCAATTAGTTATAGTGTTTTACTGATAACAATTTGGTTTATGATATATTAAGTGATTAAAACACGTTACCAAATCAGTAACAGAATGACCCAAAAATCTGTAACAGAATGATTGCAACTGAATTGGCTACCATGGGAATGGCACAGATGTCTCAACGTATTGAGGGAGCGTGCATTTGGCATGCTGACTGCAGGAATGTCCACCAGCACTGTTGCCAGAGAATTGAATGTTCATTTCTGTAACGGCTGTCGTCTTCCTCCTCGTCCGAGGAGGATAATTTAGAAGGATCAGAGGACCAATGCGCAGCGTGGTAATTGTTCATCTTAATTTAATAAAGGTGAACACTCAAATACAAAAACAACAAATGTAACAACCGAAACAGTTCTATCTGGTGCAGACACACAAAGACTGAAAACAACCACCCACAAAACCCAACACAAAACAGGCTACCTAAATATGGTTCCCAATCAGAGACAACACAAAACACCTGCCTCTGATTGAGAACCATATCAGGCCAAACACAGAAATAGGAAAACATAGAAATATAAACATAGACTGCCCACCCCAACTCACGCCCTGACCATACTAAATAAAGACAAAACAAAGGAAATAAAGGTCAGAACGTGACAATTTCTATACAGTAAGCTGCCTTCCACGTCATATTAGAGAATTTGGCAGTACGTCCAGCCTCACAACGGCAGACCACGCCAGCCCAGGACCTCCACATCCTGCTTCACTTGCGGGATCGTCTGAGACCAGCCATCCGGACAGCTGATGAAACTGTTGGTTTGCACAACCAAATCATTTCTGCACAAACTGTCAGAAACCGTCTCAAGGAAGCACATCTGCGTGTTGTTGTCCTCACCAGGGTCTTGGCCTGACTGCAGTTTGGTGTCGTAACCGACAAAAGTTTTCTGTGGACATTTTTAAAGTAGTCATTGTGCACAGAGTTGTATGGTTTGTTTAACTTTGCAATCAATGTTTTTTGTTTGACATACTTATAAAGTGAAAAATCATAGTCTCCGTGTCATTCTGTTACTGTGGATTGCCCATATCTATCGGACTAAATACTTTCCAAACAACAGAAAGCCTTCCAGACAGATTCACTGAAATGACCTGCATTATCTGATCATCTTTTTTTTAACACCAAAACATCAACATCAATGTTTGTGTTTTTTTTTTTACCTGAACCCAACAACCTTTTCCCCAACCTTAACCCACCTCCCTTCAGCAACCAATCACAGCCTGTTTACTATTTTCACCCTACCATGACTGAGCACCAAACTCCACCGCCCCAACAAACACACCCAGGGAGCATACTCAAGCACAGGGGGCTGTTTCGTAACACAGAGGGAAAATAAACAACAGCATCCAAACATGAGTCCCTGTGTAGCCCCAGTAGACATGCTTTACAGTAGCTCAAAGACCATGGAATCCCCAGCCAGCCAGCCGCCCCATTTAGTGCCACTATGTCAGAGCATTGTGTTCTTACTTCACTCTTATTTATAATGTAATCTCCTTACAGCCCCTCTAGACTAGGGCTCTCCGTACTTCAAGTTGGAGAGTATTGGAACCACACTGCAGGTTGACTTGTGTAATAGATAAAGCCAACAGTGTTTACAAGAACATTTTAACTATGAAATGGATATACCGTATATACCCCAGATATTGGTTCTCTACAGACATAACAGTTATATTAAAAGCATCTTGTGCGGTCAACACTGTGTTGCGACCTCACGTAAGGCCTCAAGTCATTATGTGCCAATGCCAATCGCCTACGCACCTTGGGTAGAAGGCAGCGCTAGGTGGGCAGAGTATGGGCCAAAGCAGCCTGGTAGGATGCCAATGTGGCAGGCTGCTGTCATCTGGGCTGTATATTTATGGCAGTGGGCACAGCAGGGTGGGTCTGTGGATTGGGTGTGGGCTTGTTGATTAACAATGTGGTAACACCGTGGTGAAAGAGGCCATTTTAAATGCGTTTATAACTACAGTATGTGTAAGCTCTTGCATTTCGTGAAGGTGCCTATGAAAATGTCTACTGTGCTGCTACTACTACTACATAATTATTATTTAAGATATTAATAGTACATTCAATTATAACTTGAAAGCTTATAAGCACTTAAGTAATAGCTTTCATATGGTAGACACCCAAAATGAAATAGCATCACATCACTGTTTAGACATAATGTTTTATCTCAGATTCCCTCTTTCAAATGAATTCTAACACTTTCATTGAAGACATACAGATGTCAGTTGGACCAGCGCCAGCTATCAAAATCACCCTCCCTCTCTTACTCGGTCAAACGCTAAAGCAGCAGACGGACAGAAAATGAATAAATCTGCTGCACTGCATTCAAATGTATCTGAAATGCATCCAAACACATCAGCAACCGTTGTTTTCTATACAGTAGCTTAATAACTAACACAAGATAGATATTGGTCTCCACTACAACATACAAGTGTCAAGTTTCTCGGGAAATGCAGCCTTACAGTAGGCTACACCTAGGTTTCTAGCGAACCGAAGGTTACAAATCAACTGTCAAAATGTAGTTCAATCGTGGCCTGGGATAGTCTAGCGGTTAGGGCCACTGCCTTCAGCATGCACATGTAAGCCTACCCTGTATGCGTGGGTTGGATTCCGGCCGAAATAACTCAATCGACTGATTTTAGTTACACATAATTAAAAAATCCCCATAAAATCAGTCAGTTTCAGCTAGAGATATCAGGTTTGCGTTGGCTACGTCTCAATCCACCGCATTTGCCAATGTCGGCCTTCCCCATCTGCTGCGGAAGGTGACCGAGCTACAGCGGTGTTTGTCAGACCATGAGACATCACAAAAATCGGTATTCTCACGAAAACGTCTGTAGCGTTTTGCCTACAACCTGTTATGACCACTCTATAGAAAGGGAAGACTTTATTTCAATTGTACGTAATGCTTGTCAAACCTTAGTCTTTCAAAAAGGACTAAGTTGTTCCGATGATAATACCAAACAGAGGGCGAAGGTATCTTAAAAGACTTTGGTTGCCAGCAGGAATAAGAAAACACCAACATCATCTTTTAGGGAGAGGTATATATTAAACAATCCCTATCACAGTCTGCTGTCCCAACATGCTTCAAGATGGCCACCATTGTTCCTGTTCCCAAGAAAGCCTAAGGTAACTGAACTAAATGACTTCTGTCATTGTGAAGTGCTTCGAGAGACTAGTCAAGGATCATATCACCTCCACCCTACCTGTCACCCAAGACCCACAACAATTTGCTTACCGCCCCAATAGGTCCACAGACGATGCAATCGCCATCACACTGCACACTGCCCTATCCCATCTGGACAAGAGGAATACCCATGTAAGAATGCTGTTCATTGACTACAGCTTAGCATTCAACACCATAGTACCCTCCAAACTCATCATTAAGCTTGAGGCCCTGGGTCTGAACCCCGCCCTGTGCAATTGGGTCCTGGACTTCCTGACGGGCCGCCCCCAGGTGGTGACGGTAGGAAACAACATCTCCACTCCGATGAACCTCAACACTGGGGCCCCACAAGGGTGCGTTCTCAGCCCCCTCCTGTACTCCCTGTTCATCCACGACTGCATGGCCATGCACGCCTCCGACTCAATCATCAAGTTTGCAGATGACACAACAGTGTCAGTGTCTTGATTACCAACAATGACGAGACAGCCTACAGGGAGCAGGTGAGGGCCCTCAGAGTGTGGTGTTACCTCAATGTCAGCAAAACAAAAGAGATGATCGTGTTCTTCAGGAAACAGCAAAGGGAGCACCCCCCTATCCACATCGACAGGACAGCAGTGGAGAAGGTGGAAAGTTCCTCGATGTACATATCACCGACAAACTGAAATGGTCCACGCACACAGACAGTGTGGTGAAGAAGGCACAACAGCGCCTCTTCAACCTCAGGAGGCTGAAAAAATGTGTCTTGTCACCGAAAACACTCACTAACCTTTACAGGTGCACAATTGAGAGCATCCTGCCGGGCTGTATCACCGCCTGGTACAGCAACTGCACCGCCCACAACTACAAGGCTCTCCAGAGGGTGGTGTGGTCTGCACAACGCATCACCGGGGGCAAACTACCTGCCCTCCAGGACACCTACAGCACCCGATGTCACAGGAAGGCAAAAAGGATAATCAAGGACAATAACCACCCGAGCCACTGCCTGTTCACCCCGCTACCATCCAGAAGGCGAGGTCAGTACAGGTGCATCAAAGCTGGGACAGAGAGATTGAAAAACAGCTTCTATCTCAGGGTCATCAGATTGTTAAACAGCCACCACTAGCACAGAGAGGTGGCTGCCTACCTACAGACTTGATATCATTGGCCACTTTAATAAATGGAACACTAGTCACTTTAATAATGTCACTTTAAGAATGTTTACATATCTCACATTACTCATCTCATATGTATATACTGTATACTGTATCCTACACTATCTATTCTTTACTATCTATTGCATCTTAGCCGCTCTGTCACTGCTCATCCATATATTTTATACTTATATATTCTTATCCCATTCCTTTACTAGATTGTGTGTATTAGGTTTTGTGGAATTTGATAGATATTATTTTGTTGTTGTTATTACCTGTTAGATACTGATGCGCTGTCGGATCTAGAAGCATAAGCATTTCGCTACACTCGCAATAACATCTGCTAACCATGTGTATGTGACCAATAAAATTTGATTTGGTAATGAGGTGACCAATAATGGTTGCTATTGAGATCAGCTGTGCGGGTGAATTTAGCGCATATTGATGGTTTAACGAGACATCAGCTGGCGATAATCTAGTGCTATCGATGGTATAGGCCCCTTGTTATTTTTATTATATTCCAATACATTCTGAAGGCTACCCGTTAGCCTATCCATTGTCACATAATGAATGGTGTGAAAACCGATAGATTACTTTTTGTGTTTCCATGGCTGAGCTGATTTGGGCCTTCAGTTGATTGACAGCTTGTTGAACAGCTAATTTCACTATTCGCGCCAACCCCGTCTCTTTAATCAAACGACAATGATTTGGTCATTATTTTCAAGAATCTGGCACTTTGCCACACCCATGTGTTAATGTTAAAATCCTCCCACTGCTAAATGGCATATTGTTAGACCTAGCCTATATTGTCATTATCCTGTGTGATCATTATATCATTTATAAGCCTATCATGTTTTGCTGACGAGCACAGACTGAGTCATTCCACCTTAAAAAGCACACGAAAAAGATTGTTCTGAAATTGTTTCTGTTAGAAACAGAAAGTGTGCATTCCTACAAGATTATTTTATTGAAATAAAATGTGATCTCTGAGAAATTAAGCTAATTGATTGCACCCAAATTGGCCATTTTAATTTATAGGATTCATATAATATTCAATAAATATATATAGTACCTAAAATCCAATTTGGACAAAACTTATTTCTAGGTATGGTACTGCATTGTATACAAACACCACTTCCACCACTTCCGATTGTAAATATTTCTTCAGCCATTCAAATCCTCCTGCAGCAGGATTATTTTCCTCCTGTACAGGGTGGCTTGAGAAGAGGTGATGATCAAATATGGCTTATGCCTATTCTGTAAATGCTATTAAGTTTTTAATGTAAATCTTACATGAGGGATAACACAGCATATCCTGTGAAAGATCAGTGCTGCTCTGGAACACAGACACAGTGCTGCTGCTGCTCCGTTCAGAGTCAGTCTGGCCTTTTCCCTGACTCAGTGTCCTCATAAGTCTGGTAGCACCACATGCCCCTGGCAGTCGACTCCCTCGCCCAAATCTTTCTCTCTCTCTTTGGCTCTGCCTGAGCAACATCCTATTGCTCAGGATCATTAAGAGACTGCCGGGTATTAACAAGTGGAATGGGTTTGGGTGCATCGTACAATTGAATACTGCAGTAGATGTGTAGGCGTTGAACCCGTCAGGTTTTCTGAGGGTTTCACGGTAACAGCTGATCTTTGTACTGTTCAACATTTTTTGGACTCCATAGAGACAGGAAGGGCAGCCCTCCTGTATCTGTCAAGAACAGGTTCGACCACTGTGGGCCTTACTTTTGCCTCTTTTGTGTTATCTGTACATCAGGGGAAAAAGGGATTGGGATAAGCTATCTTGTGTGTGCTTAGCTCTGAGCTGCAATGTGTGACTGACTATTCTCTTGCTGGCTGTCTTCTGGGCTGAGCAGTCATCTGTGCTGTGTTAATGCATACTCACTGCTCATCTGTGGCAGAAAGAATGGGAGCCCAGGGCTTGTCTGTCTCTGTCTGCTCTGCCAGGCTCTGGAACACAGACAAACAGTGCTGCTGCTGCTCCGCTCGGAGTCAGTCTGGCCTTTTCCCTGACTCAGTGTCCTCATAAGTCTGGTAGCACCACATGCCCCTGGCAGTCGGCTCCCTCGCCCAAATCTTTCTCTCTCTATTTGGCTTTGTCCTTCTTTCTCACATCCTATTGCTCACCCCCACTCCCAATTTCTCTCTCATCCCCTCTCTCCCAATCTCTCTTTTGTTCTCAGTCCCATCCCCCCTCCCCCTTGTCTCGCCTTTTCATGAATCCATCTCTTCACTCTGGAAGTATCTCTGATCCTCGCTCCCCTTGTCTTTCTGCGTCATCATGACACAGATGGTCGGGGCAGCAGGTTTTTAGCAGTCAGACGTTATGGGACATCAGTGCTATAGAATTTTTGTTAACATAAGATCCATATCTGCCCATTTAATGAATGAAAACCGGTATCCATTCAGGATTTAAAATGGGGATGCATATCTTTGCAAAACGGCTGGCAATCCTCCCCATGCAGGGTCATTCTAAATCTCCTGTGACGTTTTGCAGCCATATAGAGCATGGCTGGCTCCGAAGCTTCTAAATGATTCACGATAATGGCTACATGTAGTAAGTTATGGCTGGAACAAGACACATGCTATATTTATGCTTGTTCCTCCTCAGTTATGGCATATGCGGAGCTTGTGAGATCTCTCGTGTGTGTTTGTCTCCCCCTGTAGATCAGTCAAGGTAATGTCCCAGGTGTTGAGAGTGCTTCACTGGCCATGGACACAGAGGAGGGAGTGGAGGTGGTGTGGAATGAGGTGCTCTTCAATGACAGGAAGATCTTCAAGGCACAGGAGGTACGTCAGACATAAGCTGTGCACCCTATTCCCTATATAGTGCACTACTTTTGACCAGGGGTCATAGGACACTATATAGGGAATATGGTGCCAATTGGGATGCAGACAGGGTTTCTATTGTCATTGGCTATATGTTCCATTCAGAGGAGGCTGGTGGGATGGGATATGGGAGGACGAGCTCATTGTAATAGCTGAATCAATGGAACGGAGTCAAACATGGTTTCCATAGGTTCGATGTGTTTGATAACGTTCCATTTATTTCATTCCAGCCATTACAATGAGCCCGTCCTCCCATAGCTCCTCCCACCAGCCTCCTCTGGTTCAATTATATGTACTTTCATTCTCCAGAGAAAGCTCACCAATGGAAGTAGAAGTCAATGATTTATAAGTGCATATTTTGGCGAACCACCTATTACTGTACATACAGTACCAGTCAAAAGCTTGAACACCTACTTATTCAAGGGTTTTTTCTTTATTTTTTACTATTTTCTACATTGTAGAATAATAGTGAAGACATCAAAACGATTAAATAACACATATGGAATCATGTAGTAACCATGAAAGTGTTAAATCAATCTAAATATATTTTATATTTGAGATTCTTCAAAGTAGTCACCTCTTGCCTTGACAACAACTTTGCACTCTCTTGGCATTCTCTCAACCAGCTTCACCTGGAATGCTTTCCCAACAGTTTTGAAGGAGTTCGCACATATGCTGAGCACTTGTTGGCTGCTTTCCCTTCAGACTGTGGTCCAACTCATCCCAAACCATCTCAATTGTGTTGAGGTCGGGGGATTGTGGAGGCCAGGTCATCTGAAGCAGCACTCCATCACTCTCCTTCTTTGTCAAATAGCCCTTACACAGCCTGGAGGTGTGTTGGGTCATTGTACTGTTGAAAAACAAATGACAGTCCCACAAAGCGCAAACCAGATGGGATGACATATAGCTGCAGAATGCTGTGGTAGCCATGCTGGTTAAGTGTGCCTTGAATTCTAAATAAATCACAGACAGTGTCACCAGCAAAGGACCCCAACACCATCACACCTCCTCCATGCTTCACGGTGGGAACCACACATGCGAAGGTCATCCGTTCACCTACTCTGCGTCACAAAGACACAGCGGTTGGAATCAAAAATCTCAAATTTGGACTCATCAGACCAAAGGACAGATTTCCACCGGTCTAATGTCCATTTCTTGTGTTTCTTGGCCCAAGCAAGTCTCTTCTTTTTGGTGTCCTTTAGTAGTGGTTTCTTTGCAGCAATTCGGCCATGAAGGCCTGATTCACGCTGTCTCCTCTGAACAGTTGATGTTGAAATGTGTCTGTTACTTGAACTCTGAAGCATTTATTTGGGTTGCAATTTCTGAGGCTGGTAACTCTAATGAACTTATCCTCTGGAGAGGAGGTAATGCTGGGTCTTCCTTTCCTGTGGCGGTCCTCATGAGAGCCAGTTTCATCATAGTGCTTGATTGTTTTTACGACTACCTTGTTAAAAGTTCTTGAAATTCTCCATATTGACTGACCTTCATGTCTTAAAGTAATGATGGACTGTCATTTCTCTTTGCTTATTTGAACTGTTCTTGTCATAATATGGACTTGGTCTTTTACCAAGTAAGGCTATCTTCTGTATACCACCCCTACCTTGTCACAACACAACTGATTGGCTCAAAAGCATTAAGGAAAGAAATTCAACAAATGAACTTAAAGGCACACCTGTTAATTGAAATGCATTCCAGATGACTACCTCATGAAGCTGGTTGAGAGAATGCCAAGTGTGCAAAGCTGTCATAAAGGCACATTTGTTTAACACTTTTTTGGTAACTACATGATTCTATATGTGTTATTTCATAGTTTTGATGTCTTCACTATTATTCTACAATGTCGAAAATAGTAAAAATAAAGAAAAACCCTTGAATGAGTAGGTGTGTCCAAACTTTTGCCTGGTACTGTATGTACTCAAACCTCTCCCCACCCCATCTGTTTTTCAGGAAAAGATAAAGGAGATGTTTGAGAACCTGATGCAGGTTGAGCACCCAAATATAGTGAAGTTCCATAAGTACTGGCTGGACATGAGAGAGAGTCAAGCTCGGGTATGTCTGCTATCTATACTAAACAAAAACATAAACGCAACATATAAAAGTGTTGGTCCCATGTTTCATGTGCTGAAATAAAATATCCCAGAAATGTTCCATACTCACAAAAAGCTTCTTTCTCTCAAATGTTGTGCATAAATGTGTTTACATCCCTGTTAGTGAGGATTTCTCATTTTCCAAGATAATCCATCCACCTGACCGGTGTGGCATATCAAGAAGCTGATTAAGCATGATCATTACACAGGTGCATCTTGTGCTGGTGTAACTGGTGTGAAATGGCTAGCTAGTTAGCGGGGTGCGCGCTAATAGCGTTTCAATCGGCGATGTCACTTGCTCTGAGACCTTGAAGTAGTTGTTTCCCTTGCTCTGCAAGGGCCGCGCCTTTTGTGGAGCGATGGATAACGATGCTTCGAGGGTGGCTGTTGTCGATGTGTGCAGAAGGTCCCTGGTTCGAGCCCGGGTAGGGGCGAGGAGAGGGACGGAAACTATACTGTTACACTGGGGACAATAAAAGGCCACTCTAAAATGTGCAGTTTTGTCATACAACACAGTTTTGATGGAGCGTGCAATTGGCATGCTGACTGCAGGAATATCCACCAGAGCTTTTGCCAGATAATTTAATGTTAATTTCTGTACCATAAGCCGCCTCCAATGTTGTTTTTAGTGAACTTGGCAGTACGTCCAACCGGCCTCACAACCGCAGACCACGTGTGACCACGCCAGCCCAGGACCTCCACATCCGGCTTCTTCATCTGCGGGATCATCTGAGGCGGGGAAGGGGGGTGCTGAGGAGCATTTCTGTCTGTAATAAAGCCCTTTTGTGGGGAAAAACTAATTCTGATTGGCTGGGCCTGGCTCCCCAGTGGGTGGGCATGGCTCCCAAGTGAGGGGGCCTATGCCCTCCCTGGTCCAGCCATGGTTGCGCCCCTGCCCAGTCATGTAAAATCCATAGATTAGGGCCTAATGAATTTATTTAAATTGACTGATTTCCTTCTAAATTGACTGATTTCCTTCTAACTCAGTAAAATCTTTGAAATTGTTGCATGTTGCGTTTATATATTTTTTCATAATAGATCATTCTCACTCACTCTCGGGAAATGTTTCTCTCCCTTCATCTCCTGGTTTGGTCTGCAGACTGATAGTATCTCTTTCTGCTAATCTGTTGGACAGGTCATCTTTATCACAGAGTACATGTCCTCAGGAAGCCTGAAGCAGTTTCTCAAGAAAACCAAGAAAAACCACAAGACCATGAATGTCAAGGTCAGTGTCTCTCCCATAGGGGAAATACCCTGTGACATCCGTGACACTAGTCAGTTAATGACATACTTGTTGATTCCCACAGTACCATGAGTTGGGTTGTGTTCAGTAGGGAGGAAACATTTGAAACGGGGAGGTACTACCTGAACTGTCCAATAAGAACACAGATTTACATTCTCCGTTTGAAAACGTTTTTCTACCTTGAGCCCTACTGAGCACGGCCCTGATCAGACATTAGAGGATTATACTTTGGTAGTTCCCTTTGTCGGTCAGCTCCGTATGGAAAAAGTGGTAAGCAAGTTAGGTCCAAATAAATAGATTTTCACCAAGTCAAATGTATTTATTATATTAGAGGTTTCGTGATGCTTTTATCTAAACCAAAGTAGATCATTTAAAGATTGTTCAATACATCAGTTGGGGTCTCTATAAGCTTCAATATGAGGTCCTAAACCTAGAATGAAAGTGCATCCTTGTAGCTGTGTGGGCTAATATAGACAAAATGCTTGGAATAAGTTGAACCAATGGCCATGTGGTAAGTTGAGCAAATGGCAAATTTAGCAAATTGAAGTGTTTTCTTCCCAGGCGTAAGGCATTATTGCTGGGATATGAGGTAACAACAGGGCCTGGGGTATGAGGTAACAACAGGGCCTGGGATATGAGGTAACAACAGGGCCTGGGATATGAGGTAACAACAGGGCCTGGGATATGAGGTAACAACAGGGCCTGACCTATGGTAATTGTAACGTTCTTTGCTTCACGGAAACATGGCTCACTCGAGAGACGCTAACGGAGTCGGTGCAGCCAGCTGGTTTCTTCACGCATCGCGCCGACAGAAACAAACATCTTTCTGGTAAGAAGAGGGGCGGGGGTGTATGCCTTATGATCAACGAGACGTGGTGTGATCATAACAACATACAGGAACTCAAGTCATTCTGTTCACCAGATTTAGAATTCCTCACAATCAAATGTCGACCGCATTATCTACCAAGGGAATTCTCTTCGATTATAATCACAGCCGTATATATTCCCCCCCAAGCAGACACATCGATGGCCCTGAACGAACTTTATCTGACTCTTTGTAAACTGGAAACCACACACCCTGAGGCTGCATTCATCGTAGCTGGGGATTTTAACAAGGCTAATCTGAAAACAAAACTCCCTAAATTCTATCAGCATATCGATTGTGCTACCAGGGCTGGTAAAACCTTGGATCATTGTTATACTAACTTCCGCGACGCATATAAGGCCCTCCCCCGCCCTCCTTTTGGAAAAGCTGACCACGACTCAATTTTGTTGCTTCCAGCCTACAAACAGAAACTAAAACAGCAAGCTCCCGCGCTCAGGTCTGTTCAACGCTGGTCCGACCAATCTGATTCCACGCTTCAAGACTGCTTCGATCACGTGGATTGGGATATGTTCCGCATTCCGTCCAACAACAACATTGACGAATACGCTGATTCGGTGAGCGAGTTCATTAGAAAGTGCATTGACGATGTCGTACCCACAGCAACGATTAAAACATTCCCAAACCAGAAACCGTGGATTGATGGCAGCATTCGCGTGAAACTGAAAGCACGAACCACTGCTTTTAACCAGGGCAAGGTGACCGGAAACATGACCGAATACAAACAGTGTAGCTATTCCCTCCGCAAGGCAATCAAACAAGCTAAGTCCCAGTATAGAGACAAAGTAGAGTCGCAATTCAACAGCTCAGACACAAGAGGTATGTGGCAGGGTCTACAGTCAATCACGGATTACAAAAAGAAAACCAACTCCGTCGCGGACCAGGATGTCTTGCTCCCAGACAGACTAAATAACTTTTTTGCTCGCTTCGAGGACAATACAGTGCCACTGACACGGCCCGCTACCAAAACCTGCGGGCTCTCCTTCACTGCAGCCGAGATGAGTAAAACATTTAAACGTGTTAACCCTCGCAAGGCTGCAGGCCCAGACGGCATTCCCAGCCGCGTCCTCAGAGCATGCGCAGACCAGCTGGCTGGTGTGTTTACGGACATATTCAATCAATCCTTATCCCAGTCTGCTGTTCCCACATGCTTCAAGAGTGCCACCATTGTTCCTGTTCCCAAGAAAGCTAAGGTAACTGAGCTAAACGACTACCGCCCCGTAGCACTCACTTCCGTCATCATGAAGTGCTTTGAGAGACTAGTCAAGGACCATATCACCTCCACCCTACCTGACACCCTAGACCCACTCCAATTTGCTTACCGACCCAATAGGTCCACAGACGACGCAATCGCAACCACACTGCACACTGCCCTAACCCATCTGGACAAGAGGAATACCTATGTGAGAATGCTGTTCATCGACTACAGCTCAGCATTTAACACCATAGTACCCTCCAAACTCGTCATCAAGCTCGAGACCCTGGGTCTCGACCCCGCCCTGTGCAACTGGGTCCTGGACTTCCTGACGGGCCACCCCCAGGTGGTGAGGGTAGGTAACAACATCTCCACCCCGCTGATCCTCAACACCGGGGCCCCACAAGGGTGCGTTCTGAGCCCTCTCCTGTACTCCCTGTTCACCCACGACTGCGTGGCCATGCACGCCTCCAACTCAATCATCAAGTTTGCGGACGACACTACAGTGGTAGGCTTGATTACCAACAACGACGAGACGGCCTACAGGGAGGAGGTGAGGGCCCTCGGAGTGTGGTGTCAGGAAAATAACTTCACACTCAACGTCAACAAAACAAAGGAGATGATTGTGGACTTCAGGAAACAGCAGAGGGAGCACCCCCCTATCCACATCGACGGGACAGTAGTGGAGAAGGTGGAAAGTTTTAAGTTCCTCGGGGTACACATCACGGACAAACTGAATTGGTCCACCCACACAGACAGCGTTGTGAAGAAGGCGCAGCAGCGCCTCTTCAACCTCAGGAGGCTGAAGAAATTCGGCTTGTCACCAAAAGCACTCACAAACTTCTACAGATGCACAATCGAGAGCATCCTGTCGGGCTGTATCACCGCCTGGTACGGCAACTGCTCCGCCCACAACCGTAAGGCTCTCCAGAGGGTAGTGAGGTCTGCACAACGCATCACCGGGGGCAAACTACCTGCCCTCCAGGACACCTACACCACCCGATGTCACAGGAAGGCCATAAAGATCATCAAGGACAACAACCACCCGAGCCACTGTCTGTTCACCCCGCTATCATCCAGAAGGCGAGGTCAGTACAGGTGCATCAAAGCAGGGACCGAGAGACTGAAAAACAGCTTCTATCTCAAGGCCATCAGACTGTTAAACAGCCATCACTAACATTTAGTGGCCGCTGCCAACATACTGACTCAACTCCAGCCACTTTAATAATGGGAATTGATGGAAATTATGTAAAAATGTATCACTAGCCACTTTAAACAATGCCACTTAATATAATGTTTACATACCCTACATTACTCATCTCATATGTATATGTATATACTGTACTGTATATCATCCACTGCATCTTGCCATCTTTATGTAATACATGTATCACTAGCCACTTTAAACTATGCCACTTTATGTTTACATACCCTACATTACTCATCTCATATGTATAGACTGTACACTATACCATCTACTGCATCTTGCCTATGCCGTTCTGTACCATCACTCATTCATATATCTTTATGTACATATTCTTTATCCCTTTACACTTGTGTGTATAAGGTAGTAGTTGTGGAATTGTTAGGTTAGATTACTTGTTGGTTATTACTGCATTGTCGGAACTAGAAGCACAAGCATTTCGCTACACTCGCATTAACATCTGCTAACCATGTGTATGTGACAAATAAAATGTGATTTGATTTTGATTTGTGACAAAGTGTTTGTTAGGTGTTAAGCCTGTGTTAAAAGATTATTACAATTATTTAAAGGCAAAAAAGCGATTGTGGTTGTGTTGAATTGTGTTTGGGAAATAAAAATAGACATGGTTTTTAAAAAGGTAGTGGTAATATTAACTTACCCTGTCCTGCTGCTCAACTTACCCCATACCCAGGGTAAGTTGTGCCAATTTGGGGACAAGCTATGTTTTTAAAACTAATGTTTACATGAATTCTGATTATTTCCAGTGATACACAACATCCTGAAATATATGTAGATATCTTTGTTAGAAAGAACACTATATTTCCCTTGACGGAGAGATGCTGAATGTAAAAAATGGCTAAACCTAGCCCACTCTGCCTTTCAACACAGCGATGGGGGAGTTTGTGCACTAGCGCCCTCTACTGAAGAACATTAGAATCAAGCTTGGCAAGGCCAATGAACACGATTCACTCCTTCAATTCTTCCGCTCTTCACCTTGAGCTGAGCAGAACAATACAGGCATTTCTTAAACAAACATTGGAATATGACATTTATCAGGCTTTACTCCAACTTAACTGTCCCAGAAGGGCGTGCTCATCCTTCTGGACATTGTTTGTTAAAGTTTGGTTAACTAGTTTTGTGAAGTTTCAATTTGTTATTTATTATTCTGCCTGTTTAGGCTCGCTAACTGGTTGTAATCGGGGTTGGTTAGGTTACTTTTTAAAATGTAGTCCATTACATTTACTAGTTACCTTTCCAATTTTTTTTATCGGTAACATAGTTTTTGGATTACCCAAAAGCAGTAACGTAATCTGATTAGTTTCCATGACTTTTGGATTACTTTCCTCTTAAAAGGCATTAGAAGAAGACAAAAAGGATCCATCAAACGCATTTGGTGTCATCATCATAGTGGTCTCTGACTTGTGGTTAAACTCGCTCAGGTGTAACAAACTTAAACTTGCGCCTATTTTCAATGCTGAATTGAATATCATTGAGAAAACAGGTGTCAATGTATTTTTTTCTCCCAACCATCCTTTCTGAAGATATAATCATCTAATTTTTCAAAATTATCTGTAATCTGATTACTAGTAACGTAACAGATTTACAGTTTTTGGGGAATCAGATTACTTGTAACTCCCCAACCCTGGTTGTAAGTAAAATGACTGGCACGAACGAGTCGACATAGTCTGTTAAACTGGGTCACAACCTTGCCCACAGTCATGCTGTTTCACCATGTTTTTGAATGATACTCGCAAGTGTTGTCTTGTATGTCTCGGCTGGGTGCATGCTCAGGCTGCTCTGGATCGAACCAGCAGCCTTCACCCCTAAGGTCATGACTATGTCCTACAGGTCTCTAGCTTTTGAACTTTTTCCATTTCTGCCTCCTCTGTTTGCTTCTGAGGAGCAACGAAAGTTACATGCCCTATGGCCGGTAATGGCATTACGCAGGTATATTGAGCGGACCAGGGGTGTCAGTTTGTGCGACCAACTGTCTGTTTTGGTAGTCCGGCTTGTGGTAGAGTGCTTTCTAAGCAGCGTCTCTCCCAATGGATTGTGGAGGCTATTGCTCTGTCATATGACAGCAAAAGGCAATAATGACCTACACCAGGGGTCTGGTGGCGTCTTGGGTGTTGTTTAAAGGGTTGCCTGTAGGAGATATTTGTGCTGTGGTGAGTTGGGCATCACCACGCACTTTTGTGAAGGTCTATCGCTTGGATGTCACTGCCCCCAGTGTAGCCCATATCGTGCTTTCAACTGGGGCATGAGAAGGTCATTAGGCAGGGCAGATTGCAGATAGGCAGATTGCACAATACCCAAGTACCACAGGTTTTCCTGTCGGGTTGGAATTCTGGGTAGGCCATTTCATTTGGTGTCCACTTGGGGCGTGATTTCATATCCCCATAGCTGTGTTGTACCGAGTTGACCGACTGAAATGGAATGTTCCATTATGACTATAACTACTGTTCCCTGAAGGAGGGAAACAAGGTACAACACCTGTTTGGCCCCATGCTGCCTAGTTCTGGGCTCAGTGAAGTGGGGTACTGAATTGAAAGGATGAATCCTTGTCAGGCGCGATTCTAATGTTATTCAGTAGAGGGTGCTAGCGAGCCAACTCCCCATAGCTGTGTTGTACCTCGTTTCCCTCCTTCAGGAAACAGTAGTTGCAGTCATAACTGTATGTTTACTGTTCCCGCATACTTAAACCATATTACACTTTTTAAGTGTCTGCTGTTCACTCTGTCATTCCAGGCTTGGAAGAGATGGTGTACCCAAATTCTCTCTGCCCTCAGGTAAGACCAATAACTTTCCCTTTCTCTCATCCCCTCGATTTATATCCAATGGCAGTCTGAACTATTAATCTAAGACTGGGGTCTTTAACTCTTGTTCCAGTCCAGCACTAACATATCTGATTTTACTAAATCATGTTCCAGCAGCTCTCCAGGGCCAAAGTGTTCAGTCAAGTGAATGGATCTTCAATTGCCATCTTATTTACCCCCAGTTACCTGCACTCCTGTGAGCCGCCCATCATCCATGGCAACCTGACCTGTGACACCATCTTCATCCAACACAACGGCCTCATCAAGATTGGCTCAGGTCTTACACCGCAGACGTTCTACCTAATCTTAACCCGAACCTAACTACAACCTAAACCTAACCCTGTGGTAGCATGCATTAGGAACAGTTCAATTGTGACTTGAGAGCTTCATCTGAATAAACGGTAGCAGTAACAGTTAGCATTGCATGCTAGCAATCCCCTATACTGTACATTGTGCGTACTACAATTGCCCAAATATGTATTATCATTATCTATGCAACTGAAGTTAATACTGGACACCCTGCTCTTTTCTATCCACAGTATGGCACCGGTTGTTTGTGAATGGTAAGAACCATATAAGTGTGCCGTACATCTAATTCTCAGTGAACGCCACAATACTCTTGTGTGGTCTGGGTTTGGTTTTCTAGCTGTCTGTCTTGTCCTCCCAGTGTTTCCGGAGGCCAGTGTTCATGGTAAAGTCCGTGCACACCGAGACGAGCAGAGGAACCTGCACTTCTTCTCTCCTGAATACGGCTGTGAGTGTTTTACTGAGCCTTCCTCGATTCTGATACAGTATTGTACTGTATGTCTGGTCTTCATGCTTTTATTGGTTGCCAGTTTCACTCCGGAATTTCCCACCATGCTGTGACTAGGCAGTTAATATCCTACATGTTAGAATAAACGTTCTCTCTCTCTCTCTGTGTCTAGCGGCTGAGGATGACTATGCCATTGACATCTTCTCCTTCGGGATTTGTGCTCTAGAGGTGAGCACCCAGCTGCAATAGTTTATAAATGTATTATAAACCTTACTCTCCGTCCTTACGGACGCTAAGAAAATTATTTAATTCTGATCAATGAATTTTGTCTTTTAGGACAGTGAAGCACTGCTAGCAAATCTGAGCTTTGTGTATATAAAACAATTATATTGTTAAGTTATTGAAATGTGTAGGCCTGTCACAATCCTTGCCACAGAAAATATTACCATCAGGAAATGGAGAGTTTGCTCTTCATTTTCTTTATTGCTCTCTTAAAGTTTTTCCATGTGTAGGCTTACACAGGAAAAAGGGTACATTACAGTAGTAAGGTAATAGGGCCTAAAGCATTGTGAATTCCACTACAGTAGCACAAACATCACCTATCAAGTATTCATGATCAAAACAGTGGCTTCTGATACCCAAGTGCCTGCCATGATCAGGCACACAAACATAACACCAAAATCTTGCTACAGACCTTCTTTACAGCACATCTTTCAAAACAATATTTTGGGTAATGCATTTCCTTTGGAATTTACCTTGGGTTGAGGTTTGTTTGAATGACAAATAAGTATTTGAACGTTCGAGCTCTGGAAAATGCCACGTGAGAGAAGACTGGGGCAGGAAGGTATATGCAGACTTTGTCAAATGTTTGTCCTTATGCATTATTAATTGTCACTGAGTATGACCGACGTAGTGGAAACAGAATCCTCTCAGGGGTGAATGGAAAATCTTTAAAAAAAAAATAGATATTATAAATATTAGCATTATATAATTAATGACAATGGTTATGAAAATTAACAGAAGCCATTCAAAGCATATTACCGATGCTTGTTTATTCATGAAAAGCAAAATTCAAAACATTGGGCGCGGGAAAAAGTCAAAGGATCCTAGAAGTAAGGCAATTGTTTGTCAAATCTAGAATAAATCTAGGCCTACATGTATATCAAATCTATATTAACTACCATTCAAAAGTTTGGGGTCATTTAGAAATGTCCTTGTTTTTGAAAGAAAAGCAAATTTATTGTCCATTAAAATAATGATCAAATTGATCAGAAATACAGTGTAGACATTGAGTTGCAAAGAAAAAGACATATCTCAGACTGCCCAATAAAAATAAAAGATTAAGATGGGCAAAAGAACACAGACACTGGACAGAGGAACTCCCGGAGTCGCCTCTTCACTGTTGACGTTGAGACTGGTGTTTACGGGTACTATTTAATGAAGCTGCCAGTTGAGGACTTGTGAGGCGTCCGTTTCTCAAACTAGACACTAATGTACTTGTCCTCTTGCTCAGTTGTGCACCGGGGCCTCCCACTCCTCTTTCTATTCTAGTTAGTCAGTTCGCGCTGTTCTGTGAAGGGAGTAGTACACAGCATTGTAAGAGATCTTCAGTTTCTTGGCAATTTCTCACATGGAATAGCCTTCATTTCTCAGAACAGAATAGACTGACAAGTTTCAGAAGAAAGTTCTTTTTTTCTGGCCATTTTGAGCCTGTAATCGAACCCACAAATGCTGATGCTCCAGATACTCAACTAGTCTAAAGGCCAGTTTTATTGCTTCTTTAAACCAGAACAACAGTTTTCAGCTGTGCTAACAATTACAAAAGGGTTTTCTAATGATCAATTAGCCTTTTAAAATTATAAACTTGGAATAGCTAACTCAATGTGCCATTGGAACACAGGAGTGATGGTTGCTGATAATGGACCTCCAGCTACTTTCCAGCTACAATAGTCATTTACAACATTAACAATGTCTACACTGTATTTCTGATCAATTTGATGTTATTTTAATGGACAAAAAATGTGCTTTTCTTTCAAAAACAAGGCCATTTCTAAGTGACACCAAACTTTTGAATGGTAGTGTATGTAGGCTAAATGTAGCCAAATTCTTTCGGGTAAATGTCATGATCTGTGATCAATTTAGAATAGGTTAGTTTAATAGCCTACTGTTGCATGATTATTGTTATACACACTGAGCGGCTGGACCTACGCTTTTATATGCTTTGCCTTGGGCGCAAAATGGCGTCATAATGGCATTGCCATAGTTAATTTTTTTTTTTTTAAATGTAAATCTTTGTCAAACCCAATATAAATAGTCACCCGGGGATTTATTTAATGGTCATTTGGAATGTCAAGTCAATGAGCATTTTCGGTAAATAATACAAAACATTGCGGAATATTAAGTCGCCAGTACCATGTAACAGGATGATGCGCTTCTTTTAAGAAAATCTGTGCAAAATTGTAGGAGTAGACCCTGCTTAGTGTATTATAATATAGATGTGTTGCATTGTCTTCTTTGTAGACCTTCAAGTTGTGTTCACATGTCCTCTCTCTGCCTAATATTTTTTTAATTTTTTAAATTTTTTACCCCCTTTTCTCCCCAATTTTCATGGTATCCAATTGCTAGTAATTACTATCTTGTCTCATCGCTACAACTCCCGTACGGGCTCGGGAGAGACGAAGGTCGAAAGCCATGCGTCCTCCGAAACACAACCCAACCAAGCCGCACTGCTTCTTAACACAGCGCGCCTCCAACCCGGAAGCCAGCCGCACCAATGTGTCGGAGGAAACACCGTGCACCTGGCTCCCTTGGTTAGCGCGCACTGCACCCGGCCCGCCACAGGAGTCGCTGGTGCGCGATGAGACAAGGATATCCCTACCGGCCTAACCCGGACGACCTTAGGCCAATTGTGCGTCGCCCCACGGACCTCCCGGTCGCGGCCGGCTGCGACAGAGCCTGGGCGCGAACCCAGAGTCTCTGGTGGCGCAGCTAGCGCTGCGATGCAGTGCCCTAGACCACTGCGCCACCCGGGAGGCCCCTCTGTCTAATATTTCAGACACTGTGTATAGTAGAACACACCACACAGACCATACAAATACACCCATGTCCATCAGTGGTGTGTATTCATGAATGCCAAGGGAAGCCAGTTTGGATTTGGCTTCAGACCAATCACATCACATTAGAAGTTGTCGTTATCCTCCGGTAGCTAGCTAGCTAAAATTGTCCCTTTCCTAAATTCGTCATGGATGGAGATAGGGATTTGGACTTGTGGTTTTACTTAATTCTCCATACTGGCCAATGATTATAACGGCGATTCTGATCAAACCATGAATTCATACATTGTGCCCCTGGCCTGAGAGGATGTAAGTTCAACATGTAGCTAGATGTAGAAATGTTAGGCTAATGTTAACTAGCTGGCCTGGCGCATCATTGCGCTTAAAAGGGAAGTTAGGCTAGCGAGCAAGCATTTTAGCCAGGTGGCCTAGGACAACAAAAACTAAAAGCTTGTATCACAGAGTCATAGACCGTTTAGGCAACATGAAAGAGGAGGATGGTACTGGCATTTCTCTGCAAGTAGAGTCTCACACACACATAAATCATTACCATGGATAGCCACATCATATAGCTTATGTTGATTGGACTAAATTGTTTTTGTTATCTTTTAGTTGTCACTGTATTAGACTAAGCATAGGTGATTAGATGATGTTGAAATGGTGCTGGAATAGTGGAAGCAGCGCCTGTTTTCTTTGCAACTTGGTAACTCGCCTTGGTTATAAAGCAATAGTTAATTAGTTGTCGGAAGAGTTAACTTGCTTGACCTTGCTGTATGTCATATAACTGTTTGTTACATGCAATATATTTTTACGCATTCACCGGACAGATGTTGCTCTTTGGTTTTGTGATGAAACAAAGGTGTGGTGGAATTTATTCTGCCATTGTGTCTTCTTATTGTCTCGGCCTTAGGTCTATATATCACAGTGTCAAGGCATATGAACTAGCAGGTTATAAAGCAAACAACGCAATTACGGTTGAAGTCGAAAGTTTACATACACTTATGGTGGAGTCATTAAAACTAGTTTTTCAACCACTCCACAAATGTCTTGTTAACAAACTATAGTTTTGGCAAGTCGGTTAAGACATCTACTTTGTGCATGACACAAGTAATTTTTCCAACAATTGTTTACAGTTGTATCACAATTCCAGTGGGTCAGAAGTGTACATACACTAAGTTGACTGTGCCTTTAAACAGCTTGGAAAATTCCAGAAAATGATGACATGGCTTTAGAAGCTTCTGATATCATTTGAGTCAATTGGAGGTGTACCTTTGGATCTATTTCAAGGCCTACCTTCAAACTCAGTGCCTCTTTGCTTGACATCATGGGAAAATCAAAAGAAATCAGCCAAGACCTCAGAAAAAAAATTGCAGACCTCCACAAGTCTGGTTCATCCTTGGGAGCAATTTCCAAACGCCTGAATGTACCACGTTCATCTGTACAAACAATAGTACGCAAGTATAAACACCATGGGACCACGCAGCCGTCATACCGCTCAGGAAGGAGACGCGTCCTGTCTCCTAGAGATTAACGTACTTTGGTGCGAAAAATGCAAATCAATCCTAGAACGACAGCAAAGGACCTTGTGAAGATGCTGGAGGAAACGGGTACAAAAGTATCTATATCCACAGTAAAAGGAGTCCTATATCAACATAACCTGAAAGGCCGCTCAGCAAGGAAGAAGCCACTGCTCCAAAACCGCCATAAAAAAGCCAGACTACAGTTGCAAACTGCACGTGGGGACAAAGATCGTACTTTTTGGAGAAATGTCCTCTGTTCTGATGAAACACAAATAGAACTGTTTGGCCATAATGACCATCGTTATGTTTGGAGGAAAAAGGGGGATGCTTGCAAGCCGAAGAACACCATTCCAACCGTGAAGCACAGGGGTGGCAGCATCATGTTGTGGGGGTGCTTTGCTGCAGGAGAGACTGGTGCACTTCACAAAATAGATGGCACATGAGGTAGGAAAATTATGTGGATATATTGAAGCTACATCTCAACACATCAGTCAGGAAGTTAAAGCTTGGTCGCAAATGGGTCTTCCAAATGGACAATGACCCCAAGCATACTTCCAAAATTGTGGCAAAATGGCTTAAGGACAACAAAGTCAAGGTATTGGTTGGCCATCACAAAGCCCTGACCTCAGTCCTATAGAAAATGTGTGGGCAGAACTGAAAAAGCATGTGCGAGCAATGAGGCCTACAAACCTGACTCAGTTACAGCAGCTCTGTCTGGAGGAATGGGCCAAAATTCACCCAACTTATTGTGGGAAGCTTGTGGAAGGCTACCCAAAACGTTTGACCCAAGTTCAACAATGTAAAGGCAATTCTACACTCAATTAGTATTTGGTATGTAAACTTCTGACCAACTGGGAATATGATGAAATAAATAAAAGCTGAAATAAATCATTCTCTACTATTATTCTGACATTTCACATTCTTAAAATAAAGTAGTGATCCTAACTGACCTAAAACAGGGAATTTTTACTAGGATTAAATGTCAGGAATTGTGAAAAACTGAGTTTAAATGTATTTGGCTAAGGTGTATGTAAACTTCCGACTTCAACTGTATCACAACACATAGGGGGAAAAAAGCCATATTACAACCTGCCTCACCTGCTTCCCTGGTGATTTTACCCATGCACCGCTTCTGATGTCCATTCTTAACATAACCTCATTTATTTATAGATGGCTGTCCTGGAAATCCAGGCTAATGGGGATGCTGTTGTGTCCAAGGAGGCCATCACCAACGCAGGCCAGTCTTTGGAGGATCCCCTCATGAGAGTGAGTCTCACTCATGTTTCCTTTCATGGACCCAAATATAGCCTAGCAACACAGTGGGCAAATGCACAAAACACATGAATCTTTCTCTGATTAAAACAAACACGTTGTCAATTGGATTTATTTAACTAGGCAAGTCAGTTAAGAACAAATTCTTATTTTACAATGATGGCCTACCGGGGAACAGTGGGTTAACTGCCTTGTTCAGGGGCAGAACGGCAGATTTTTACCTTTCGGTTACTGGCCCAACGCTCTAACCACTAGGCTACCTGCCGCTGTCAATAGGGACAGGAGTTTTCCTTGACTACGTGACCTGACCAGGAAACCAGACAGAGTTTTTCCTTGTTAGGTCACATGGTCAGGAAAGAAAGCCATCTGGTCAAGTTAAATCAAACTTCACATTTTAAATGGAATTTGACATGCTTTACATTTATCAAACCCTAACCACTACACTGCATAGCTTTAACTTGGCTCCACTCCCTCTTGTAGGAGTTCACCCAGTCATGTGTACGTCATGAAGCCAAGCAGCGGCCCACAGCCCACGACCTGCTATTCCACCGCGTGCTGTTTGAGGTCCACTCCCTCAAGCTTCTGGCTGCCCACTGCCTCATCAGCAACCAGTGTGAGTGTTTCCTCAGTCCTCACCTCTGGAGCCCCAAAGCACACAGCATGCAGTATGTGGAATTGCCGTTTGAGTGATTCCTCACGAAACCCAGGCAAAAAAAATACCATGATTTTGGGGATGTTCACGACATTTCATCCATAGAATTGGAGGAAGGATTTGATATTTGTATCTAAAAGCATAATTGAGAAATAAAACCTCTTGAGCTGACAGCCGTTTTGCACGGTTTTGATATGGCTGTATTCAACAATCTACCAAGAAGGCAATATTTTGAATAATGTAGTAGTTTTTCACCCCCTCAAAGCTATGGCCTTTCGCTTTCACTTGAATTTTTTTGTTTATGTCAAAGAACAAAACACTTTTCAACCCATATGATCTAGTATATAAAACAAGTATAATAAACCATATTCAAATATGATATCATACTTTACAATAGATATATATAGTTACAATCAGTTTTAGGAACATGTGTATATTGGTTCCTAACTTCCCTGAAAAGTTGCATATCACGGGGGCTATTCGATGCTAATGCAGAACGCCACAGGATGTTTTTGTGCTGGTCAAGGACAGACAGGTCTGGAGTGAACCAAGGGCTATATCTACTCCTGGTTCGACATTTTTTGAATGGGGCATGCTTATTTAAGATGGTGAGGAAGGCACTTTTAAAGAATAACCAATAACCTCTACTGACGGGATGAGGTCAATGGCACTACCGGGCATGATGACTCCTTGCTGTCCCCAGTCCACCTGGCCTTGCTGCTGTTCCAGTTTCAACTGTTCTGCCTGCGGCTATGGAACCCTGACCTGTCCACCGGTCGTGCTACCTGTCCCAGACCTGCTGTTTTCAACTCTCTAGAGACCGCAGGAGCGGTAGAGATACTCTTAATGATCGGCTATGAAAAGCCAACTGACATTTACTCCTGATTATTATTTGACCATGCTGGTCATTTATGAACATTTGAACATCTTGGCCATGTTCTGTTATAATCTCCACCCGGCACAGCCAGAAGAGGACTGGCCACCCCTCATAGCCTGGTTCCTCTCTAGGTTTCTTCCTAGGTTTTGGCCTTTCTAGGGAGTTTTTCCTAGCCGCCGTGCTTCTACACCTGCATTGCTTGCTGTTTGGGGTTTTAGGCTGGGTTTCTGTACAGCACTTCGAGATATTAGCTGATGTACGAAGGGCTATATAAAATAAACTTAATTTGATTCCAGGATACCCCGGCCAGGTCGATTAGAAAGGCCTGTTCGCTGAAGTGTTTTAGGGAGTGTTTGACAGTGATGAGGGGTGGTCGTTTGAACGCAGACCCATTACGGATGCAGGCAATGATCGCTGACATCTTGGTTGAAAACAGCAGAGGTATATTTGGAGGGCGAGTTAGTTAGGATGATATCTATGAGGGTGCCCGTGTTTATGGATTTGGGGTTGTACCTGGTAGGTTCATTGATAATTTGTGAGAGATTGAGGGCATCAAGCTTAGATTGTAGAATGGCCGGGGTGTTAAGCATGTCCCAGTTTAGGTCACCTAGCAGCACGAGCTCAGAAGATAGATGGGGGGCAATCAATTCCCATATGGTGTCCAGGGCACAGCTGGGGGCAGAGGGTGGTCTATAGCAAGCGGCAATTGTGAGAGACTTATTTCTGGAAAGATGACATTTTAGAAGTAGAAGCTCAAATTGTTTTGGTACAGACCTGGATAGTAAGACAGAACTCTGCAGGCTATCTCTGCAGTAGATTGCAACACCGCCCCCTTTGACAGTTCTATCTTGGCGGAAAATGTTATAGTTAGGGATGGAAATTTCAGGGTTTTTGGTTGTTTTCCTAAGCCAGGAGTCAGACACGGCTAAGACATCTGGGTTGGCAGAATGTGCTAAAGCAGTGAATAAAGCAAACATAGGGAGTAGGCTTCTAATGTTAACATGCATGAAACCAAGGCTTTTACGGCACTGTCAAATTTGGCATATTTATTACATTTTGGCCTTACACAGGCCTCCTTTTAGACTGCGTAATGTTTAATTTGTAAGTGCTACAAACCAAAATTGGTGTCAGATGAAGCTTTACTGCTTGTTCGATAATATGAGTAGTATTTTGATTTCAATAACTTTCCTACATTAATTTATGAATATTGAAAAATATGAATTGAAAAAACTAATGTTTTTATTTAATAATTGTTACCTATATTGTTGAACATAATATGCTCTACGGGCATATCAAAGTTCCAGAGTGGAACCTCTGCTAGTTTTAAAGTTATGACCCATTTTATACAGAGAAATTGGTATAGGTAATGTAACCAATCACAACCCTCCTTTTACTTGTATCATTGCACATCCTGCAAATCGCCAGTAGGGGGCGACCATTTTGAATCCATTTTCACATTCACTCATTGGTAATGCTTACAAGTTGGATCATAACAGTAAAAGTAGCAGAGATTCCACTCTGGAACATTATTATCTATGCATAATCACTTTACCTCAACCTACATGTACACATTACCTCAATTACCTTGACTAACCGGTGCCCCCGCACATTGACTCTGTACCGGTACCCCCTGTATATAGCCTCGCTACTGTTATTTTATTGTTGCTCCTTAATTATTTGTATATTTTTTATTTTATAAATCTTTTACTTAAGTTTATTTTAGCAAATACTTTAACACTTTTTCTTAAAACGTTAAGGGCTTTGAGCAAGCATTTCACTGTAATACCTGTTGTATTCGGCGCATGTGACAAATAAAATTATATTTGATATATAGAGTATATTATGTTCAACAATATAGTGAAAAATTTGGATCAAAAATGTTTTTTTCAATATATTCATGTTTATTTTTCAATATTTATAAATTAATGAAAGAAAACATTACAGCGAAAGTGGTAAAGCTTCATATGACACCAAATTTTGCTTTGTAGCACTTACAAATTAAACATTATGGAGTCTTAAAGAAGGCCTGGGTAAGGCCAAAATGTCAGAAATATGCCAATTTTGATTCATTATTTCTCAATTATGCTTTTAGAGACAATTGTCATATATGCCAACATTCCTTCAACCACAAGACCGCTCTTTGGATTAAATGTTGTGAAAATCCCCCAAATCATGGTATGTTTTTGGTCTGGGTTTCATGAGGAATCACTTTTCTTTTGCCGGGGGAACCAGTCTGTTTGGCTAGCCTGGGTACCAGTCTGTTTGGTATGACAAGGAGTGGCATGATGACACGAACAGAGTGGTATCCAGGCTAGCCATTTCTATGGGAGAGAGAAAATGTTTCCACATTCATTTCCTTTTTGTCATGTGACAGCTGAAAAATAGTCTTATGTAGATTTTGTGGGATGTATCTTTCGTTACAATGGAAGTGGAAACATTTTTCTATTTAATTTGCTAATAGACAACCTGGTGTGGAATCCATGTAAAGCTCCCTTTCCCCTCTCTATCCAGACCTGCTCCCAGAGAACTGTGTGGAGGAGAAGACCAAGTCCTTTGATCCCAACGGTCTCATGGCGGAGATCAAACATGGCGACCGGCCTGGCGTGCAGCTCAAGTACTCCCATGTGTCCCCTTTGGAGCTGGACAAG
Source organism: Salvelinus namaycush (assembly GCF_016432855.1). NCBI lineage: Eukaryota > Metazoa > Chordata > Actinopteri > Salmoniformes > Salmonidae > Salvelinus > Salvelinus namaycush. The sequence goes on along the minus strand of NC_052339.1, from coordinate 1,479,594 downwards.
TTCCTGGAGGACGTCAAGTAAGGGCTAACTCCACTCACCCATTGGGCTCAGGTCAAAAGTAGAGCACTATATAGAGAATAAGATGCAATTTAGGACGCAACCCGAGAGGACTGCCTTGTTCATTATTATATACGCACCTGTTTTATATACGCACCTGTGGCTCCTGACTTCATTTTGAATCCCCCTCAGGAATGGGATATACCCCCTCATGAACTTTGCGTTATCGCGGCCCCACCCCGTTCCCCGTGCCCTCTCCCTGTCCCATGAACAGGTGGAGTCTGTAAAGACCCCCACCCCTGAGCCCCAAGAGACAGAGAGCAGAAAGGTGAGGTCTGTGTGTGTGTCCGCGTCTCATTCTATTTGTTTATGTCTGTGTGAGAGAGACAGTGTTGCAAGTTAAAGTACGCTTATCACTCTAATGCAATGTTGGTCTGATGGTGTGTTGCAGGTGATTCAGATGCACTGTAACTTGGAGTCAAATGAAGAAGGGAACAAAACTCATGTGAGTTTGATTATAATCTTCTTTTAAGTAATGGCGTCCATCTCACGGCAGCCTTTTGCAGTTACCATAACTGACATGACAAAACATCCCCTCTACTTGTTTTTTTAATCCTTGGATCCCCACAACTAATTGCATTTGGGGGATAAGCATATTCTGGGTTAATGAAATGTATTCCTCTCTCCTCTCCTTAGCTCTCTCTGTTTCTTAAGATGGATGACAAGCTCCATCGACAACTCAGCTGTGACATCCTTCCAAGTGAGTTCTAATGGACACTTTCATATCTGTTAACACAGTTCATTTATTGCCACCCTTGATAAAGATGAGCAAAAAGTAAATAAATACAAATACTGAGCTCTATTGTATGTAACAACAAAAAAAGTCACAATTATAATACACAATTGCTCAGATAGAGATTTTTTTTACACCCCTTTTTTCAATACCTCACCTTGCGAGGATAATGGCACTGAGCCTTTTCCTCAAATGTTTTATGAGATTGGAGAACACATTGGGAGGGATCTTAGACCAATCCTCCGTACAGAATCTTTGCAGACCCTTGATATAATTAATATGCGCTTATGGACTGCCCTTTTCAAGTCAAACCACAGGTTTTCAATGGGGTTCCAGTCTGGAGACTGAGATGGCCATTGCAAAATGTTGACTTTGTGGTCAATTAACCACCTCTTTGTGGATTTTGATGTGTGCTTGGGGTTAATGTCTTGCTGGGAGATCCATTTGAGGCAACCAGGTTTTGGGCTACATTGTCCTGGTACTGGGTAAACTTCATAATCCCGTTGACCTTAACAAGGGCCCCAGGACCAGTGGAGGCAAAATAGCCCCATAACATCAAATATCCACCACATTTTAACAGTAGGTATGGGGTTATTTTCTGCTTATGCATCCTTATTTCGGACGCCAAACCCACCACTGGTGTGCTTGGCCAAATAGCTCAATTTCCATGTCATCTGACCATAGCACCATTGCCAATACCATTTAGTATACTCCAGGCGTTTACATTTGTTGGATGACATGAAAATAGAGCTCTTTGGCCATGCACACCAATAGTGTTTATTGCATACTGTTGTATGAGGCTCAACCATTTTGAATGAATCTTTCAGATGACAGCTCCAAAGACCTTGCCAATGAACTTGTTCACTACGCTTTCATAAGTGAGGTAGGTATTATTTTTGCGTAATGTTATTGCAAATGGCCTTAATCATTATAATCGATATCCTGTAATGATCTAACCCTGTGTAACCCCATGCAGGAGGACTGTGAGAAGCTGGCAGGGTTCCTTGAGGATGCGCTCACCAGACACAAGGGCAAAGCCTCTGGAACCACACAGTGAGAAGGGTCCGTTATGAAAACTGGCTCACAGAGAGGGGCCTCATGCATTGACCAGTCGAACAGAAAGAGAAAGGAGCCAGAAGGCAGGATCCCTCAGCCAGGATCAGGGGGGTCGTGTCCAGTGAGGGTTTGAGGGATGGGCCTGGTGATTGGGACTGGGGCTGATGATTGGTGGATCATCCCATACAGGGCTAGGATAGGCCAGGATTGAGAGGGACAGGAAGCATCTCTGGTTGGAGGACCCATAGACATCATGGCTACAGTGCATTCGGAAAGTATACATTTTTTTACGTTACAGCCGTATTCTAAAATGGATTATAAAAAACATTTCCTCATCAACCTACACACAATACCCCATAATGACAAAGTGAAAACAGGTTTAAAGAAATATTTGCATTAAAAATATTTATTTGTATTAAAAATAAAAAACAGATACCTTATTTCAGTATTCAGACCCTTTGCTATGAGACTCGAAATTGAGCTCAGGTGCATCCTGTTCCCATTGATCATCCTTGAGATGTTTCTACATCTTGATTAGAGTCCACCTGTGGTAAATTCAATTGATTGGACATGATTTGGAAAGGCACACACCTGTTTATATAAGATCCCACAGTTGACAGTGCATGTCAGAGCAAAAACCAAGCCATGAGGTCAAAGGAATTGTCCGTAGAGCTTCGAGACAGGATTGTGTCGATGTACAGATCTGGGGAAGGATACCAAAATAAATTCTGCAGCATTGAAGGTCCCCAAGAACACAGTGGCATCCATCATTCTTAAATGGAAGAAGTTTGGTACCACCAAGAGTCTTCCTAAAGCTGGCTACCTGGCCAAACTGTTCAATCGGGGGAGAAGGGCCTTGGTCAGGGAGGTGACCAAGAACCCGTCACTTTGACAGAGCTCCAGAGTTCCTCTGTGGAGATGGGAGAACCTTCAGGATCGAGGTAAAGATGACCGGAGCAAAGTACAGAGAGATCCTTGATGAAAACCTGCTCCAGAGCGCTCAGGACCTCATACTGGGGATAAGGTTCACCTTCCAACAGGACAACGACCCTAAGCACATAGCCAAGACAACGCAGGAGTGGCTTCTGGTAAGTCTCTGAATGTCATTGACTGGCCCAGCCAGAGCCCGGACTTGAACCCAGTTGAACATCTCTGGAGATACCTGAAAATAGCTGTGCAGCGACACTCCCCATCCAATCTGACAGAGCTTGAGAGAATCTGCAGGGAAGAATGGGAGAAACTCCCCAAATACAGGTGTGCCAAGCTTGTAGCGTCATACCCAAGAAGACTCGAGGCTGTAATCGCTGCCAAAGGTGCTTCAGCAAAGTACTGAGGAAAGGGTCTGAATACTTATGTAAATGTTATTTCAGTTTTTTATTTTTCATACATTTGCAAAAGATTCTAAAAACCTATTTTTACTTTGTCATTATGGGGTATTGTGTGTAGATTGAGGGGAAAAATATATAATACATTTTAGAATAAGGCTGTAACGTAACCAAATGTGGGGGAAAAAATCAAGGGTTCTGAATACTTCCCAAATGCACTGTATGTTCAGCTATCCCACAATGCAGTGAAAGATTGACAATTACCCCTGCCTAAAAGGGATGTAATGCCTTAAAATGTCTTCATGACTTTGTTCCTCCATAATGCCACTACTGTTACTGTACTGCCAGTAGAGATATTTCCAATGATGGATGGACATAGTTAATTCGATACGAACCAATAAAACAGCTATGTTTTCATGTTAATTTACAGTTTATAACTCCAGAAATGTTAATTGTTTTTGGAAAATAATCTTAAAAAATAAGATTTTTTATAAAATGACTCCCTAGTTTTATAAGCCCCAGCAATACCTACTGTAGAAATGTCTAGTGAGAGTAACTTTGATGACAAAGATGAGAACTGTCCAACATGCACTGGTAATGCTAAACATGCTCACACTTAACTTATTTATGTTTGCATAGTTCTATGAACAGCATTGGTGTTGCACAGACCTCTTTTTCTGTTTCAGTTTTAATGGTCTTCAAACATACTCGCAGTGCATTCTACCAATCCTTTACTAGCCTGAATGACTCTCCATGCATTAGTAGTAATGAGCAATGAGATGATGCCTCTCTTTTAGTCTGTAGTGCTCTTTAAGGGTTTTCCCTGTTAAAGTGTTCTGTAAGCCAAAGACTTGCAAAGTGCCTGTGATGGCAACCTACCATGTACAAAACCCATAAAACATTACACAGCAACATAAAGCAACTTCAGAATAAGATGAAAAACTCCTCCAGACAGTCAACAAATCAGGCTATTGTGTTGTCAACAGAATGATATACTTTTATTTTCCTTTATTCTGAAAACCAGATTGTGAATGTGAAGAGGGGCCACAGCAGAAATGTTTAAATCCATTCTAGAAAAGGAATTGCAGCTAAACACATAGAATATGTGTACTTAATATAGTGAATATACTCCACTCCAATTGAGACATTTTAGAACAAGAATATAAATGGAGGGTTTTCATAAATAGTTCAGAAGAAATAAAGCCCAGAATAAAAATAATTTGGGAACAATCAATTTCTGGTTTACTGAATGATACAGATATTGTATCTTAATTTGATCATTCTGTTGTCGCTGAGAATTTTCCTGCACCGCAGAGACTTGAGACTTGTGATTTACAAAAATTCACTGAAAATCTTTTTTTTATTAGTTTAATGAAATCCTGCTGCAGGATTATTTTACTCCTGTGACAAAACTGGTCAAATTAAGATAACAACTACAGTACACAACACAAAAAAGCATTATATACTTATGTATAGTAGGTTGAAGCTGAATTCTGCGTTAATAAATGTGCTATTTAGCCTTTATGTCCACAGATCCCTAATCTCGGTTAACCCAGTAGACTGTCCACAAGAGATTAACAGATCCCCAATGCCTTTTAAAGAAAGCAAGAGTCAAGTAATAAGGGATTTTGGTCTAAATGGATTTAGTAAATTATGGATGGCTTTAAAAAGTTGCCAGTGTTTTTAGGGAGGAGAAAAAAATTAATGTTCTTAATCAATCTTGAACAGTATATATTCTTCAGTATCTGCATCTGTTAACAATATTACATTTGTTTCTTATGCTATCTGTAAAGCTGTGGCCCCATTACAATTGCAGTCCTGTACAGATGCTGCATAATCTGCTAATTTCTCTTAAAATGTCCAGCCTTTTATCAGCTAGTCTCGAGGGAAACATTTCTGGGAGAAGAGTTATCGGTAGAATATTGTGTAGATAAATGTGTTTACCTTGAACAGAGGTGTGAATGCTTAGAGTGGTGCTGTTGTTGCTCTTATCTGGTCTCATAATCTGCAATGCATGTATTAATAATAGCTGAAACTGTTCAGACTTTGCTTTTACAAGATTGCCTTAGTCATTGACTGACTCCAGGGGGGACCTGCTCAAGAAAAATGTATGCCCATTCATCAGTCTTTTTCTGTAGTGATCACTTTCTCCTCAGTGTGGATTCTGTTGAATTAATGTAGGCTCTGTATTGTACTGGACATGTTCTACTTATCCTTCTGTAAATTATTGTACTGCAATGAATGACAATAAAAAAATGTTTTGTCACATCATGGTGAGACTGTTTGAAGATTATTATTATTCTTTTAAATATATTATTGGTCTTGGTGTCCTGACAAACATTTAAACTTTAAGACACAGATAAGTAACCATTTTCTCCCCCCAAATCAAGCTGTTACTTTCAGGTCGAGGGGCCTAACAGCAGACAGACAGTGACCAGGGGGAGGTCACACTAGTGAAAGAGGTTTTACTTAAAGGGTCAATCTGTGATTGCTACATCCTTTTTTTCTTTGAGAATATAACTTGCCTCATCAAATTAAAGTTTATTTGTCACGTGCGCCGAATACAAAAGTGAAATGCTTACTTACAGGCTCTAACCAACAGTGCAAAAATGGTATTAGGTGAACAATAGGTAAGTAAAGAAATAAAAACAACAGTAAAAAGACAGTGAAAAAACAGTAGCGAGGCTACATACAGACACCGGTTAGTCAGGCTGACTGAGGTAGTATGTACATATGGTTAAAGTGACTATGCATATATGATGAAGAGAGAATAGCAGTAGCGTAGAAGAGGGGTTGGTGGGTGGCGGGACACAAATGCAGATAGCCAGGTTAGCCAATGTGCGGGAGCACTGTTTGTTCGGGCCAATTGATGTAGTATGTTCATGAAAGTATATATGATAAACAGAGAGTAGCAGCAGCGTAAAAGAGGGGTTGGGTGGGGCACACAATGCAGATAGTCTGGGTTTAGTTCAACGGTCTTACCCCATCAGAAGCCAAAACATGGTTAAAACTTTAATTCTGAGGGATGGTCAGTCCTTTCATCCAAAGCCCCATCCCTCAGCTATTTACCAAAACAGGGGCGGGGTAGCGACTTATTGTTTGAATATGCAGATTGCCCCTTTAACCTTTCCTGACTATGACAAACACATCTATGAATGTAAAGCAATTGTATGGCTACATCAGCACTACAGTGTAATTTCAAGCACATGTCTACTTTAGTCAAATGGGCGAAAGAACGACCAAATCAAACCTAGAAACCCTGAACACTGACCTGGAATCAAGCTCTCGCGAGTTTAGTGTTTGTCCTGCAAGTCTCGCGGTACTCGCAAACTGGTGGAGGGCCTATTCAAGTAGGTGTGCTTCATGGCGGTGACGGAGATTGCGGTAAATAACTTGCTAAATAAGTTAAATATGAACTCAGTTATTGTTGTCCCCGTCCTGTTTCTCAAATAGTTGTGAACCTACATATCTTGTAGGAATTATTGGTTTATTCCCGTGAACCACGTTTAATTCACAAAACCTGAATTTAGGCATGCGGCCTTTATCAACTACTAGCAAGCTAAGTTAGCTAACTACTGCGACAATTGGATCTAGACTAATGCTTTCTAGCTAAAAAAAATAAAGCAATTGTTAGCTCACTGGTAAAGATGCTAGTATGTTAGACTGCCTTGTTAGAATTACAATGCATGATTGAAAATAGTGATATGCTAGGTAGCTATGTTAAAGAAGATGCAACGACCAAGTTAGGCAGCTACGTTAGCTCGCCTCAACTATCCTAACGTTACTTACGATTGAGCTCCACTCAAGTGTAGCAACTTAGCTAGTCATTTAGCTAACTAGCAAGCGTATTACTTGTTTACGCTTCGCATTAGCTAGTAACTAGGGGTGTAACGGTTCACCAAACCCACAGTTGGGTACGTACTATTGCGTTTTTGTTATCACGTTTCGGTACAGCGGGAAAATTAAATGCCATTCACAATGTTCCTGCCATTGTCTGTTGTGACAGGGTTGTTATGTGGGCCTCAGGTTTCCACTCTGATGCTGCGTTTGTAACTATGTGGGAGGTGGGAATTTAACGTTTCCAGTTGTGAAGTCATAAATACCAGTTGGATGCATTCATGTGATTTGAACTCGAGAATTGTCCATTGGCAAATGGTCAACCATAAACTGAAAGTACAACTTTCATGATTGTAAACCAATTATAGAGTTCAAAAACCACATTAATAAATTGCTTTTAATTACAGAAAATGCTGTTAGAGGCCATTTCGTTAGTAGGTGACAGAGGTCACCATGTGGGAGGTGGGTGCCCAGGATGACAGACAAGTTTCCCAATAGGAATTAGTTGGAGGTCCATTCAAGTGGATTTTTCCCAATTGTATGTGGTAAATTCCCACTTCCATCTTCGAGAACGCACCATGACACTGCTTCCTTCAATGCGTGACTCGTAAACAGCGAGTGTCCGTAGCAAGGTACATATCCCACTCCGGGGTAATGTGATGGGAAAGGGGCTATCACTGTTAAGTATACGGCAGGGCTTGATATAAACTTTTTTAGCCATTTGGTCTTGGGACAAGTAAGACAGATTTTTTTACTTGTCCGAAAGCTTAGGCCACTTGTTCCAACAACATAAAGGTCCATAACACCATCAGCCAAAAGGGTGACTGAAAATGAGGGGTCTGAAATAATTTTCGGGGCTTTTCCATATATAGATGATGTTATCGCCCCCAAGCGGCCATGTAATGGCCCGCTACGCATTTGGCTGGCGTGCTACGACGAGGGACAAGAGGCATCATGATATTGGCAAAATATATTTAGTGGAGCCAAAAATTGTCGAATAGCCTATTCCACTCTGGTGGAGCTGTGGCACGAAAGAGAGGCCTAGGCTACTGTACATATCTGGCTCTGTGTGTAACGGAGCGAGTGACACCGTCACAGAGCCTTCCTGGCTGTGCGTCTTGTGATGGGTTGAAAATCATAATGAGCTGCAGAGCGACTCTGCTGTCCTCAGAACTGGATAATTATAAACTATTTGCATTGTTTCATCATCCTCTCTTATTCGCCTAGGCTACTATATGCATTGTAGGTAGGTTGCACATTGCTAGAATAATATGGAATTAGGCCTAGGCCAACTATGCTATCATAGGCTACAGCTGAGGAAAGCTTAAGTTCTTTTGACAACTCATTATATTTTTCAATCTTGGTATTTTGCTCAATTTCACTTCTTGTGGGTTAAAATATTTGTAATTCAAAATAAATCTGTGAATGAGAATAGCATAGACTCCAACTTTTATAATTATTCCCATTTAAAAGCTGCAACTTTAGAAACAACACTTTATTAGAACAGTTTGGAAAGCCTCCCGAGTGGTGCAGCGGTCTAAGGCACTGCAGTGCTTGAGACGTCACTAGAGACGCGGGTTCGATCCCGGGCTGTGTCAACCAGCCGTGACCGGGAGTCCCATAGGGCAGCGCACAATTGGCCCAGTGTTAGCGAAGGGTTTGGCTGAGGGGCCTTTGCTCATTGCCTTTGCTCATTGCACTCTGGCGACTCCTTGTGGCGGGCCGGGGCGCCTGCAGGCCAACTTTGATCGTCAGTTGAACGGTGTTTCCTCCTGGCTACCCGGTTAAGCGGGCGGGTGTTAAGAAGCGTGGTTTGGCGGGTCGTGTTTTGGAGGACGCATGACTCGACCTTTGCCTCATGCAGCCTGACAATGTATTAAATCAAAACATATAGCCCAACGTTTGTAGAACAACTAAAGTTACATTATTAACTCTAACTTAAGCATATAGGAGTACCTATTTCTTTGTTAACCGCTCAACACAGAATAGCCGCATGTGCGCACTCCCTCAAATCGTTTGGAGAAAATATCCTTTCTATTATATTCAGCTTCGTTCAATTAGATTCTTTATACTATAAAATAATGCCACGGAATTATAACCAAATCTTGTCTGCTAAATGAATTAGTGTAGCCCACAGCCATATGGCATTAACTAGATCAGGACCTATCATAAGGACAACTCAGAGTATGCTATTCTGTTTTTCTGAAAAAGACTACATTTTCTTCATATCATGTTTCTTTAGAACTGTCTAAAATAAATAATGGATTTGTCTGCATCAGTGGCTTGTAGGTGTGGAAGCCAGGAGACGCTAAATGTGTTAATTAACGGTCAATTACCGTGAGACCAACCGTTATTTGCTTGACAATCACCGGCTGACAAATTCACAGCCCTAACTGTGGGGGTCGTAGAGCAAAACAGGGAGCACCATCGTGTTCGTGAGAGTCTCATTTTTCCATAGTCATAATAGTTTGTAGGCCAAACCGTTCGGACACTAGACGATTTTGCGAGAAGACCGATTTACTTAGAATGTCAACCATTCCCTGCTGTGCGCTGCCTGAACCAATTGTGATCGGAGTAATTGTTTGATATTGTTTTTACTTTTTACGAATGGACAACTGAAATATTTTGTGGTTGTCTGACTTAAAAAAAAAAAAAAAAGTACTTACCCCGGACAAGCCTTAATGTCGAGCCCTGAAGCGCAACACGGTGCGTTGGTAAATGTATTGAAAGCTTTGGCTTGCTTATATTGGACAGGTGCTACCTGTTTGCTGAAATGGGTGCAAGTGGGAAGTATGTAATGTGGCTCGAGCACTTTCACGACAGGGTTTCCGTTAGCCAATAATAGCCGCTAAAAAAAATGCCACCGGCCTGGGAGAAGAAAATATCCCATTGCAAAATACTTTTTTAGCCTATTAAATTGATGGAAATACATTTGACTGGTCATGCTTATCTGTGTATGAGTTAATTTGCATAATTGAGTGGAATTCAATTAGCGCGTGTGTGCAGTATATTCGTTATGTATCTTATTTATCAAGTGTACAGCATACAGAGCCTTTGAGTGGAAAATCTGTCAGACAGCGTGAGCGTGGCATCTCAAACAGCAAATTCATAGTTGGCGGAAGGCAGGCTTCATCAGCTCGTCACACCACTTTGCAATGAGCTGGAGGCATTATGCATTTTGAAAAACATATAGTTAATTGTTTTGAAACCTGAGCTTTTTACTACATATTATGAGGCATGTCTTACCTTGCTTCAAAGTAGCCTAGCCAAATTCGGACCATATCCGCGGAGGCAATTATTTTATATAAACTTTCTTTCATTGTACAGTAGTAAAGGCGTCATATTAGCATCCCATGCTAGTTGTTGCATATTAGATCTAAATTTCTAACAGATATTTTCATCTGTCACATGACACTGCTCGCATGTGTGGTGCGCTTTTGACACGTGTTTTCCTGCTAATTGCATTGTGGAACAAACATTCGCACGTAGCCTACTGCGTATTGATGCGCTTATAATGTGAAGAAATAAGTTTATCAACATTTTAGGCTAAATATTCTGATTTGTTGCATCAGACTCATTGCTTTTTAAAAGTGTTGCTTTATGTAGCCTAGGCCTGCTAGTTGTATGAATTTTGGATCTAGTGTCCCTCAACTGTCCCAGTCGGTTTGGAATAGGCTATTTCTTTCTCGACAAGCTGTAGATAAGTAAGGAAACTTCTCTACTGTGGGGGATAGTAGATTCACATAGGCTAGTGATTTTGCTGTTCGTTACTCGTCTTGTTGGCTGAGAAAAAGTACATGTGGACAGTTATTTTAACATCTTCAAAGTGCGCAACATAATTAGGTAAGAAGGACCGCACATCATTGCGTCCTCGACTTGCATGTTCTGTTAATATGAATGACCAAAATCTAAATGTGATTTCTGTCATTCTAAGCACCGTGGGTGGACTCCCTAATCAGGTTACGCACCCAATGCATATGGGTTCTGGTAAATTTCTCAAATGTCCGATAAATTCAATGTCACATTTTCCGAACCGAAACATTGTTTAACATGGTGCTGAAACCCCCTATTCTCAACCATGGAGAATGGGCGCATATCCGCGGCTATAAACTAAAAACTATAAACATAGCTTACTTATTGTTCGTGCAATTTATTTGGGAGGTGTGCTTGGGTTGCATGAAGGTCTGCTTGGATGCAGAGGAGAGGGGATGTTGTGGTGTTTCTTTGCGTTTCTTTCTTGTACTGGTATACTGGGATGATATCAGCCTAAATGTGTCGGCAGCTGCATAGGCTATTCTCATTGAGTGTGGTGACATACTGTTCAAGTTTTATCCACAACTCTCCTTCCATCGGTGTTGTAATCTACTGGGAAGCCAACATTTAACCAAACTGGAGATTTAAACGATGATGGAGGATCCTCCAATTCTGGTTTATCGACCCCACCACTCGCCATCGTACAGAACTAGTTCCCAGCTGCGCCTCACAAAAGGACAGTTTGAAATGCGGCAATTAAGATTTGAATTGTGATTACAACGTAGGGTTGTAGTTGTTTTAACAGAATAGCCTGAAATGTTTTTTTTAGCTCAGATTTACTCAAGGCATATTTTTTTTAATTTTGTAAATATATATATTTAAAGTATTTATTTGCGTTCACAGTGCGGAACGAACCGAGTTACCTGAAGGTTCAGTACGAATACGTGTACCGTTACACCCCTACTAGTAGCAAACTAGCTACATAGCTATCTCGTTTGCAAGTTAGCTAGCTAAGTTTGTATAAAATTAGCTAGCTTAGTTAATAATACCTGGTGCAAATAAAGGATACCAAGTTTACCGCCTTGCAGCTGCTATCATGTTAGTCTGAAGGCATTTTCTCTCTCTCAGACTTTTTTGAATTGTTAAGGCTTCCCATTCACTCTTCCCCCCTGGGTTATCCTGCCTCTGGTCCCAGCGTTTAGCAGGTTGTAGGTAAGGAGCTCTTCTCTACGCACGCTTGTCTTGAGCGTCCCAATCACTGATGACTGGCCTTTGATATTGAGGTTACCTGACCCCCTCCCCAGTACGACATATGCACTGTGATGATTCTCAATCTATACCTAAATTATCCTTATTATGATCATAGTAGAAGAAAGAGATGTAGTCTACCAAATGTGCAGTGCACAGCAAGTGTCATTCATTTCTCCAATGAATAAGTGTTCATGTCTCCTGAGGATGCTCACATGTATTTTCACTGCTGTGGTTCTTCAGGGAGGGACAGCTCTGATGATGGAGAATGGACAGGGCACAGGCGCGAAGCTTGGCCTGCCGCTTCTCACCCCGGAGCAGCAGGAGGCACTACAAAGGGTGAGCCTACTACATGTACATGACTAAATACAGGTGTATACGTAATGTCTCTACATTAGTCAGTTTGCCTGCGGTTGCATTATTCTCTCGCGATTCCTTTATTCTCTCACGCTGAATGACTTTTCTTCAGGCAAAGAAGTATGCCATGGAGCAGAGCATTAAGAGTGCCTTAGTGAAGCAGACCATTGCTCATCAGCAACAACAGCTTACCAACTTACAGGTGAGACGTGCAGAATTCTATACTCTTACAACTGCAACTTAACTCTACATGTCGTTGACCATATGTTCTTATCTCTTAACGCCAACCACAGGCACTCAATTATAGGCTCATATCTAAGAGTAACTTGGACCATTAGCAAGATTGTCACATAGTAATTCGATATGACTATCTGCCCTGGGAGCTTTGTAGGTATGAAACATGACTTTATTGTTTAGTAGCACAAAACATAGCAGCACAGCATATAAAGTATATTTGTCTGCTTACGATGATAGGATGGGTATATTTGTCCTCTTGTTTCTGCCTCTCTTTTTTTCAGCTAGAGAAGATCAGCATGAAGACTTTGTTAAACATGTTGAATGCTTTGCACTTGTTTTCCACATAGGGGTTTTGATTGTGGGGTGATATTGTGAAATGGTTTTGGGGAAGATTTGAAGTGGGCGGCAGAGGGAAAGTCAAATCAGTCCTGAAAGCTTTTTATGGGGAGTGTGTAATGTCTCTAAACGCTGATGTATAGCAAAGGAACAACATTTGAAAAAGCAAAGCTTAAAGATATATCTAACCTACTTTTCAGTACCTTTTTCATCTTTACTGTCTTTCAGATGGCAGCAGTGACAATGGGCTTTGGAGATCCTCTCTCACCTTTACAATCGGTCAATAGATTATTACACTTTTTTCTCTGTGCGCATTCATGATAAAAAGGACTGTTGATCGGCCACTCTGGGCTCCATCCTAGCCATTGCAGCTGACCAAATAACTCATATTTCAAAAGAAGACATGTTTATAAATATGAGGGACAAGTTCTTATACAATGTGCTGCGTCTGCTTAATTCAGTCTAGTTAAAGATGCAAAATGTAACTTTTTGGGCGAAACATTCATATATATATATAAATGTGAGTTATACATCTGTCATTCTCATTGAAAGCAAGTCTAAGGAGCGGTAGATCTGTTCTATGTGCACTATTTGTATGCTTCCCATTCTTAAGTTTAGTTTTAGCATCTTTTACTTTCGGTTTTGTACACCAGCTTCAAACAGCTGAAAATATAATATTTTTGGTTATTGAAAATATATTTCACAGCGGTTTAATGGTGCAACGATTCTCTACTCTTTACATTGCTTGTTTTGTCTCACAAACTGAAATTAGGCAAACTTTTAGAATTTTTGCAACCAGGAAATGGCAGATCGAGTTCTGCATATTACACCTTTGATGAAGTCTTGTGTCTGTATGCCCACTGCACCATTTCAGAAGAAGTGCCCTGAAGTTCTTCCACTAGTGGCAACAGCTGTTGGTCAATGTTTTTTCTACTGAAAGAGATTCATAATGGACATTTGGGATTTGTTTGAATTCATACACACTGCATGGTGAAAAGTATGAGGACACCCCCTCAAATTAGTGGGTTTGGCTACCCGTTGCTGACAGGTGTATAAAACCGAGCTCACAGCCATGCAATCTCCATATACAAACATTGGCAGTAGAATGGCCCATACTGAAGAGCTCAGTGACTTTCAATGTGGCACCGTCATAGGATGCCACCTTTACAACAAGTCAGTTCGACAAATTTCTGCCCTCCTAGAGTTGCCCCGGTCAACTGTAAGTCCTGTTATTGTGAAGTGGAAACGTCTAGGAGCAACAACAGCTCAGCCGCGAAGTGGTAGGCCACATAAGCTCAGAAAACGCGACCGCTGAGTGCTGAAGCGAGTAAAAATGTCTGTCCTCAGTTGCAACACTCACTACCGAGTTCCAAACTGCATCTGGAAGCAACGTCCGCACAAGAACTGTTCGTCAGGAGTGACATTGAAATGAGTTTCCATGGCCGAGCAGCCGCACACAAGCCTAAGATCACCATGCGCAATGCCAAGCGTCGGCTGGAGTGGTGTAAAGCTCGCCGTCATTGGACTCTGGAGCCGTGGAAACGCGTTCTCTGGAGTGATGAATCGTGTTTCACCATCTGGCAGTCCTATGGACATATTTGGGTTTGGCGGTTGCCAGGGGAACGTTATCTGCCCGAAAGCATAGTGCCAACTGTAAAGTTTGGTGAAGGAGGAATAACGGTCTGGGGCTGTTTTCCATGGTTCGGGCTAGGCCCCTTAAATCCAGTGAATTGAAATATTAACGCTACAGTATACATTGACATTCTACACGATTCTGTGCTTCCAACTTTGTGGCAACATTTTGGGGAAGGCCCTTTCGTGTTCGAGGTCCATACAGAAATGGTTTGTCGAGATCGGTGTGGAAGAACTTGACTGGCCTGCACAGAGCCCTGATCTCAACCGCATCAAACACCTTTGGGACGAATTGGAAGGCGAGCCTGGCCTAATCACCCAACATCAGTACCCGACTTCACCAATGCTCTTGTGGCTGAATGAAGCAGCCACAAGTCTCTGCAGCAATGTTCTAACGTCTAGTGGAAAGTCTTCCCAGAAGAGTGGAGGCTGTTATAGCAAAAAAGGGGTGGACCAACTCCATATTAATGCCCATGATTTTGGAATGAGATTTTTGACAAGCAGGTGTCCATATACTTTTGGCAATGTAGTATATTACATATTGCACAATACAAACTTTTTTTTTTTTTTTAGCAGAACATTTATTATGGCTTTTTGCTCTATAGCCTGAAATCGCTATGCAAATGTGGTTGAGAATATCAATGCAGGGAAGTTCATGTCTTCTTTATAAATATGATGTTACTTTGCATTGATTGACGCTGAGAAAGCCAGCTTTGGTGTGGGGCTAAAGAGGGTTAGCAGTCTCTTTCAATAACTAAAATGAGAGATCTTCTCAAACCGGAATCCCTTTTTGGCAATCTCAAATTTTATGTTGTAAAATAGGATATCACTTTTCTCTTATGCAATAGATTAGGCTGTTACTAGTTCGCCTAGTTCGCCTGTGGGTGATAACGCAGCTATGCTTGAGTAAAAGGAACCAGTAAACTGCTTTCAGTGGTTACCCATCCCTCCCTCCCCTTAGAGACGTAAGTGTGAAATGCTTTCCTCAGGCTTTTTATCTTTGTATGGATGCTTTTCAACTGATATACAGTGTTGTGAAAAAGTATTTGCCCCCTTTCTGATTTTCTTTCTTTTTGCATATTTTTGATACTGAACTGTTATCAGATCTTCAACCAAAACCTAATATCAGATAAAGGGATCCTGAGTGAACAAATAACACAACAATTACATATTTCATAAACAAATTTAAGTATTTGTAGACTCAGGTTCCCTTTATCTAATATTAGGTTTTGGTTGAACATCTGATAACAGTATCAAAAATATGCAAAAAGAAAGAAAATCAGAAAGGGGGCAAATACTTTTCCATGGCACTGTAGGTGTTGATTTAGTTTGTTGTCCATGTTGAAATGTCATCTCATATACACGACTGGACTACAGGTCAGTTTCAAGGGCTAAATATTAGCGAGGGGCATGCATGTCCATCACCTCTTGTGCTTTCACCCATATAAATACAGTAATGATTCAGATTTCTTAAAGTTATGTAGCTGTATAAGTGTCTGCATTTACAAAATGGCTGATATATTGTTATATACTGAACAAAAATATAAACGCAACATGTAAAGTGTTGGTTTCATGAGCTAAAATAAAAGATCCCAGAAATGTTCCATATGCACAAAAAGCTTATTTCTTTCAAATGTTGTTTATATCCATGTTAGTGAGCATTTCTTCTTTGCTAAAATAATCCATCCACCTGACAGGTGTGGCATATCAAGAAGCTTATTTAAAAAGCATGATCATTACACAGATGCACCTTGTGCTGGACACAATAAAATGTCACTCTAAAATGTGACGTTTTGTCACACAACACAATGCCACAGATGTCTCAAGTTTTGAGGGAGTGCGCAATTGGCATGCTTACTGCAGGAATGTCCACCAGAGCTGTTGCCAGACAATTGAATGTTAATTTCTCTACCAGAAGCTGCCTCAAACGTTGTTTTAGAGAATTTGGCAGTACGTCCAACCAGCCTCACAACCGCAGACCACGTGTATCCACGCCAGCCCAGGACCCCCACATCCGGCATTCTTCACCTTGTCTGAGACCAGCCACCTGGACAGCTGATGAAACAGGAGTATTTCTGGAAAAACTAATTCTGATTGGGTGGGCCTGACTCCCTGGTGGTTGGGCCTATGCCATTCCAGGCCCACCCAAGGCTGTGCCCCTGCCCAGTCATGTGAAATCCCTAGATTAGGGCCTAATGAATTTATTAAAATTGACTGATATCCTTATATGAACTGTAACTCGGTAAAATCGTTGAAATTGTTGCATGTTGCGTTTTTATATTTTTGTACAGTATAGATAGCAATAGTCACAAATCCATTTTTCAGGACTCTTTATTTTGCATATGCCCAGATTGCATCCATCCCTGACATTGGCCTGTATGTCTTATTGTTGGGAAAAGCAAACACAATAGAGAATTTAAAATATTCCCAGTGATTTACATAATGAGACCTCATTAAAAAAAATCACAGTTTACCCATACACATCTAGATTTGATTTTGTGTGTTCTTTCTTTCTTTGGCCCCCTAAGCATCATGGTGTGTTTTTCTCCGTGGTTACCAGGTGGCGGCTCAGCGGCAGCGCGCTCTAGCCATCATGTGCCGGGTGTATGTGGGCTCCATATACTATGAGCTTGGGGAGGACACCATCAGACAGGCCTTTGCCCCCTTCGGCCCCATCAAGAGCATTGACATGTCATGGGACTCAGTTACAATGAAGCACAAGGTCAGTGTATAGAGCATGCTCTAACTACATTGCCACACATAATTGCAATAGGATTAGAATTAGATCTGCATTAATCATATGAATGAAACTTTTGATTCACAACTGGAGAATTTGACATGCTCGTGTTTGTAACTGTTGTCTCATGGGTCTATGTCTGTGCGTGCAGGGCTTTGCCTTTGTGGAGTATGAGATCCCGGAGGCTGCACAGCTGGCTCTGGAGCAGATGAACTCGGTCATGCTCGGGGGCAGGAACATCAAGGTGAGTGGCCTGGAGAGGCAGCCTGTCCTGCCCAGTGGAAGTGGACCTCTCAGAACCCCCCCTCTATACCCCTGGAAAGAGCGGTGCTCCTGCTATCATCTTTTTAACCTTTTTATCTTTTCTATCGAGGATGCATGGAGACAGTTCGGACATCCCCTTTTCTCATTTCGCTCCTTGTGTGTAACTGAACTATTTCTGGGTGAATCACTAATTGGTAGTATCTCTAATTCTGTGTATTTAAAGCCACTCATTTCTTTTTCTTTCTTTGCTTGTATGTATGTCCATTCATTTAAAGGTGTGTGTGGTTGCATGTGTGTGCGCACGTGTTTGTGTGTGCGCGGGTGTGTATTTTTGTGAATGTATGCGCGGTCTTCTGCTTCCATGATGTCATCACCACATTGTTTTAGTGACCAGTTCCTCTAGGATACCCGGGCAGCGTGTGATGATGCGTTGCTCTGTGTCCGAGATGTGCTGATGATGGGCTGCGCCTGGTTGGTGTTGCTTGGCCGCCCCACCTGGAGCACAGATCATATACTACATAGCCGCTCAAAGAGACGCTCCAGACACTAACCTATAGATGACAGTTGTTAGAGGAGATGCCTCTGAGACATGTCGGTCCTTGACAGTGTAGTGCCAGCCACGGGTTTTGTTAATTTATAGCTATTTCCACTAGTTGATCCTCAGCTGCAGCTCCGGCTTAAGGCAATCTGAACAGGCCTTTCTTTTAGTGTTGGTCAAACATGCCTGAGTGAGTGAGCAAGTCATAGTAGCAGCTTTTACAGTATAATTATCTTCATGAATTTCAGATAGGCTATACTTTTCTTTTAGTTTAATGATTTCTATTGTACGTTTCAGTTGATGATTTTGAAGTGATTAAGTTGTTGGTATGTTATAGTCTAGAAAGAGTGAGAGTTAAAGAAAATAGTGTGTCGATAGAAGACATTGTCTCTAGACTATAGTGCAGGTTGTCACATTTCATATCACTCGTATTACCTTAGCCCTGGTGGACAGATGCAGTTTAGCAAGGCTAGTGTGAACTTGGCTAAGAATACATTAGGCGGCAATTACAAAGAGAAAGCGGCTCCTTCAGATCTCTAATAGAGCATTTCCATACAGGATTGACCCCAAAGGCTCAGACTTTTCTGTTTACGTCTACGTGGGCTGGCACCCATGTCTTACCGGGCCATGGCTCCGGCGGGCCTGCGCTCACTTGGGCCCAAAACCAGGCCACTGGTACTTTTCAGCTGGCATTTGCATAACAATGGCTAACTGTGAATTTTAGCAACTTCTCGATAAGCGACCGTTTTGATTATGCAGAGGTTGTTAATTCTGCTCTTCACATGCTTCACTGTCAGCCCTAGCTATGGAAACACAGATTCCCTAGTATAACATAAGTGAGTATACACTCGTGTAACACTGGTGTTACAGTTTGAAAAGCAGCGTAATTGCGTTGTCCTGAGTTGAAGGTGTTAAGTGGTTTTGGAGCTCGAGGTGTTGCGTTGCTTGGTCAGTGGCTGTGACACCCCACTCATTGGCCCTGTGCTGGTATCTGTGCTGTAGGTGGGGCGGCCAGGTAACATTGGTCAGGCGCAACCCATCATCGACCAGCTGGCAGAGGAGGCACGCGCCTACAACCGGATCTACGTTGCCTCCGTCCACCCCGACCTCTCAGACGAGGACATCAAGAGCGTCTTTGAGGCCTTCGGGAGGATCAAGTCCTGCACGTTAGCCAGGGACCCCACCACAGGAAGACACAAGAGCTTTGGCTTCGTCGGTGAGCAGAGAGGCCCCTGGCGGGTGGCGGCCCTCGGGATGTGCTGTTGCTGTGTGTTTGTCCTCCTCCTAACTCCTCCCCCCCCCCTCTCTCCCTGGCAGAGTATGACAAGCCCCAGTCGTCCCTGGACGCAGTGTCCTCCATGAACCTGTTTGACCTGGGGGGCCAGTACCTGCGGGTGGGCAAGGCTGTGACCCCTCCCATGCCCATGTTGACCCCCACCCAGCCTGGTGGCCTGCCCCCCGCTGCAGCCGTGGCTGCTGCAGCAGCCACCGCTAAGATAACGGCCCAGGCAAGTATGATTCCCTTCCAAAGGGATCTATTGGCCTTCCAGGTAAATATACTTCTGATGTACAGTACCAGTCAAAAGTTTGGACAAACATACTCATTCAAGGGTTTTTCTTTATTTTTACTATGTTCTACACTGTATAATAATAGTGAAGACATCAAGACTATGACATAACACATATGGAATCATGTAGTAACCCAAAAATATTTTGTATTCTTCAAAGTAGCCACCCTTTGCCTTGATGACAGCTTTGCACACTTTTGGCATGCTCTCAACCAGCTTCACTTGAAATGCTTTTCCAACCGTCTTGAAGGAGTTCCCACATATGCTGAACACTTGTTGGTGTGTTTGGTCATTTTCCTGTTGAAAACAAATGATAGTCCCACTAAGCGCAAACCAGATGGGATGGCGTATCGCTGCAGAATGCTGTGGTGGCCATGCTGGTTAAGTGTGCCTTGAATTCTAAATAAATCATCTTCACTGTCACCAGCAAAGCACCCCCACACCATCTCACCACCTCCTCCATGCTTCACAGTGGAAACCACACATGTGGAGATCATCCGTTCACCTACTCTGCGTCTCACAGACATGGAGTTCTCAAATCTCGACTCACAGATTTCCACCAGTCTAATGTCATTGCTCGTGTTTCTTGGCCAGTTTCATCATAGCGCTTGATGGTTTTTGCGACTGCACTTGAAGAAACATTCAAAGTTTGAGGTTTTCCGGATTGACTGACCTTCATGTCTTAAAGTAATGATGGACTGTCATTTCTCTTTGCTTATTTGAGCTGTTCTTGCCATAATATGGACTTGGTTTTTTACCAAATAGGGATATATTCTGTATACCACCCCAACCTTGTCAACCCAACTGATTGGCTCAAACGCATTAATAAGGAAAGAAATTCCACCAATTAACTTTTAACAAGGCACACCTGTTAATTGAAATGCATTCCAGGTGACTACCTCATGAAGCTGATTGAGAGAATGCCAAGTGTGTGCAAAGCTGTCATCAAGGCAAAGGATGACTACTTTGAAGAATCTCAAATATAAAATATATTTTGATTTGTTTAACACTCTTTTTTAGTTACTACATGATTCCATGTGTGTTATTTTATAGTTTTGATGTCTTCACTAGTATTCTACAATGTAGAAAATAGTAAAAATAAAGAAAAACCCTTGAATGAGTAGGTGTGTCCAAACTTTTGACTGGTACTGTAGGTAGCTAGGTGTAACCATAATTCAAAATGTACTCAGTAAAGTTTTAATATAGTAAAGATACATGTAATTTGTATATAAAGCTTACTTTTCTGATTTTCTGTGTGCTTTAAGTAACATACTCAGAGTGTACAAAATATTAAGAATGCTCTTTCCATGACATGGACTGACCAGGTGAAAGCTATGATCTCTTATTGCTGATGAGACAGGTTAAAGAAGGCTTTTTAAGCCTTGAGACAATTGAGACATGGATTGTGTATGTGCCATTCAGTGGGTGAATGGACAAAATATTTAAGTGCCTTTGAACGGGGCATGATAGTTTTATTTGTTTATTTTATTTCATCAAAATATAGTAGGTTCCAAGCGCACCGGTTTGCGTTAATTTTCTGAGGGCAAAATGGGGTGGTGCAACTCAATGTAGGAAGGTGTTCTTAATGTTTTGTACACAGTGTTTATTTTGATGTACCCTGCAGTTCTAGAATTTGATATAATATTTGATGAATTGATAATGCATAACGATTGCAGGGCAATATAAAGTATTCTACTGCTGTGTGTTTGCTAACAAAATGTGCTGTGCCATATCTGCTAGTGTTGTGATGTGAGCTCAACCTACAGTTGCAAAAGTATTAGGGATGTAACGATTCACCAATTTGCATCGGTCCCCGATTCTGATGTTTAATTAAGATACAAGTGCATCGGTCCGCAGACCCCAAACGATCCAAACATAGCATGCATCAGTTAAAATCTATTCAAACACTACGAATCGCTGGTTTGCGGTGACATTTTTTTTCTAACCAAAATCCAAATAAGACAAAATGTTCAGCTGCCCCTTTAAGGGCGGGAGGTTACCATGGTAACATGCCACTCGAGTTTTGTCAGATGTGTCTGAGATTTGGGATCTGACTAGGTGGTCTCTTTGCTATTAGTTGAAGCAACAGACTCAAACTAATGTTGACAACAACCAAGCTTGTGAACAAAATGTAAATAGCCAAGAAACACGCGGACAAAGTCTCACTTTGTAGACTTTGGAGTAAATTCGATCAACTTTTATGCCTGTGCGCAGCACCTCCAAAAACAATTCTATCAGCACTTAACTCAGTGCGCACAGCTCCCCTGCCAGGCAGAGGATTTAGCAGCTATGAAACAAAACAACAGAAATACTTTGAAAACAACTACTGCAGCATTTTTCTGTAATAAATCGCAACTCACACATGTGCTCATACAGACTTTTGACAAAGCCCTGCAAATTGACATTCTTACCCGCCAATACCTAAAGCTACCCGCAGGTGGTGGGTGTTCATTTTATGCCCTAGTGCCAGGTCTAAATCGGTCACTGATTTAGAGGGAAACAATGAAAGAAAGCAGTGGAACTGGCTTCGTGGTCCAGAGTTGAGTTTAATCTATAGACATACATAATTTACACACACACACACACACACCAGGGTTTCTGTTAGGAAAATTTTGCGCTGGACATTTGACCGGAAGCATTTTAATTTACCGGACATTTGAGAAATTGACAAGACCCATATGCATTGAGTGCGTAACCTGATTAGGGCGTCCACCCACGGAGCTCAGAATAATATAAATCACATTTAGATTAAGGTAATTCATATTAACAGAACATGCAATTCGAGGATGCAACGATATGCGGTGATTCTTACCGAATTCTGATGTCCACTTTGAAGATGTTAGAATAACTGTCCACATTTATTTCTTGAAATTTAGAAAGAGAGGAAATCTAATATGCAACAACTAATTTTGGTTTCTTATATGACCTAAGGTTGTGCCTTTGGCTACTGGACAATTAAAGAAAGTTGATATAAAATAAATGGTCTGAATTTGGCTAGGCTACTTTGAAGCAAGGTAAGACATGCCTCATAATATGTAGTAAAAAGCTCAGGTTTCAAAATAATGAACTATATGTTTTCAAAATGCATAATGCCTCCAGCTCATTGCAAAGTGGTGTGACGAGCTGATGAAGCCTGCCTTCCGCCAACTATGAATTTGCTATTTGAGATGCTGTAGCAGCCACGCTCACGCTGATTGACAGATTTTCCTTTCAAAGGCTCTGTATGCTGTACACTTGATAAATAAGATACATAACGAATATACTGTACACAAGCTAATTATGCAAATTAACCTATACACTGATAAGCATGACCAGTCAAATGTTTTTCCATCAATTAATAGGCTAAAAAGCATTACTTCGCAATTAGATTTTTTTCTTCTCCCAGTGCCAATTAGATTTTTTGACTTTTCACTATCGGCCAAAAGCTGGCTATTACCGCCTAACGGAAATACCGACACAGACACAAGTCAGCAATTAAAAAAAATATATATATGTTTTTAACCTTTATTTAACTAGGCAAGCCAATTGAGAACAAATTATTATCTCCAATGACGGCCTAACCCGGCCAACCCTAACCCAGACGATGCGGGGCCAATTGTGCGCTGCCCTATGGGACTCCCAATCACGTCCGGTTGTGATACAGCGTGGATTCGAACCAGGGTCTTTAACGACGTCTCTAGCACTGAGATGAAGTGCCTTAAACCGCTGCGCCACTCGGGAGCCCTCATGAGTTCCATCAGCAGCAGATTTTAATTTAGAATGGAAAATGAATGTGTCTATTAGAGCTGGGCGATACCAGTATCGCAGTATTTTTTTTCCATGGCAAAAATGTAAACACGAAACAGACCAAATTCTTTGGTCCTTTAAAAACCTGCTGTATGTAAAATGTTGTTTGCTTTTGCTCAACAACATAATGATCTTTGTTTCTAACACTAGGGTTTTCCTAAAGAAGTTAAATCCACTTTGTGTTTTGTTTCCTTGCCCGGATACTAACGTGTATAGCGATACTGGTATCGTCCCGGCCCTAGTGTTTATGCAACGAACCAAATCGCATCGATTCGTTCTCTAAACAAACCGAATTGTACTGAATAATTTCAAACTAAAACGTATCGGAGCCCATGTATCTAGATAAGTATCGTATTGAAACGTAAAGATCTCTAAAAGTATATCCTGTGACTGGCCCTTGCTTTTGTCATTTAAAGTACTAGGATAATACTGAGATGCTAAAGCTCCTCCTGTAAACTAATTGGGCGTGTAAGCTAATTACACCCTGGAGTCTCACTGCTCAAGCATGCACTCCCACTGTTATATTTGGCAGTGGCACTGACATTAGTCATAGTTCTGTTTAGTAATAAATAGTAGTCTTGGGAGTTTAGTGGTTGTTTATATTATAACATATAACAACTTTTACTAGTAGAATATTGTATATTGACCTGCCACTTAAAAAAAGTTTAATCGGTGCCGAGCTTTGAGGACAGGTGAGATGCAGAGTAGAACACTATACATGCTGTATGAAGTCTGACTGTGCCACCTCACTGTGTTTTCCTGCTAATGCGTCCCGCCCCTCTCTCAAGGAGGCTGTGACCGGGGCGTCCATCTTGGGGGCGATGGCCGGGGCAAACCAGATGGGACAAATGGGACAAATGGGTTCGATGGGACAAATGGGCATCCCTCAGGCAGTCATGGCTGCCCAGGCCCCCGGAATGATCACAGGTGTGTATTGAGATGTGTGAGTACAAAGGGTGTTGTCCACTGACTTACACACTCACTTAGGTCTGTTTGAATGTTTTAGAGCAGTGGTTCCCAAACTTTTTATATCTCTTTTATTTAGCCATCTTAGATATAAAACTTTATTTCTTCATCGAAAATTGTGAATAACTCACCACAGGTTAACGAGAAGGGTGTGCTTGAAAGGATGCACATAACTCTGCAATGTTGGGTTGTATTGGAGAGAGTTTCAATCTTAAATCATTTTCCACACGCAGTCTGTGCCTGTATTTCGTTTTTATGCTAGTGAGGGCCGAGAATCCACTCGCATAGGTACGTGGTTGCAAAGGGCATCAGTGTCTAAACAGCGCGAATTGCCAAGGCAGGATACTCTGAGCGCAGCCCAATCCAGAAATCTGGCAGTGGCTTCTGATTTAAATTCAATTTTCACAGAACCGCTTATTGCAATTTCGATGAGGCTCTCTTGTTCAGATATCGGTAAGTGGACTGGAGGCAGGGCATGAAAGGGATAACGAATCCAGTTGTTTGTGTCGTCCGTTTCGGGAAAGTACCAGCGTAATTGCTCACCCAATTCACTCAGGTACTTCGCTATATCACATTTGACATTGTCCGTAAGCTTGATTTCATTTGCACACAAAAAATCACACAATGATGGAAAGACCTGTGTGTTGTCCTTGATAATGCAGACAGAGAAGAGCTCCAACTTCTTAATCATAGCCTCAATTTTGTCCCGCACATTGAATATAGTTTTGGAGAGTCCCTGTAATCCTAGATTCAGATCATTCAGGCGAGAAAAAACATCACCCAGATAGGGCAGTTGTGTGAGAAACTCGTCATCATACAAGCGGTCAGACAAGTGAAAATGATGATCAGTAAGAAAACTTTAAGCTTGGAACTCAATTCAAAAAAACTTGTCAATACTTTGCCCCTTGACAACCTTTCTAGGCAGGCGTTCCGCTAGCGGAACCCCTCGACAACATTCCGCTGAAAAGGCAGCGTGGGAAATTCAAAAATATTTTTTTAGAAATATGTAACTTTCACACATTAACAAGTCCAATACAGCAAATGAAAGATAAACATCTTTTTAACTTAGGTTAGGTGGGACGGTAGCGTCCCACCTAACCAACAGCCAGTGAAATTGCAGGGTGCCAAATTCAAAACAACAGAAAGCTCATAATTAGAATTCCTCAAACATACAAGTATTTTACACCATTTTAAAGATACACTTCTCGTTAATCCAGCCAAAGTGTCTGATTTCAAAAAGGATTTTACGGCGAAAGCACACCTTGCGATTATGTTAGCTCAGTACATAGCCACAGAAAAACACAGCCATTTTTCCAGCCAAAGAGAGGAGTAACAAAAAGCAGAAAGAGATAAAATTAATCACTAACCTTTGATGATCTTCATCAGATGACACTCATAGGACTTCATGTTACACAATACATGTATGTTTTGTTCGGTAAAGTTCATATTTATATCCAAAAATCTGAGTTTAGGCGGGACGCTACTGTCTCACTTGGCCAAAAGCCAGAGAAAATGCAGCGCGCCAAATTCAAATAAAATACTATAAAAATCAAACTTTCATTAAATCACACATGAAAGATACCAAATTAAAGCTACACTGGTTGTGAATCCAGCCAACATGTCAGAATTCAAATAGGCTTTTCGGCGAAAGCAAACAATGCTATTATCTGAGGATAGCACCATTGTAAACAAAGAGAGAGAAGCATATTTCAACCCTGCAGGCGCGACACAAAACGCAGAAATAAAAATATAATTCATGCCTTACCTTTGACGAGCTTCTGTTGTTGGCACTCCAATATGTCCCATAAACATCACAAATGGTCCTTTTGTTCGATTAATTCCGTCGTTATATATCCAAAATGTCCATTTATTTGGCGCGTTTGATCCAGAAAAACACCGGTTCCAAATTGTGAAACGTGACTACAAAATATCTCAAAGGTTACCTGTAAACTTTGTCAAAAAATGTAAAACTGCTTTTGTAATACAACTTTAGGTATTTTTTTACGTAAATAATCGATCAAATTGAAAACGGGATGATCTGTGTTCAATACAGGATTAAAACCAACTGTAGCTAGCGCGCTTCTAACAGACAGGACACTTCGAGTGACCCTCCTTCAAGATGGCCGTACTTCTTCATTACACAAAGGAATAACCTCAACCAATTTCTCAAGACTGTTGACATCCAGTGGAAACGGTAGGAACTGCAAGCAGGTCCCTTAGAAATCTGGTTTCCCAATGAAAACTCATTGAAAAGAGAGTGACCTAAAAAAAAAAAAATCTGAATGGCTTGTCCTTGGGGTTTTGCCTGCTAAATAAGTTCTGTTATACTCACAGACATGATTCAAACAGTTTTAGAAACTTCAGAGTGTTTTCTATCCAAATCTACTAATAATATGCATATCTTATCTTCTGGGGATGAGTAGCTGGCAGTTTAATTTGGGCATGCTTTTCTTCCAAAATTCAGAATGCTGCCCCCTACCCAAGAGAAGTTAATCTACCCATCTTGTCCGATTTCAAAAATGCTTTACAGCGAAAGCACAACATATGATTGTTAGATCACCGCCAAGTCAAAAAAACATACTGCCATTTTTCCAGCCAAAGAGAGGAGTCACAAAAAGCAGAAATAGAGATAAAATGAATCACTAACCTTTGATGATCTTCATCAGATGACACTCATAGGACTTCATGTTACACAATAAATATATGTTTTGTTCTATAAAGTTAATATTTATATCCAAAAACCTCAGTTTACATTGGCGCCATGTTCAGAAATGCCTCCAAAATATCTGGAGAAATTGCAGAGAGCCACGTCAAATAACATAAATACTCATCATAAACTTTGATGAAAGATACATGTTTTACATAGAATTAAAGATACACTTGTTCTTAATGCAACCGCTGTGTCAGATTTCAAAAAAACTTTACGGAAAAAGCAAACCATGCAATAATCTGAGACGGCGCTCAGAAAGAAAAGAAAAATTCTCCGCCATGTTGGAGTCAACAGAAATCAGAAATTACATTATAAATATTCCCTTACCTTTGATGATCTTCATCAGAATGCACTCCCAGGAATCCTAGTTCCACAATAAATTGTTGTTTTGTTCGATAATGTCCATTCCTTATGTCCAAGTACCTACTTTTGTTAGCACGTTTAGTACACATATCCAAACGCTCGTGCAGGTCCAGCCGAACGTCGGACGAAAACTTCAAAAAGTTTTTCCGAAGAAACTTGTCAAACTTAGTATAGAATCAATCTTTAGGATGTTGTTATCATAAATATTCAATAACGTTCCAACTGGAGAATTCCTTTGTCTGTAGAGAAGCAATGGAACGCAGGTCGCTATCATGTGAAATGCACGTGACCAGGACCTGGCTCTCTGCCAGACCACTGACTCAAACAGCTACCATCCGGCTCCACATCACAGTAGAAGCCTCATTCAAGGTTCTACAGACTGTTGACATCTAGTGGAAGCCGTAGGAATTGCAAACAGATCCATATCCTACTGTGCATTCAATAGGGGCTGAATTGAAAATCGACCAACCTCAGATATCCCACTTCCTGGTTGGATTTTTCTCAGGTTTTCACCTGCCATATGAGTTCTGTTATACTCACAGACATCATTCAAACAGTTTTAGAAACTTCAGAGTGTTTTCTATCCAATAGTAATAATAATATGCATATATTAGCATCTGGGACAGAGTAGGAGGCAGTTCACTCTGGGCACGCTAATCATCCAAAAGTGAAAATGCTGCCCCCTATCCCAAAAAAGATAAACAGCACAGTATGTTGTAAAAGCGTTACATGGTCGCTGCACATATCATTGCATAGTGCAGAAAATACACAAGAGTTCAGGGGCCTTGCTTTAACAAAGTTAACCATTTTCGCTGTAGTGTCCAAAACGTCTTTTAAGCTATCAGGCATTCCCTTGGCAGCAAGAGCCTCTCGGTGGGTGCTGCAGTGTACCCAAGTGACGTGAGGAGCAACTGCTTGCATGCGCGTTACCACTCCACTATGTCTCCCTATCATGGCTTTTGCGACATCAGTACAGATACCAACACATCTTGACCACCAAAGTCCATTTGATGTCACAAAGCTGTCCCGTACTTTAAAAATATCCTCTCCTGTTGTCCTGGTTTGCAGAAGAGGATGTCTTCCTTAATTTACCCCCATAAACGTAACGGACATATACCAGGAGCTGTGCCAGGCCCGCTACGTCTGTTGACTCATCCAGCTGTAACACATAGAATTCACTGGCTTGTATTTCGAGGCAGTAATTGTTTCAAAACATCTCCTGCCATGTCACTGGTGTGTCGTGAAACAGTGTTGTTTGATGAAGGCATTGTCTGTATAGTTTTCTTTGGCCTTTTCCCCCAGCATTGTCCCAGCCATATCCGCGGTAGCAGGAAGAATGAAGTCCTCCACAATAGTATGGGGCTTGCCTGTCCTAGCCACACGGTAGCTCACCATATAAAACGCTTCTAGCCCTTTCTTATTAATGGTATGTCTTACTACTCAAAAGTCGTCTTAATTCTTGCTCAAAATAATCCTATGGCATATTTTTCGAATTGGCATGTTTTGTTTCTGAATGTCTACGCAAGAGTGAAGGTTTCATGGAGTTTAGATTAGTACTTTTGCACATATAACACACTGTGGCTGAGGAAAGGCACTACTCCCAATATAAGTGAACCCCAAATCAATGTAGTTCTCATCATATTTGCGCCTCTTCTATGGTCCAACGTCCCTGTCTGTTCGGTGCTTTCCCGGGTAAGGGGGCAGTAGCTCTTTGGCTGCATCAGATTCACAACTGTCAGTGTCCATGCTAGCTGGGCTAACAACAAATGTAGAATTACTGATGCTAACATTGGATGTGCTCGTGGAAGCAGAACAACTTATGTCGTCGACAGGTGCAGGTGTAGTACTGTTGGTAGTAGCAGTACTACCAGTAGAGCTGGTATGTGTCTCTAATGACGCGGGCCTTAGTTAAAAAAAGTATTTATACATTTTCGAGCAAACAGAATGAGCAGCAGCTACGTTTGGCAACATACGGACCATTAGTGGAATTCCCGCGAGATGGGGTAACAGTTAATGTGATTGGATGTTAATTATTTGACTAGGCTACCTGTATTTGACATTGTGTTGTTATTTCGCTGAACACTAGATGGTTTAATTTGATTTTTGGCAGTGAAACGAGGCTAATCGGGCACGAAAAATACCTCACCCAAATGTATAGCCCCTGTTGGAAAATATAAATGGACTGTTTGAAAATGTGAAGGGAAAAAAAGTGAATCGCAGTTTTATTTGGAGTACCCCTGACGGCAGGGGTACCCCAGTTTGGGAATACCTGTTTTAGAGAATAAGAGGATCGTTTGAGTGATTTCAAAATGTGTCCTTTATCTACTCAGTGCAACAGTGTTGAGGGATTATCTGGTTAATCAGGTTGGTGTTTTTTTCCATCTGAACCTGGTCATTAAATTGTGTTATAAAATCTTGACTACAAATAGGTTGACATGAGACCGATAAGAGAAACAAGGGAATTGCAACAGAGGATTTGACTCTAATGAAGGGAAATTCATGCATATCATGTCTCATAGAAGCTATATCAATGAAGATGTACACTGAGTAGAGCTGTCCCCGACCCCAAAAAATATTGGTCGATCATGAGTCGTTTTTTTTCGACCAATCGACTCAACAAAATTTTCAAACGTGTTTTCCCATATATAGACACACACGCATTTTAATAAAATCAACTATATGTAGGCTACTGAGCTTGTCTGATGTTTTAAGCACACGTTGATTAAATAATTAAGACACACAAATGACTCGAGGGAGCCAGATATCAAGCTAGCCTAACCAGAAGGAAAAAACCTGTTCCCAAAGCATCACCTGCTGCTGCTGGCCTTCGCAGATTCTGCTATTACGATCCCAAAGTTGCCAGTAACCAGGGGGTTGGTAACCTTTTCCATTTGGAGTGCCAATTTATCTTACCATTTCTACCGATCTGTGTGCCAGTTATGATTTTCATATGCACATTTTCATGCAACAGTTTCATTAATTTGATAATTAAGTCGGATCTCAGATTCACTTGTGTGATTAATAAAAATTCTATCTAAATGAAAACTATTCAAATCTAAAAGTAACTTTTATTGCCATTGGCAACTATGTAAAAACAGTCTACATAAAGCTAACAAATAAAACATTGCAGCCTGCAGGTAGAAAATATGATAAAAATAGATCACATTGGCTACACATGGCCTGTCTGCAATGAACTTGAAACATTGTGTTAACTATCGTCTTGGTCCATACTGAAGCTTGCACTAACAAACTTGCAACATTATATAAAATATTTTGGACCCTCAGTTTCCAGTGAGCTCCAGACAGACACAGCTGTAGGATATTTGCACAAGGGATAAGAAGTAATCAGGTAGACCTATTTTATGACGTTTCCACCGGATCAGAGAATTGCGTTTTTTTTCCCCCTTTCAAACTGAGTGGTTATCAAAAGGGGGAGAGCTAGAAAGATTTTTCAAATGGGCTACATTGAGGAACTATTGTCATTCTCAATGGATGTAAAAACAGACTTAGTTTACTTTCTGTTTTAGGTGATGAAAATATCACTTTGAGAAGCTCCACAGCTCAGTAGTGGTGGTGAGTTAAGACAATCAGAAAAACTATCAGATCCCCAAATGGGCCCATTTATAAGCCTACATTTGCAAGCAGGCCAGGTAGCCTAGGCCAACTTCTATTCCATAATCAGGTGCGTGTCCTTAATCAACATTGACAGTAGTGCTCAAAACAAAAGACAATGACTAAATTGACAGAACTCGTAAATGGAATGAAATAAACCAAAACTTGTTTCTCACAAGTGTAGCCTAGGTTGTGCACTCTGCAAACAACGTGTCCACTCCGACAATGAGAACTATAAAAGACTAATATTAATATATTGAATGCATTAACAGAAATTACGTTGGTCTAACAAACATTGTAGATTACAAATGATGGGAATTAACAGTAAATATACTACTAGTGATACTGGTGTGCCGTCCCAACGGCCTCCGTAATGGATTAGTCCACTGAGACGGGCGTCAATCAAGATGTGCCATAATTGTTTAATTTTTCATTTTAACTGCTGGACAAACAATTATCGGCCGACCAACAGCTTATCGACAAAACAATCGACCAGTCAACTAAAACGGGTCAGCCCTAACACTGAGTATACAAAATATTAAGGACACCTGCTGTTTCCTTGACATAGACTGACAAAGGTCAATCTAGGTGAAAGCTATGATCCCTTATTGATGTCACTTGTTAAATCCACTTCAAATCAGTGTAGCTGAAGGGGAGGAGACAGGTTAAAGAATGAATTTTAAGCCTTTAGACAATTGAGCCATCGATTGTGTATGTATGGCTTTGGTAGTAGGTGCCAGGCGCACCAGTTTGTGTCAAGAACTGCAATGCTGCTGGGCTTTTCACGCTCAACAGTTTCTTGTGTGTATCAAGAATGGTCCACCACCCAAAGGACATCCAGCCAACTTGACACAACTGTGGGAAGCATTGGAGTCAACATGGGCCAGCATCCCTGTCGAATGCTTTCGACCCATTGTAAAGTCCATGCCCCAACGAATTGAGGCTGTTCTGAGGGTAAATGGGGGGAGTGGGGTGCAACTCCAATATTAGGAATGTGTTCCTAATATTTGATGTACTCTGTGCATATTTGTATGGCTGACGCATGTAATTGTCCCTCTCATGTCCCTGAAGGTGTGACACCAGTGCGTCAAAACCTGCCAGTGCTGCCCCAGGTGGGCCTGGTCAACCCTGTGCTGGCCTCGCCGCCTGTGATCACCAACCCAGCCCAGCCCAACCCCTCTCTGCAAGAACTGCAGAAGAAGAAGCAGGAGGAGAAGGAGATGCTGCAGGACGGGACAGGCCAGGAGATGTTGAGCGACCAAGAACACATGAGTATCTCAGGCAGCAGCGCCAGACACATGGTCATGCAGAAACTGCTGAGGAAATCAGAAGTAAGACCAGACATGAAGATAAAGATATTTCAGGGATGCAAACTTGTCGCTTTTTATTTAATTTATTTTTATTTAACTAGGCAAGTCAGTTAAGAACAAATTCTTATTTACAGTGACGACCTACCTGGCTTATAGGCCATCCACGTGAATTGTGTAGATCCAAGGAATATGCTTCTCATATCGAAATAATTGACTGAGGACAGAATGCATCCCTACCCGTTCTACAAAGTGAATATCAGTCATCAGAATGAGCGCTTCATCCAATATCCATCTGTCTCCGTCCACTCTTTTTACACATTTCCATCAGTTTTAAAATGTAATTTAGCCGTGATGACAAGCTGGGGTGTGCAGACTGATAAGTTTTCTGTTTGTTTAATTGTTGGAGTGGGTCGCAGTGCAAGTGAGTGGACAAATTGTGTCTATTCATTTCGCCTGTTACAACCAAGAGCACAGACCAGCCTCACTAAACTTTGCTGTCCTGCAGCCATAGAGAAATGCCATAAAGGAAAAACAGTGCACAGTGACAGCCATGCTTGCGCCTTTATATCTTTGAAAACCGTGTCTCTAGCCCAAACCATTCAAAAGTTATTATCGGGGCTACCTTTCCCCTTTCTACTGTGAATGTGCATGCATTTGATAGAATTTCATAAACCTAGTCGCGGGCCGATTACGCTTATTGTTGATTTGATAACAAACAGCCTTGCTTATTCATGTTAGCTAGCTAACAGCCTGGTAACTTGACCAATATGATATGCACAAATTTGGATGGCACAGGAAGAATGGAAAAGGGATAGAGAGCCTCCTCAAAGATGTGCTTCAAAGGTAGGATGCATATGCCTACTCAATGTAATTTTAAGCTATATCTTAATCAGAAATATTTTTTGTTCTTAAGTTTGGAGCAGTGTGTGTGGGAGGGAGAGCGTAATATACAGTCTAAGGCAGGGGCGCAACTTTCACTGGGGACGGGGGGTTCATGTCCCCCCCACATTCTAAAATTGCATATTACCCCCCCGCCCCAGTTTTATCATTGGAATGTGATACTAAACAAGGCAGCGGTGTGCTTTAGGACCATGCGGACGCCTCCGAGCGATCGGGTAGTTTATCCAAACAGCCTAAGTTATGCCCCCCCGACTTCTAAAGCCAAAGTTGCGCCCTTGGTCTAAGGTGTAAAGTAGGCTAAATATGGTTTCATATAGTTTTTTCCACTTACTGCCACAATGACATGCAGATCAGTATGCATTTATATTTCTTACTACATTCCGCCTGCCCAATCACATGTAGGCTTTTGGATATGAGCAAATCAGCCATTTTCTGCAGTAGCCTATTCTATTATACAGTGAACACTGAAGGTAAATTCAATGTGGTTGTATTGAGTAGAGGTGTAAATATCAGGGACAGGTTTTTGTGTAGCACATGTGCAGAACGTATAGAAAACGGGAACAGGATGCAAATAAATGTTTTCTTGTACTTCTCACGGATTTTAAATGTGTTTCTGTGCTAAAAAAGGTAACCTTTTTGGACCCTTACCAGTTTGCTTCTGTGATATTTGCCTTGTTTCGTGGCATAAATTTCACAAAAGGTGCAGTACTTTCACTGAAAAGTAGATTTTTTTTGATGTAATGCGTTTTGGATTGGTATACATATTGACATGTTGTCGTGCTCGTCCCCAGTCTACGGTGATGGTGTTACGGAACATGGTGGGGCCAGAGGACATCGATGACGACCTGGAGGGTGAGGTAACTGAGGAGTGTGGCAAGTTTGGCGCCGTCAACCGAGTCATCATCTACCAGGAGAAGCAGGGCGAGGAGGAAGATGCCGAGATCATCGTCAAGATCTTTGTGGAGTTCTCCATGGCCTCGGAGATGAACAAGGCCATCCAGGCACTCAACGACCGCTGGTTCGGGGGTCGCAAGGTCATCGCGGAGGTCTATGACCAAGAGCGCTTCAACAGCAGCGACCTCTCCGCATAAACTGTCTGAAATGGTCGCCCAACACCCTTCCCATACCCGTTGCTCAAATTCACTTCAGCCACTCTCACTGCTGCTAGAGATTTGAGCCTCTTTTTAACTTGTATTTTTTTAAATTGATGTTAATATTATTAATGGTCTCTTTTGAGGGATTGGTTAAGAAAGGAATATTTGCACCTCATGGATTTTGTCTTTTCACCTACTGTGAAGACTTGATTTCTTTTTGTATTATTTGCAGCTTTTTTGTAATCAAAGTGAGAAGTTATGTTTAGGTTTTACCCTCTTTTTAAGTTTGCCAATGTTTGCTCTTCTAACATTGTCAGGACTCTTTAAACATTGTTTTAGAGCCATTGGTTCCAGTTTCCTCACACAAATAAATCCTTCAACTATGCAAATGTCTGTTGTGAATTTCTTATGTGTTTGGAATGGAAAAATCCTTTCAAACACGAATATTCCACATTTGACATTACAATAGAACATTAAATCATATCAGTTGAAACTTCAATTAACAAACAAACTGTAAATGCAACATGCAGCAAGTTCATATCAGTCAATTGAAATGCATCAAATCAAAGTTTATTTGTCACGTGCGCCGAATACAACAGGTCATCTTCACCTTACAGTGAAATGCTTACTTACAAGGCTATAGGCTATAGCAAGGCTATATACAGACACTGTTTAGTCAGGCTTATTGAGGTAATATGTACCTGTGTATGGTTAAAGTGACTATGCATATATGATGAACATAGAGTAGCAGTAGTGTAAAAAGGGGTTGGCGGGTGGTGGGACACAATGCCGATAGCACGGTTAGCCAATGTGCGGGAGCACTGGTTGGTCGGGCCAATTGAGGTAGAATGTACATGAACGTATAGTTGAAGTGACTATGCATGTAAGATAAACAGAGTAGCAGCAGTGTAAAAGGGGTTGGGGGGCGGGGTCAATGTAATAGTCCGGTGGCCATTTGATTAATTGTTCAGCAGTCTTATGGCTTGGGGGTAGAAGCTGTTAAGGAGCCTTTTGGTCCTAGACTTGGCGGTCCGGTACCGCTTGCCGTGCGGTAGCAGAGAAAACAGGCTATGACTTGGGTGACTGGAGTCTCTGACAATTTTATGTGCTTTCCTCTGACACCGCCTATTATATATATGTACTGGATTGCAGGAAGTTTGGACCCAGTGATGTACTGGGCCGTACGCACTACCCTCTGTAGCACCTTACGGTCAGAGGCCGAGCAGTTGCCATACCAGGCGGTGATGCAACCGGTCAGGATGCTCTCGATGGTGCAGCTGTAGAACTTTTTGAGAATCTGGGGACCCATGCCAAATCTTTTCAGTCTCCTGATGGGGAAAAGGTTTTGTCGTGACCTTTTCACGACTGTCTTGGTGTGTTTGGACCATGATAGATCATTGGTGATGTGGACCAAGGAACTTGAAACTCTCGACCCGCTCCACTACAGCTCCATTGATGTTAATGGGGGCCTGTTCGGCTCGTATTTTCCTGTAGTCTACGATCAGCTCCTTAGTCTTGCTCACATTGAGGGAGAGGTTGTTGTATTGGCACCACACTGCCAGCGCATGCTTTGAGTACATGTCCTGGCAATCCATCTGGCCCCGCAGCTTTGTGAATGTTGACCTGTTTAAAGGTCTTGTTCACATCAGCTACCGAGAGCGTTATCACGCACAGCAGGCGGAGAGCAGGAGATTCCAGCTCAATGCACTATACTTGTACAACTCCGGTTAACTTGAATACAAGAAGATACAACAGGATGTTGCTAGGCAGATTAGCTTGCAGACGGGGGAACCGCAGCACGAGCTAATACAGCATGTAGCTAGTAGCAGCTCCGCTAGGACGAGAGAGGGCTACTGGGAGGAAAAGTGTCCGAGTCAAGGACATGGCAGCGCTAAAACAAGCCACAATGCAAGGAACTGTGAAATATGTGGTTAAATGCTAACCAGCAAAAAGTGATGCAGAGACAAGGTACGCTCAGATTGAAAAACAGTGTTTTGTGAGCGTGTGGGCTTGCTAAAACTTTGAGAAGTACCTCTACGGACTAGACAGCTTCAGGCTGGTCACCGACCACAAACCCCTTGTGCCCCTCATTAACAGTAAGGACTTTGACAATCTTCCTATCAGGTGTCAAAGACTTGATGAGATTGAAGCATTACAGTGGGATCGCAGAGTACGCACCAGGAAAGACACTTGCTGTAGCTGATGCTCTGTCCAGGGGTCCACTGAGAAACCACAAGGGTGCAGCAGACTCCCACAGCAACGTAACCGCTTATGCCGTATCAGTTGTAAGTAATCCACCTGCTTCTCCACAGAGAATGGAGAACATCAGTCTGAACAAAGAATCTGACCCACAGCTGCAGCCAGTGCTGTGGTTCATCAGAAATGGGTGGCCTGTGTACTTAGAGAAAACCCCTGAATCGATGAGACTTTTATCAGGTGAAAGGGAAACTAACTATACACATGGACATGTGGGAAACCACATAGTCATTCCCTTATGCATGAGGAAAGAAATCCTACATACGATTCATGATGGACACCAAGGGCTGGTTAAGTGCAGGGAGAGAGCTAACCAGTCAGTGTGGTGGCCTAAAATCTCACTGGAGATACTCACAGTTTGCACCACTGAGCCATTTGTGTCTAGTGAGCTGTGAGTACAAAAAGCAAAACTACCTAGTAGTGTCAGACTACTATTCTAGATTCCTAGAAATCCTCCACCTTCCAACCATGACCAGTAGCCAGGTCATAGCCAAGGTCAAAGCAACCTTTGCTAGGTTTGGAGTCCCTAAGATCCTGGCTAGCGATAATGGCCCCCACTTGGCAAGTACAGAGCTAAAAGATCTCAGTATATCAGAACTCAGGATAAGACCCAGATGCAGACAGCTAGAATCACAGATGTTTATTGACCCAAACAGGGGGCATGCAAAAGACAGGTCAAGGGCAGGCAGAGGTCCGTAATCCAGGGCAGAGTCAATAAGGTACAGAACAACAGGCAGGCTCGGGGTCAGGGAAGGCAGACGTTCGTAATCGGGTCAGAGTCAGGCAGGTACAGAACGGCAGGCAGGCTCGGGGAAGGCTGAATGGTCAGAACCGGGGAAACTAGGAAACAGAAACTTGAGAAAGACGGGAAATCATGCTGGTAAGCCCTGGCAAGACGAACTGGCAACCGACAAACAGACAACACAGGTATAAATACACGGGGGATAATGAGGATGATATGCGACACCTGGAGACAAGCACAAAGACAGGTGAAACCGATCAGGGTGTGACACGGTATGGATTTTGACTTCATACATGTGACAAGCAGCCCCCACTTCCGACAGATTAATGGATATGTGGAGAGGGCTGTATAGACAGTCAAGTGGATTCTCAAGCAGACAGACCCTCTCTCTGCTCACGCTGCTGACGTACACTCCCTCAACATCCACAGGTATCAGCTAATGTCACCCGATCAGGATGAGTGTGAAATCCAGTTGAGAGACTGGACCTGTTAAACTTTGAAAAGAAAGATCACCTCTACTATATATATACAAAAAATGATTAAAATAGACATTGAATGTTGTTTATTATGTTTATGAGCTTACTTGGTGGTTAGCCAAACACGGAACAGTTAAGTTGAAGATGAAACTGTGGTGTTTAACATTATAGTTACAGGTATAGTTTTGAGAAGATCAGAAGTTACTTTATGGGTTATGCTTACAGTAAAGGTTCACTTGTGATTCTAGATTGTCATCTTGATAGCTACATTATTTAATAACAGTAGACAGGGTTTGAATGTAAACATACCGTTGATAAACTGTTGGGGAATGTTTTATTAAAGGGGGAGATGTGATGAATGGGTTCATTCATAATGTTGTGCGCATGTGCTAGCTAGAGCATGAGGGCAGTTGGGAACATGAGTATTTAGCATACAGTTGCATGTCGTTTGTTACTTGGCATTTATGTTATTAAATGTGGTAACACATTGAAAAGAACCTACGGATAAACGTATCATATTTATCTCTAACCAAGGCCATTACATATGCAATCTAATCTACTCATCACTATATTTTTCAGAGGTGTCTATTTACCACCACAAACTGATGCTGGCACTAAGACCGCACTCAACAAGCTGAATAGGGCCATAAGTAAACAAGAAAATGCTCACCCAGAGGCGGGTCTCCTCCTGGCCAGTTATTTTAATGTATCAAACCTGACTTCTTCCTCTTTGGTTGGGTTTAACGGCGGTTGGCATCCAATATGTTACATTACTGCCCCCAACTAACTATAGTAAACTTTGTGATACAAAATCGGAAAAGGGAGAAAAAAACTAACTAACCCTAAACTCATTAAAAACCACTACCCCATTCCACTATTTTGACCGGATCTGCTGCTACACCATGCCAACAGCCTAGGAGGACAGGACACCACCACTCAACACACCCTGTAACTCTTCTGAAGTCAAATCTCGTACACCCAAGTACTTCTCTGCAGCTTCCATTACAACATCTATTTTTTGTGATTTACATTCCATTCCTGCGGTACAGTTGATAACCATTGCTATGAACCCTAAAAAGCCAACCTTACGGAGGCATATATCACTCGTAGGCATATCCCTCTGTGCTGGCACAGGTCTACTACTCCCAGGATCCTCTCAGGATCCCTCACCCTTGACCCACCATCCTCTACTTTCTTCGCTGCCTCAGCGTCTGCAATGCTCTGACTCTGGCCACCTCAACCTGCCTCTCTCGCACCGGACACTTCCGATCCCCAGCAACATGGGCACCCCTACAGTTGACACACACAACTTTATACATCAAAACTACCCAATCCTCTGTCCCATGCCCTCCTGCACACTTCCCACATCTTGGAATCTCCCTCCTCCACACTGCTGCCACATTACAATAAACATGGCACCCGAAACACCACAGTGGATTCAGCACAAAAGCTCTAACAGGATAACTGATATATCCTAACATGACTTTGTCGGGTAAAGACTCTGATTCAAAACTCAAAAGAACAGACTGTGACATCTCTGTTTCACTACGCTCCCCACCGGGTCTACGTTGCACCAAAAGACGGGTGTCACAAACATCAGGAATCTTCTACTTCAATTGCTCCACCTCCACACTTAACGCTACCTCAGAAATCACTCCTTTCAATGGTACTCTGTT
The DNA here is from genome assembly GCF_016432855.1 of Salvelinus namaycush. Classification (NCBI taxonomy): domain Eukaryota; kingdom Metazoa; phylum Chordata; class Actinopteri; order Salmoniformes; family Salmonidae; genus Salvelinus; species Salvelinus namaycush. Next base: position 1,440,025 of record NC_052339.1, on the reverse strand, counting down.
CCTAAGAGCAAAGCAAGAAACAGATCTTGACCCAATTTGCATATCACAGAGTGCCCGCTCCATCTGGGAGGAAGAAAGACAAACGAACATCACAAGTCCACTTCGGGTTACCTTCACCAATTTAACAGTACCCAACATATTTTTCACCCAACCTGATACCACATATCGATCAGCCAAAAGGCCTGGATCCACTTTCTCCAAGAATCTCACTCCCTCTGGGCCATTACTCCTCTTTATCATAACCATGTCCATTGATGCAAGGCTCAGGCTTCGAGCTCCTCACCACACCTTCCACCTCACTTAAATCTCCCTCATTCACTTCCATTTCACCTCCAGAACTCTGTCTGGCGGACATCTCACTCTGTTTGTACTTGACCCCAGTCTTCTTCGACACACCATCTCCCTTTTTATCGCCATCTTCATCAAATTCAACTTCTGCTTTCCTCATTCTCATTGACCTCTTTTTCCTCCTCTATTCCTCCTCCGAAATCCACCTTTCTGTGTCCCCGTCGCAATATTCCTCTTCTCCCAGCTTTGCTAGAGGCTCAGTGGCATCTCGACATAACTACATATCATAATTGTTCTGCTTACCTCGTGTCTTCTCCGGGCGCTGACATTTTGAGAGCATGAGCAGCGGCACAACTCCCTGCGCTGCTCATTTGCCAGTATTAGTCTTAGTAGCTTGTCTCCAACTAAACTGAAATCCGTTTTAGCTCATTTCTACCAGCATGTCACCTGTGCAACTAGAGGCAAAAAACCCTCTAGATGACCTTTACTCCACACACAGAGACACATACAAAGCTCTCCCTCACCCTCCATTTGGCAAATCTGACCATAACTCTACCCTCCTGATTCCTGCTTACAAGCAAAAAGTCAAACGGAAAGCACCAGTGACGCGCTTAATACGGAAGTGGTCCGATGAAGCTACAGGACTGTTTCGCTAGCCAAGACTGGAATATGTTCAGGAATTCATCCAATGGCATTGAGGAGTTTACCACATCAGTCACTGGCTTCATTAATAAGTGCATCGGCGACATCGTCCCCACAGTGACTGTACGTGCATACAGTGCCTGCAGAAAGTATTCACACCCCTTGACTTTTTCCACATTTTGTTGTGTTACAAAGTGGGATTCAAATTGATTTAATTTGATTTTTTATCAACTATCTACACCAAATACTCTAATGTCAAAGTGGAAGAAAAATGCTAACATTGTTTTGATTTTTATATGGGGAAAAAACCTGAACATATCTTATTTAGATAAGTATTCACCCACCTGAGTCAATACATGTTAGAATCACCTTAGGCAGCGATTACAGCTGTGAGTCTTTCTCTGTATGTCTGAAAGAGCTTTTCACACCTGGATTGTACAATATTTGCTCATTATTCTTTAAAACATTCTTCAAGCTCTGTCAAGTTGGTTGTTGATCATTGCTAGACAGCCATTTTCAAGTTTTGCCATAGATTTTAAGTAAAAACTGTAACTAGGTGTCACGACTTCCGCCGAAGTCGGGTCCTCTCCTTGTTCGGGCGGTGCTCGGCGGTCGGCGTCGCCGGTCTTCTAGCCATCATCGATCCACTTTTCATTTTCCATGTGTTTTGTCTTGTTTTTCCTCACACCTGGTTTAAATTCCCTCAATCATTTGTTGTGTATTTAACCCTCTGTTCCCCCCCATGTCTTTGTCTGGGATTGTTTATTGTAAGTGCTTGTGCATGTGTTGTTTGGTGCGCGACGGGTTTTGTACCCAACTTATTCTTGTTGTTTTTATGCCGTGGGTTTTGCTATTAAACTGTTCCGGCTATTACCAAGTTCTGCTCTCCTGCGTCTGACTTCCCTGCCACCGATTACGCACCCCCTTACAGAATCCCAGACCGACTATATGGAGTCAGCAGGAGCAGGTGCCCCTGGAATAGGGGTGGAGGAGCACGTCCAGGAGCATGCGGCGATGCTCCACCATCTCGGCGCCGCCATGGATCGTGTTGTCCAAACTATGGACCGCTGGGAGAGACAGAGAGTTCCTCCAGCGCCTCCACCAGCATAACCAGGGTCTCCACTACTCGCCCCCTCTTCACCCGGTCCCAGTGGGATTCATCTCGCCCTTCCCCGGGAGTATGACGGGACGGCTGCACGCTGCCAGGGTTTCCTGTTACAGCTCGACCTTTACCTGGCAACCGTCCACCCGGCTCCTTCAGGTCATGAGAAGGTGTCCGCCCTCGTCTCGTGCCTCCCTGGGAAAGCCTTGGAGTGGGCCAACGCCGTGTGGGGAGAAGGAGATGCGGCGCTGGACCATTTCGAGGATTTCACCCGCCGCTTCCGGGCAGTCTTCGACCATCCACCCGAGGGGAGAGCAACGGGTGAATGTCTCTTCCATCTGAGGCAGGGAACGAGGAGCGCCCAGGAGTTCGCCATGGATTTTCGGACCCTGGCCGCCAGCGCAGGATGGAAGACACATTCACCCGATCGACCACTATCGCTGCAGTTTGCGCGAGGACGTCCGTCGGGAGTTGGCCTGCAGGGACACCCCTCTCACTTTCGACCAGCTGGAGGACCTGTCCATTCGGCTGGATAACCTGCTGGCCACCCGCGGACGTCCAGATCGGGTTCTATCGGTTCAATCCTCCAACACCGCCGCTCCGGTACCCATGGAGCTGGGAGGTGCTGTGCATTGGGAGACTGGAAGAGGTTCCGGCTCGTGCACCATCTGTGGCCGCAGAGGTCACACTGCCGGTCGGTGCCGGGTTGGTTCCTCTGGGGATCACGGCAGCAGGCAGGGCACTCTAGCGTCATCCCAGGTGAGCCGGCACCCTTCTCACCCAGAGCGCTCTGTTGTACACATGTTTTTGTATGTTTCTTTCCCTGAGTTTTCCCCGCATTCCCATCATAAGGCGCTCGTCGATTCAGGCGCTCGTCGATTCAGGCGCTGCTGGGAATTTTATAGGCAGATCGTTCGCCCTTAGTTTAGGGATCACCATTGTTCCCGTGGCTGTGCCCTTCCCCGTTCACGCCTTAGACAGTCGACCATTAGGGTCAGGGTTTATTAGGGAGGCCACAGCTCCTCTGGGTATGGTGACGCAGGGGGTCACAAGGAGAGAATTAGTCTCTTCCTCATTGACTCTCCTGCGTTTCCCGTGGTGCTAGGCCTACCCTGGTTAGCTTGTCATGACCCCACTGTTTCTTGGCAACGGAGGGGTCTCACAAGGTGGTCGCGAGAGTGCTCGGGGAGGTGTTTAGGGGTTTCCGTTGGTGCTACTACAGTGGAAAGTCCAGACCAGGTCTCCACCGTGTGCATTCCCCCTGAATATGTTGATTTGGCTCTCGCCTTCTCCAAAAAGAAGGCGACTCAATTACCACCCCATCGATGGGGCGATTGCCGCCCTACAGACTGCGGAGGCCTTGTTTACGCACGTCTTCCGGTACTACGGGGTGCCTGAGGATATACTGTCTGATCGAGGTCCCCCGTTCACTTCGAGGGTCTGGAAGGCGTTCATGGAGCGTCTGGGGGTCTCGATCAGCCTTACCTCAGGGTTTCATCCCGAAAGTAATGGGCAGGTGGAGAGAGTGAACCAGGATGTGGGCAGGTTTCTGCGGTCGTATTGCCAGGCGTTCGTGCCCTGGGCCGAGATGGCTCAGAACTCAAATTCGCCACTCCTCCACTAACCTCTCCCCCTTCCAGTGCGTACTGGGGTACCAGCCGGTTCTGGCGCCTTGGCATCAGAGTCAGACCGAGGCTCCTGCGGTGGAAAACAGCGCAGACCGTCACCGCAGTGAGGCCCCGGTGTTGGAACCGGGGGACCGGGTCTGGCTCTCGACCCGGAACCTGTCCCTCCGCCTGCTCTGCCAGAAGCTGGGGCCGCGGTTTGTGGGGCCATTTAAAGTCCTGAGGAGAGTGAGCGAAGTTTGTTATAGGTTACAACTTCCCCCTGATTACCGTATTAACCCCTCGTTCCATGTGTCTCTCCTCAGGCCGGTGGTGGTTGGCCCGCTCCAGGAGTCTGAGGTGCGGGAGGTTCCTCCGCCCCCTCTGGACATCAAGGGGGCCCCGGCGTACTTCGTTCGCTCTATCCTGGATTCGAGGCGTCGGGCGAGGGGCCTTCGGTACCTCGTGGAGTGTGAGGGGTACCGTCCGGAGGAGAGGTGCTGGGTTCCGGTGGAGGACGTGTTGGACCCTTCAATGCTGCGGGAGTTCCACCATCTCCGTCCGGATCGCCCTGCGCCTCGCCCTCCGGGTCGTCCCCGAGGTCGGCGTCGGCGTGCTGCTGGAACCGCGTGTCAAGGGGGGGTGCTGTCACGACTTCCGCCAAAGTCGGGTCCTCTCCTTGTTCGGGCGGCGCTCGGCGGTCGGCGTCGCCGGTCTTCTAGCCATCATCGATCCACTTTTCATTTTCCATGTGTGTTGTCTTGTTTTTCCTCACACCTGGTTTAAATTCCCTCAATGTGTTGTGTATTTAACCCTCTGTTCCCCCCATGTCTTTGTCTGGGATTGTTTATTGTAAGTGCTTGTGCACGTGTTGTTTGGTGCGCGACGGGTTTTGTACCCAGCTTATTCTTGTTGTTTTTATGCCGTGGGTTTTGCTATTAAACTGCTCCGGCTATTACCAAGTTCTGCTCTCCTGCGTCTGACTTCCCTGCCACCGATTACGCACCCCCTTACACTAGGCCACCGGAACATTCAATGTCGTCTTGGTAAGCAACTCCAGTGTATATTTGGCGTTGTGTTTTGGGTAATTGTACTGCTGAAAGGTGAATTTGTCTCCCAGTGTAAGATTTTGCCTGTGCTTAACTCTATTCTATGTTTATTTTTATCTTAAAAAACGACCTAGTCCTTGCATACCCATAACATGATGCAGCCACCACCATGCTTGAAAATATGAAGAGTGGTACACAATGATGTGTTGTGTTGAATTGTCACCAAACATAACGCTTTGTCTTCAGATAACGCTTTGTCAAAAAGTAAATTTCTTTGCCACATTTTTCGCAGTATTACTTTAGTGCCTTATGGCAAACAGGATGCATGTTTTGGAATATTTTTATTCTGTATAGGCTTCCTTCTTTTCACTCATTTAGGTTAGTATTGTGGAGTAACTATGATGTTGTTGATCCATCCATCCTCCTATCACAGCCATTACACTCTGTTTTAAAGCCTCCCGAGTGGCACAGTGGTGCATTGCAGTGCTAGCTGTGCCACTAGAGATTCTGGGTTCGAGTCCAGGCTCTGTCGCAGCCGGCCGAGACTGGGAGACCGATGGGGCGTCACACAATTGGCCCAGCATCGTCGGGGTTAGAGGAGGGTTTGGTCGGCAGGGATGTCCCTGTCCCATTGCGCACAAGAAATCCTGCTCTGCCCTCCGACGAACCATCAAACAGGCAAAGCATCAGTACAGGACTAAGATCGAATCCTACTACACCAGCTCTGACGCTCGTCGGATGTGGCAGGGCTTGCAAAGGGATTACAAAGGGAAACCTAGCCGCGAACTGCCTAGTGATGCGAGCCTACCAGGCGAGCTAAATTCCTTCTATGCTCGCTTCGAGGCAAGCAAACTAAACCAAACATTAGAGCACCAGCTCTTCCGGACGATCTCCGTAGCAGATGTGATAAAGACCTTTAAACAGGTTAACATTCATAATTCTGCAGGAGCAGACCGATTACCAGAATGCTTACTTAGAGCATGCGCTAACCAGCTGGCAAGTGACTTCACTGACATTTTCAATCTCTCCCTGAACCAGTCTGTAATACCTACATGTTTCAAGCAGACCACCATAGTCCCTGTGCCCAAGAATGCCAAGGTAACCAGTCTAAATGACTATCGCCCTGTAGCACTCACATCTCTAGCCATGAAATGCTTTGAAAGGCTGGTCATTACTCACATCAACACCACCATCCCAAAGCATACCACCCCCAACAGATCTCTAGGAGATGCAATTTATATTGCATGCCACACTGTCCTTTCCCACCTGGACAAAAGGAACACCTACTTGAGAATGCTGTTCATTGACTACAGCTCAGCGTTCCATGGGACTGAACACATCCCTCTGCAACTGGATCCTGGACATCCTGACGGGCCGCCCCCAAGTGGTGAGGGTAGGCAACAACACTTCCGCTACGCTGACAATCAACACGGGGCCCCTCAGGGGTGCGTGCTTAGTCCCCTCCTGTACTTCCTGTTCACCAACAACTGCATGGTCGTGCAAGTCCTAATCACCAACGACAACAACAGCCTATAGGGAGGAGTTTAGAGACCTGGCAATGTGGTGCCAGGACAACAAAGTATCCTTCAACGTAAGCAAGACAAAGGAGCTTATCGTGTACTACAGGAAACTGAGGGCCAAGCATGCCCCCATTCACATCGACGGAGCTGGAGTGGAGCGGGTCATGAGTTTCAAGTTCCTCAGTGTTCACATCACTAAGGACATGTCATGGTCCAAACACACGAACACAGTCGTGAAGAGGGTACGACAATGCCTCTTCCCCCTAAGGAGGTTAAAGATATTGGTCATGGGCCCTCAGATCCTCAAAGTTCTACGGCTGCAACATTGAAAGCATCTTGACTGGCTCCATCACCTCGTGGTATGGCAACTACTTGGCATCCGACCGTAAGACGTTACAGAGGGTAGTGCGTACAGCCCAGTACATCAAATAAATAAATATATACATATATATTGGTCGCATACACATATTTAGCAGATGTTATTGCGGGTGTAGCGAAATGCTTGTCACTGGTGCCGAGCTCCCTGCCATCCAGGTGTTGTCAGAGGAAGGTCCTAAAAATGGTTAGACTCCAGACACCCAAATCATAGACTGTTCTCTCTGCTACCACACGGCAAGCGGTACTGGAGCGCCAAGTCTGAGACCAAAAGGCTCCTGAACAGCTTCTACCCCCAAGCCATAAGAATGCTAAACAGTTCATCAAATGGCTACCCGGACTATTTACCCGGACTATTTTTTTTTTCTTCACTGGATCTATGCACACTCACTGGACTCTACCCACACACCCACACATACTACACTGACACTCCAATACACACACACACTACATACGCTCACACACACAAAACACACACACATAGACACAATTTCATTCTCTTTCATACTCTTCACATACGCTGCTGCTACTCTGTTTATTATCTATCCTAATTGCCTGGTCACTTTTACCCCTACCTACATGTACATATTACCTCAACTACCAACACTGTGCTACTCTGTTTATCATCTATCCTGATTGCCTAGTCACTTTTACCCCTACCTACATGTACATGCAGTATTATTTCCAATTACCTCAACTACCTCGTACCCCTGCACATTGACTCCATACCGGGACTCCTTGTATATAGCCTTGTTCTTGTTATTGTATTGTGTTACTATTTCCTTTTTTATTTAGCTAATTGTTCATAGTTTTTAACTCTGCATTGTTGGGAAAGGGCTCTACACCTGTTGTTTTTTGCACAATTGACAAATACAATTTTATTGATTGATTGATTCCATATAATTTTATAAATGCCGACAGATAATTTGTTCTTTTGACATGGTGGGATCTTTCTGTCGGTAAAATTAATTATGCGATAAATGCCTGTCGAAACACTTTTATGCAGCAAATATTGTTATACTGACCATCATATTGAAGTAAATCTGGAGTCATGCCATGATATTGTTTGTGGTCCTCCATAAAACTAGGGAAACCCATGCAGGTATTGTAACGATTGTCGTCGGGAGAAGGAGAAGAGGACCAAGGTACAGCGTGGTAAGTGTTCATTATTTTATTTAAACAACTGAACAATACAACAAAAACGACAAACAAACAGTTCTGACAGGTGCAACAAACACTAACCAGAAAATAACCACCCACAAACACAGGTGGGAACAGGCTACCTAAGTATGATTCTCAGAGACAACGATAGACAGCTGCCTCTGATTGAGAACCATACCAGGCCAAACACATAGAAATACAAAACAAGGACAACATAGAACACCAGACATAGAATGCCCACCCAAACTCACGCCCTGACCAACCAAAATAGAGACATAAAAAGGATCTCTACGGTCAGGGCGTGACAGGTATTAGGCTACAGATGCAATAAATTAAACACACCACTGGTGGGAAAATTCGCACCTTTTCTTTATGAAGATTTTAGAATATTCGCATGAAAATCTGTCACCAATTGGATGGAAACCTAGCTACAGTTTGTATGTACCCAACCCACACTGTATCTGCCAGCTGTTGGCTAGAGCACACATGTGCAAGACCAGAGTAGGCACATTCGCTCCTACTGTATATAACGCAAAACATAATTTTTTTATTTTATTTTGTACATGGGAATATAGCCTCTAAAGTTATTTGTAATGTGAACTATGACCTTCAGCACAGTGATGCCGAAACGTTGGTAAATACCCAATAAATTACAGGGAGTTTATATGTGGAATGTGCGACTCTCTTTATTTTGATATGTGCCCTCATCACGCCTTTTTTCCCGCAAACAAGTCTATTTGATGGAAACACATCTTCGGTGGGAAAATGTTTATATTGTTTTTATGCAGCTTTTAGAATATTCATATGTATATCTGTTGTCAATTAGATGGAATCCTAATAATTGAGATAAAGTATGTGCATAGATATGCATTGAAAATTGTTATTATTGAACATGTTTAAATCAGATAATAATTTACTTTGTTTATTAAAATGATTATGAAATTCCCACAGTTTTAAACCTATTTTATGTGACATCTGTCTGTAGATTCTGGAGGCTCTTTTTTTCAAGGTTAAATAATTTATTGGTCGTAGCTTGATCATATCTTTGCAAATAATGCCTGAAAACGTGTTGGTAACTGTCTACCATGAATGAGGTCACATACAGTACCAGTCAAAAGTTTGGACACAGGTAGTCATTCAAGGGTTTTTCTTTATTTTTACTATTTTCTACATTGTAGAATAATAGTGAAGAGATCAAAACTATGAAATAACACATACATATATCATGTTGTAACCAAAAAAGTGTTAAACAAATTAAAATATATTTTAGATTCTTCAAAGTAGCCACCCTTTGCCTTGATGACAGCTTTGCACACTCTTGGCATTCCAGCTTCACCTGAAATGCTTTTCCAACAGTCTTGAAGGAGTTCCCACATATGCTGAGCACTTGTTGGCTACTTTTCCTTCACTCTGCGGTCCAACTCATCCCAAACCATCTCAATTGGATTGAGGTCGGGTGATTGTTGATGCCAGGTCATCTGATGCAGCACTCCATCACTCTCCTTCTTGGTCAAATAGCCCTTACACAGCCTGGAGGTGTGTTTGGTCATTGTCCTGTTGAAAAACAAATGATGGTCCCACTAAGTGCAAACCAGATGGGATGGCGTATCGCTGCAGAATGCTGTCGTAGCCATGCAGGTTAAGTGTGCCTTGAATTCTAAATAAATCACAGACAGTGTCACCAGCAAAACACCCCCACACCTCCTCCTCCAAGCTTCACGGTGGGAACCATACATACTCCGCGTCTCACAAAGACAGCAGTTGGAACCAAAAATCAAAAATTTTGACTCATCAGACCAAAGGACAGATTTCCACCGGTCTAATGTCCATTGCTCGTGTTAAGAAGCAAGTCTCTTCTTATTATTGGTGTCCTTTATGTAGGGGTTTCTTTGCAGCAATTTGACCATGAAGGCCTGATTCATGCAGTCTCCTCTGAACAGTTGATGTTGAGATGTGTCTGTTACTTGAACTCTGTGAAGCATTTATTTGGTCTGCAATTTCTGAGTCTGGTATCTCTAATGAACTTATCCTCTGCAGCAGAGGTAACTCTGGGTCTTCCTACCCTGTGGCAGTCCTCATGAGAGCCAGTTTCATCATAGCGCTTGATGGTTTTTGCAACTGCACTTGAAGAAACTTTCAAAGGCGTTAAAGGTTAATTGGTGGAATTTCATCCTTCTTAATGCGTTTGAGCTAATCAGTTGTGTTGTGACAAGGTAGGGGTGGTATACAGAAGGTAGCCCTATTTGGTAAAAGACCCAAGTCCATATTATGGCAAGAACAGCTCAAATAAGCAAAGAGAAACAACAGTCCATCATTACCTTAAGACATGAAGGAACATGTTCATTGAAATTCATTCCAGGGACTACCTAATTTGTATTTTTTTTAAAATGTTATGTGACCTTTTTTAACTAGGCAAGTCAATTAAGAACAAATTCTTATTTACAATGACGGCCTACCAAACGGCAAAAGGCCTCCTGCGGGGACGGGGGCTGGGATTAAAAATAAAATAAAAACATAGGACAAAACACACATCACGACAAGAGAGACAACACAACACTACATAAAGAGAGACCTAAGACAACAACATGGCATGGCAGCAACACATGACAACAGCATGGTAGCAACGCAACATGGCAGCAGCACAACATGGTACAAACATTATTGGGCACAGACAACAGCACAAAGGGCAAGAAGGTAGAGACAACAATACATCACGCAAATCAGCCACAACTGGCAGTAAGAGTGTCCATGAGTCTTTGAATGAAGAGATTGAGATAAAACTGAAGCTGGTTGAGAGAATGCCAAGAGTGCAAAGCTGTCATCAAGGCAAAGAAGAATATATTTTGATTTGTTTAACACTTTTTTGGTTACTACATTATCATAATTTTGATGTCTTCACTATTATCTACAATGTAGAATAATAGTAAAATAAAGAAAAACGCTTGAATGAGTAGGTGTGTCCAAACTTTTGACTGGTACTGTATCCATCTGTCATCGGACCCGCTTTTGCCAACCTGTGTTATTACATTACGCATTTGCTGAATTCGGCTGTGCAGTCTGTCTACTTCGCTTTCATTACCGCTAGATGGGGCAATTTATTAAGCAACAAAGTAGAGCGTTTTCAACCTTTAACATAAAGCCAACCTAGCCTGGCTGACGCGACCCTCGGGAGAGCTGTGAACACACAGGTCTGGAAAGGAGGCCGGTTGATGCAATATTCGCTCAGAAGTTGTGCGACGGGTTTCATTGCTTCTGTCAAATGATTTTTTTGGGGGGGGGGGTGAACTTGAAAATGTGTTTGAAATAAAAAATCCAACTGTTGTAATGGAAGGGGGCGGCCTCGGGGGCTGTGCATGTGGGGAAAACACAGCCTTCTTCATTATTGACACATTGTGCCAACAACATCAAAGAGCCATTCCAGACTCTGAAGTCAGAATGAAAACCAGAATAAAGCCAACCCTCTTCTAAAAGTTATATTGAAGACCTCCTAGCCCCTTGGGGTCGCTATTACCTATTTGCAGTTTGGGTGTTTGCCGGGGGAGGGAGGGAGGAAGAAGGAAACAATTGGTGCACTTGATTTTATTTTCCTGGATATGTGTGGCTTCACTGACCGGCGTATGCAGCCCTATCAGTGTCGGGCGGTAGTTGTCCTCCAAAAAACTAAGGCCGATATCATCTCTATTCATTCTAGCAAATTTGATTTGGATGTCTATTCATTCTAGCTAAATATGAAGGAAATGCTGAGTAGCCACTAGGCATGCGTGTAAGATGAGCGAGGTGTCAGTTGTAAATCTAGCACACCCAGCTCCAAACAACAATAAGGAGGAGTCAGTGGTAGCGCCCTCCACCACATTCTTATATCGCCACACACCCGGTCCGAGTGAGGAAACTCCCGAGCAGAATATTTTGCGACAGAAGATTTCTTCAATGTTTGCTAAATTAAGGAGTCAAAAGCCCAAACACCTCGGACTTGTTCTGCGTGGCATCCCAGGCGTGCACAGCTAGTCACAAAAGCAGTGGTACCTCCAGTTTAGCCCTGCCCAGCCTCACACACCCCACCGGCCTGGCTCAAGGAGGGAGGGAAAATAAGATTGTTGTTAGTGTGGGTTCAATAGTTGTTGCTTTACACGTGTCACGACTTCTGGTTATTGTTTTCAGTGCAAACAGCTTTTGAAAGACTGCCCAGAATTGGTTTCGAATTTGGACGTTTGTTTCCGTAGACTAAAGAGGCACGAGTGCTCACAAGCTAGTAACGTTAGCGACACAAGACAGCAGACGAGTTCCATCCCTCCAGACGCAACTTCGAGAGGCCATTCAATGTGCCTACATTGGACTATTTCCGATAATGCAACAGCCTGTCATATTTTACGGATCAGCTTTATCGCATTGAGCAACATAACACACATGTGTAACGGGGAACCATATAATATTTGCCAAGCTAGCTAGTAAGCTAGCCATCTTGCTAGACAGGTCAGCTTCCTTGTATCAAATGGCAAACTGTCTAGTACTAGTAGCTAACGTTAATGATGGCTGGACTGCTTTGTCAGAACTATGGAAATGAAAACGTTAGTTTGTTTTAAAGTACGTTTTTTTTATTTTATTATTAGCAAACCGTATATAATTTGACTCCAAACACGGAAGCTAGTTATCGTATTTTTTTAAATGTAATCTATCACATTTGAGTCGCTGAGAGCCAACAAAAGACTCAATTTTGGATATCAATTGACGAGACGAATTATTTCTGTGTCCCTGGTTTTAACTGGATTTGGCCTACCCTTTTGGTTCGACGCGGGAGCAGCGGGATTTCGACGTCCACTCATCTGTCACGTCGATATTTGTATACATTTTCCTATCCCTCCACAACCTTTCCCCGTTTCTCTCTCCGATGCGGAGTGCTGAGTAACGCCGGCAACCAAATCGTTAACGGCGGCCGGACATGCTGAAGTGTATCCCTTTGTGGCGTTGTAACCGCCACGTCGAGTCGGTGGACAAGCGACATTGTAATTTGCAAAATGTCCCCGACGAGATATTTCGCTACAGCCGCAGTCTGGAGGAGCTTCTCCTCGACGCTAACCAACTCCGAGAACTACCCAAGGTAAGCAACCAGTGATTTTCATTAGCACATTGTGGCCTATCCTGGCTATCCAAATCATTATGCATGGTCAAATCAAGGCTAGCGGACTAATCTCCACTCTATCAATGCATGCAACCATGAGCAACCCCCATGGAACAGGTGGCTGATGTTTTGATTAAACATCTGGCAACATCAGTATAATTAACTGAGAATATTAACTAACTAATCCCGTAACGCAGGAACAACATACTGTTTATTTAGAATGTGGTTTAAATGGCTTTAATTAATATTCCAAACACCATATTGGGTGAGTGTTGTAGCTACTTTCATATTCTGGGGGCTACGACTGTATACGCGGGAAGGTATGATGCTACCTTTTATGTCCTCTTATTCTTGTCAATGGTTACTCAATGCATGTGTCATCAAAGTAGCTGAGAGAGGAGGTGTGTACCATCAGGCTGGCTGCTCAGAGCAGCTGACAGCACATTGTCAGCTGACAGCACATTTGATAACAGCAGAGAATAGGAATCAGAGGAGAAACGGGTCTCTGCCTTCCTTGGATGCTTGCAGTGTGGAGTCAAGCAGAGGCGGCTGCTGCTTCAGAGTGGAGTGGGCATGCTGCATGATATCAAATGTGCAGACGGACTCAGCAGATGAAAGGAGTCCGCTGGCCTGCACTACGTTGCCCGCAGTAATGGCACAGGCCGGTGGGATTGGAAACCCATTCACACTACTCCTACATGACAAATGACATAAGCTCTGCTGGCATGCTCCTTGTGTTTATTTTTAGGGGAGCTGGATGGTTATCTGGCTGTGCATTATGTTCCCCTCCAGCTTCCAACACGCATTTACACCAGAGCACTGGGGCGTAGGAGTGACCTGACTTTCGCCTCATTATGCCGCTGTGTTCATTGTTCTGCTATGGGATAAGGGAATGGCTGTGCAAGATAATGGACCTCAAGTTCATCAGAGATGTGTTGCTGCTCAGAAATGCTGAGACAGGCTCTCAGACATGGCTAGTGGTGGTGGGGAGAGTGGCACAGTCACCAGTAGTTCTTCTGTCGTGTTGACAACCCATAAGAAGCTACGCTATGCTACGCAAAGTCTACTGAAGTGTGCAGGACCACAAGAATCTCTGGAGAGTTTGAACACCTGTGTAAGTAGTCACTAGTCAGTCACTTGTAGGCCTAAGTATTCTGCTTAGGCTGTTGATAGTCTAACACTTGAGTCATGCCCTGAGTCCCAGGCCATTATATTAAGATATGCAAGCCCCAGTACGAAAGGTAATGAATCACAAATTGCATTTATTAAGTTAGCAGAGAGAATGCAATTGTTCACAATCTAATCCAGTCAAAAACACAATCTGATTTGTCAACCAAGACCTCAGTTGCATCGCTCTTAAAATGTCACTCACCTTTTGCCTGAGTTTTGTACACGGACATAACGGGGATGAGAGGGACCGTGTGTGTGGCTGTTTGTGCTGACTTGGCCAAAAAGCTCTGTTTATGACTAAGCGGAGCGGGCTGAGACTTGGCTCAGGCCCCTATGTTCACTGGAGGAAGGACACAGACAAATAAAGGGAGAGGCGGGTGTTGGGGAGTAGCTCAGTATAGCTCTAGGACTCACAAAAGCAGACGCAGACATCGTTGTTTAATATTCAACCCGGCTGCTAGTTAGGCTAGATGCTGACTGGGGTTTCCTGACACAGCTCAAGGCTGCTGTGGGGGGCTGTATCCAAGAGTGCATCGCCTGGTCTGCTTGACTCAGCATGGCTGGGCCTGGCGGTGCAGGGGACCGTGAGGCTGGCAGAAGACATACACTCAGGACCACTAACACGGCACTGTAATTAGCCGAGAGACACAAATGTGGTGTGACAGAGCAGGTGGCCGTGTTGCGTGCAGACACAAAGCATATGGTCCCCTTGCCTGCATTTATATAAAGGCTGCGGAGAGTGGGGGCCATCAGAGGTCACACCCATAATAGGCCGTGTGGAGAAAACATGGCAATAATGGTGAACGCTCAAACCATAATAGAATTGTGAGCTCTGTCATCTCATTTGGTATCTCCTTGTCATGCTATGATGGCTATTTATGGCATCTCTAGCTCTCTACAGTTATCCTAACTGTTTTTTACACACAATTTCATTTAGAATTGTTGCGCAATGATTGGCATATAAAAGCACGTTTCACTCCAGCAGCAACAGAAGCTGTAGCAGCAGCACTCGCTTTGTCTGACACATTTTCGCTTCAACTAGGCTCTATCTGTATGCTCGGCTATTACCGGCTAAAGGAAACCCTGGTCTGAAGGGATAGAATTCATGGAATGGACCTATGTTTGAAATAACGCCCCCCGTGTTCAAGAGCATGTTGCGTCTCAACTGAGGGCTGGCACAGCACAAAAATCTCAAATCATGTGAAGTAAGGGTCTACAATGCAGCATGTGAATATGGATATTTTGGGGGGGAATTTATGTGTTTTTAGATCATTGACGTGAAAGACATGCTCCAGAACTTTGGTGATTACTAAGTTTTTTTTAAATATTTTTTTTATTCTGCATTGGGCTGGATATATCAATATGTAGTTCATAAATGCATAATCTATGAGCAGAATTACTGTTTTACCTCAATTAGCCACAAAATCCCTAGTTTGAAAGCGACTGTTTCTCTGAAAACTGTGCTGTGCCATTTTCTCCCATGTGGGCCAGCCCCCTACCAATTAGAGTTCAACCAATGATCTTCAGCCCTTCGCCATATGAGTGACAGCTAGCAAGAGGCACACACAGCAGAGCGAGAGTGTACTGTATGTAAAGTAGTGCAAAATTTCTGGGAACCACTTTTTGTTCATGAGCGCTACTTTCAGAACTATTGGCTAAAAAGTATACAAAAGTACAGAAGAATCTCTTGAAAGGTAAAAAAAAAAGTCATTCTTTATTAAAAAAATAAAATAGTTTGACAACCCTGTTTGTAAGCTTTTAAATTATATCAAATTCAACTGTTTATCTTTTCCAGTGTGGGGTATGCAAAATGGGTCAACTTTGAGCACCTTTATATCCTCAATGTTTTGACATTCAGGTCCAAAAAGTCACTTTCTGACAACTTCTTCCATGGGCAAGCATGCATGGAAAGTTTTGTTTGAATCATAAGGGATGCTGTCAAAAAGCGATTGAATTCAAATGGATTTACCCCAAAGAAAAGCATCTTTTCAGTTATTATTTCAATTGCCTTTTTTCAACTACTACAGACACCTCTCCTGGTAACAGCCTACGGTGGTGACCGAATGGAGAGATTGTGGGTGTTATTGCACCACCAAGTGTTCCAGCTCTCATTGACAATAATTGGCTCACACCACCTTCACAAGTGTCACTGTGGAGATTGGCCACTGCAGCAAACCTGAAGCCAGTGCTCCGTACACAGACCCGATGTCTGTACCCAAGCTGTCAACTTTTGTTTTTCCAAGTCCGCTTGAGTAATGCTCAATGACATTTGGCACACACAACCCATGATGAGGCATTACAATTCTCCATACAGTCAAGATGGAAAATTGGATGTACTATGTAATGAGGCAAATTAGTACTATAATGGGGATTGTGGAGTGTAGAGGGGTAGATTTTCTTTATAGGTTTTGGAAGGGGGTTTAACAGTGTGAACAGATGGAGATTCAGATGCCTTGACAGGGTCTTAGGTTCAACTGTGTGTTTCTTGAGCCCCACCTGGCAACCCTAGTTTGTGTGCTGTATTGCCTTTTTCAGTTAAGCATTGCATGGGAAAAATAAATGTTTTATCAAATGGCTCCGGGTTCCAGGTTGTTTTTCCTGATAAGGTTGTTTCTTTAGAAATATTATTCAGCATTGTATTACACTGGAAGAACAAAATTACATGTTGGGACAAGTTGTTCAACCCTATCAGCTCAAACAGAAAGCGCTACACACAGGCTGTCTTGGCACAAAATGAGGCTTGCCTCCATAGAACCTCTCTTCTGGGGTGTATTCATTACTGAAACGTTTACCGTTGAAGAACCAAACAGAAGCAAGCGAAACGGGGAGGAACATACCTGAATTTGTCCAATAGAAACTCTAGGTTGAATTTTCAATTTGGAATAAACTGTTTCGGATGCAAAACTATTGCAACCAGGGCATAAAATGTACTTTTTGGTCCATCAGCCACAGAGGCAGCCCCCCCCCCCAAAAAAAATCGCTAAAATTACACCAAACGGTTTAGCATGCTTTGTAATGTTTCTAAAACAAATGTATTACTAGTAAAATGTATTACTTTGTTCCTGTGAGGTTGAGTCTGATTTAGTAGAAGCTTCTCTTCACTAGCAATTGAAACTCAAACAGAAAAACAACTTAGCCTAGTGAACAAAACAACGTAAATAGCCAAGAAACAAGGACAAAGTATCACTTTGTTTCAAGTAAATTAGAATAACTTTTATGCCTGTGCACAGCACTTCTAAAAATGTATCTTTCACTCAGCTCTTCACATGCCACAGCCCCCAGCCAGGCAGTGTTTCAGTGCGAGGTGGGATAGGCTATATAGGATTTGTAGTTCTTTGATTTTGTGTAATTAATTTACCAGCTAGGAAACTAAACTGTGGAAATACTTTGAAAACAGCTACTGCAGCATTTGTTACTATTAATGTGATCGTACTTGACTATTTCTATCCACAAACTGGAGCCCTGACCACCCGCCAACGTGGCTGGTGAAATAGACCCACCGATACAGGTGGCGGGTGTTAATTTTAGGCATAATGATTACACCCCTTTACTATACAGAACCCAGAAGGACCCTTGGAGAGCGTAGTCAGGAATTCCAACTCACGCCCACGTGTTCTGAGCCCTTAACATCAAGCCCCAGCTCTGTTTTCTCATTACGCAACGCTTAATCCTCACTATTCCTTAATGCGTCTTTTGTGTTGCTGCTAAGTAGGGCTCCTCGGTGGTTTTCCCAAATACCACTGCCTCCTAATGCCAATGAATTAAACACAGAATGGAATTAGTCAGTTTCAGCACTCCTCTATCTCCAGTGTGTCTCTGAGAAGCAGAGGGTCATTAGACCTTCTCATGGGCAATTGTCTCTGTCAATGATTGAAGATGAACCGGTCATGTAAAGCGGATCGCTCATCCCCAAGCTTTTGGACAGCTTTATCTGCTTTTCCTTTTCATGCTAACAAGGACAAGGCACTTTGCTGCATGCTGCAAAGCCGAAGTGGGACAGTGCGTGAAGCGGGGCAGTTTGAGTAGGCTACTGATATTTCAGGGTGGGGCAGTGCATCAAGGCGGGGCAGTTTGAGTAGGCTACTGATATTTCCTTGGGTTGTTTGGCATGCAAAATGACTTGTAGATCAATGACTGACAACACAGTTACATGCTTAGTTCGATATTGATGAAGCAGAAGCATCAGTTGTCACAAAATATGATGTATTTTCGAAAGGTAGAAAGTAATATGAGCAAAATGTTAGTGATTCGTAACTTTCAAATCGATTTCTGACTGATGCATGCTATACTTGGATCCGTTTGGAATCTGCGGACCAATGTAGTCAAATCTTAAACATTTTCTTAAACACCTAGCCCTCTCCCAAAAAGTATGATCTTTAATGGCCCACAGGTGCTCCACTTAAAAATACACAACTCACCACCCACCTTTTTTTTTTTTTAGCTCCAGAAGTTCAGCATTAAAGTATATCCTAATGTCTGGCCAGGCATAAGAAGTGGTTCTCTGCCAGAATCTCTAGACCTAGCCTAGGCCTACACTGTGCAGATCCTGATTCCATAAAGTGCTGTACAGATTTGTATATCCCCCTCTATTCCAGCCTCTGTGACTCTGTTAGCTGAACTAGGCCATGGCTGGTGATAAATCACACCTGCCACTGGTCCTCTCTGCGGTAAACCCACATTAGTTCCCCCCCCTTCCCCTGGCTCTGTCTCTCTCAAGGCAGTAAGTTTCCCAGAAGCATGGGAAAGTACACTAAAGGACTCTTCCTTTAGTCTGCATCTCTTTTGATGTAGTTTGGTTTTATGGATCTCTCGAGGCTGACATTGAGACTGCTGCTGAGAGAAAAGTCTGCACTGGCCAATCCAGTCGTCAAATCAAAGTCGAACGTCCTCATTGTGTACATGTGCACAATCAGTAAGCCGTGTCCCACTTCTGAGAAGAGCTAAGTATGTGAAAGGTAACTAGAAGTGAGGAGCCAGTAGAGAAGCATTGTGAAGAGGTCGAGGCCCCTCTAATGCAGAAGCACATTCAACAGGTTCCTTTGTCTGAGATGATGACCAGCTGGTCCCACATCCTGCCCCACCCTCCCATTTTGAGATGTTTTTTTATTTATTCCGGAGATGGATTAACACCACTAACCCCACCCCACCCCAGAACACAGAGCAGCCAGGCAGGCTGAGTGATGGTGTCGGGTGGAGAACAGCCAGCCAGGGAGGCTGTCATGGCTCTAAGAGCCTTGCAAGCCCTAGGGAGATACTGCTGCAGTCGTTCTGCGTGGCGCTTGCGTGCATACAAACCCTCCCGGAGAAGTTGTACCCTTTTTTCCGGTAAACAGATGACCGACACCAGCCTGATGGGATCAATGAGCATTACTATCAGGGCAGTGTCAACCATAGATGGGCACTTGTATACATCTGTTATAAATCTCACGTCTTTCCTCCTGCACTCTGCCCCTCAGTCACCACCACCAAGGTAAACAATGGGCCATGGCCGTGGTGACGGGCGGCTGGTGTTAGCAATAGCGGAGAGCATCTGTGTGCACGGTTGGTGCGCACCGATAGGAATGATGTGCCATAGGATCACTAAGTACACAGAGACAGGGATTAGGGGACATGGACTCATGGTGGCCTCGCAATGTGACACCATTCTCTCACGCTCTTTGTTTCTCTGTGCGTTGGTTTGGGTATTTAAAGTCGGTCTTAGGCCTCATTGGTCAAGTGCAGTGACCTGCCTGACACTGACCGGTCTCAGGTGGATGTGAGTCGTGGCCTAACGGAATGCTTTGTCTGACAAAATTTGCTTTCCGGGCCTTATAGGTGTGCAGCATGACATGGCATGTACCGTACAATAGAATCGTAACAAACATTTCTAATGTCAAAGTATTTGTCATCCTCAATTTAACCCAGAGAGCCCTCTGTATTCCCACTTTTGAAATCCGTAGCTTCGGGCCTAATTAATTTATTTCAGTTGACTGATTTCCTATTATGAAGTGTAACTGAAGTCTCTGAAATTGTTGCGTTTGTTTTTGGTTCGGTGTAGCTTATATGCGTCAATGAATAATAAGCATCAACTAATGAGATGGGCAGGAGATATGCTATTGATTTTCTGCGATCACACAATAGAGCCCACCCATAAATCCTGTACCATTGAGCCCCACCAGCGCCCTCCTCCCCCCAAAAGCATATATTTTCATCCTTCAATGTAGCAAGAACACTGCAATGAATGTGTTTTGCTCTGAGCACTGAACCCTTTGCTTAATGTCTGTGTCCCGCTACGTCACAGTTGTTCACTCTGGTTCTTGGAAATCTGTTCAAAATGGTTTGAAAAGGGCAGCCAGAGTTATTCCCGAAAAGTGTTGACAGGGTGTACAGCATTGTTTTTAATCCAACACTGTGTGGATTTTCTTGTCGTACTATAGTGAGAGTTAACTTTTGCAAACAACTATTATTCTCTCCTACTTTTCTGTTTGAGAGGTGGCTTAAGCCAGGCTTGTGAGTGACTAAGTACCGTATTGTATCTTTCTGAGTAGGAGTGTGTATACTGTGAGTAATTAACCCAGCATGGCCCTCTGAGCTCTCTAGTACATGATGCCAGCAAGAGGAAATGCAGGAATGACTGGAATCTGAAGCAATCTGCCTGCCCTGCCTTCTGTGAGCCTGAACCCTCCGTCAACCACACTGATCCTAGTTAGTCTTTATTCCTGGCTGAACGGGCCACACACACAGAGTTCTTTACGCCTGCTACTAAGCCACGCGCGCGCACACCGTTTTACGTGGTGCACACTAGATGCAATCACACGTCGACAAACACAGAGAAGCTACATACAAACGCGCATGTTCCCGAGAACTTCCAACAGAGGCACATTTTTCTTCAACTAATCAAACTTGACTTTATTTTTGGCAGTATTCAAATGAAGGCGCTCTAATTCTCATTAGACTTTAATTAAGCCGGCCTCTTTACTCCAGGGGGTTTCACACAACCGGAGCCTGGGTAAGGAGCTAAGCTGGCAGAATGTAGGAGACATTTAGCCATAGCTATTCAAAGAGCTGCATGGTTTAATCAGCCCTGTTTGGTAATGAGATGGTTAATCCTGCCCAACATAGGACCCAGGAAGACCGCTCAGCCTACACTAATGCTTTGGAAATTATACAGGAAGGCTGTCAATACTCAACTAGACAGCATAATGTTTGAGGGGTTAGTGGTATAGAAGTTGTTTTACCTGAAGTGCATGTTCGCAGATTTAACACTTTTATGATAATGTGGATACCATTGGTCAACAGTAAGGATTCTTCAATAGTCTTTGTCATTCAATGAAACGACTGGTTTTCGTGGTTTTTCATTGAGAAATACTGCACCAAACATCTTAGTTAGATGTAAAATTCCACGACTAACCTCTCCTCTGCAAAAACGTCAAAATTAATGACAGATTTCTTGAGTTTTTTTTAAGCGAAGGAATTTTAAGGGAGTCTCCTCCCTCCCAGCCTCTCTTGCTCCTTGTCCTCTGTTAGTCCCAGCCGTCAGCCTCTGTAGGTCCCATCTTGTCAGTGCTGGACAGTGCAGCTGCTGGAGGGGCCTGACATGGAGCTTAGAAGCTCTGGCAGCCACTGCACTAAAGTGTATTCGTTAACCTGCTGTACTGAGGCAAGCCTCGACTGTGCTGAGGCCCTGTTTGACCCCCAGCTAGCACCTTACCTCCCATCCCTTCGTTGTCAGCACTTACACCAAAAATGGATGATGATAATGTCAAAGTGTGCACCGTTGGGGCATTTTCATTTACGCACAGACTGACGCCCTCTAGTTCCTCATAATCCTTCTCACCACTTATATCAGAGGCCAGCTGGTCGGTATAGGGTGACGTTTTCCCTAGATGCTGATCTTGGGTTAGTATTTTCCCCGCTAATGGTTAGGTTTTGGGAGTGAAGCTGATCCTAGATCTGTGCCTAGGAGAAAAGTAAACCCGGAGATAGAGATAGTCTGCAGGCAGTGTCGTGGCAGATGGTTAGATGGAGTCTGTGATGAGTGACTCGCAGAGTTGTGTGTCACAGCTGAACTGGTGTGTTGGGACTTGAGGGGTGAAGGACAGGGCAGTGTTTCTTGTGTGGGCACTAGACATACTGTATGCCTGGAGGCTAGGGTATGACCGCTCATTAGAGAGCTCCCCTCTTGAAGAGACTAAATACACACACTGGTTTTTCACATGGACTTCATGGACTTCCTATCTGTGGGCTTTATTGGAGTGTTTTAGTGCACAAACCAGGTAGCAAGAACATGTCCTGGACTGAAAATAGCACATTTAAACACATGTAGAGGGAAGATCGTGTACTTATCTGTGGGACATCACACACTGGGGAAGTGGACTTCCTGGCCGTGATCCTCTTCTGAGTCGTCCTGGATGGGTGTGTGGAGTCACTACTGTAATTACACTGGCTTCATAATAGCAATTAATGGAATTTCACTGGGAGCCTGATTTTAGTGCCATGATCTTGTTTAAACCACCACTGTACCACATCAGTGTTACTCAATGGCATTACATCGTTTCATCAACTGTATTGCTCTGGCCTCAACCTATCTACAAAAGGCTCGATTCACAATCACATAAACACACAAATGAGGGCCAATGCTGTCAAAGCTTTAATGCCAGATTATAGCATATCTGCATAGACTAGCTAGTAATGGTTTTGTAACAGTTTCCACTGATATTCAATACAGGAAGCTGCATGTTATCTTCTGCCCCAGATAAGCTTGGTCATACTGAAGGAAAGAATAATCAATACTTAGTCATTCAGTCACTCAGCCCTCCAGCTCAAGCCATAGTGTCAGTCTAATCATGGATGTTGCTGGCTGCATCTTTTCCTTCCCTCCAATCCAAGCGCTGGTTTCCAGGGAGATGGTTCATTAATTGGGACCTTCCTGGGGATTCATTGAGCTGGGAATTCTGTTTACCCAGCGTATCTAGGAGACACCAACCCTTCACACCACACCCTGTATTCAAGAGCATAGCATGTTGTGCCTCAAACAATGGTGGGCACTACACAAAAACCTCAGATGTAAAATGGGGTCTAAGCTACAACATATGCAAATATGAAAAAAATCTTGAGTTTACGCGTTTTTAGATAATTTACATTTAGGGTTAAATTATTACCTTTTCTGAGTCAAGATCACTTTGAGATCCACCGCTCAGATATGACTTAAAAACATAAGCCTATGCAGCATTAACCAATTAAAACCTGTTCTGTAGCAATGAGGTTTGTGCAGTAGGCTATAGGCCCAATACATTATCACTGCATATTGGCTACGCTTGTATTGCCCTGCCAATGTTGTTCTTCTCAGACCATTTTCAAACGATTATTAAAACATTTTAGGTCTATGATCACACTGGGAATAGATCATTTGTTGTATTACTTGTGAGCCACAGCTGAGTAAGTATAATAATTAGTTTATTTTTTTACTGGACTGATGGCCTGCATCGGATGGTCAGTCAGAGTCTGGGAGGCTTTCCCCCTTTTTCTCTCTCCCCACTATAACTGATGTGACATAAGGAAACCCATGGGTTAACATAGAGATTCTGGGTAACATCAGGAGCAGCGGTGAGATTGCCTCTCACCCGACTCACCATCCCTCCTCTTCCAGCTAATGGTGAAACTTAAGTCACACTGCATTACTTCTGCCTCATGTATAAATTCATGTTACTCGTATGACCAGAGAAAAATGAAATATTCCTCGATGTTAAAAAGACAAAAGCCGCAAATAATAACACAAGCTTATCGAAACGCCCATTTTATGGTTTATAAAACTGTTGAACAAAGTGTTGACGGTGCTGAATAATGAACTTAAACATGAAATGACTCAAACAGCAGCTCTTTGCTGTATTCATTGAGTCTCTCTTTAGTCATGGTTTTAAAAGTTTTGAAATCTGACATCAACTTTGCTGTGCGTTCAAGGCTTCTTTTTACAGTCTTTGGCGTGAAACTGTACAGACAGAAACTGATTGGCCAGCAGTAGGCCTATAGGTGCACTTGATTTGCGCTCAGGGCCTATCGGGTAGGTGGATTTCTACCCTAAGACACATGAAATGGTTCAAAATGGGAACGCTTTGCCTTCCCGGCGCTAGGGCTGTTGAATCAAGTGCACCTACTGTCAACAGTGTGAAACGAAAAATAAAAAATAGGAACGAAAGGCTTTGTCGTTAGTTTTTTTTACAGAAATGTTTGGTGATTGACTAGAAATAGCTTGTAGATAGACCTTAATCGATTGGTGATGACTGTTTTTAAATATTCATTTTAACTGTATCTTTTCGTATTGTGAGGTATACAAAATAGGTCAACTTTGATTATCTTTTGAATGTTTTGGCATTCCGTTCCAAGAAGTTACTTTCTGAGCACTTCTACAGTGGGCAAATATGTATTTTAGGTTTTGTTCAAATCAAAAGTGGTGCTCTCAATAGGGATTGGCATTTTAACTTTTTTGATTGAGTACTCGCATGAAAATAAAGAAGCTATTTTTAGAACAAGGGCCACACTGGAAAAAAATGTGCACATTTATAAGCCAACAGTGCGCAACAATACCTAATTTATCATAACCATTACATATTATGAATCCTAATTTATCATAACCATTGCATATTATGAATCCTAATTGCAAAATTGCCTCATAGATAGGTGTGTGTGTGTGTGTTAAAAAAAATTAAAAAAAGTCCCTTTTTCAGGACCCTGTCTATAATACATAAAAACCCGAATAACTGTTTCCCATGCTTGTTCAATGAACCATAAACAATTAATGAACATGCACCTGTGGAACGGTCGTTAAGACACAGCTTGCAGACGGTAGGCAATTAAGGTCACAGTTATGAAAACTTGGGACACTAAAGAGGCCTTTCTACTGATTCTGAAAAACACCAAAAGAAAGATGCCCATATACCGGTATTTATACACAGACCTTTTGTGTTTTTACTTTACCTTCTATAACCGTATTTAAATGTTTGGTTTGGTAAACGTGATACGCGACCGCTACTTGAGTCAGCCCTCCGCTCTCCCCATGCCGCTTTCCACAGACCTCGTCCCACCCCAGCCCAGCCTCACATTCAATTCGCGCATATATGTACAAAATGTATTTCAGCAGATTTCGTGCGTTTTTGTGCATTTTTGGGGTGGTTCAATTCGTTTGAAAATACACTAATTTCTGTGCTACTTAATTCGTGCGAAAAGACACGAATTTAACCAGTAGGCGACACACAAGCCGTTGCAACAACCATAGACGCGATCGCCTGTATTTATTTATTTTACGTTATGAATATATAGATATTTTGTCTTTTTTTAACCATATAACCATAAGAGGTTATATATATATATATATCTTTTTTTAATCCCTATTAAAACATTGTGGTTTTATGCCTATATGTACTGTTTTCGATTTTTCTGAACAGACTTTTCAGTATAGAATGAATGTAAGCAATGCATGATGGTTAATGGTGTTTTATTCGGTTGTAGTTCCATGTATTTCTTAAAAAATAAACGTGTAAACCATTTTTATTGACCAGAATGTAACTGAAAATACAATGGCAGCCTTGCCATTGTCCATCAATAACAAAACGTTTTTTTTTTCGTATAACATTTGGGGAAACGTATGCAGTCATTGTAGTCTTACATTTTGTTGGCCAACCAAAATTACCAAAACGTTAACCCGTAATAAGGCTAGGGTGGCTGAGTGTAAATACATGGCTCTGAGTGTAAGCACCTTTTCACTAGAAACGTTCTTGTGTTCAAATTACCATCAGTACGAAATAGCCAGAAAGCTTTCGTATTTCCACTTGGCTGCACCTACGGTTACGATAACGATAAATCAAGTGCAATACCTGCGTCGACCTGTGTCGAGCAGCAAAACACCGGAAAGCTTCTAGCCTACCGGAAAGTTACAAGAAGAACAAGAATAGTTACCTCATCCGGTCATGTGACACTCTGGATGCCCCCTAAAAGCAATTTCAACCGTTTTGAAAAATGACGCCTGGTAACCCCAAAAAAATACCAGGTGCACTAAAAGTTTGGACTTAGAATATTTTTTGAAAACCTCCATAAATCACTCAGGCCATTGACTCGAGAAGAAAAAACAGTTAAGGGTTAATGCCACACGGTCAATGTTAGGCTTGCACAGATCGGGAGGACCTTAGGAACGTCCCTGAGGTCAAATTGTGCTTCTAACCTTAACGGTTCTCTTTCTGTTTCCCAAAAGCAAAAAAATATGAAATTGAGGTCAAAGGGTCATTTGGGTTCTTCTTCTTGTCCCTGTCGCTGCACTCAGACCGAGCGAGCTACGGTCAAGCGGGGCATCTCGTTGAACTCGGCACGGCCTGGAGATAATGGTAATGCCATTGCAGGCTTTGTGTGTCTTTAAGCACCGTACTTTTTCACTCCATCCTTTTATCCCCTTTTCTTCGTGGTATCCAATCGCTAGTAATTACTATCTTGTCTCATCGCTACAACTCCCGTACGGGCTCAGGAGAGACGAAGGTCGAAAGCCACGCGTCCTCCGAAGCACAACCCAACCAAGCCGCACTGCTTAACACAGCGCGCCTCCAACCCGGAAGCCAGCCGCACCAATGTGTCGGAGGAAACACCGTGCACCTGGCCCCCTTGGCTAGCGCGCACTGCGCCCGGCACGCCACAGGAGTCGCTGGAGCGCGATGAGACAAGGATATCCCTACCGGCCAAACCCTCCCTAACCCGGACGACGCTAGGCCAATTGTGCGTCGCCCCACGGACCTCCCGGTCGCGGCCGGCTGCGACAGAGCCTGGGCGCGAACCCAGAGACTCTGGTGGCGCAGCTAGCACTGCGATGCAGTGCCCTAGACCACTGCGCCACCCGGGAGGCAGATCTGACCTTTTTAACCCTTCGAAACTGACCCTATGGCACCATTTGAAGGTACTTTCGGTTGACATAGGAAGCTGAAAGTGAACACATATCCTCCTTGGGGTAGGCTCTTATATAATATTGAGTTTTAAATCTTTATGTTAAGAACTGACTTATTTACAGAGGGTTAAATGAGTGTGTGTTATTTCATAAAATCACAGAATTCTGGCAGAGCTTCGAGACCCACTTAAAA
Organism: Salvelinus namaycush; assembly: GCF_016432855.1. Classification (NCBI taxonomy): domain Eukaryota; kingdom Metazoa; phylum Chordata; class Actinopteri; order Salmoniformes; family Salmonidae; genus Salvelinus; species Salvelinus namaycush. The sequence goes on along the minus strand of NC_052339.1, from coordinate 1,412,904 downwards.
AATGTTCGTCTGAACACACTGCAACTGGATCTGTAATTTTTTTTTTTTAACTCCTTTTTGTGAACATTACCAATTTGTCAATGTACGATTTCTCTTAAATTACGATAGATAAATGGCTGGTTCTTTTTTTCCTGACACCGTATGCTTATGTACTTTGACGTGAAGCGGTCAAATTAGCACCCTACTTTGCGTTTTTGACCTTTAATCCCAGAAAAATGGCCATAACTCAAAAAGCGTTGAGGCCTCGACGCCATCTTGTTCGGGGCCAACTGTCCATTACGTCTTCGAAATATTTTCAGTTTAGGAGAAAAGGCCACATGCATTTGCAATGTGCTTGTGCATTTGCAATATTATTTATTTTCCCTCTGGTGGGAATTTCCGAGACTGCGGAAAAATGACCAAAATTTGTTATTTTTATAAAACGGAAACCGAACGTCCGAGAGATTTCGTTTGATGACTTCCTGAAAGATCTCTCCCCCGCGCACGGCCCGACGCTGTCCGCGAATTTTAGAGACGTCGCCGGACGTCTAGTGAGGGACCGTACATTTGCAATGTGGCGTTTCTCACTAACCATATGGCGAGTGCTAAAATGTTCCCTTAAGGTATGGAAAGGCCTTGGAAAGGCCATAAGTGTAAGCCAACATAATTCATTATTTTACATTAACATGTAATACATGCATTATGAAGAAAATGGTGTAATTTAGGCTCCACGAAATATGAAATGGGTTATGAAGAAAATCGTGTATGGTTGCCTACATGACAAAAAGGCGTTCTGATTACAAGTGCACCAGTATCCAAAGTATTAAGCGAAATCAAGCACAGAAAACAGCATTGGCATTAATAAAACAATATTTCCCACGAATTAAGTCGCACGTAAATGTGTGTCTTTTCTCAAATTCTGTTCAGCAAGTCTAAAACAGTACATATAGGCATACAACGACACATTTTAAAACATGGTTAAACAAAGACAACATTTCTGTATATTCATGACGTTGAATTAGCCATTAAGAAGAACAAAAATGAAATACAAATTATCGCGTCTATATGGTTGTTGCAAAGGCTTGTGTAGCCTACTGGTTAAATTTGTGTATTTTCGCACGAATTAAGAAGCACATAAATTCGTGTCTTTTCTCACGAATTAAGCCAGACGAAAACGCACAAAAACGCACGAAATCTGCTGAAATACATTTTGTACATATATGCGCGAATTGAATGTGAGACTGTGTTGCCCACCCAGTCACTCAAGGAGCGCGTTTGTTGTTGCTTGACCATGAGACTTTCGTTCAGTCTGCATGGTCATTGCAGCACATGCAACAATGTTGATGACAACGATGTTGTTTCCACTTCGATCTTAATATAAATCCACAAGCTTCTATAATGACAATATTAGTTTAGCTGTTTGCAGACGTAAGAAACAGTTTGTATTTTCTTAGAAAGTTAAACTAAATCGGTTTAGCCGCTAATGCTAATAGCTAGTTAACCGGTCAGAAAAAATCCAAACAGTAAAATGACATTACCAATAGAAAATACTATCAGAGATCTGTAGGCTATAACGAGATGCGTAGTGTAACGACCCTGGGTTTATAAGCGCGGATATCGACTCTGCCGGTTGAGCATGCTTTTGGGGCACCGTCGATAGCGCGCTGGACTTGGGGCTAGAAGGTCCAGGGTTCGAGACCTGCTCCCTGCTTGTTTCATTACAGTATGTGTCCGCCCTAACAATGGGAGTGGTCCCAATGTGGAAGACAGGCGACACGTTTAGGCCAAAAATAAGCCCATAGAAATGCATTGGACTTATTTTGGACAGATTTTGGCGAGAGAGAAACCTCTTGCTTCGCCTCTTCCTCTCTGATACTATGCATGCATACAAGGACCGGACATCGTTTCATTAAGAGCATGGAAACATGCAACAATAGCAAGCCTATCGTCTTACAGTCAAAAGGCTATAGCCTATTATTGAACATGCAACTCCTGTAATGAAGCAGCTAATAAAATGTATTTTTCAAACGTTTGCCCAAAAGCAATTCGCGGGAAAAAAGTTCTAAACTGCACACCCAATGCGAGCAGTTCCATATGTGATAGAGATGAACATCTCCGTTAGAAACTTAGAAATATGGGCAATCTAATGGCAGCTACTACGATGAGTTGCTAATATGACTAGGATTGTGCCTTTGACTTCTGGACAACGAAAGAAAGTTCATATGAAAACCAATAGAACAGGAGAGAGATGCTGGTTAATGGCATGAGGAAGTAATTATAAAATATTTGCGTCCGTTTCTATGGATGGATTTTCACAAGGCTACTTTGAAGCAAGGTATGACATGCCTCATTTGAAGTAAAGTGAAACGTTCAGGTCTCATGCGCACATTGCAATGTGGTGGGTAACGCGCTGATAGTCAACAGTAAGCAGGCCTATGCATCCGAATGGGAGGCGCGCTTTACGAGTTGAGATTGAGAAATAAAAATAGCTCCTTTTTTAATCGTGCCCACAAGTTTTAAAACGCGATTGCATTTAGAATTGTTATTTGATGCGCAATAACTGAGCATACAAAAGCAGGTTTCGCTACAGTAGCCTACAGTCTATTGATGAGCTATTCTCGTGCTGTCTGTCTGGTAGGCAATGCCGCTCCTCAAAACACGCACCAATGTAATTCCAAATTAACCTATAGACCGATAAGCATGACCGGTCAAATGTATTTTCAGCAGCTACCCGATACGTTAACAAACCTAGTGTCCTGTTGGCATTTTAAAAAACAGTGTAGCCTAGCCTAACAGACAAACAAACATGCCCTGTCCAAGTCGTTTTCAAGGGGCCGCGCCATAATGTTTGAAAAGCTAATCTATACAGGCTACTGTTATTTCATGTGGCAAAAACGAAGAGTAGGCTACCCAGTGCTCGCAAGACTGCCTCGAAGACATTAGTGCCATTAATAGGCTAGGATATTATACATGCAACAGACCTATGACTGAACACACACTTGCATCAGCAGCAAAGAGACAGAGCAGGCAGGCCAGAGGGACAGAGAGAGAGGCAGAAGCATGCTCATATGTTTTGGTAATCTCTTAACTTGCATGCTTTGCAAATTCACCAAGTAGACTAAAGTTTGCCTCTTCCGTTCTGGTTTTATTTGAATTACACAACTTCCCCAGGCCTTTATAGCCTATGCTATAACACGGAAAATCGGGTGCATCTTTCGTTTTAGAAGTGGGGGGTGACAACCTGGCAGGGGGTCCTCCCTCAGATTTTTTTGGGGGACATCTGAAGCTCATTTCCTACATTTCTACTAGGGCTATCCCCGTCAAAAAATCTTGGTCCACCAAGAGAGGTATTTTCTTTTGACCAATCGATTAAACCGTGTATTTTCCCATAAAGACGCACCCTTTATGTGCTAATAAGATCAAGTGCATTCGGAAAGTGGTCTGATCCCTTTTCCACATTTTGTTACGTTACAGCCTTATTCTAAAATGGATAAAAACATATTATTTTTTTTATCAATCTACACACAATATCCCATAATGACAAAGCGAAAACAGGTTTCTAGAAATGTTTGCAAATTTATTAAAAAAACAGATACCTTATTTACATAAGTATTCAGACACTTTGCTATGAGACATGAAATTGAGCTCCGGTGCATCCTGTTTCCATTGATCATCCTTGCGATGTTTCTACAACTTGATTGGAGTCCTTTTTGTGGTGAATTCAATTGATTGGACATGATTTGGAAAGGCACACACCTGTCTATATAAGGTCCCACAGTTGACAGTGCATGTCAGAGCAAAAACCAAACCATGAGGTCGAAGGAATTGTCCCTAGAGCTCCGAGACAGGATTGTGTCGAGGCACAGATCTGGGGAAGGGTACCAAAACATTTCTGCAGCATTGAAGGTCCCCAAGAACACAGTGGCCTCCATTTCATTCTTAAATGGAATACGTTTGTAAGCTCCAAGACTCTTCCTAGAGCTGGCCGCCTGGCCAAACTGAGCAATCGGGGGAGAAGGGCCTTGGTCAGGTAGGTGACCAAGAACCCGATGGTCACTCTGACGGAGCTCCAGCGTTCCTCTGTTGAGATGGGAGAACCTTCCAGAAGGACCACTATCACTGCAGCACTCCACCAATCAGGCCTTTATGGTAGAGTGGCCAGACAGAAGCCATTCCTCAGTAAAAGGCACATGCCAGCCCACTTGGAGTGTGCCAAAAGGCACCTAAATAACTCGGACCATGAGAAACAGGATTCGATGGTCTGATGAAACCAAGATTGAACCCTTTGACCTGAATGCCAAGTGTTACGTCTAGAGGAAACTTGGCACCATCCCTACAGTGAAGCATGGGGGTGGCAACATGCTGGGGAGGATGATTTTCAGTGGCAGGGACCGCTCCAGAGCGCTCAGGTCCTCTGACTGGGGCGAAGGTTCACCTTCCAACAGGACAATGACCCTAAGTACACTGACAAGACAATGCAGGAGTGACTTCGGGACAAGTCTCTGAATGTCCATGAGTGGCCCAGCCAGAGCCCGGACTTGAACCTGATCGACATCTCTGGAGACACCTGAAAATTGCTGTGCAGCAACGCTCCACATCCAACCTGACAGAGCTTGAGAGAATCTGCAGTGAAGAATGGGAGAAACTTGACATACAGTTTAAGTCGGAAGTTTACATACACCTTAGCCAAATACATTTAAACTCCGTTTTTCACAATTCCTGACATTTAATCCTAGTAAAGATTCCCTGTCTTAGGTCAATTAGGATCACCACTTTATTTCAAGAATGTGAAATGTCAGAATAATAGTAGAGAAAATGATTTATTTCAGCTTTTATTTATTTCATCATATTGGGTCAGACATACACTCAATTAGTATTTGGTAGCATTGCCTTTAAATTGTTTAACTTGGGTCAAATGTTTCTGGTAGCCTTCCACAAGCTTCCCACAGTAAGTTGGGTGAATTTTGGCCCATTCCTCCTGACAGAGCTGGTGTAACTGAGTCAGGTTTGTAGGCCTCCTTGCTCACGCATGCTTTTTCAGTTCTGCCCACAAATTTTCTATGGGATTGAGGTCAGGGCTTTGTGATGGCCAACCAATACCTTGACTTTGTTGTCCATGAGCCATTTTGCCACAACTTTGGAAGTATGCTTTAGGTCATTGTCCATTTGGAAGACCCATTTGCGACCAAGCTTTAACTTCCTGACTGATGTCTTGAGATGTTGCTTCAATATATTCACATAATTTTCCTTCCTCACGATGCCATCTATTTTGTGAAGTGCACCAGCCCCTCCTGCAGCAAAGCACCCCCACAACATGATGCTGCCACCCCTGTGCTTCACGGTTGGGATGGTGTTCTTCGGCTTGCAAGCCTCCCTCTTTTTCCTCCAAACATAACGATGGTCGTTATGGCCAAACAGTTCTATTTGTGTTTCATCGGATCAGAGGACATTTCTCCAAAAAGTTTGATATTTGTCCCCATGCGCAGTTGCAAACCGTAGTCTGGATTTTTTTATGGCGGTTTTGGAGCAGTAGCTTCTTCCTTGCGGAGCGGCCTTTCAGGTTATGTCTATATGACTCATTGTACTGTGGATATAGATAGGTCCTTTGTTGTTGTTCTGGGATGGATTTGCACTTTTCGCACCAAAGTACGTTCATCTCTAGGAGACAGAACGCTTCTCCTTCCTGAGCAGTATGTCGGCTGTGTGCTACCATGGTGTTTATACTTGCATACTTTTGTTTGTACAGATGAACATGGTACCTTCAGGCGTTTGGAAATTGGATGAACCAGACTTGTGCAGGTCTCTAATTATTTTTCTAAGGTTTTGGCTGATTTCTTTTGATTTTCCCATGATGTCAAGCAGTTTGAAGGTAGGCCTTGAAATACATCCACAGGTACACTTCCAGTTGACTCAAATGATGTCGATTAGCCTATCATAAACTTCTAAAGTCATGGCATCATTTTCTGTAATTTCCCAAGCTGTTTAAAGGCACAGTCAACTTAGTGTATGTAAACTTCTGACCCACTGGAATTGTGATACAGTGAAATAATCTGTCTGTAAACAATTGTTGGAAAAATTACTTGTTTGCACAAAGTAGATGTCCTAACTGACTTGCCAAAACTATAGATTGTTAACAATAAATTTGTGGAGTGGTTGAAAAACGAGTTTTAATGACCTAAGTGTATGTAAACTTCCGACTTCAACTGTACATACATAGTTTTTCGGTTAGGGATTTATCTTAACGTGAAGGATCCCAACTTCGTTTAAAGGCACAGAGGTATCCTAGCCACAGTGAGTCTGATGCTGAACTAATAGAGATTGATTGAGAAGATATTGACAACTTTTTAACATGGAAATGGCTCATGAAGACCATGTTGTCTCAGAAGAGGCCTTTGTAGATAGAGGGGCTGCATTCCAAACACTTAAGAGACACACCCTCAGCCCTCAAATTAAGTGGACACTTCTGATGAAGTATCATGACGTCTGACGAGTTAACACTTGCAGGGCAAGGTGCGAGGGAGGAAGTCCATTGACTTCCCTTGCCTGGAAATTCGTCACTCGTTTGTCCCGCGACGGTGATGTTTTCAGTCACCAGTAGCTTGTGAGTGCTTTATATCTGCTACAGTTTACAGTATTTACATTAACTGTATAATTATTAATACACACCTACTGTATGATAGTCAGCAAATTAATTAGTTAACTAACGTTAGTCTGCCTAGTTGGAACTTCTGAAGAAGAAAAATGTTTTATTTCTACAATTTCCAAAAGCTAACCAAACAAAAACATCATTACTTTTACAAGACGTGTTGTGTGCATTAGTAGCACGATTTCTAACTTAATTACATTTGTTTTTACTTACACTCGTATGTTGACTTCTCCATTTTGACGATGAGGTTTTACATTTTGGTGGACTTTTTTAACTTCTTATGGCTGCAGGGGCAGTATTGAGTAGCTTGGATGAAATGTGCACAGAGGTGCCCATAGTAAACTGCCTGCTCTTCAGTCCCAGTTGCTAATATATGCATATTATTATTCGTATTGGATAGAAAACACTCTGCAGTTTCTAAAACTGTTTGAATTATGTCCGTGAGTATAACAGAACTCATATGGCAGGCAAAAACCTGAGAAGTTCCACTTCCTGTTTGAATTTTTTCTGAGGTGGCAGATTTTCAACCAAGCTCTCATTGAAATTACAGCGAGATATTGATGAGTTTTCACTTCCTACGGCGTCCACTAGATGTCAACAGTCAATAGAACTTTGTCTGATGACTAATGTGAAGGGGGGCCGAAGGAGACAGGAATGAGTAATCACTGCCACGAGCTGGCCATGCTTTCACATGCGCGTTCACATGAGGAGGACCTCCGTTCCACCGCTCATCTGAAGTCAATGTAATTCTCCGGTTGGAATGTTATTCAAGATGTATGTTAACAACATTCTAAAGATTGATTCAGTACATCGTTTGACATGTTTCTACTGACTGTTACGGAACTTTTGGACATTTCATCACGTAATAGTGGACGCACTTTGTGACTTTGGAATTGTTTACCAAAAGCGCTAACCAAAGTAGCTAATTGGACATAAATAACGGACATAATCGAACAAATCAAGCATTTATTGTGGACCTGGGATTCCTAGGACTGCATTCTGATGAAGTTCATCAAAGGTAAGGAAACATTTATCATGTATTTTATGGTTTCTGTTGACCCCAACATGGCGGCTAATTTGGCCTCAGATTATTGCATGATTTGCTTTTTCCGTAAAGTTTTTTTGAAATCTGACACAGCGGTTGCATTAAGGAGAGGTATATCTATAATTCCATGTGTATAACTTGTATTATCATCTACATTTATGATGAGTATTTCTGTTGAAACGATGTGGCTATGCAAAATCACTTGATGTTTTTGGAACTAGTGAATGTAACGCGCCAATGTAAACTCAGATTTTTTTGTTATAAATATGAACTTTATCAAACAAAACATGCATGTATTGTGTAACATGAAGTCCTATGAGTGTCATCTGATGAAGATCATCAAAGCTTAGTGATTAATTTTATCTCTATTTCTGCTTTTTGTGAAAGCTATCTTTCGCTGGAAAAATGGCTGTGCTTATTGTGGTTTGGTGGTGACCTAACATAATCGTTTGTAGTGCTTTCGCTGAAAAGCCTATTTGAAATTGGACACTTTGGTGGGATTAACAACAAGATTACCTTTTAAAATGATATAAGACACATGTATGTTTGAGGAATTTTAATTATGAGATTTCTGTTGTTTGAATTTGGCGCCCTGCACTTTCACTGGCTGTTGTCATATCGATCCCGGTAGCGGGATGCAGCCATAAGAAGTTAACAGATGTACAATCATCACGAATTGAATTATGGGGCGTTTCAGGCCCCGACGTGAACATAATTGTACACTCACAACGTGGATCAAAAATGACGGCTGAGGGGCTTACTTTGCGAACTTCCCCTTGTTTGGCCAATCGTTTGGACCGACGTCCAAGATGGTGACGGGGATTACCCCAAGGGCATAAGGCGAGGGTAAGTGGACGAGGCTGTGTCTTCTATGAGTTTGAAACGCAGCCAGGCTCTCCAGTCTCTCTATGGTCTGAACCTCCAAGACATACCATTCACCCAGTCCATAGGAGCTGTCCTAGGGAGCTCAGTCAGCATGACCTGTGTCTGCAAGCCAGACTTTGTCCTTGGCCTCCAACAAAGTCACAAACAAGCACATCTAAATCTGGAGCAGTTTCTTTTATGGGGACAGGCAGTGTTTGTAATATCTGTGGACTACGTGATGGGGATAACTTTTTTTTGTTCTAGTTTAACGCTGGATTCTGCCTTCGTCTTGATCTGAGTTTATGCCCTTGTGCTGTTTTGATTATATATATATATATATATATATAAATAATCAGAGTATTACATGCCAACATGCGTCTTAGGTCATGGTATTAAGGAAAAGCCGTATCCACCACATTTTCATTTTCTGCAGCGCCATATCATTGTCTACATACGTCGCATTTCTACTTTTGTGCAAGAAAATACTCTCTCCCCCCCTGGCTAGAAACTAGTTGCAGGTTTTAAAAATCACTTTTGAATGAAGAAAATGTTCCCCTGTGACGTCACAGAGAAGCATTTTTTTAAGGATGTTTATCATTTTAACCACAGATCAGAGAAATATATGTGGACACTGGTATGGTGCTGGAGATAATGAATGAGTTTGGAAAGTGGCAGATTTTTTTTTATCCCGCTTTTTGTGAGTCGGCAGTGAGGTATCAGTGAGGTAATGTGATGAGCACTATTAGGGGTTAGAATCTGGGACTACTTGGTGTAGGCAGGGTGCATTCCTCCATGCAGGCCTGAGTCTGTCTGGGCTATGTGTAGCCTGCTGAGGGAGACTGCAGGGAGCCTGGGAATGTGGATGCTGCCTTCGAGCCACTGACACTCAGGCACATGATCCTGTGAGGCGGCCACTGCAACCTGGACACACGAGGCTTTGTTCCTGTCCGAGGCCAGGATGGCACGTACACACACACCTTTAACTCTGAACATCAGCACTGGAATATCAGCTCAAGTCACACGCAATCACTACATGTCTCCATCAAGGCCATTGAGAATGTTCTTATTGGTTACAGTCATGAGCTGACCTAGAGTTGACCTAGTTCTGTGGGATTCTGGGTTGTACATAATGAGCAGCAGAGCTCTGCTACTCGAACCAAGTCCTATGGGCCCCAACATTATACATCGGGTTAGGGCCGGGTAGGGCCTCTTAAAAAAAGATTTATTTTTTATTTTTTATTATATATATTTTTTTAAATGTACTTTTTATTTTTTTTAAGTACAAAATTATTATCAATAACTAGGGCTCTGGTATCACTAAATTGACCATGAACTTTTTGAAGCTGAGCGCTTCATCGTGCTCTGCTGCGCAGTACATGTCATGGTATCAGAAGTGCTTCAACGTTATCAAACATAAAACCAGAACATTGTCTGAGTCCACAGGAGAGATTATTTTAACAAAAATAATAATATTCCTTGAGTTTTGTTGGAGTTTAAAATGACAAAGTAGCTAGTTTACAGCTAACTGCTCTCTGTCTCCTCATTGAGCAGAACAGCAAGCAGAGGCATTGCTATGGATACTCACACAAGCAGTGCACATGCCCCCTGCGCTGCATGTGCACTGCGTGGGACAGGCAGACGAGCAGCTAATGGATACTAATGGAGGAAGCTATTTCTGTTTTTAGGTTTGGGCAGGGCCTTAAATTTGGCAGAGGCAATCGAGCCTGGGTAGGGTAGGGCCTGAACGTTGTGGGCATTGGTAGGGCTTAAAATTCATGCCCTTGCAGGATTCTAGCGCACAGTACGTGTTAGTGAGACTCATAGGTTTGGGGTGATGTATCTTAAAGTGCAACAGTAACGTGAGGAGCTGATGACAATTATCACCATACAACTCTACCACCACAGCCACTCTCTCAAACCTTTTCTCTATTTGGCTACATATCTATGTGCATCTAATGGCTGTAATCTCCTCATTTGGCTGCCTATCAGATTCCTCTGGGATGATAAGCCTCTGGTTATGTCCCAAATGACACCCTATTCCCTATATAGTGCACTACCTTTTACTGGGGACTTAGGGAATAAGGTACCATTTGGGAAACATGCATACTGTGTATTCAGCGCTGGCTCAGCCGTAACTCTTAGGGTCTTTTGATCAGGGCACGAGTTGACAGCGGGCTGCCCGGACAGGAAGAGCCCCTGTGTTAAACAATGCCCGGGCAGGCAGCGCCAGGGTGACCGAGAGGGATCGCACACGCACACACACACTGCTGCCTGTCTGTAGTGGCAGTTTGTCCGACTGACTAACGCAAACCGGATCCGGCCCGTCCAGGAATGAGCCAAACATCCTCAGCAGGCCAATAAACAATAGGGACGGGTGGCTTTGTGTCACGTCTGTGGGAACAACAGAGGGGGGGGGGGGGGGTTGGGGCTGTTGTCTTCTGTCCTGTCCACCTACTCCCTGGCCTCCCCGTGTACACTTATTTATTCCTCTTGTGTGAGTGTGCAGTTGGCAGGTTTTGGTACTGGCGCTAAGCTCTCCAGAAGGCATAGTGAGAATGGACACATCCAGTCAGTTTGACAATGTTCTGCTTTTTCATATTTGTCCCATTGTGATCTGGGCTTATTAGGTTATTATAATAATGAGTGGTCTAAAGCAGACTAGGTCTATAGGTGATGGCTAATTTGCAACAACAGCAATGTGCTGCAGTGTTAGTGATGATGGTGGAAAATATTACATATAGCAATATTATTGAAGTTAAAATATATATACACTTTTCAGTTTATTAGGTACACCCATCTAATACAGGGTCAGACCCCCTTTTGCCTTAGAACAACCTAAATTCTTCTGGGCATTGAAACAATTCGACCTGAAAACATTCCCCACACCATTATACCACCGCCACCAGCCTGTACAGTTTAAATCAGGCAGGATGGGGCCATGGACTCATGCTGCTTATGCCAAATCAGGACAACAGATTCTGTGCATCCAACTTTGTGGCAACAGTTTGGGGAAGGCCCTTTCCTGTTTCAGCATGACAATGCCCCAGTGCACAAAGCGAGGGCCATACAGAAATGGGTTGTCGAGATCGTTGTGGAAGAACTTGACTGGTCTGCGCAGAGCCCTGATATAGGCCGTTACGGTGACCGTGTTTATTCACTGTAATTATGGGCTCCCTAGTGGTTCAGCGGTTTATGGCACTAATAGCTAGCCAGCTAACTAGGGATTAGCAGTAGTGGCTAACACAATTTAGCATAACTTGTCTACAAAATACAAATTAGCTGTTTGCAGTTGTAAGAAACACAACTAATATATTGTAATTATAGAACGCTTGTGGATTTATATTAAGATGAAAGTGGAAACAACATCGCTGTCATCAACATTGTTATATGTGCTGCATTGACCATGCAGACTGAACGAAAGTCTCGTGGTCAAGCAACAACAAACGCGCTCCTTGAGTAACGGGGTGGGACTAGGTCTGTGTGGAAAGCGGCATGGGGAGAGCTGAGAGGGATGACTCAAGTAGCGGCGCAAACTATAAAAATGGACGTTACATACGGCGTATCACATTTAACAAACCAAACATTTTAATACCGTTATAGAAGGTAAAGTAGAAACCCAAACCGGTCCGTGCATAAATACTGGTGTGTATATAGTAAAATACGATATTCCGCCCAGCCCTATGCTCTTGTCTCTCTGCAGAAGCAGTATAATGAAGCAATATGTTTGGAACATCAAATCACATTCAAATCACAGTATCGAATCACAATAGTTTACATATAGAATCGTGAGAATTGTAATACAAATCCTATCATGAGGTCCCTGGCAATTCCCAGCCTTCATTCAGGGCACTATGCTGACCTTTTTTAAAGTAGCACGTGTGTGCCTAAGTTAAAAAAACACATACATTTAGAAGCACAATGAAAAGTATTTGAGGTAATACATTCACATTTTTCTAGTCTCACTGGTGCTCCTAATTTAAAATTCCAGGTTGCACAGCAAAACGTTGAAGCTCATATATAAGTAAAATGGTTGTACTGTAGACCCTGTAGATGTTAGACGGGTTAAAAAATAACTTTCCCTGTCTTTCTGTCATTTATTGTCATGTCCAGCCCCACCCCCCATCAAACAGGAGCTCACATGTTAAGTAGAGCGGCAAGAGGTCTAGCGGTTTAGAGTGTTGGGTCAGAAACCGGAAGGTTGCCGGTTTGAATCCTTGCGTCGACTAGGTGAAAGATCTGTCTGTGACTTTGAACAAAGCACTTAACCCTAATTTCTCCTGTAAGTCGCTCTGGATAAGAGCGCCTGCTAAATGACTAAACTGTTAAGTGTTTTCATTGTCAGTGTTGGTGTTGATTTTGTCCATGTAGCAGAAATCCCTTTGACGTGGCAGTTTTCCACCAAGCGTGTTTGTGTGCTCACTTTGCTCACTCATTTTTCTTTTCAAGGCAATGCAGTGTTGAGGTATTGTACATTTGCTAATTGCTAGCATTGGTTGTGGAGTATTTGCGTTCTATCTATTTGTGTCCCTGAAACCAATAGGACACAGATAAAAAAAGATTAAGGCCATGTGCATTGGAATTCTAAATACATGCACCTTGCTGTTCATTTAAATTTGGCTTGGAATGCAAATCTCTGTACTAGGACTCATGTTACACATGTGCTTGTGTGCGTTTGCATGTGAAAGCCACTTGATGCAGCTAATCTGTCTATTTACAGGTGTCCAGTCTGACCAGTCCTGCGCTGGGCTCTACAATGCGACCATTTTACTCATATATACCTTAAAAAAAATGAAATTTGGATTTAGGTGCACCAGTGCGCCATTAAAACATTTGGATTCTAGCTTTATTACCTGAAATATTTTTCATTGTGTGCGCCTGGATTTTTCAATTTAGGCGCACACATGCGCCTTGTAATAAAAAAAAAAAAGAGTCAGCGTATAGTTTGTGTCCCAAATAGCACACTATTCCCTTTACAGTGCACTTCTTTTTACGAGTCTTATGGGCACTAAATAGGGATTTTTTTAAATGTATTTAACCTTTTATTTAACTAGGCATGTCAGTTAAGAACAAATTCTTATTTTCAATGACTGCCTAGGAACAGTGGGTTAACTGCCTTGTTCAGGGGCAGAAAGTCAGATTTTTACCTTGCCAGCTTGGGGATTCGATCTTGCAACCTTTCGGTTACTAGTCCAACGCTCTAACCACTAGGCTACCTGCCACCCCAATAGGGTGTCATTTGTGACGCAACCTCTGATAGAGGAACACCAGGCTGGATTACCTGCCTATTTTTAACCCGCTGGAAAAATATTTAGTATAGAGCACTGATTGAGCACATATCTGCCAGAGATGCTTTGGTTTACAAATCCATCGATTTGCAGTAGTGGAAAAAGTACCCAGTTCTCATACTTGAGTACAAGTTAAGATACTTTAATAGAAAATGACTCAAGTAAAAGTGAAAATCACCCAGTAAAATAATACTTGAGTAAAAGTCTAAAAGTATTTGTTTATATATCTAAAGTATCAAAGTACATGTATTTGCTAAAATATACTTAACTATCAAAAATAAAAGGATAAATCATTTCAAATTCCCAATATTAAGCAAACCAGACTGCACCATTTTTAAAATGTACGTATAGCCAGGTGCACACCAACACTCAGACATAATTTAACAAAGCAGGTGTGTTTAGTGAGTCCGTCAGATCAGAGGCAGCAGGGATGACCAGGGGTGTTCTCTTGATAAGTGCTTGAATTGGACCATTTTCCTGTCCTGCTAAGTATTCAAAATGTAACGAGTACTTTTGGGTGTCAGGGAAAATGTAAGGAGTAAAATTAATTATTTTCTTTATGTATGTAGTAAAGTAAAAGTTGTCAAATATCAACATTTAAGTACAGATACCTAAAAAAAAATGGACTTTATAGTATTTTTACTGAAGTGCTGTACACCACTGCCTATTTGTATTCTGAGTCAGCATTTAGGCTAGGCTACATTATTGTTTACTGTCTAATCATTTTGAAGCATTAAAACTTAACAAGTGTGAAGATCTAGGCGACATTTTGTGGCAGATTTTTAGGCCTATATTATCTTTATCCGAAACCAAACCCTATTCTGGAGCTGACTGAGGGTCATTTCCATGTAAAAGGACCCATGAGCACCCACGTGAGGTTCATAAGACCATGTCAAAGTGGGTGTCAAATGAAAGCGGAGACTATATCTTTTTTTAAATTAAGGCATATAAACGCAACATGTAAAGTGTTTGTCCCATGTTTCATGAGCTGAAATAAAAAATCCTGTACAAAAAACGTATTTCTCTCAAATTGTGTACACATTTGATTATATCCCTGTTAGTGAGCATTTCTCCTTTTGCCAAGATAATCCATCTACCTGACAAGTGTGGCATATCAAGAAGCTGATTAAACAGCATGATCAGTACACAGGGACACCTTGTGCTGGGGACAATAAAATACAAATTTAAAATGTGCTCACCCCTACCGAGTCATGTGAAATCCATAGATTAGGGCCTAATTTATTTATTTCAATTGACTGATTTCCTTATACGAACGGCAACTCGGTAACATCTTTTAAATTGTTGCATGTTGCGTTTATATTTTTGTTCGGTGTAAGACGAAAAGGTACATTGACTGAAAAAAAAAATGTGGGCTTGTGGCAGCTGAATAAAAATATTTGTAACCCACCAATTCCATTTGGTCTTTGATATACTGAATCAGCAAATAATTAAAAAAGGAAAAACTTATTTGGTTGTGATGTTGCAATGTTATAGGCTACGTCAAGGTTGGTCAACCATCCTCCAGGACAGCTAATGGGTGTGCAGGCTTTTATTCCAGTCCCCCTCTAACAATCCATATTTTAGAAATTAGCTGCTCAACTCGACCTTGTGTGTTTTGAGCGGGGCTTGATCAAAGCTTTTACACCCCGTAGGTCTCCAGTCTGAGGGTTGACCACGTGTTTTGTATAGTTGCCTAACATGTACTACTTTGAGGGGTGTTAGGTGCCTTGCACAACATCAGGAGATGGTACATGGGATTAGAGAGCAGCCTCCCAGTGTCGATACCACATTACACACACTTTTTTATACGTTCATAGAGACGCCACCAATTGTTGGTCATGGAAATTTGGTTAAAAGTCATGGAGAGGTAATGGAAAAGTCATGATATTCCATCTGTCAAAATGTGTATGAACCCTGGCCTTGGTATAGGCTCTGAGAATAAGTATTCTATGATGTCGCGCACCTATTGCACAGCAATCGTCTACCCGACCCATACTGTCAAACATTTAAAATTACTTTTGAAAATGGATAAATGGTAGCCTGGTATTTGTTGTGTAGAGTGAATAAACCAATCATGTCATGCAATATGATTATGATTTTGGCCTGTATAATAAAAGTGAAAGAAATATATTGGGCGACATGCTGTATTTGGATATCCTTATCAACGGCAAATGCATCCGCTTTAACATAAGGCCAACGTTTAGTTTTTATTAGCCTACCATTATCAGAATTCCCGTGAATCAAACACCTCCATTTATATTTGCTTGCAGTACAGTTGATCCAACACTAAGTTGTGGATACGCATGGTCTGACATTTGCGTGGAGATACGCACACTATTCCGTCATGTTCAAAATGGATAAATGCCAACCGTTGCGGAAAGATTATCGCACGTAAGGTTGTCTCTTTTTTTGTACCCAGGCACCATTGATAAATGAGGACACTGCCCTGCAAAGCCTGCTTGTTTTTATTAAAGATGAACACACACAGGGAAGGACAACACGTTGCTGTCCTGTTCTCTGAGGGCCAGGGGCCTGCCTTAATACTAGCAGGGGAAACCTAGATTGCATCCCAAATGGCACCCCATTTCGTATATAGTGCACTACTTTTGACCGATTTCCTTATACGAACGGCAACTCAGGAAAATCTTTTAAATTGTTGCGTTTCTATTTTTGTTCGGTGTAAGACAAACATATTACTAAACTAGAAAAGGTACATTGACTGAAAAGAAAAATGTGGGCTTGTGGCAGCTGAATAAAAATAGGCTCAGCGAACGAGTAACACAATAGGCTCATCATGACTATGCAATAAATGGTACAGCATGTTCTGTGAAATCAGCTCACTCTGAGTCTGAACAATGAGAGCCCCTATGAAAACATCAGACCAGCGGTGGCGACTCTCGCTCTTATCAGTGTTTCGTACTCAACGTCGGTACTATAAAGGCACCCTACAGTATGGCTTATGGGCCCTGGTCAAAAGTAGTGCACTATAAAGGGGATATTGCCATTTGGAACGCAGCTGTTGTTGTAGGTGCAGCAGTGTTTGTAGTGCTTGGAAGAGGAGTGGATAGTGAGGGAGAGGAAGAATTCATTGTCAGCATTGAGGACACGTTCACACGGGTATGGGAGTATGGTGTATGTAGCTAGCTAGCTAGCTAGCTAGCTAGCTAGCAGCCTGTAGCCACCAACACACAGGTCTATGGGGCTTTGGCTGGCTCTCTGTACTCCTCTGATCCAGTATTCTAGTCAGAGACTAGGGTCCTATTCACTAGGCGCAAAAAGGAAGCAACCCGACCTGAAATGCGGAGAAACTACCTGAACTTGTCCAATAAAATAATACTTTTTGGTTTTCTGTTCCAAAGCGTTTTGCTACGGTGTGTACTAATGAATAGGATCCCCCCTCAGCACCTAACAAGTGGGATGGTTCTCTAGAATAGCACAGCACATTGAGCATTACAGACATGTTTGCCCTGTTAGCTCTGCTCTGGCCAGGCCAATAACCTTCCCTCTGTCCACTTATAGAGCCACTGTAGTTTGGGCTGAACATGTTTGTTTACCTGACATGTGGTGTTTGAAATCATGCTTCTAAAGAGAACAATTTCAACAATTGCAAAAGTGTACTGGTTTCTCTTTCTCAGGGATGCAAATTAGTCACCTTTTCAGATAAATTCGCCGTTGAATCCAAAATAGGTAACCTACGTGATTCGTGTAGATCCGATGAGAAAAGTTTGGGTGTGGGGGCTTTGGTTCACAACTGGCTGTAAGCGAAAGAGTGATGCGCATTTGGAGCAATACTGGCTGTATCCAAGTCTCAGCCAATCGTTCACAGAACAACAGAATGCAGCACCTGACTGAAGAGAGAAAAGACAACCAATTTGCTAGTTACAGCATCAGCGCGCGCTCTGGAAAGACATCTGAGAGTGGAAAGGCAGTTTGCCAGTTACAGTTGCGTGTTCACTGAAGATAACAAAGAGGTAGATGAGAAGCTTCACCACGGAGACGGGTGAGAAGGTGATGAAGCAAACTAAATGAGCTGTAACAAAAGAAAATGGCATTTGATACGTTTGAGGTGAAGGAGCAAGTGTGGTGGAACAAAAATTGTTAGCATTGTTAAGTACAGTTGAAGTTTACATACATCTTAGCCAAATACATTTAAACTCAGTTTGTCACAATTCCTGACATTTAATCCTAGAAAAAATTCCCTGTTTTTGGTCAGTTAGGATCACGACTTTTATTTTAAGAATGTGAAATGTTAGAATAATAGTAGAGTGATTTATTTCAGCTTTTATTTCTTTCATCACACTCCCAGTGGGTCAGAAGTTTACATACACTCAATTAGTATTTGGTAGCATTGCCTTTAAATTGTTTAACTTGGGTCAAACGTTTCAGGTAGCCTTCCACAAGCTTCCCACAATAACTTGGGGGAATTTTGGCCCATTCCTCCTGACAGAGCTGGTGTAACTGAGTCAGGTTTGTAGGCCTCCTTGCTCGCGCACCCTTTTTCAATTCTGCCCACAAATTTTCTACAGGTATGAGGTTAGCGCTTTATGATGGCCACTCCAATACCTTGACTTTGTTGTCCTTAAGCCATTTTGCCACAACTTTGGAAGAATGCTTGGGGTCATTGTCCATTTGGAAGACCCATTTGCGACCAAGCTTTAACTTCCAACTGATGTCTTGAGATGTTGCTTCAATATATCACATAATTTCCCCCCATGATGTCATCTATTTTGTGAAGTGCACCAGTCCCTCCTGCACCAAAGCACCCCCACAACTTGATGCTGCCACCCCCGTGCTTCACGGTTGGGATGATGTTCTTCGGCTTGCAAGCCTCCCCCTTTTTCCTCCAAACATAACGACGGTCATTATGGCCAAACAGTTCTATTTTTGTTTCATCAGATCAAAGGAAATTTCTCCAAAAAGTACGATCTGTCTGTGGATATAGATACTTTTGTACCTATTTCCTCCATTATCTTCACAAAGTACATTGCTGCTGTTCTGGGATTGATTCGCACTTTTCGCACCAAAGTACGTTCATCTCTAGGAGACAGAACGCGTCTCCTTCCTGAGCGGTATGACGGCTGCGTGGTCCCATGGTGTTTATACTTGCATACTATTGTTTGTACAGATGAACGTGGCACCTTCAGGCGTTTGGAAATTGCTCCCAAGGATGAACCAGATTTTTTTTCCTGAGATCTTAGCTGATTTCTTTTGATTTTCCATGATGTCAAGCAAAGAGGCACTGAGTTTGAAGGTAGGCCTTGAAATACATCCACAGGTACACCTCCAATTGACTCAAATGATGTCAATAGCCCTATCAGAAGCTTCTAAAGCCATGACACCGTTTTCTGGGTTTTTCCAAGCTGTTTAATCTCACTAGGGTATGTGGGGCGCTAGCGTAGGACGCTAGCCAGTTAAACTGCAGGGCGCCAAATTCAAAACAACAGAAATCCCATAATTATAATTCCTCAAACATACAAGTAATTTACACCATTTTAAAGATACACTTGTTGTAAATCCAGCCACAGTGTCCGATTTCAAAAAGTCTTTACACCAAATGATTATGTTAGGTCAGAGCCAAGTCACAGAAAAACACAGCCATTTTCCCAGCCATAGAGAGGAGTCACAAAAAGCAGAAATAGAGATAAAATTAATCACTAACCTTTTATGATCTTCATCAGATGACACTCATAGGACTTCATGTTACACAATACATGTATGTTTTGTTCGGTAAAGTTCATATTTATATCCAAAAATCTCATTTTACATTGGCGCGTTATGTTCAGTAGTTCCAAAACATCCGGTGATTTTGCAGAGAGCCACATCAATTTACGGAAATACTCATAATAAACATTGCTAAAAGATACAACTGTTATGCATGGAATTTTAGATCCACTTCTCCTTAATGCAACCGCTGTGTCAGATTTCAAAACAACTTTACGGAAAAAGCACACCATGCAATAATCTGAGTATGGCGCTCAGACACAAAACCAAGCCATACAGATATCCGCCATGTTGTGTAGTCAACAGAAGTCAGAAATAGCATTATAAATATTCACTTACCTTTGATGATCTTCATCAGAATGCACTCCCAGGAATCCCAGTTCCAACCGGAGAATTCCAGTCCCAACCGGAGAATTCCTTTGTCTTTAGAATTCCAATGGAACGCAAGCTAACTCTCACGTGAACGCGCGTGGTCAGCTCATGGCACTCTGGGAGAGACCGTACTCAATCCCCTCTCATTCGCCCCCACCTCACAGTAGAAGCCTCAAACACGGTTCTAAAGACTGTTGACATCTAGTGGAAGCCTTAGGAAGTGCAATATGACCCCATAGACACGGTATATTCGATAGGCAATGAGTTAAACTACAAACCTCAGATTTCCCACTTCCTGGTTGGATTTTTCGCAGGTTTTGCCTGCCATATGAGTTCTGTTATACTCACAGACATCATTCAACCCGTTTTAGAAACTTCAGTGTTTTCTATTGATTTTTCAAATCTACTAATTATATGCATATTCTAGCTTTTATGGCTGAGTAGCAGGCAGGTTAATTTGGGCACGCTTTTCATCCAAAATTCAGAATGCTGCCCCCTACACTAGTGAAGTTAAAGGCACAGTCAACTTAGTGTATGTAAACTTCCGACCTACTGGAATTGTGATACAGTGAAGTAAACTGTAAACAATTGTGGGAAAGATTACTTGTGTCATGCACAAAGTAGATGTCCTAACCGACTTGCCAAAACTATAGTTTGTTAACAAGAAATTTGTGGAGTGGTTGAAAAATTAGATTTAATGACTCCAACCTAAGTGTATGTAAACTTCCGACTTCAACTGTATACACACACACAGTCAAGTTTGGACACACCTACTCATTCAAGGGTTTTTCTTTATTTTTTACTATTTTCTACATTGTAGAATAATAGTGAAGACATCAACACTATGAAATAACACATATAGAATCATGTAGGAACCAAAAAAGGGTTAAACAAATCAAAATATATTTGAGATTCTTCAAAGTAGCCACCCTTTGCCTTGATGACAGCTTTGCACTCTCTTGGCATTCTCTCAATCAGCTTCACCTAGAATGCTTTTTCAACAGTCTTGAAGGAGTTCCCACATATGCTGAGCACTTGTGGGCTGCTTTTCCTTCAATCTGCGGTCCAACTCATCCCAAACCATCTCAATTGGGTCGAGGTCGGGGGATTGTGGAGGGCAGGTCATCTGATGCAGAACTCCATCAATCTCCTTGGTCAAATAGCCCTTACACAGCCTGGAGGTGTGTTGGGTCATTGTCTTGTTAAAAAACAAATGATAGTCCCACAAAGCGCAAACCAGATGGGATGGCGTATCGCTGAAGAATGCTGTGGTAGCCATGCTGGTTAAGTGTGCCTTGAATTCTAAATAAAATCAGACAGTGTCACCAGCAAAGCACCCCCACACCATCACACCTCCTCCATGCTTCACTGTGGGAACCACACATGGAGTTTATCTGTTCACCTACTCTGCGTCTCACAAAGACACCGGTTGGAATTTGGACTCATCAGACCAATGGACAGATTTCCACCGGTCTAATGTCCATTGCTTGTGTTTCTTGGCTCAAGTAAGTCTCTTCTTCTTATTGATGTCCTTTAATTGTGGTTTCTTTCCAACAATTCGACCATGAAGGCCTGATTCACGCAGTCTCCTTTGAACAGTTGATGTTGAGATGTGTCTGTTACTTGGACTCTGAAGCATTTATTTGGGCTGCAATTTCAGAGGCTGGTAACTCTAATGAACTTATCCTCTTCAGCGGAAGTAACTCTGGGTCTTCCGTTCCTGTGGCGATCCTCATGAGAGCCAGTTTCATCTTAGCGCTTGATGGTTTTTGAGACTGCACTTGAAGAAAGTTGAAACAAAGATTCACTAGAAGTTGACGGAACTTCCATCAAGCCAATTAGAGGCTGGAGAGGGGCAGGCAGTCAACTAAGGTCAATTAAATCAACATTTTTTTCACCTAAAAAGCCTGCTGAGATAAAATGCTGATTTAAAATTATTACTTCTCATTTTTCTCAATAATGATACCAGAGTGACAACTTGCTAAGGCATAGAAGAAGAGGAATTTCTACGCTTCAGTGCATGAACTGTTTTCCAAAATTTAGACGGATCACCAGCAGAATCTGAGATAGAACTTAGAAAGTAGCTTGATTTAGCTTTCTGGAATGTGGAAGTTTATCAATTTCTCAATTGCCTGAAAAGCTTCCAAACAGCTACAGTCAGTTTTTCAAACCTTTGCCCAGGCCTGTTTTTTTTAAAATTATAACTAGATCTGAAAGTTCTATAGAGAACCAAGGATTTGTTCAATTTTTTTTTTTACACTAAGGTGTTTAAAGGGAGAGCATGTTTTGTCTGCCAGAGAGAGAAAAAGAGATGAGAACAATTCTAGAGCTAATTCAGGGTCAGGTATGCAGCTGAGATAGGAGAGGTCAGGGTAATACACATCATGAAGAAAAGCTTGTGGGGGAAAAATGTCTCTTCATAATTATACGAGGATCAGTGTTAATCCTTTTGGTATCTCTAATACAATGGCAGGAGAGCGATCACTGAGATCATTAGCAAAGACGCCACTCGACAAATACTTGTGGGGATTATTTGTTACAATTAGGTCAATCAGTGATAAGTTTGCTGGATTTTGTATTAATCCGTGTGGGTTTTGCAATCGGTTGAGTCAGGTTAAAGTCAAGAAAAATATTCTTAAAATGGTCTGAGGCCGGGGTAAGCCAATCTAAGTTAAAATCCCCTAAAACGACAAATTCAGATTAAAGAAAAGGTTTAAATACTCAGAAATAGTACCAACATGGTGTCCTTTGTTGGGCAAATCAGCTGTCAATGTTAACTTCATAAATCCAACATCACTCCGAATTGACATTCACATACAGCCTGGGTAAGAAAAGTTAGGAGTTACTTTCAACTATTCAACGTTATTTAGGTAGTCTACACAAATGAGTATGGATGCTGAGCAATGTCTAAATGTGTTCAGCTGAAACGTACACAGCTTGTTTCCAAATCTAAGCATGGAACATAGAGGTAGGCATTTGGATGGTAAACTTGTTATCACTGAAGTGCATTACCCCTCATTTACCAGTAGGTGTCACTGTTTAACTTGGACTGTGGCTTCACATTTTATTTCAATATACCCCTTTATTTAGGTTGATGGCATGACGTTGAAACGATGACGTTGATTCAAACAACATTTTACTATCAACATTGAAACAAGGTCAAATAAAATCTGTCGAATCAAATATAAAATTCAACATAATTTCAACCATGTGTGGTTGAAAGTTTGGTTGAAATTCAACCATATATGGAATTTTCTATGCAATTTCAACATATACATAGTTCTAATGATTATATTGAAATTAGATTGATGTAACAACCTGTAAGTCAGGTTAAGTCAATGTATTTAAGTTGAAGTTTACCCTAATTTCAATGTTTACAAGGCAGGTTGAAATGAGACGAAAACAGCACTGGTTGATGACTTTTTTTCAAATCTAATGTATTTTCCACGTTGATTCCACATCACAATACGTTGACAAATTACATTGAAATAATGTTGATTCAACAAGTGTGTGGGTAGTGTATTTATTTTCTCAGAATCATAACTAGCCTATGGCCTAATCTTCTACAGGGGTGTACATTGTGAGCTGCATTGTAACTAAAGATACGATGCCAAGAGTCTTTAGTGGTTAAACACTATAGTTAACCCCTTGTTTGCCCAAAACCTGCTGAATAGATCTGGATGAGGCTGAAGACCATAGAATTAGAATGAATAGAACGGATGTCCTCATTCAGATTAATTACGCCACTATGAGTGGACTGGGGGCCATTTTGAGGGTCCCCAAAGCAGTAAAGCACAAAGCGTCCTCAACTGACATTCCAAAAAAGATATTCCATTCTCATTCTATTTCTATGGGCGGAACACAGACAGGGTAGAGGAGACGAGAGTGAGACAGAGAGGACAGAGGGTGCAGGTATACGGTCAGCGGTCATCAGGGAACATGAACTCACCTCTACAAGGTGGTTGTCAGGACCGTATAGGTCTTTGTCCAGCTCAATCACCAGGCTCTTGAAGAAAGAGGAGAATTTCCTCTTCAGCTTCCCAGGCTATGGAATAAAGAGAGGTGGTTGGTTAGTTTAACGTGGACGGAACATTTGGGCTGATATGAACATTTGAAGAGTGTAACACGGGACAAACTCACTCACACACACACACACACACACACACGGAAGTAGCATTAGCCACTCTAGCGTGGTGTTTCATGCTAGAAAGTATGCATATTTTCCCAATTTTTTCCATCTTCTCGACATTAAATCGAGTTAAGAAAGAAATGGATTCCTTTGTCGCCTGAATATAGAATGTTTTATGTACAAACCGGTCCACGGGGGATACGAGTGTATAGCCGGCTGCATACATTCCCTTTGGACGGTAAGATGAAACGACTCAATAGCGCCATCCGCTGGCCTTTGGTGCTAGGCCCTTGTTTGTTTCCTGGTTACTGAACATCGGTCTCTGGGAGTGATTTCAACGAAACCCCTATGCACTACTGTTGAACACCTGCCTTAGATAACTTGATATACTGTTGTCATTGACTATAGCAACATTTCTAGGACAACAAAGCAGTGATATCATTCAATTTACCCTAGGCCCTAGGGGCAAGGGGTTGACCAAAGACGTAGAAGGGACCACAATCAATGTGAATACAGGATATTCTCAGGGTCCACTTCCTTAAAAGTGGCCCGAAAATATTTGTGGGCTCAGAAAACCTCAAATAGTCCAAACCACTGTGAAATGACAGCCTTGACTCAAAAGCTGATGAGAGAATTAGAGTTGAGCCATTTGAAGTCGATCTTACTCTGCAAAAGAAATCTATGGTCATGTTGCAGAAATAATCTGTGCAAACATTTAGCGAAACATTTATCATTCCTCAGAAGGCCTAACAAAACAAATCTTGTTGCCGATTCTGGAATTGTGGAGATGTGTTAGAACTATACAAGACTGCCATACATGAGTGTGGGGCAAACACTCCACAAAGCAGCTCCTGGATCAAAGAGCTAGCAATATTCATACTTGGTTGAATGATTGAGACATGGCCACAGATTTTTTTTGAATGCATTTCACCACGGTGAAAAGTAAAAATTTAACCCACCATGCTGCCACATTTAAAATACAGTCCCCCATAAAATAGCTGGTTAGCGTTTTTTTGGCATGAATCTTGTTCTAGAGGCAGTTCTCCAGAGTGGTCACTAGCTGGCAAAGCCACAAAGTGATAAAATCTGGTGTTAAACTTAACCCTAACCACACTGCTAACCCTAATGCCTAACCCTAACCTTAAATTAAGACCATGAATTTTTACAAAATCACTCACTTCTGCCTCCATGACAAGACTCATCACAATAAACGTCAACCTGACAGAAAATATGTACAGAGGAGAAATCTGACTCAGTGGTAGGGATACAGTTCAAAAGAAACCGTTCATAATCGCTATCATACATAGAAGAGACTTCACAGAGGGAATTTTTTTAAAACTTTTCTAAACAAAATCAAACAAACCAATCACGATGAATTGATCCAGTGATATTCCATCGTTCTACAGGAAGTAGAATACTCACATCATCCAGCAGCTTCCCCTCAACCCGCAGCTCCCATGATGCAATACTGCCATCCGAGTCGTCAGCGTCGGGCTTGGCAGGGTTGAAGGTGTTGGAGATGTACAGCCTCAGTTTACGCTTTTGCTGTCGACACAAACACAAAGACACTGTTGGAACCAGTGGGCATTTCTGTACACATCAGTCTTGGGCACTTTGGTACCAAAGAAAAATACAGAGATGTTTCATGTTCCATTGTTCAAAGGGCATAGTATTTTCGTATAGGGAAAGGGAATACCTACATAGTCAGTTGCACAACTGAGTGATTTCAACCGAAATGTGTCTTCTGCATTTAACCCAACCCCTCTGAACCAGAGAGGTGCAGGAGACTGCCTTAATAGACATCCACGTCCAGTGAGCAGTTGTTGTCGGGGGTTAACTGCCTTGCTCAAGGGCAGAACGACAGATTCTTCCACCTTGTCAGCTTGGGGATTCAAACCTTTCGGTTACTGGCCCAGCACACTTAACCGCTAGGCTACCTGCTGCTGCTCGTACAGTAAAGTATATTATCGTAGTGAGATCCTTCAGGCCTATGATATGTGTTACCTTCATGGGTCTCTTCAGGGCTTCCTGGATGTCCACCCGTTTACGCATGATGGTCTGGTCCAGTTTACGTTCGAAGGCCAGCAGGTCCATGTAAGCCTGTGACTCAGGGACCAGTTCACGGATCTGATCAGAGGAGAAATCAAACAACCAACTCTTAGTGTCTCTGACACAATATACTCTATCATATTTAACCCAATGCTCGTGTATAGCTTTAGAAGAACAACAATCCTATTATCCAGTAAAATTGAACTGAAAAAAAAGATTGTGACAATAAGTTGTGGGATTGACTGAGGTTTGTGTTTAAGCTTAAGTTTCATTAAGGTAAGGCATTCTGCGATCAGAGCATGTCTGGTGTCTGCACTGCAACGGTGACTGTATTCTCTCAAGCCACCATTTCCCCCAAAAGTCTTTCCGTCCTTCTGTTACAGGGGTGACACACCTAATGAAGGTGACAGAGCGGGCAGTAGTGCCCACAGGAGCTGTGACTGCTCAACACCACTCACTAAATTGGTGCACCAGTCCAGCCTTTAGTGGTGCTAAGTCTGCATTTGAAATGCAGCGGGCACATCAGCGCGAACCCCACCCCTACCCAACCTGCCCCTACTCTCCTTGACACATTACCATACTCATCCCCAGATGGAGGGAGTCCGCACTCTGCCAAGGCTACTTACCAAACTGGGCACAGACTCCCAGATTCTCCCACTGCGTTACCCCTCTCCCTCTCTCCATCTTTCTAATCTATCTGTCTCTCCCTTCATTGTTCCCTCGATCATCTCATTCCTTCTCTACCTGCGTCTGTCTGTCACCAAGTTGAGGTGTAGTGCAGACAGAATGCAGTGTGGGACATTCCCTGTCCCTGAGACATGCAGCTATCCCCATCCCCTGTCTGGCTTGTGTTACGATAAGACCCACAGACTACGGAGACACTCATAGGAGAGACTGGGAGCAGCATGGGGCTCCAGTCCAGTGCCACCAGCAGCAGCCTTTACAAAATCAATGCCCAGGCTGGGCAGGGTTGAGACGGGGCAGGGGGGCATGAAGGGGGGAGCGGAGGTTGTGGCGCAGGCAGGCAGAGGAGAGTGGCTAGACGTGGGTTTGTTTAGCCCTGACGCGGACCACACACTAGACCCACCCTCACCTGTGGAGAAGATGTGCCTCCTCTAAACCGTAGGGTTGTTTTATACCGGCTCTGTTTCCTACCAGTCTATTGGTTATTCCATTTGAAAATAAGAGGAATCATTAAACAACGGTGCCAAGCCTGCGCCAAGCCTCTGATCACCCAAGCATCTCTTTTACGCTCCATTTGTAATAACACATAATCATCTGCCCCTCCAAGCCCCGAGATCAAAAACGCACACATGTTCTATTCAACAGAGAATGGATAATAACACGCAAACACTCGAGTAATGGGAGAAAAATACAAAATATACGCAATCTCACCCTCTGTGGAAGAATCTTGTCTGCCATTTTCCTTCTCTTGGCGCTACAGAGAGGGAGAGAAAGACAGAGAGAAAATGGAAAAAG
Organism: Salvelinus namaycush; assembly: GCF_016432855.1. Taxonomy (NCBI): domain Eukaryota; kingdom Metazoa; phylum Chordata; class Actinopteri; order Salmoniformes; family Salmonidae; genus Salvelinus; species Salvelinus namaycush. The sequence goes on along the minus strand of NC_052339.1, from coordinate 1,385,335 downwards.
AGAGCATGTTACTATGGTGACTGATAGCGTAGCACCCAGGCCATCTGCTAAAATGCTGGGCCACATCCAGCACCCCAGTGTCCCAGCTGTGTGTGTGTGGAGTGAGTGGTGTGTGTGTTGCGTGTGTATGTGTGTGTGTACGCAATGCGGATGTGTGTGTTTTGGGGGATCCAGCAGAGGCAGGACTATGGTATACCACCTGGAGAGCAGGGACTAGTGACACATGTAATACCTCATGCACACACACACACACCTCATGACTCAAGCTGTACCATCCAATGTACCGTATAGCCTTCTCTATATTAATGCTGTATATTGTTTGTATGTTAGTGAGTGTTGGCTCTGTCGCCAACTGTGGCCATCTCCAGAGGCAAATTTGTTACATGACCACCAATAACAATGCTTCTGAATCCAACTTTCTTCTTTCCGATGAGGAGAAAAGTACAGTCGCCTATAACCCTTGTGATCTTATGTGAAGTTAACGTGACAACATGTTAAAACAACATGTGATAACATGAAACTAAACATGTGAAAACATTACCTCGTGTGGGGGGGGAAAAATGACAACATGAGGATGCAAAATTTCAACATGTGATACCATAAAACTACACGTGACAACATTTGAACTAGACAATCTCCAGGGGACCATGACACCATCCCAAGAATGTCATTGCCCTTTCGGGAAAACCACAGGATGTGGACAATCACATGATTGCACATGTGGACAATCACACGATTTCACATTTCCACATGTTTTGCTTGTGAAATCTGGTGATCTGGTGACATAATCCAACGGTTGGGACAGTTATAGGCTGGGGATATGGGAGTACTGTCAAACTGCACTGCTATTTTAGTCATCAGTTAATCTGACTAGTCTGTTATCATTGATTTCATTTACTTTATTTCAGCATTGAGGTTTTTTTGTACAGTTGTTGACACGGACATGGTGGAGTAGCAGAAAGATTGAAATGCTGAGTTCAAATCCCAGGTTTGTTTTTGTTATTTTTATTTATTTCACCTTTATTTAACCAGGTAGGCCAGTTGAGAACAAGTTCTCATTTACAACTGCGACCTGGCCAAGATAAAGCAAAGCAGTGCGACAGAAACAACAACACAGAGTTACACATAAACAAACGTACAGTCAATAACACAATAGAAAAATATATGTACAGTGTGTGCAAATGTAGAAGAGTAGGGAGGGTAAGGCAATAAATAGGCCATAGAGGCGAAATAATTACAATTTAGCATTAGGTGAGGACATGTTGAATTATAATTACTGTATAAATAAACATACATATTTGACACACTTTGAAATTGTGTAAGTTGAAAACACTATGTTAAATGCACTGTATGTGTACCATAACGACTCAGTTTTGTTTTCAAGGCATTACCTGTGAAATCTCATGTGAAAATCATGTGGTTTTTCCTGTAAGGGAACCCGTCAGTAGCCTACTTGTCAAATTCTTTGGGTATGAAACATTTTTGAAAATATAATGATAAATATTGTAATTTTTTGCCTGGTACATCATTTGTGTTACCACACCTGATAGATTACTTACCATGGGTCCCACCTAATGCAAATGAGGTGTGCTGTTATGGTTAAGATGCCGAACGCTCGAACCACTAGGCTACCCTGGATGGAGACAGACATATAATCTAATGCTTGGGACAGATACAGTTGAAGTCGGAAGTTTATATATACACCTTAGCCAAATACATTTAAACTCAGTTTTTCACATTTCCTGACATTTAATCCTAGTAAAAATCCCCCGTCTTGGGTCAGTGAGGATCACCACTTTATTTTAAGAATGTGAAATATCAGAATAATAATAGAGAGTGATTTATTTCAGCTTTTATTTATTTCATCACATTCCCAGTGGGTCAGAAGTTCACACACTCAATTAGTATTTGGTAGCATTGCCTTTAAATTGTTTAACTTGGGTCAAACGTTTTGGGTAGCCTTCCACAAGCTTCCCACAATAAGTTGGGTGAATTTTGGCCCATTCTTCCTGACAGAGCTGGTGTAACTGAGTCAGGATTGTAGGCCTCCTTGCTCGCACACGCTTTTTCAGTTCTGCCCACACATTGTCTATGGGATTGAGGTCAGGGCTTTGTGATGGCCACTCCAATACCTTGACTTTGTTGTCCTTAAGCCATTTTGCCACAACTTTGGAAGTATGCTTGGGGTCATTGTCCATTTGGAAGACCCATTTGCGACCAAGCTTTAACTTCCTGACTGATGTCTTGAGATGTTGCTTCAATATATCCACATAATTTTGCTTCTCATGATTCCATCTGTTTTGTGAAGTGCACCAGCACCTCCTGCAGCAAAGCACCCCCACAACATGATGCTGCCACCCCTGTGCTTCACGGTTGGGATGGTGTTCTTCGGCTTGCAAGCATCCCCCTTTTTCCTACAAACATAACGATGGTCATTATGGCCAAACAGTTCTATTTTTGTTTCATCAGACCATAGGACATTTCTCCAAAAAGTACTGTCTTGGTCACCATGTGCAGTTGCAAACCGTAATCTGGCTTTTTTATGGTGGTTTTGGAGCAGTGGCTTCTTCCTTGCTGAGCGGCCTTTCAGGTTATGTCGATATAGGACTCCTTTTACTGTGGATATAGATACTTTTGTACCTGTTTCCTCCATCTTCACAAGGTCTTTTGCTGTTGTTCTGGGATTGATTTGCACTTATCGCACCAAAGTACATTCATCTCTATATAGACAGAACGCGTCTCCTTCCTGAGCGGTATGACGGCTGCGTGGTCCCATGGTGTTTATTCTTGCGTACTATTGTTTGTACAGATGAACGTGGTACCTTCAGGCATTTGGAAATTGCTCCCAAGGATGAACCAGACTTGTGGAGGTCTACAATTCTTTTTCTGGAGGTCTTGGCTGATTTCTTTAGATTTTTCCCATGATGTCAAGCAAAGAGGCACTGCGTTTGGAGGTAGGCCTTGAAATACATCCACAGGTACTCCTCCAATTGACTCAAATGATGTCAATTAGCCTATCAGAAGCTTCTAAAGCCATGACATCATTTTTGGGAATTTTCCAAGCTGTTTAAAGGCACAGTCAACTTAGTGTATGTAAACGTCTGACCCACTGGAATTGTGATACAGTGAATTATAAGTGAAATAATCTGTCTGTAAACAATTGTTGGAAAAATGACTTGTGTCATGCACAAAGTAGATGTCCTAACCGACTTGCCAAAACTATAGTTTGTTAACAAGAAATTTGTGGAGTGGTTGAAAAACAAGTTTTAATGACTCCAACCTAAGTGAATGTAAACTTCCGACTTCAACTGTATCTTGCTACTGTTAGTTGGATCGAATTCTCCATTAACCAGCCAGAGAAATGTTGACAACATTAGCCAACTTAGTGATCAAATGACTGACTTTATGGTGTGAAAATTAGCTGGCTAATAGTCAGACAGCTAGCTAACGTTCAAACATCAGAGCTAGCGTTAGTAACCTAACCAATTTGCTATAGTATTAACTTCTCTAGGATAGGGGGCAGCATTTTCCCGTTTGGATGAAAAGCATACCCAAATTCAACTGCCAGCTACTCATCCCCAGAAGATAAGATATGCATATTGTTAGTGTATTTGGATAGAAAACACTCTGAAGTTTCTAAAACTGTTTGAATCATGTCTGAGTATAACATAACTTATTTAGCAGGCGAAACCCCGAGGACAAACATTCAGATTTTTTCTTTTTTGAGGTCACTCTCTTTTCAATGGATTTTTATTGGGAATGCAGATTTCTAATTGACCTTCTTGCAGTTCCTACCGCTACCACTGGATGTCAACAGTATTTAGAAATTGGTTGAGGTTTTTTCCTTTGTGTAATGAAGAAGAACGGCCATCTTGAATTAGGGTCACTGGAGTGTCTTGTTTGTTAGAGGCGCATGACCAGAAGGCTAGCTACAGTTTGTTTTAATCCTGTATTGAACACAGATCATCCCGTCTTCAATTTTATCGATTATTCACGTAAAAAAATACCTAAAGTTGTATTACAAAAGTAGTTTGAAATGTTTTGGCAAAGTTTACAGGTAACTTTTGAGATATTTGTAGTCACGTTTCGCAATTTAGAACCTGTGTTTTTCTGGATCAAACGCGCCAAATTGACATTTTGGATATATATCGACGGAAATTAAAGACCATTTGTGATGTTTATGGAACATATTGGAGTGCCAACAACAGAAGCTCGTCAAAGGTAAGGCATGAATTATATTTTTATTTCTGTGTTTTGTGTCCCGCCTGCAGGGTTGAAATATGCTTCTCTCTCTTTGTTTACTCTGTTGCTATCCTGAGAGAATAGCATCGTTTGCTTTCGCCGAAAAGCCTATTTGAATTCTGACATATTGGCTGGATTCACAACTAGTGTAGCTTTAATTTGGTATCTTTCATGTGTGATTTAATGAAAGTTTGATTTTTATAGGATTTTATTTGAATATGGCGCTCTTCATTTTCTCTGGCTTTTGGCCAAGTGAGACAGTAGCGTCCCGCCTAAACTCAGATTTTTGGATATAAATATGAACTTTACCGAACAAAACATACATGTATTGTGTAACATGAAGTCCTATGAGTGTCATCTGATGAAGATCATCAAAGGTTAGTGATTCATTTTATCTCTTTCTGCTTTTTGTTACTCCTCTCTTTGGCTGGAAAAATGGCTGTGTTTTTCTGTGGCTATGTACTGACCTAACATACTCGTTTGGTGTGCTTTCGCCGTAAATCCTTTTTGAAATCAGACATGTTGGCTGGATTCACAACAAGTGTAGCTTTAATTTGGTGTCTTTCATGTGTGATTTCATAAAAGTTACATTTTTATATAATATATTTGAATTTGGCGCTCTGCATTTTTACTGGCTTTTGGCCAAGTGGGACGTTAACTTCTCTGGGATATGTGGGACGCTAACTGGTATACGACTCCTTGTCGTTTCTCAAGTTATAAAGTTACTGTTAGTTGCTTACTGGACCCTGGTAATATGTGTGAAATGTTAACTAATCTATGAACTAATGTTTTCGCTCTACGGTAGGTGGTTAATTTTCAGAAGGGGAGAATTCGGTGAAAATGAGGCGTTGCTTGTTGAACAAGTGGATTCAGGGATCTGGTGTAGCTGGGCCTGGCTTAAGCTGGATGCCACTATAGAGGTCAAAGGAACATGACACACTTTCCCTCTTTCTCACTTTTTCAATACGTCAGTGGATGAAGGGGGTATGCCAGGTGTACCTTCTGCCTGAAAGAGAGAAATTATGTCAACAAAGGGTCTAATGCTGTGCTGGCACATTGTAGAACAGATGTCCACAGGCAGAAAGTGTACAATGTAATAGCGTGCAGTTTAGCCCAAAGATATTAGTTTTGTTGTGTTGAACTTGACAGTAACACTTAATTTACTTAATTTTTTACTCAGTGAATATTTTTGCACACATGTAGCCTTGTGCACTTGATCGACGTCTACTATAGTGGCCACTATAATAGAGCAAAAATAGAATGCCTGAATGTTTCATTCTATTTCTACTTTAAGAAGTTTTTCCCCCCAAGTGCAATATTTAGATGTGTGTGTGGTCACAAGCGTTCTATTATAAAGGCTGTCATGGCTAACTGCAATATTAGTGTATTGTTTTTTATCAAGACATTTTATTTTTTATTTTACCTTTATTTAAGAAGGCAAGTCAATTAAGAACAAATTCTTATTTTCAATGACGACCTAGTGGGTTAACACCGTTGTTCAGGGGCAGAACGACAGATTTGTACCTTGTCAGCTCGGGGATTCGGTATTGCAACCTTTCGGTTACTAGTCCAACGCTCTAACAACTAGGCTACCTGCCGCCCCAAACTAGTGTCATTTGCAGTAAAGTCTAGGCAACAAATAACATTTGATTGCTTTCCTTACCATTTTTTAGCTGTGAGGAAGGTTCACATAAAAAGTGGTTAATGTTATACACAGACTGATCAAATTCTTTGTTGTTTAATTAGTTAACCTGCATTTCCCCCTAGCAGGGATTTTTTTGCATGTTTCAGTGCAAAAAAAAAGTGTCACCTTTTTTGGGCCCTCACCAGTTTGCGTCCCTGCTTTCTCCACCGCCATCAGAACGGGGTATCCGTCTGTAGTAGTATGTCCCCTGCAGGTAGTGCAAGTGCTGCTGACTTTTGTACTTGACTCTGTTGTGTTGACTCATGACTGGGTGACTTGGCAGAGATCAAAGGGATTTACGGGACAGGTGCTAGCCAGAGGGCAGTTGCAGCTGTAACCGCAATCACCCAGGCAGCTCTCGGTGTGGTCCAGCTAGCTAACCACTGCAAGTGGCCTGAAAGAAGTGCTTAGGAGTTCTGTGTACTAACAATTTTGTATAAACACATTCGTTTTCCATTCTAAATTTAAATCCGCTGCTGATGGAGCTCTCAAGCTGGGCCTATGAGCTGGAGTGGTCTGAGCTGACTTCTCATGTGTGTGTGTGTGTAAATTATATGTATGTAGGTACCTGAACTGAGCCATAAGGGAAACTGGGCATTTACCACCGCACTGTTAGATTTTTTTACCCCCACTTTTGATCTGAAATCGCCATCACCCGCTAATTTGTCATTATTGCAGATTCAAAATGTTTGAGCGAGTAGTGTATGAATATTTATCTTAAAATTAGCTATGACATAGCCGATGAATATATATATCACAACTTTGAATTTCATCGAATGGTTGAGACCGTTTGTAAGTTTTATGGAGCGAACGTTTCTTCTCCTCCCGCTTCGAAGGTGCATTGTGGGTAGCAAAAGCGATTGCTGTCCTCGTTTATGAAATCATCAAGTTTACCTTGTGTACCTAAAAAATGACCATATACACGGATGCTTTAACGCAAAACTACCAAAACTATTGCTAATACAAATTGAATCTAACCTACGCAATGTAACGATCAGCAGGTAGGCTATGGCCAGGTGAGTTGTCTCGGGCTGTAGATTAGGCTACTTTATTCTGGTAAAACACAATTTAACAGCGCATACTGAATACTGAAGGTGTTGGTCAGCGTTGCAAGCAGCGCACCACAGTACGCAGTTTGACTAGGCTGCTGATATTGCATGGGTTGTTCGGCATGCAGAGTTACTTGTAGATTAATGACTGTCAACACAGTTACAATGCTTAGTTCAACACTGAAGGAGAGGACGCATCAGTTGTCACAATATATTAGGTATTTTCGGAACTTTTAATAGATTTTCTGACCGACTCATGCTATATTTGGATCGGTTTGGGGTCCCGATGCACTCATCTTAAACATTTGAACCGGGGACCAATGTGAATCGTTACATCCTTAGTACAGACTATATATATATATATAATATGCACACAGTGGCCTGATTGCCCTCTGTGGCCACGTTCAGTTTGTGTAGCCTGAGGATCGCGTGCCGAGATGTGCACGATGTGTGACAAGGCTAATGTGATTAAGATACGCTGTCTTAAATGAAATGCACATGCCGTATTGTGTTAACAAATACAACAGGTTTGTTTGTGGACCCATGTGTACAGTGGACCCATGTGTACAGTAGATTATATACACATACACACACCTGCACTTACTGACACACAGGGAGGGAGTGTGTGTGTGGGGGGGGGGGGGGTGTTGAGGTTTGAGGCAGAGGAACTGTTAGGTTAATAGAGGTGATGCCACTAGCAGGCCAGACTAAACCACTGAACACTGTCAACATGGGAGGGATTTAGCCTTGGGCTGAACCACTTAGCACAGACCAAGAGGGGGGACCTCATGGGGACGTATTACTGTTTTTCCCAGTAAAATACGTTTTTCCTGACCACAACCCGATCAGACTGGGGCCCGAATCCATAAAGCTTCTCAGAGTAGGAGTGTTGATCTAGGATCAGTTTAGACTTTTAGATCATAATGAATAAGATTATTCATCAGCTGTCCTACTCTGAGATACTTTTCAAATATGACGCCTGAGTTCAGTTTTCCCCGGGCAGATTGTGTTGTGGTAAGGAAAAAACATGTAGGCATATCTTGTGTTTAGTCATGGCTTAGGGTTCAAAACAAACGCTAAGCAGCATGACCAGAGAGCACCTCCCCTGTGGGAACCCCATTGTTTACCATCCTCTCTTCATTAATAATCCACCATTCCTCTCTCTTGCCCTCTCTCCTCTCTATCCCTCTCCTCTTCTTAGTCATGCTTTCCTTTTTGTCCTCCTGTCTTTCAAGTCCCCCTCATCCCCCTCATCCCTCCACTTCCAGACCATTCTTCCCCCCCTCCTCCTGCCCTCTCTGAACAATGGAGGAATCCCCCAGCTCAATCGGTGGGAGGGAAGAGAGAGTGGGCCGCCCTGTGACGGACTGCTCTGTATGGGGCTGTCCACTCACCCTTTGTCCCTAAAGCCCAAGTAAAATTGAGGGAAAGGAGAGAGTGAGGTGGAGGAGCTAGGCCAGGGAGTGAGAGGAGGAGGGGTGGTGGATGGGTAGGGGCTTCATTGATGTGTAGCTGGGGCTTTTGGTTTCATTCCCTGTGGAGTGAGGGGAGGGGCGCACAACGAGACCCTGTTGTAACAGCACAGCAGTGGAACTATTTAACCCCCCGTTACTCCACTATCACGCTACAGACAGGCGTTGGCAATGCCTCTTCTATTATAGCATTCTTGTTGATTATGGATCATGTATCAACTTAATTTAAGTCAAACACGTGATTGAGATATTGGACTAAAGAGAGAGGACTCATGGTGAGCGTCCAAAGGCACCCCTATTCCCTTTATAGTACACTACTTTTGACCACGGCCCATAGTGCTCTGGTAAAAAGTTGTGCACTATGTAAGGAATATGGTATGCCACTTGGGACACACCCATGCATTCACATGAGTTTCAGACACCTGCTGAGTTTCTTTCAGAGACAGTGTTCCTCTTTGTTATTTCCCAGTTAGCACCATTCTAGTAGGGCTGGGACCTCACGATCCGTTATAATCGCGATACTTAGGTGCCGATCTATGTATTGCGATTCTCGCGATTCTATATGTATTGCTCACCATATATCTGCTGCAGAGGGACAAGAAAGAGCCATGAGAATGAGTTTTGATCAGTCATAGAAATTAGGTAGAATCTACCGCACACCCAAAGCTGATTTTGGAAGGTGCCCGAGGCAAAAGGCAAAACAGGACAAACAGGAAAAAGTCTCACAGAAATAAAATGGCTGAAAACTGGCTCCCTATTGAAAAAGATGGTGAACAAGCTATGAAGGAAAGATACTAGTGCAGTTACAGCAAACTATCGCTGTGGTCACCAACCGATCGACTGGTCCATCTCCAAGGCATTCCAAGTCCATCGCCAAACATTTCTGTAAAAACCCATTGATAAAGCCTTGTTAATATCATTTTTTGGTGGTCTTGGGCTGTTCGCGGTAGGTGCACCCGATTTCAGCTGCCCTGCGCGCCGGCTAGGTCGAACTGTTGCCATTTTGAACCATTGCATGTGCCTGAAGATACAAACTCTACCTTCCTGGCAGGCCCAGAGAGCTAATCAAGTGCACTATAGGCCTACCGCTGGCCAATCGCATAACTCAGATTACCGTGTCTGCATTAACGTAACAGGCATAAAAGAAAGCTACAATAAAGTTGATACTATGATATTTCAAAACGTTTAAAACCAGGACTAGAGAGACACTGTTAATTAATACAGCAAAGAGCTGCTGTTTTGATGAAATTCATGTTTAAGTTCTTACTCGGCACCGTCAACACTTTTATAAGCCATAAAATGCACGTTCTTCCTATTTCCGCTCAGCAAGCACTGCAGCAGTAATAAACGAGTAGGAAAGTGTATCTATAGGCTTGCGTTATTATTAGCGGCTTGAGTCTTTTTTAATATGAAGGAATATTTCACTTTCTCTGTTCATAGGAATAACAACATGAATTTGTGCATGAGGCACGACTCAAGTTTCGCCATCAGCTGGAAGACAGTGTCCCTTTTTGTGTCAGTGGAGGAAAGGGAGAGTGGATGTTGAGGCGGAGGCTCGGTCTGCTGCAGTCTCCCTCCGCTGAGACTGAACATCAGATTCAAAAACTGTCAGCCCATTAAAAAAACTATTTTTTTAAATGTAAAAAAATATAATGTATGCTCACTTAGCTGTGACTGACACGTAATACAACAACGGATCTATTACAGGTGTGATCATATAGCCTAACTCAAATAATAAAATGGCACTGCATTGGCAGGGCAATTCAAGCAAAGCCAACATGCGAAATAATGTATTGGGCCTATAGCTTACTTAAAAAACCTCATTACTACAGGACTGTTTTTAATTTCTTACACTTTTTAAGTAATGTTTAAAAAAAATTGAGCGGTATATCTCTGCTTGCATTTTAACTCGGTGATCTAGACTTAGAAAAGTTTGGTGACAACTGTTCTAGAGTTTTCCCTGTTAACACTATCAATGTTTCCCTTTACTGTGGCCATTGGGATCGAAGCAATGCAATATTAGGCACTTGCAATGCAACATAACAAAACAAACTATGCAAGAGATTTTGTTATAGGCAGAACACATCGGAGTACGATTCTATTGCATTGGCACGCACTACTCAGCTCGTGCTGTACACAGACCTGTGCTGCATAAACAATCAGAGTAGGTGTCTGAAGGTACAAACAGTAGGTCTATATGGAAATAGACCATTGCCATATATGGATCTGTGCCATTTACTTTGAACAGGACTGTGTTTACAGCATGAGCGGTCGTGAGTAGATGCACTTGTTTTGAGATCATAGCGAGAGCTGCGTGTAAGCACGCGTTCATATCTTTTGCTAGTTAGTGAGTTATTAAACCAGTTATAGATCATTTGTAGTCCGCAATAGGGGAGTGATTGCATCCTACAAGAGCACAAAGCTTGTGCATTTCTAGGAGTCTTTATTTTTCTTAAAAGGGGTTGTGTTGTATTTTGAGACCGGCTTATATAAGCTAATTAGCCAATAGGCAGAGGGTAGCATAATTTGTCAGATTCTCTGGAATAATGCATTCTATTTTGTAAAGTGGTTTCTTGAATCAAACAACACAGCATTTTTTGTCTCCTCCTTGTGTGAAGGTTAACAGGTCAAGCCCTACATTGAACACCACACATTGGCTGCTACAGTAGGCTGAATGATAGAACAGCCATTTCCATGTTAAAATGTTGTGGGATGTTTTTGATGGTAGGCCACTCTGGTAAGCCTAAATTGTTGTCAAATAGACACAGTAGCCTACTTGGCCACTGTTACAACTGTAACTTAAAGCGGGTACAGCCTCAGTGTTCACAGTAAACGCACGCTGGAAGTGGCACAGAATTTTCACAACATTCAAGTTTGCGCACAGCAGACCTGAAGTTTGCTTTGTGCCGAAAATGTTTTTGAGGGAACATTGAGTGCTGTCATGACATGGGGCCTCCTATTCAAGTGACTGGCCAAGTTACTCACTCAACCAAATCCTCCCAGAGCTGCTTTTCTATTTTCTCTCCCATTCAGCCAGGGTCCTGAAAGAAGAGGCCATCACAAAAGCATTTGTTCCCCTGCCTCCCTCCCCTCTGCCACCCACCCCATTTTATGCCCCTCACCCCAGGTGTGGGTGGCTGTGTGTGTGTGGTTAGGATGGGATCGGCAGTAGTGGAGCAGTATTTGGCACTGGATTAACTAGGGGATGGAGCAGAGTGAATAGACAACACCATCTAGTGTGCAGTCCACTCCCCTGATGAAAAAGAGGAACGGAGAGAGAAGAAGAGTGAGGAATAATATTCATGCTATGTAATTCTCAGCTTGAAAAGGTGTCCTTACTATGAATTGTGCCCCACTTGATCTCCTAGTTAATCCATCGAGATGAATCTGTACTCAGAAAAAAATACGTCCCCTTTTCAGGACCCTGTCTTTCAAAGATAATTTGTAAAAATCCAAATAACTTCATTGTAAAGGGTTTAAACACTTTCCCATGCTTGTTCAATGAACCATAAACAATTAATGAACATGCACCTGTGGAACGGTCGTTAAGACACTAACAGCTTACAGACGGTAGGCAATCAAGGTCACAGTTATGAAAACATAGGACACTAAAGAGGCCTTTCTACTGATTCTGAAAAACACCAAAAGAAGGAAGCCCAGGGTCCCTACTCATCTGCGTGCACATGCCTTAGGCATGCTGCAAGGAGGCTTGAGGACTGCAGATGTGGCCAGGGCAATAAATTGCAATGTCCGTACTGTGAGACGCCTAAGACAGCGCTGCAGGGAGACAGGACGGACAGCTGATTGTCCTCGCAGTGGCAGACCACGTGTAACAACACCTACACAGGATCGGTACATCCGAACCTCACACCTGCGGGCATGGTACAGGATGGCAACAACAACTGCCCGAATTACACCAGGAACGCACAATCCCTCCATCAGTGCTCAGACTGTCCGCAATAGGCTGAGAGAGGCTGGACTGAGGGCTTTTAGGCCTGTTGTAAGGCAGGTCCTCACCAGACATCACCGGCAACAACGTCGCCTATGGGCACAAACCCACCGTCGCTGGACCAGACAGGACTGGCTAAAAGTGCTCTTCACTGACGAGTTGCGGTTTTGTCTCACCAGCTGTGATGGTCGGATTTGTGTTTATCGTCGAAGGAATGAGCGTTACACCGAGGCCTGTACTCTGGAGCGGGATCGATTTGGAGGTGGAGGGTCCGTCATGGTCTGGGGCAGTGTGTCACAGCATCATCGGACTGAGCTTGTTGTCATTGCAGGAAATCTCAATGCTGTGCGTTACAGGGAAGACATCCTCCTCCCTCATGTGGTACCCTTCCTGCAGGCTCATCCTGACATGACCCTCCAGCATGACAATGCCACCAGCCATACTGCTCGTTCTGTGCTTTATTTCCTGCAAGACATGAATGTCAGTGTTCTGCCATGGCCAGCGAAGAGCCCAGATCTCAATCCCACGTCTGGGACCTGTTGGATCGGAGGGTGAAGGCTAGGGCCATTCCCCCCAGAAATGTCCGGGAACTTGCAGGTGCCTTGGTGGAAGAGTGGGGTAACATCTCACAGCAAGAACTGGCAAATCTGGTGCAGTCCATGAGAAGAAAATGCAATGCAGTACTTAATGCATCTGGTGGCCACACCAGATACTGACTTACTTTTGATTTTGACCCCCCCTTTGTTCAGGGACACATTATTACATTTCTGTTAGTCACATGTCTGTGGAACTTGTTTGTCTCAGTTGTTGAATTTTGTTATGTTCTAACAAATATTTACACTTGTTAAGTTTGCTGAAAATTAACACAGTTGACAGTGAGAGGACGTTTCTTTTTTTGCTGAATTTATCTATCTCTATGGTTTTTCCACTCAAAATGATGCTGATTGCAAATCTGGGCTCAACAGTGAGTTTGGGTTTCTCTATATTCATAACTTTGGGGCAACAATCCATACATTTTAGGGCAACCACAGCATGCTGCAGATCTGTCTGGGTTTTCATTGGTCTCTTGTACATTACAGGCCACCGGAGCTCTGTGTGTAAGGGTTTGATTGGACAGCATCCGGAGGATAAATGAAGTCACTTGACTGGAACACTGACGCCTCTGTCCATGGAGCTTCAGCTCAGCATCGCACCTTTACTCAACATACATACCTTACTCTGTCGCTCCATCTCTCACTGCATATCTCTCTAACTCTTTACCCTGGTTGACTTTTGTTTAGGGTTGTGAAAGGCAGTCTGGGGTATACCCCTTGTGTCTGGGGCCTGATCACTAAGAACCAAAAGGAAACAAATGGACCAAAACAGGGGGGGACTGACTGAATTTGTCCAATAGGACACTCTTGTTTTTCTGTTTTCTGTTGCAAAACTGTTTTAATACTGGGTGCGCTAATGAATACACCCCAGGTGAGAGGTATCTTCTAACAGGCTCCCAAGTCACCCCACAGCTAATTTGTGCTTGGAAACGACTGTGATAGTCAACATACTGACAGACACACACGCATGTCCTCTGTGCAACACCGTTGTCTTTGGGGTAGTGGCTGCTCCCCGACTTCCTCATTAGGCTATGGGCCTTGCATTCACAGGACACAAACACACACACACTCATTTCTCCCCGCGGGTTTACAGCTTTGTTCCAGCACACATAAACACACACTAAAACATGAACCGACTCTCGTACACATAAACATTCACATGAACAGTTCTCCACTCAGTGCCTCACCTATAGTAGCTACTAGCTAGCCTAACCGCCCTCAGTGATAAGCCTCTGTAAACAGTGCAAGCTGTGTGTGTACTGACGAATAAATAATTGCTCATGCAGCTCTGAACGTTTTATGTCCATCTGCAGTAGGAAAACCCAGGCTAAATACACACTCTCAAATGAAATCAGCTGTGTTCTATGGCTGCCCTGAAGGAATTAGTCTCTGAGGGCAAGGAAACGCCCTCTCTCTCTCACACACACACACACACACACACACTGTGCCCCTGAGAGGGGTGTCAGTAAGCCAAGCGGGGCACAGACTGTAGCTGTGTTTCTGTGTGAAGTGCAGATAGGACCCTCCCAGAGCCCGCATGTCTGTCACGTAGCCACACGCACAGTCGCACACACACACACACTGGTCCCATGGGGTGCTCTCACACACTTCAGCCATGCGCTTCTGTCACCGGCCTCTCATGGGTGGCCAGGTGTCACTGACTGAATGACCGACTACACAGTAAACACACTAACTGTAGATCAATGGTTCTCTCCTGCTCTACAGAGGCTATTTCACACACTGTCTGTATTTACTGTACTCACTGCAGCATAACAGGGCATTATCCCACAGCTACTCCTGCAGGAATCTAGCAACATGTTTGGCGTGGTACAGTCAGTGGCATTTCAACATCAGTGGCATCAGCTTTTTTGTTGGACTGACTTCATGAGACTCATTTAGTCCTACCTCTCCTGGCAAAGTGAGGATGTGAATCTGGCCTGGTTTAAAACTAGGGTGAAGTTGCCCCGAGACGCTGATCGTGGGTCAGTTTAGCATTATCCCTACTAATGGTTAAGATTAGGTTTGAGGTGAAGCTGAGCCTAGATTTGTACCAAGGGAATTCAGGGGAGCTTTACCCCGGTGTGTACTGTTGTGCCACAGTGCCCTCTGCTGCATCAGAGCACATCTAGAGCAGGGAATTGCAAGGTACCTCAGGATACGATATCACGATACTGAGGTGCCGATATGGTATGTATTAAGATTCTTACGATTCTGTATGTATTTCGGTACTGTGGTTTTATTGCATGCCGATGTTCCTAGCATAATACTCACTATACCTGCTGCAGAGGGACAAGAGGAAGCCATGAGAAAACGAGTTTATAACAGTCATGTAAAGGAAAGTTCTGAAAACATGTTGGCTCACTATTTCTAAAGAAGATTAAGAACAAGCTATAGGATGAAAAATACCTGAGTTTTGGCGCAGGTATAGCCGACTAGAGCTAGCTTAGCCTATTTGAGCTTGACTGAGTCGGGAAGCGCATGGCAAGGCAGCATTCCCGAGTAATCTACCTATTCCTATCTGCTATAGCCTATTTCAATAAATAGCATATGTTATATAGGCCTAAAGAACACAAGATAGAAATGTAGGCTAGACAGAGTGGAGAATCCCACCAAAAAAGCACTAAATGTCCTGTCAGAGAATCTTGTTTTGCTCGCTCTGTCGGATGCATGGGCCTTAGAGACTTAAACTATACATTTTTTTATAACGAACACTCCTTAACTATTCCATTGTCTCTCCATTTGATATGAATAGGACTGGGCTCTAAAAAGTTGTTTGATTAGCCCAACATGAATTTAAAAAATATATACATTTTAAGCTTAAGAAAGAAATCCATGCATGGCTGAAAAATCCCTGAATAGTAGCCTATGGGCCTGGTTCCTGCCGAGAAATTTCCCCCCACACATGGAGTTTAAAGGGATGCTTGGGACTCGGCTTGCTTGATCTTTTTTTCTGTAGCAATTTTTTACAAATTGCTCAAGGGCCATGGTAGATTCCGCTGTGAAGATGCCGTCATTGAATGTTTCGCCAGCTTTGATCCATGCCTAGGCCTGCAGGACGTGCTTATTTAAAGGAGCAATAAAACTGGCTTTCTTTAGACTTGTTGAGTATCTGGAGCATCAGCAGTTGTGGGTTCGATTACAGGCTCAAAATGGCCAGAAACAAAGTACTTTCTTCTGAAACTCGTCAGTCTATTCTTGTTCTGAAAAACTAAGGCTATTCCATGCGAGAAATTGCCAAAAAACGGAAGATCTCGTACAACGCTTTGTACTACTCCCTTCACAGAACAGCGCGAACTGACTAACTAGAATAGAAAGAGGAGTGGGAGGCCCCAGTGCACAACTGAGCAAGAGGACAAGTACATTAGTGTTTAGTTTGAGAAACAGACGCCTCACAAGTCCTTAACTGGCAGCTTCATTAAATAGTACAAGCAAAACACCAGTCTCAACGTCAACAGTGAAGAGGCGACTTCGGGATGCTGGCCTTCTAGGCTGTGCTAACATAATTGCAAAAGGGTTTTCTAATGATCAAGTAGCCTTTTTAAAATTATAAACTTGGATTAGCTAACACAACACATTGGAACACAGGAGTGATGGTTGCTGATAATGGGCCTATCTACTCCTATGTAGATATTCCATAAAGAATATGCCGTTTCCAGCTACAATAGTCATTTACAATATTAACAATGTATACACTGTATTTCTGATCAATTTTATGTATGTATGTACAGTTGAAGTCAGAAGTTTACATACACTTAGGTTGGAGTCATTAAAACTTGTTTTTCAACCACTCCACAAATTTCGTTTTGGCAAGTTGGTTAGGACATCTACTTTGTGTAAGCACAAGTAATTTTTCCAACAATTGTTTACAGACAGATTATTTCACTTCTAATTCACTGTATCACAATTCCAGTGGGTCAGAAGTTTACATACACTAAGTTGACTGTGCCTTTAAACAGCTTGGAAAATTACACAAAATGATGCCATGACTTTAGAAGTTTATGATAGGCTAATCGACATCATTTGAGTCAACTGGAAGTGTACCTGTGGATGTATTTCAAGGCCTACCTTCAAACTCAGTGCCTTTTTGCTTGACATCACGAGAAAATCAAAAGAAATCTGCCAAGACCTCCGAAAAAAAATTGTAGACCTCCACAAGTCTGGTTCATCCTTGGGAGAAATTTCCAAACGCCTGAAGGTAACACATTCATCTGTACTAACAATAGTACGCAAGTATAAACAGCATGAGACCACGCAGCTGTCATACCGCTCAGGAAGGAGACACATTCTGTCTCCTAGAGATGATCGTACTTTGGTGCGAAAAGTGCAAATCAATCCCAGAACAACAGCAAAGGACCTTGTGAAGATGCTGTAAACAATTGTTGTGAAAGTTACTTGTGTCATGCACAAAGTAGATGTCCTAACCGACTTGCCAAAACTATAGTTTGTTAAGAAGAAATTTGTGGAGTGGTTGAAAAACGAGTTTTAATGACTCCAACCTAAGTGTATGTAAACTTTCGACTTCAACTGTAAATAACGTGCCATAGAATTCTGCCGCAGCCCGCAAGCTGTGCTGCAGTACGACACAACTTTAAAGGAAGAACCACTGTATGTTCTAATAGCCTAAGAAGGTACTGTTGTCCTAAAGTTGCCGCTTTAAAGAAAGAACAAGAATGAAAGTCTGCGTCTATAGGCCTAGGCTGATCTCAATCACAGCTTTATGAAAGATGGAACAAACAATGGCTTATTAAGAGAGGAGGATGAGGCAAATAAAGCAATTATTATCCAGTTCTGAAGGTCAACTTTGTTTCTATCGAGCCCGTGATTTATAGCCTAACTCACAACGGTATGAGAGCCCGTTCCTCATCGGTTCAGTGTCACTTTGCTCCATCATGTGTGCGAGACACATCTACACACACACACACACACACACACCTGTTCCATCCTGAAGCTCAACCAAAAAGGAATATTCAAAAAGATTTCCCTGCACTTAGCCTCTGCCCAGGCTTTCAACAACATTATCTTTTGTCATGATTCTTCCAGTTGTAGCATGCGATTTGGCGCTATAGCCCAATGGTGGTTTAGCAGAATTGATTTGTTTATGTTTTGCCAATAGGATGTGATACCATCGTTTATGAGTACATCACCATAGCACAAAAGTTGACATGGTCAAACCCGACTAGCCACTCTGCAGCAGACTGAATGGCCGTCTTTGTCCATTCAGAGGACTGATTGTATTACATGGCCTGCTGTCACTGAGCTCTGCAGACACTGGTTGTGTCCCAAATTGCACCCCTAGTCCGTATGTAGTACACTATTTTTGACCAGAGCCACAATGGCTCGGGTCAAAATAAATGCTCTTAATGGAATAGGGTGCCATTTTGGACAGACCCTCTGAGAAAAGGGAAGGGGAATGTATTGAGGCTTTAATCTAAATTGATATGGTCTCGCATGGATTAGTTCCCACCCCCCCTTCTCTCTGTTTTGGTGTCCTGTTGTTTTCCTGACTCAAGTGGTTGGTATGGGAATGCTTAAACAAATGTCTCTGTGTCTGCCCATGAACTTACTTGACTCCTGTTGAATGTCTGTCTGTCTGGTTGGCAGAAAACGACTCTGAACTTGAAGACCTGTGTGTGTGTGTGTGTGTGTGTGTGTGTGTGTGTGTGTGTGTGTGTGTGTGTGTGTGTGTGTGTGTGTGTGTGTGTGTGTGTGTGTGTGTGTGTGTGTGTGTGTGTGTGTGTGTGTGTGTGTGTGTGTGTGTGTGTCAAATCAAATATTATTTGTCATATGCGTCGAATATAACAGGTGTAGACCTTACTGTGAAATGCTTACTTGCAGGGCCTTAACCAACAATGCAGTTCAATAAATAGTTAAAATATTCACTAAATAAACTAAAGTAAAAAGTAACACAAAGTAACAATATAGGGGTACCGAGTCAATGTCGAGGGGTACAGGAGGGGTGTGTGTCGTGTGTGTGCACCTGTGTTTTGTGTGTGCCAGCAGTGTGCGGCTGCTTTCTCTGGGCCCATCTGTGTCTGGGGTAGGTCACAGACAGTGAATCCCAAACCACCCCCTCGCCCCTACCAACTTGTTATCAACTTCAAGACACATGCAATTCATGTTTCACTTTTAAATAATAAAACAAATGTAAACTCAAATAACGCTGTGCCTTATGGGATTACACTTCGCTCTGAAGCCAGCAGCATTGCTGGCTCGGTCAAAGTGGCTATTGGAGGGTCTAATTAGCCCCTACACCCTCCATTTTCACTCCCTCAGCTTTGGGCGATAATCCATATTTCTATAGCAGTACATAGAACGACAAGTTTCTAACCGTGTGCACCACCATAAAAAAAATATATAATCATCTTTTAAACTACTACTAGTTTGATAGTTGTAGCGATCAATTGGCCCATTAACAATCATATCTAGTATAGGCTACTTATCATAATGAACTATATCAGCAAAATGCCTGCGATAAGTGGTCGGTGTTGACAATTTTCGGTTTATTGTCCCAGCTCAAGGGGCGAGGGGAAGGGGCTGATTTGGTACTCAGCCAGCCCCCTGGCTCCTATTTTCTCTTCCTGATACCAGTCACCTGACAAAGCCACCGTACGCCACCACAACATCTCTCTCTGCCACACACACTCTCACACTATCGCACAAACACTCCTAGGGGAGAGAGTGCAGCTCACCACCCGATCCCAGCCAAATACAATATACACTGACTAAGAGAAGAGGAAGCGTGTGTCAGTGAAGAGCAGAGCTGCAGTATCCTTAGTCCCTCTGGCAGTGTAATTGTAGAGCTGTCTCCTAGCATGTCATATTGGGTTGTGTCCCAACTGCCAAATGGCACCCCATTCCCCTATATAGTGCTCCACTTTTCACCAGAGCCCAATGGCGCCTGGTCAAAATTAGTGCACTATATACGGGATAGGGTGCCATTTGGGACACCGGAATTGATTTTCACTTCAAGCAAGTCAAACTGTTGGGTTTCGTGACACACACAAAGATCTGCCTTTCACTCAAGGGCATCCAAGATGTCACTAAGTTGTCTGTCTAGGTTGACTTTGGGTTCAGGCTTCATGTCCTCTGATGGCTCGGAATGTGCTCTGATTCTGAATCATGGATTCCTGTTTAAGAATCTGAGTTCGCTCACTTTGTCCTCATTGCCTCGCTACCATAGATGGCTGGGATGTTTACCTGCAAAACCAATGCGCGTGCTTCCGAGAGGCCGGAAACAGACAGGGTTGACTTACAATTATAGGATTATGTAAACTATATTTTGCCTCAATGTTTATTGAAAACATAAATACATTTACACAATAAGGTACTTGTTGTCTCTCAAATACATTGTTACAATTGTTGGTTAGCTAGCTAGTGGATTCTAGCCGTATTAGCATAGATGTGACATGAGTCAACACACCTCAAAACAAGACATGGTATCAAAAACAAGATGCAACTCGCTGAGACAAGCCACCTATGATTCCCCACATGGCATCTTCTTGTCGTTGTTGCTATCTGACCCTTCAGAATCATAACCCAGCCTTTTGCCTATGCAATGTGCGCACACCGTTGTCGTTACGTTGTCGGGCAACCCGTCTATGGTGTCTCAGTGTGTTATTGCTACGATTCCCTCATTGCCCTGGCGTACCAGGGTAGGACACTGGCCCTCTGTGGCTGCAGTGGGAGGCTTGACGAGTTAATGGCTGCATAGTTTTGGACCTGTTCCCTGTGCCTGCCTTCCAGGCGGTGTAGCTAGCAGCGGAGGACACACCGTCTGCCCGCCTAACCGCCCGGTCTTGCCTGCTGGAGGTATGTTCTGAATCCAACAACCAGCCTCCTGTGAAAATACTATCCAAAGCCACAGTTTTTTTTGGTTGCCATGGTGATACAAGGAGGGGTTTAGGGACGTGTTGATGGAATTGAAGTAAATATTTTTGAAAGATGTAGGCCTGCCCTGGTAAACCTACAGGGATATGTGTGTAGTTCTGTGTGTGCAACCCGTGGTGTGCTGATGGAGTGGAGGGAAATGAGATGCGCTGATTGTTCATATAAATCGCACCTTGTGAGCATGCACTGCATCAAAAGTTCAACACTAACTTTTCTGGTAAACAGCGCGACGTAGTCGATTTATCCCAACCCTTTTGCGTTCACATGCATCCTCGATCAACTCTTTGATCTCATTGACCAATGTTGAGTTTAACGTTTGGTTACAGCATAGGCTATGTGATGCAGATGGAAAGTGTCCTAAACCCAGTCGAGTTTAGATACGCCAACGCTACTAAATGGCTTGGTGATGCCATTTTTCCAGTGCTGTTATTTATTAAAAAGCTGATGTGCGTCCACCTCAATCGCTCTTTGTCAAAGCTTTTGTTGTCCTAACCCAGTGTTCCTCTGTCTCTTTAGCCCTTCTTCAGACTTCTGAACCTGCGGAAACTGGGTCTGAGTGACAATGAGATCCAGAGGCTCCCTCCTGAGGTGGCCAACTTCATGCAGCTGGTGGAGCTTGACATTTCCAGAAACGGTACGTGCGCTCGCGCGCACACACACACACACACACACACACACACACACACACACACAAACAGGTGGTCCGGCGGTCTGCGGCTCCCTCTGCTGGGGTCAAAACCAGGTTCAAAACCAGCATACAGCAGACGTGCGTGCAAATTACCACCATAAACAGACACCTATTTTAACCACCCAGTAATACATCTAAAATGCTGCAAAAACATCCCTTACAGAGAACCAACAAAGTAAGACCTAGAGCAAAAACCTGCGTTCATGAGCAGACAAGCTTAACAAAATGCAAGCAAGCAGGCAAAAAGTCTAATAGACCAATAGAAACTAGGGCTGTCCCCGACAAAATAAAATCTTAGTCGATCGAGAGTCATCTGTTCTTTCCAATCGATTGGTCGAAATGTAAAACGTATTTTTCCATATATAAACACACCCTATGTTTTAATAAAATAAAAACATTGCAGGTAGAAAATTTCCTGATTATACATAAATATCTTATGAAACACATTGTCTACGCACGGAGGTTTGTTCATGTTCTTCAATCGCTCTGGCTATCTGCAACAAACAGGGAACATTTTAGCAACTATAATCTGGGTAGGCTACGTCCCGGCAGCTCGCGCAAGCTGCACCAGTGAGCTCCGGACAGACACAGCTGTACATTCGGAAAGTATTCAGACCCCATCACCCTTTCCACATTTTTTTTTTTTTTTTACATTACAGCCTTATTCTAAAATGGATTCAAATGTTTTTTCACCCCCAATCATCAATATAGACACAGTACACCATAATGACAAAGCGAAAACTGTTTTTTAGAAATATTTGCATATATATATATATATATATATATATATATAAATAAATAAATTAATTATACTACATTTACATAAGTATTCAGACCCTTTACTCAGTACTTTGTTGAAGCACTTCAGCCTGGAGTCTTCTTGGGTTCGACGCTACAAGCTTGGCACACCTGTATTTGGGGAGTTTCTCCCATTCTTCTCTGCAGATCCTCTCAAGCTCTGTCAGGTTGGATGGGTAGCGTTGCTGCACAGCTATTTTCAGGTCTATCCAGAGATGTTTGATCGGGTTCTGGCTGGGCCACTCAAGGACATTCAGAGACTTGTCCCGAATCCACTCCTGCGTTGTCTTGGCTGTGTGCTTAGGGTCATTGTCCTGTTGGAAGGTGAACCTTCCGAGTCTCATAGCAAAGGGTCTCAATACTTACAGTACCAGTCAAAAGTTTGGACACACCTACTCATTCAAGGGTTTTTCTTTATTTTTTACTGTTTTCTACATTGTAGAATAAAAGTGAAGACATCAAAACTATGAAATAACACATATGGAATCATGTAGTAACCAAAATAATTTTAAACATCACAATATATTTTAGATTTGAGATTCTTCAAAGTAGCCACCCTTTGCCTTGACAGCTTTGCACACTCTTGGCATTCTCTCAACCAGCTTCACCGGGAATGCTTTTTAACAGTCTTGAAGGAGTTCCCACATATGCGGAGCACTTGTTAGGTGCTTTTCCTTCACTCTGCGGTCCAACTCATCCCAAACCGTGTCGATTGGGTTGAGGTCGGGTGATTGTGGAGGCCAGGTCATCTGATGCATCACTCCATCACTCTCCTTGGTCAAATAGCCCTTACATAGCCTGGAGGTGTGTTGGGTCATTGTCCTGTTGAAAAACAAATGATAGCGGGGACTAAGCGCAAACCACATGTGATGGCGTATTGCTGCAGAATGTTGCGGTAGCCGTGCTGGTTAAGTGTGCCTTGAATTCGAAATAAATCCGACCGTGTCACCAGCAAAGCACCATCACACCACCTCCTCCATGCTTCACGGTGGGAAACTCACATGTGGAGATCATCTTTTCACCTACTCTGCGTCTCACAAAGACACGGCGGTTGAAACCAAAAATCTCAAATTTGGACTCATCAGACCAAAGGACAGATTTCTACCGGTCTAATGTCCATGGCTCGTGTTTCTTGGCCAAAGCAAGTATTTTCTTAGTGGTGTCCTTTAGTAGTGGTTTCTTTGCAGCAAATTGACCATGAATGCCTGATTCACGCAGTCTCCTCTGAACAGTTGATGCTGAGATGTGTCTGTTACTTGAACTCTGAAGCATTTATTTGGGCTGCAATTTCTGAGGCTGGTAACTCTAATGAACTTATCCTCTGCAGAAGAGGTAACTCTGGTTCTTCCTTTCCTGTGGCGGTCCTCATGAGAGCCAGTTTCATTATAGCGCTTGATGGTTTTGCGACTGCACTTGAAGAAACGTTCAAAGTTCTTGATATGTTCCAGACTTCCGGCGCCGACAGAGATGGCTGCCTCGCTTCGCGTTCCTAGGAAACTATGCAGTATTTAGTTTTTTTTATGTGTTATTTCTTACATTGTTACCCCAGGTAATCTTAGGTTTTATTACATAGTCGGGAGGAACTAGTGGATATAAGAGCAACGTCAACTCACCAACATTACGACTAGGAATACGACTTTCCCGAAGCGGATCCTCTGTTTGGCCCACCACCCAGGACAATGGATCGGATCCCAGCCGGCGACCCAAAACAACGACGCCGTAGAAGGGGCAGACGGAGCGGTCTTCTGGTCAGGCTCCGTAGACGAGCACATCGCGCTCCACTCCCTAGCATACTACTCGCTGTCACAAACCGGCTCAAAGCCCGTAACAAAAGGGAGACGTGGAGATAAGGAGTAACAAAATATATATTTATTAAATAAAGTAACTCGGTATAATATACAATGGTGTGTGTAATCAGTAGTGTAAGTGAGTGTTTTGCATGCATGAATGTGATAATGCAGGGTGTTGAAGATGCTAAAGCAAACAACCAAAAAACCACCAAGAAACACAACAAAATCTATGACGGTGTCTGCATGGAGAGAGTCTCCTCCATGAATGGAGAAGTGGTGTATTTATCCTGGGAGACACCGGTCCCAGGTGTTTCCCATGTAGCTGACGACCCTCCCAACTCCGCCCACCGGCATCCTAATAAGGAAACAAGAACAAAGAGAGAATACGGCAGACAGAGTGGGAAGGTCGTCACACTCGCCAATGTCCAGTCTCTTGACAACAAGGTAGACGAAATCCGTGCAAGGATAGCATTCCAGAGAGACATCCGAAACTGTAAACTTCTTTGTTTCACGGAAACATGGCTCACTCGAGACACGCTATCTGAGTCGGTACAGCCACCTGGTTTCTTCACGCATCGCGCCGACAGAAACAAGCATCTCTCTGGTAAGAAGAAGGGCGGGGCCTTATGATTAGCCTTATGATTAACGAGACGTGGTGTGATCATAACAACATACAGGAACTCAAGTCCATTTGTTCACCTGACTTAGAATTCCTCACAATCAAATGCTGACCGCATTATCTACCAAGAGAATTCTCTTCGATCAAAATCACAGTCGTGTATATTCCCCCTCAAGCAGACACATCAACGGCCCTGAAAGAACTTAATTGGACTCTATGTAAACTGGAAACCACATATCCTGAGGCTGCATTTATTGTAGCCGGGGATTTTAACAAAGCTAATCTGAAAACAAGGCTCCCAAATTCTATCAGCATATCGATTGTGCTACCAGGGCTGGCAAAATCCTAGACCACTGTTATTCTAACTTCCGCGACGCATATAAGGCCCTCCCCCGCCCTCCCTTCGGAAAAGCTGACCACGACTCCATTTTGTTGCTCCCAGCCTATAGACAGAAACTAAAACAGGAAGCACCTGCGCTCAGGTCTGTTCAACGCTGGTCCGACAAATCGGGCTTCAAGATTGCTTCGATCACGCGGACTGGGATATGTTCCACATTGCGGCGAACAACAACATTGACGAATACGCTGATTCGGTGTGCAAGTTTATTAACAAGTGCATCGGTGATGTTGTACCCACCACGTCTATTAAAACATTCCCCAACCAGAAACCGTGGATTGATGGCAGCATTCGCGCAAAATTGAACGCGCGAACCACTGCTGTTAATCAGGGCAAGGTGACCGGAAACATGACCGAATACAAACTGTAGCTATTCCCTCCAAGGCAATCAAACAAGCTAAGCGTCAGTATAGAGACAAAGTAGATCCGCAATTCAACGGCTCAGACACGAGAGGTATGTGGCAGGGTCTACAGTCAATCACGGACTACAAAAGAAAAACCAGCCCCGTCGCGGACCACGATGTCTTGCTCCCAGACAGACTAAACAACTTCTTTGCTCGCTTTGAGGACAATACAGTGCCACAACCAAAACCTGTGGGCTCTCCTTCACTGTAGCCAACGTGAGTAAAACATTTAAACGCGTTAACCCTCGCAGGCTGCAGGCCCAGATGGCATCCCCGGCCGCTTCCTCAGAGCATGCGCAGACCAGCTGGCTGGTGCGTTTACAGACTTATTCAATCAATCCTTATCCCAGTCTGCTGTCCCCACATGCTTCAAGAGGGCCACCATTGTTCCTGTTCCCAAGAAAGCTAAGGTAACTGAGCTAAATGACTACCGCCCTGTAGCACTCACTTCCGTCATCATGAAGTGCTTTGACAGACTAGTCAAGGACCATATCACCTCCACCCTACCTGACACCCTAGACCCACTCCAATTTGCTTACCGCCCCAATAGGTCCACAGACGACGCAATCGCCATCACACTGCACACTGCCCTATCCCATCTGGACAAGAGGAATACCTATGTAAGAATGCTGTTCATCGATTACAGCTCAGCATTTAACTCCATAGTACCCTCCAAACTCGTCATTAAGCTCGAGACCCTGGGTCTCGACCCCGCCCTGTGCAACTGGGTCCTGGACTTCCTGACGTGCCGCCCCCAGGTGGTGAGGGTAGGTAACAACCTCTCCACCCCGCTGATCCTCAACACTGGGTCCCCACAAGGGTGCGTTCTCAGCCCTCTGCTGTGCCTCCTGTTCACCCACGACTGCGTGGCCATGCACGCCTCCAACTCAGTCATCAAGTTTGCAGACGACACTACAGTGGTAGGCTTGATTACCAACGACGACGAGACGGCCTACAGGGAGGAGGTGAGGGCCCTCGGAGTGTGGTGTCAACAAAATAAAAGAGATGATCGTGGACTTCAGGAAACAGCAGAGGGAGCAACCCCCTATCTACATTGACGGGACAGTAGTGGAGAAGGTGGACAGTTTT
The DNA here is from genome assembly GCF_016432855.1 of Salvelinus namaycush. Lineage (NCBI taxonomy): Eukaryota > Metazoa > Chordata > Actinopteri > Salmoniformes > Salmonidae > Salvelinus > Salvelinus namaycush. Next base: position 1,358,674 of record NC_052339.1, on the reverse strand, counting down.
AAGTTCCTCGGCGTACACGTCACGGACAAACTGAAATGGTCCACCCACACAGACAGCGTGGTGAAGAAAGCGCAGCAGCGCCTCTTCAACCTCAGGAGGCTGAAGAAATTCGGCTTGTCACCAAAAACACTCACAAACTTTTACAGATGCACAATCGAGAGCATCCTGTCGGGCTGGTACCGCCTGGTACGGCAACTGCTCCGCCCACAACCGTAAGGCTCTCCAGAGGGTAGTGAGGTCTGCACAACGCATTACCGGGGGGCAAACTACCTGCCCTCCAGGACAGCTACACCACCCGATGTCACAGGAAGGCCAAAAAGATCATCAAGGACAACAACCACCCGAGCCACTGCCTGTTCACCCCGCTATCATCCAGAAGGCAAGGTCAGTACAGGTGCATCAAAGCGGTGACCGAGAGACTGAAAAACAGCTTCTATCTCAAGGCCATCGGACTGTTAAACAGCCATCACTAACATTGAGTGGCTGCTGCCAACATACTGACTCAACTCCAGCCACTTTAATAATGGAAAAATTGGATGTAATCAATTTATCACTTGCCACTATATTATATAATGTTCTCATACCCTACAATACTCATCTCATATGTATATACTGTACGCTATACCATCTACTGCATCTTGCCATCTTGATGTAATGTATCACTTTAAACAATGCCACTTTATATAATGTTTACATACCCTACATTACTCATCTCATATGTATATACTGTACTCTATACCATCTACTGCATCTTGCCTATGCCGTTCGGCCATCACTCATTTATATATTTTAATGTACATATTCGTATTCATTCCTTTACACTTTTGTGTATAAGGTAGTTGTTGTGAAATTGTTAGGTTATATTACTTGTTAGATATTACTGCATGGTCGGAACTAGAAGCACAAGCATTTCGCTACACTTGCATTAACACCTGCTAACCATGTGTATGTGACAAATACATTTGATTGACTGACTTTCATGTCTTAAAGTAATGGACTGTCCTTTCTCTTTTCTTATTTGAGCTGTTCTTACCATAATATAGACTTGTTTTTTTACCAAATAGGGCTATCTTCTGTATACCACCCCTACCTTGTCACAACACAACTGATTGCCTCAAACGCGTTAAGAAGTAAATAAATTAAACAAATGAACTTTTAACAAGGCACAGCTATTAATTGAAATGCATTCCAAGTGACCTCATGAATCTGGTTGAGAGAATGCCAAGAGTGTGCAAAGCTGTCATCAAGGCAAACATGCTGACCACACTGCTCGCATCGCGTGCAAAATAAATGTACACGTTATTCAATCATTGCACCCACACTGCTCGGCGCATCAGCGAGCGTCTACGTTGGCAGGCGCTAAAATAGAAATAGGTTATATTTGTGACGCTCAACTCGCTGCAAGTCCGGCCTCTCCCATCCCCTCGTTGGTTTTTAGGAGCATATACACACGTGGGTGATTGAAATATGAACTGACGTCCACACTCCAGTCGGATATAGTAATTCAATGTAAAGTTGGTTGCCAACCTCCATATAAAGTCCAAAGAAGTAAAAAAGAAGCCAGAGGAAGGAGGAGAGATGACGAGGAATTCGGTTTGCCGTTTTATCTGTGGATTCATTTTCGGAGTAGAGGACCTTGTGAATTTCAGGTAAAATAACAACCCAATGTTTATATCCCAGGAAAAATAGCTAGCAACAGTAAGCTAGCTAGCTAAGTTGCCTTAAATGTTGAATGCTTTTCGACCTGTACCCAAATTTAATATAATTGGTTGAGTTTGTTTTGATATTTCAACATGCGTGTCCTAATCGTGTCTGGTATGGGGGTACAAAATCAACAGTGTGATGGTGCACGTGCGCGTCCGGTTTGGTCAGCATGAAAGTGTGGCTACTTTGAAGAATCTCATATAAAATATATTTTGATTTGTTCACTATTTTTATGTCTTCACTATTATTCTACAATGATAAAAATAGTAAAAATAAAGAAAAACCCTTGAATGAGTAGGTGTGTCAATATCTAAGGAAGTCTCGAGCTATTGCTTGCCTGAAGTAGTGTGGTCTACAGCTTATCATGAGAGACTCTTTCTTCCTAGAGTTTTAATATGTATTTTTCGTAGCTGTTTACATACCACCACAGTCAGAGGCTGGCACTAAGACAGCATTGAATGAGCTGTATTCCGACGTAAGCAAACAAGAAAACGTTCACCCAGAGGCGGCGCTCCTGGTAGCCAGGGACTTTAATGCAGGGAAACCTAAATCCATTTTACCAAATTTCTATCAGCATGTTAACTTCTTATGGCTGCATCCCGCTACCGGGATCAATATGACAACAGCCAGTGAAAGTGCAGGGCGCCAAATTTAAACAACATATCTCATAATTAAAATTCCTCAAACATACATGTGTCTTATATCATTGTTAAGGTAATCTTGTTGTTAATCCCACCAAAGTTTCCGATTTCAAATATGCTTTTCAGCGAAAGCACTACAAACGATTGTTAGGTCACCACCAAACCACAATAAGCACAGCCATTTTTCCAGCGAAAGATAGCCTTCACAAAAAGCAGAAATAGAGAAATGAATCACTAAGCTTTGATTATCTTCATCAGATGACACTCATAGGACTTCATGTTACACAATACATGCATGTTTTGTTTGATAAAGTTCATATTTATAACAAAAGAATCTGAGTTTACATTGGCGCGTTACATTCACTAGTTCCAAAAACATCAAGTGATATGGCATAGCCACATCGTTTCAACAGAAATACTCATCATAAATGTAGATGATAATACAAGTTATACACATGGAATTATAGATATACCTCTCCTTAATGCAACCGCTGTGTCAGATTTCAAAAAAACTTTACGGAAAAAGCAAATCATGCAATAATCTGAGACGGAGCTCAGAACAATAGCCAAATTAGCCGCCATGTTGGGGTCAATAGAAACCAGAAAATACATGATAAATGTTTCCTTACCTTTGATGAACTTCATCAGAATGCAGTCCTAGGAATCCCAGGTCCACAATAAATGCTTGATTTGTTCGATAATGTCTGTTATTTATGTCCAATTAGCTACATTGGTTAGCGCGTTTGGTAAACAATTCCAAAGTCACAAAGCGCGTCCACTATAACGTGACGAAATGTCCAAAAGTTCCGTAACAGTCAGTAGAAACATGTCAAACGATGTACTGAATCAATCTTTAGAATGTTGTTAACATACATCTTGAATAACATTCCAACCGGAGAATTACATTGACTTCAGATGAGCGGTGGAACGGAGGTCCTCCTCATGTGAACGCGCATGTGAAAGCATGGCCAGCTCGTGGCAGTGATTACTCATTCCTGTCTCCTTCGGCCCCCCTTCACATTAGTCATCAGACAAAGTTCTATTGACTGTTGACATCTAGTGGAAGCCGTAGGAAGTGAAAACTCATCTATCTCGCTGTAATTTCAATGAGAGCTTGGTTGAAAATCTGCCACCTCAGAAAAAATTCAAACAGGAAGTGGAACTTCTCAGGTATTTGCCTGCCATATGAGTTCTGTTATACTCACATACATAATTCAAACAGTTTTAGAAACTGCAGAGTGTTTTCTATCCAATACTAATAATATGCATATATTAGCAACTGGGACTGAGGAGCAGGCAGTTTACTATGGGCACCTCTGTGTACCTTTCATCCAAGCTACTCAATACTGCCCCTGCAGCCATAAGAAGTTAATGTGCAACCAAAGGTAAAAAAAAACTCTGGACCACCTTTACTCCACACACAGAGACCATACAAAGCTCTCCATTTGGCAAATCTGACCATAATTCTATCCTCCTGATTCCTGCTTACAAGCAACAATTATACAACAATTATAGCAGGACGCACCAGTGACTAGATCAATAAAAAAAAAGTGGTCAGATGAAGCAGATGCTAAGCTACAGGACTGTTTTGATAGCACAAACTGGAATATTTTCCGGCATTCCTCCGATGGCATTGAGGAGTACACCACATCAGTCATTGGCTTCATCAATAAGTGCATCGGTGACGTTGTCCCCACGGTGACCGTACGTACATACCCCAACCAGAAGCCATGGATTACAGGCAACATCCGCACTGAGCTAAAGGCTAGAGCTGCCGCTTTCAAGGAGCGGGACTATAACCCGGAAGCTTATAAGAAATCCCGCTATGCCCTCCGATGAACCATCAAACAGGCAAAGCATCAAAACAGGACTAAGATCGAATCGTGGCAGGGCTTGCAAACCATTACAGACTACAAAGGGAAGCACAGCCGAGAGCTGCCCAGTGACACGAGCCTACCAGATTGAGCTAAACTACTTCTACGCTCGCTTCGAGGCAAATAACACTGAAACATGCATGAGATCACCAGCTGTTCCGGAAGACTGTGTGATCACGCTCTCCGCAACAGGTCAACATTCACAAGGCCGCGGGGCCAGACGGATTACAAGGGCATGTACTGCGAGCATGCGCTGACCAACTGGCAAGTGTCTTAACTGACATTTTCAACCTCTCCCTGTCTGAGTCTGTAATACCAACATGTTTTTAGCAGAGCAGGTTGAGCGCTTCAAGTTCCTTGGTGTCCAGATCACTAACAAACTAACATGGTCCAAGCACACCAAGACAGTCGTGAAGAGGGCACGACAAAACCTTTTCCCTCTCAGGAGATATTTGGCATGGGTCCTCAGATCCTCAAAAGGTTCTACAGCTGCACCATCGAGAGCATCACTGCCTGTTGCGGTCGGAGGCCGAGCAGTTGCCACAAGGCACTACAGAGGGTAGTGCGAACGGCGCATGGCATCACTGGGTCCAAGCTTCCTGTCATCCAGGACCTCTATACCAGGCGGTGTCAGAGGAAGGCCCTAAAAATTGTCAGACTACAGCCACCCTAGTCATAGATTGTTCTCTCTGCTACCGCACGGCAAGCGGTACCGAAGAGCCAAATCTAGGTCCAAGAGGCTTCTAAACAGCTTCTACCCCCAAGCCATAAGACTCCTGAACATCTAATCAAATAGCTACCCAGACTATTTGCATTGCCCCCCACCTTTTACACCGCTGCTACTCTCTGTTATCATCTATGCATAGTCACTTTAATAACCCTACCTACATGTACGTATTACTTCAACTAACCGGTGCCCCATCACATTGACTCTGTACCGGTGCCCCCCTGTATATAGTCTCGCTATTGTTATTTTACTGCTGCTCCTTAATTACTTGTTACTTTTATTCCTTATTCTCATGCGTATTTTTTTTAACTGCATTGTTGGTTAGGGTCTCGTAAGTAAGCATTTCACTGTAAGGTCTACACCTGTATTCGGCGCATTTGACTAACATTTGATTAGATTTGTAACATAACACAATGTGGAAAAGTGAAGCTGTCTGAATACTTTCCGAATGCACTGTAAACCCCACCCCCCCTACAAATCAATGGCAGAAGTAAATTCCGCCCTTGATTGTTTACGTCAAACCGATCTCAAAATGTTTCTCATTTTGCAACTCAGCACACACACACACACACACACACACACACACACACACACAATGGAAATAGTCTTTTCCCTCTCGTGTCCTTGGTGTACATATCATATAGCAGCTGACAGGAAAAGCAGTATACAGTATAGATATATCTGACTGTGCTCCCACTCTCTAATCTCTGTCTCTGTCCGCAGACATTCCTGAGATCCCCGAGAGCATTAAGTTCTGCAAGGCATTGGAGATTGCAGACTTCAGTGGAAACCCCCTCTCCAAGTTAGTGGATCAGTCCAGTACCACCTCTCTCTCTGCTGTTGCCATTGTGTTAATGCCTTTGAGATATATGGGGGAGGTCACTGTCATACGTGTGCTTTGTGCCATGTTGTGATTATTTCCTTTCCATAATGGCCTGAAGATAAACAGCTCAAGACAATGAAACAAATGTGCAACGAACTGTGCAGATAGTGGTTGCCCAGATGTGTCAAAGGCTCAGAGCAGGCCCTTTCTCAGTATTAGATTATGTACAGTACATGAGCAAAACACCTGGAGGAGAACAAGGCTTTGTGAGGCTGCAGTATGCTGACCTTGAAACTACATTAAAGGCCCAGTACAGTCAAAAGCATGATTTCCTGTGTCCATATTTCCACACTGCGGTTGGAATAATATTGTGATATAGTGAAAGTGATGATAATGCCCTTTTAGTCTAAGAGCTGTTTGAAAAGACTGCCTGACATTTCAACCTGTTTTGGCCTGCATGGCTACGCCACGGTTAATTAGTTAATAGACCAATAAGAAAGCGTTCCAAGCCTCTCTGCTAATATAAGCTAGTTTTCAGTTGTCCCCTCCCCACTCAGACCACTCCCAGACAGTCCTAGCAAAACTATTGCTTGAGAAATGGTAATATATTGAGAAACAAACGGCTGCTTTGCACCTTTTAACATGGCGTTTAAGTATACTGTAGAAGTATAATGCTTTTGGCAAGGCAACCATCTCCCTGCTTTTACTTCTCCTATAGAATTAGAAAGGAACTGTTGGCAGGAGTGGTGATGGTGAGTGCTTTGACAGATGGATCTGGCCACTTACACTGCGTCCCTAATGGCACCCTTTTCCTATATAGTGCACTACTGAAAAGTGCACTATGAAGGGAATAGGGTGCTATTTGGGATGCTACCATAGGCAGATGAGGCAGCTGTTCCAAGTGCTTCAAGGGCTGGTGTTAAAGTGCCATTTTTTCCCCCCTGTGTTTCTCTCCATCTGTTTTCCTCTCTCCCTTTCTGTCCTCATCACCAGGTTGCCTGATGGTTTCTCTCAGCTCAGAGGGCTCGCCCACCTGGCCCTTAACGACGTGTCATTGCAGACACTGCCCAACGACATAGGAAAGTAAGTGCACACACACACACACCAACAAAATATGCAGACCAACCACCTTGCATGCATGGGTGTTTGAACCAACTCCGACACAGGTTTCCTTCTTACTCTAAACATTCAGCCTCCTCGTTCTGTAAAATGACAGACCTTGGTAAAGGCGTAATTACATGACACAGTGGGTTCTCAGACAGACTGACTGCGTGACCGGTTGGACGAGAGCAATCGCCATGCAAAGTTAACCAGGACCATCAGACACTCCATCTGACTAACTCCTCCTCCTCTTCTCTCATCCTCTCTTCCCTCTCTCCTGCAGCCTGGCCAACCTGGTGACGCTGGAGCTCAGGGAGAACCTGCTCAAGTCCCTGCCCACGTAAGTGCCCTCTTTAGCCTGGCAGAGTCCCAGCCACCCTCCATGCTAGGGAAGGTGGTTATTTCCTAGAAAGGAGACCTTGATGATATGACTGGTGATTTGAAGCACAAAGTCCTCTATAGTCTATCTGTTCACTAGCAAACAACATTATTTGCTCTCTTCACTATGGATACAGTTGTTGTGAGAGGGACAGACTGTAAATGTGTGCTGAATGACCAGCTTGTCATGTGTGTGACTATGTGGGAATGTGTCAATGATTGGGCGTGATGGTTATCAGTTAGCCTATCTGGTCCAGACTGTAACAGTCCAGAAGTCGCCATTCAAATACATTATTGATGTATTTATATATAGATTATAAATACAGTGTGCTTTTGGAAAGTGTTCAGACCCCTTTTGGGGCGGCAGGTAGCCTAGTGGTTAGAGCGTTGGGCCAGTAACCGAAAGGTTGCTGGATCGAATCCCCGAGCTGACAAGGTAAAAATCTGTTGTTCTGCCCCTGATCAAGGCAGTTAACCCACTGTTCCCCAGTAGGCCGTCATTGTAAATAAGAATTTGTTCTTAACTGACTTGCCTAGTTAAATAAAGGTTAAATGTAAAATAAAAATTACTCAGTACTTTGTTGAAACACCTTTGGCAGCGATTACAGCCTCAAGCTTGGCACATCTATATTTGGGGAGTTTCGCCCCATTTTTCTCTGTCAGGTTGGATGGGGAGTGTTACTGCACAGCTATTTTCAGGTCTCTCCAGATATGTTCAATCGGGTTCAAGTCCGGGCTCTGGCTGGGCCGCTCAAGGACATTGAGACTTGTCTCGAAGCAACTCCTGAGTTGTCTTGGATGTGTGCTTAGGATCATTGTCCTGGTGGAAGGTGAACCTTCGCCCCAGTCTGAAAACCTTCTCCAGAGCATTCAGGACTTCAACAAGGGTCTCTCTGTACTTTGCTTTGTTCATCTTTCACTCAAACCTGAATAGTCTCCCAGTCCCTACCGCTGAAAAACATCCCCGCAGCATGATGCTGCCACCACCATGAGTCACCGTAGGGATGGTGCCAGCTTTCCTCCAGATGTGACGCTTGGCATTCAGGCCAAAGAGTTCAATCTTGGTTTCATCAGAACAGAACTTGTTTCTCATGGTTTGAGGGTCTTTAGGTGCCTTTTGGCCAACTCCAAGCGGGATTTCATGTGCCTTTTACTGACGATTGGCTTCCGTCTGTCCTCACAAAGGCTCTTTTCCCCCGATTGCTCAGTTTGGCCGGGCGGCCAGCTCTAGGAAGAGTCTACGTGGTTCCAAACTTGTTCCATTTAAGAATGATGAGGCCATTGTGTTCTTGGGGACCTTCAAAGCTGCAGAAATGTTATGGTACCCTTCCCCAGATCTGTGCCTCGACACAATCCTGTCTCGGAGCTCTACGGACAATTCCTTCGACCTCATGGCTTGGTTTTTGCTCTGACATGCACTGTCAACTGTGGGACCTTATATAGACAGGTGTGTGCCTTTCCAAATCATGTCCAGTCAATTGAATTCACCACAGATGGACTCCAAGTTGTAGAAACATCTCAAGGATGATCAATGGAAACAGTCTGCACCTGAGCTCAATTTCGAGTCTCATAGCAAAGTGTCTGAATACTTATGTAAATCAGGTTTTTCTGTTTCAAAAAATGTATTTGCTAAAATTTCTAAACCTGTTTTCGCTTTGTCATTATGCGGTATTCTGTGTAGATTATGAAAAAATGCCCAAAGCACTGTATATTCACAACGCTGAGTGAGTTTTAACTCGACCGTGTCGTCTGAGTGTGCAGTGGTCCCCATTACATCAGTGTTTTCTATGATTTATGTGTTTCTCTCGCTTATCAAGGTCACTCTCTTTCCTGGTGAAACTGGAGCATCTGGATCTGGGCAGCAATGAACTGGATGTGTTGGTAAGGACAAGCTCTAAATAGCACTCTGTTCCCTATATTGTGCACTACTTTTGACCAGGGCCCTGGTCAAAAGTGGTTAACTACATAGGGAATAGGGTGCCATTGGCAACGGCGACACTATGTAAAGGATGTGTGATATACAGCATGACAATAACTCACATTCTCAACATGCATGGAGGCCATAGAAATATACGCACCCTTGACTCCGGTTTATGCTGTACCACAAAAACACGTCTTGCATACAAGCTGGTTAGATATACAGCTCACAGGACATGCCACACAGGATCGTACACCCTGGATGTCCAGCAGGGTTGGGGTACAGCTTTTATAAACCCAGAGACCCAACATTCCGGGAACGCTTGTGAAGTAGACTTTGCACACCAGACCGGGTTTGGGGTTTGAGAAGTCGATGAGAAAAGTCAAAAATGATTCCTTAATTTTTTTAGATTTCTAAAGGCACAACATTCAAACCAATGTTTCAAGTAGGTGAACATGTCATTACTACAACCTTGTAAAAGTGTCACACTGACACTTTTAAATTTGTCAAAAACAACTTTATCGAAAGAGTGGTTTTTAATTTGACGGCCTGTACATGTGGAGTTTAGAGAGAGATGACCGTTCGACCCGATTACGTGTTTCTGCGGATGAGCTGTGATATCGCCTACAACCGTGATCAGGGATTTCTATTGGACAACAGTTTCTACTTATCTTCGTACTAAACCATCTTTGGTTGGGGTCAATTTGAATTGAAGTCGGTCATTTCAGGAAGTGATTTGATTTTAAAATCCAGAAAAACCTGACATAACGTCTCAATAAACAGAAAAGGAGAAGCTATTGAATATAGATGTACATTATTATTTATTTATGGGAATTAAAGTTTACTTCCTGAATTGACTGCCTTCAATTTGAGTTGACCCCAACCCTGATGTCCAGCACGTGCGGGCGTGCGCGCACACACACACATCACACTACCCAAACACCCTTCTTACATTTCCCAACCACAAGCACCCATCTAATCCACATATCTAGCCCACAAACAAACACAATGGCTTGGAACTGGTCTGTTGGACATTAGGGCCCCTGTGTGCTATGAATGTGTCCCACATGGCACCATATTCCCTATATAGTGCATTACTATGGTCCCTGGGCAAAAGTAGTGTACTATGTAGGGAAAAGGGATAGGTAGGTAATGTTGCACTTGAGTCCTGCTTCTTTTAGCATGGGAAAGCCTGCCTGGCTAATCATCTCTATGTACAGGGTAAATAATGCCTGTTGACCTGACGGGCGTAGGCTGAGCAAACAACCTGACGTCATGCTGCCGCCTGAAAGCCTGGCTGTCTGCCTGTCATACTGCACATTGTTCATCCCTCACAGGCATGCTAGTCTTTTAATGTAACGCGTCACTCAAATACAATCTGGGGTCATTTTACAGGTTTTGTTTTCTGGGATTGATTCCCAATGGCTTTTTTGGAGCCCAAATGAATTGCGCCTCGTTTAAAAAAAAAAAAAATGAATTGGAGCAGGACACGGGCTACGGCAAGCATCTTGTTTTGGATAAAAACATGTTTGTTTTTTCTGTGTGGTTTGTGGGCATAGCGAACAGTCACAGGCTGTGTGTATATGATTGATTGTCTTGTCAGGTGAATCTCGCCCCTTCCCACAGCCATTTGGGGACTCCACCAGAGCGGTGGTATTTGGGGTGTATGATGTGTGTTTATGTAGCCGCCCCCTCTCCCCTTCCCAAATGATGCATATTTAAGTATAGTGGATGATGCATGTTTGTTCCCACTCGCTCTAGAAGCAGAGCAAAGACAACTTTGGGCCCTCTGTTTACCTTTCTTTTCTCTTTTTTCCATCTCTCTGTCTATCTCCAACAGCCGGACACACTTGGTGCTCTCCCTAATCTACGGGAGCTGTGGTTGGACCGCAACCAGCTCTCCTCTTTGCCACTAGTGAGTACGGTCCTGGCGTGGCATTCATGCCCTTCTTATTCGCTTAGAACCAGAACATTGCTCTGTATGAAATAGGCTTGGGCGGTATGCCTTATACTGGGATATTTGGAAGTAGCCACGAGATGGTTTTTCATTACCGTTGAAACAATTTCTTTGACGTTTTATTTTGTATACATTTGAATATTTGTAGCTACGTTTTGAAGTAAATACCTGCAGTCAACTTGTGCAATACGTTAGGAGATAAAGAAGATCGTGTCATTCATTTTCCCGGAAGTCCCCAGTCATGTGATTTTGTTTACAAGCACACAAATACAAGAGTCACTCACTCACTCACTGTTGTGCAGTATGCGCCAGGTGATCTAGTTACAGTATGGAACTCACAACTAAGTGTTTGCCAGCTAGATGCTGTATCTAGATGCTGTATATTATACCTATAAAGTAAACTGTGCTAAATGCTCTGCAGTTGAGCATTTGGTTTGCTATTTTAGTAGCTAGTTAGCTTACTAGCTAAGTGGTTAGCTTCTTCCAAAATCAAGCTTTGCTTGGTAACAGCAGAGAGGCCCCTCCTGGATCAAGAGCCTTGCTGTCTAGTGTTGGTTTTGTGCATGCAGCAAATAGTTATTAGCATTGAGTTACTTGTATAACTTTATAAGCCGGGACGTCTGTCCTGTAAATACTTTAGGTCAGAGACTTTATAAAATGTTCGCAATGTGCACGTTAGCATTTAGTTAGCATTGTCTAAAGGATTGTACATGTACATGTTGGCAGTGGGGTTTGAAAATAGTGCCCCTTGTGTCTAGTTATGAATATCTCGGTATGGCACAAGGTTGGTATGAAGGTATGGTAATCTGGATACTGCCCAAGCCTAGCAGGAAACCTACCACATACATTTCAGTGGGAGTATTCACACTAAAAACAACATTGATTTGTGTGTGTGTCTGTAGGAGCTGGGGAACCTGCAGAGACTAGTGTGTCTAGACGTGTCAGAGAACCGACTGGAGGAGTTGCCCTCGGAGCTCAGCGGCCTGCTGGCCCTCACTGACCTGCTGCTCACACACAACCTCCTGGAGGTGGTGCCCGACAGCATAGGTGAGGGAGAGCGAGAGATGGGAGAGAGCGGGGGAAGGAGGTAGATGGGGAGAGAGGGAGGAAAGGTTGCCTGATGGCATTCGCTGTCCCGTTGTATGGTGGCTTATTCACCTGAACTGATTTACACAGTAGCTTCATTGTCAGACTAAACTGAGTTTTTCAAAGTACTTTGTCAAGGTGTGTGCTTTTTACCAAGTACTGTTGAATTAGACCCATGGACATGGGCATATTCATTGCTTGGATGTAATAGAAGGTAATGCACTGAAAACCATACTGCCCCCTACTGGGGAAATGATACATATATACTGACTCAAAGGCTTGTGATGTTAATTGACCTGGGTCGTGTTCATTAGGCTCTCTGAAGCAGCTGTCCATCCTGAAAGTGGACCAGAACCGACTGACCCACCTGAGTGACGCCATAGGAGAGTGTGAGAACCTGACGGAACTCGTATTGACCGAGAACCTCTTACAGGTACATTTTAGAACCACAGTTTGCTGGCTCAAAACAAATGTACAGTACTATATGTGCCTTGTCCCGAGACTCCCGGCCTTGTCCTTTCAACATCTCCCTTGAGATGCATAACTTTTAACATCCATTCAATAAAAATAAAAAAATTATTGTGCATTTTTATTCAATAGACTCTGCCTCGCTCGCTGGGCAAGTTGAAGAAGCTGACCAACCTGAATGTGGACCGCAACCGTCTGGGCGACGTGCCTGATGAGCTGGGTGGTTGTGCCAGCCTCAACGTGCTCTCCCTCAGAGACAACCGCGTGGCGAAATTGCCCGCTGAGCTGGCTGACGCCACCGAGCTCCATGTTCTGGACGTGGCAGGGAACAGGTAACCCTTCTACACCCCGTATAGGTCCCGTAAATCACTGGTGTTGGTAGACTTCTCTCCTGTAATAACATATCTAGTGACTCCACTTCTCAAGTAGTCCGAGCTTCTCTTGATCCTTTATCAAGTCTTATAGTCTAATAATGATATAATAATAAAAATAATAATAATAATTACATTTTTTTCCCTCAAAGTGACTTATAGTAGTGCATGCATATATTTTCATACGGGTGGCCCCAGCAGGAATGGAACACACAATCCTGACGTTGCAAACACACTGTTCTTCCAACTGAGCAACACCGGACTATTCTTCAGAATAGTACTTTCCATATGATTTGTCCATGTTGTTGTGTGGTGTCCCCAGGTTACAGAACCTGCCGTTTGCCCTGGCCAACCTCAACCTGAAGGCCATGTGGCTGGCAGAGAACCAGTCCCAGCCCATGCTCAAGTTCCAGACGGAGGACGACAAGAGCACCGGGGAGAAGGTGCTCACCTGCTACCTGTTGCCCCAGCAGCCCTCCCCCAGCCTGGGTGAGTTAGCCCTACACCTACCTCCTGGTGGACATCATCTTTATGCCATCATCATCTTCCTCCTCCTCTCTCACATCTCTATCACGCTCGGTTCTCCATCTCAACTTTTTCCTGGGCTACTCACTATTTACCAACTTAACCGAAATCCTCCTTCACTGCAAATCCTCTTCCCTTTACTTCCTCTAACATAGGAGCTACACTGGGGTGTTGCAAAATCAGTCTTTTTTTTAACCCGTGACGCTGGAAACGTTTGGCCAGCGCGAGCAGGTCACAAGCTACTTTATCAAGTGTGAGCTGCGTATCGAAATCTTGAAAATAGAACCAGAGTGCAATTTTACACTGAGCAGCACATTCCTCTCCCAGAGTCCTTCTTGCTCTCTTGTCACTCTCAACCCAAATGTTCTTAAGATGTTCTCATAACACCACAACTCCCCTGTACCACAACGATGACCGTTTCAATCCAGGAAAAGTGATTATCCTGTAAGCTGTTTTTGTAACCCAGTCCCTCTCTCCATCCTGTCTCCCTACAGAGAACCTGCTGCTGAACAGTGTGGACGACAGCTGGATAGACAGCAACCTGAACCGGGTGTCAGTTATCCAGTTCCAGGAGGAGACTACCAAGCAGGATGAGGACGATGAGGCGGCTGCAGAGCGCAGGGTAAGACTACTAATACACTTATACATATAAACTCGGCAAAAAAAGAAATGTCCTCTCACTGTCAACTGCGTTTATTTTCAGCAAACTTAACATGTGTAAATATTTGTGTGAACATAACAAGATTCAACAACTGAGACATAAACTGAACAAGTTCCACAGACATGTGACTAACAGAAATGGAATAATGTGTCCCTGAACAAAGGGGGGGTAAAAATCTAAAGTAACAGTCGGTATCAGGTGTGGCCACCAGGTGCATTAAGTACTGCAGTGCATTTCCTCCTCATGGACTGCACCAGATTTGCCAGTTCTTGCTGTGAGATGTTACCCTCACTCTTCCACCAAGGCACCTGCAAGTTCCCGGACATTTCTGTGGGGAATGGCCCTAGCCCTCACCCTCTGATCCAACAGGTCCCAGACGTGCTCAATGGGATTGAGATCCGGGCTCTTCGCTGGCCATGCCAGAACACTGACATTCCTGTCTTGCAGGAAATCACGCACAGAACGAGCAGTATGGCTGGTGGCATTGTCATGCTGGAGGGTCATGTCAGGATGAGCCTGCAGGAAGGGTACCACATGAGGGAGGAGGATGTCTTCCCTGTAACGCACAGCGTTGAGATTGCCTGCAATTACAACAATCTCAGTCCGATGATGCTGTGACACACCGACCCAGACCATGACGGACCCTCCACCTCCAAATCGATCCCGCTCCAGAGTACAGGCCTCAGTGTAACACTTATTCCTCCGACAATAAACGCAAATCCGACCATCACCCCTGGTGAGACAAAACCGCGACTCGTCATTGAAGAGCGCTTTTTGCCAGTCCTGTCTGTTCCAGCGACGGTGGGTTTGTGCCCATAGGTGACATTGTTGCCGGTGATGTCTGGTGAGGACCTGCCTTACAACAGGCCTACAAGCCCTCAGTCCAGCCTCTCTCAGCCTATTGCGGACAGTCTGAGCACTGATGGAGGGATTGTGCTTTCCTGGTGTAACTCGGGCAGTTGTTGTTGCCATCCTGTACCTGTCCCGCAGGTGTGATGTTCGGATGTACCGATCCTGTGCAGGTGTTGTTACACGTGGTCTGCCACTGCGAGGACGATCAGCTGTCCGTCCTGTCTCCCTGTAGCGCTGTCTTAGACGTCTCACAGTACGGACATTGTCGCATGCCTCTTTGCAGCATGCCTAAGGCACATTCACGCAGATGAGCAGGGACCCTGGGCATCTTTCTTTTGGTGTTTTTCAAAGTCAGTAGAAAGGCCTCTTTAGTGTTTTAGTTTTCATAACTGTGACCTTAATTGCCTACCGTCTGTAAGCTGTTAGTGTCTTAACGACAGGGTCCCGAAAAAGGGACATTTCTTTTTTGCTGAGTTTACAATACATGAACAGTGCTTTATGAGGAGCTTCGTTCATGTGACTCGTGCACTGCACGAACCAACACGTTTTAAAATGAAGCGCTCTATGGCTGGTTCATAACTTAGCTTCCTTTCATGGTCCTATCTTTCCTTTCCATTCTGACAGTGCATGACAGGGTAAAGTAATATGGTGGAGAGATATCCAGTCAGAAAATCAGTAGCGGACTCCATTCCAGTCATAGTTTCGGCATCTCAGTCTTTGAGTTTCCTTGAGTCAGTTTGTTGTACTTTGTCCTTGGGTCTAATTTACAGTTTGCAAAAGTCTTTTTGAGGCGGTCTCCTCCTTGTGTGTCTGTAGATGAATTGTCAGTCTGGGGAATTGACAGATTCTCGTGCGCGTGTGTCTGTTCAGGGTCTCCAGCGCCGGGCGACGCCCCACCCCAGTGAGCTGAAGGTCATGAAGAAGGTGATTGAGGAGAAGAGGAACGAGGCCCACATATCCAGTCCTGATGGAGAGCCAGAGTCTCCTGGTACTGAGGTACAACACACCACTGTACATCCTACATGCCACCATACTTGAGATCCGTGAGTGAAACTTTTTAACATTTTAAATGCATACATTCGGTAAACACCGTCAGTGCTATGGGTGTGGTTCATACAGATCGTAGGTAAAGGTGTACTGTTGAAACAGAAGCTAAGTGTGTACCTGTTGGCCACTTATCCAGCATGTTGTTCTGAGGATTCTGACGTGTGATTGGTGGTTGCAGGAGAAACGACTGAGCAATCTGTCCAATCAGAGCCACGACTCTGCGGCGTCCAACAGCACAGCCTCTGCCAACTCTCACGAGGAGAGGCGCTGCATGATTACCACAGCGAGGGAGAGCCTAGTGAGTGGGCGTGGTGAGGAGGAGGAGCTAGACGAGATGGAGGTGGAGTATGTAGAGGTGAGTTTCACTACTACGACAGTCTCTGTTTCAATCGCCTCTCCTAATACTGGTGCTGTCATTGAAGACCTGGCGTTTCGTAGCTAGGAAAACTCTGTACCCTAGTTATACACTTTCTCCTGGTCAGGTCAACTAAATAACAGTGACTAGTGAGACGGATCCTTGTCTTCAAGACGATCGTTTCCCTCCTGCTCTTTCTTTCTCTCCCGTCACTCACACCATCCTTTCCCTTCTTCCGCCAGCCCACGGTGCACTTTGCAGAGGAGCCCATATACCGGGGTGGGATTGAGGACGGTGAGGATGAGGAGGGTGGGGACGGGGTCCCATGCAGCGACCTAGAGGAACAGAGGCCCCAGTTCCCTACGGAGAAGCAGCGTCTGATCAGGAAGGACACGCCGCACTACAAGAAGAACTTCAAGATTACCAAGCTGCCAAAACCCGAGGTGGTGGCCGCGTTACTGCAGGGCTTCAGCCCCGACGCTCACCTGGCCCAACACCCCACCTCGCACCACCCTGACCCCGAGGAGGAGGAGGAAGAGGAGGAGTGTATGGTTACTCCACAGCGCCACAACAGAATAGAAGAGCCAGAGCAGGAGGATAGGAGTCTGCTTCATGTCAACTCTTCCCTGCAGCCGGTCAAGGTAAACTGGGCTCGGGGTGGGGGGTTCAGGGGATGGTGGGTAGGAAACACAATTACTATACAGGCTACATAGGCTCGTGGTGAGTAGGGCTGTAGTACAAAACTAAAACGTACACCAGACCTGCCAACCTGCACAAATTCTGCATTCTATGCACGCAATTGTATTTTCCAAATTGTGTGTGTTAGTCAAGCACATTAGACACTGTTATTTTGTAGTTAGCTCCTTAGCGAAGGCGTCTTTACGGTGAAGGTGTGTAGCTACAGCGTTTAGTCAACTAGGCGAGAACACTTCCTTGCCAACATGCTTTGACGTCCGCAACGCCAGTAGGCGCGAGCGCGTTGACGAGAAAGGAGACCTGTCCGCTGTTACGGTAGTTCAGTGCACGTCGCTGCGTTGATGGAGACAAACACGGCAGAGCGAGCTATTCCGCTAAAACCGTCCTTCACGGAAAGCTATGTTAGACTTAAAGGTTAATAGGCCTATGTTCATTAATCAGTTGTTGATTTGTCCTCTTGATATAGCTGTGTCACCAGTAGGCTGCTGCTGATGTGATAATAGTCAGGTCACCAATGACAACCAGGCATGTTGCTGAATGGCCTAGTAGTCAGACTTAACTGGATGGATGAGGTCAGGGATGGAGATCTGGAACAAGCTCATATAGGCCTATTTCAGTTTCATATTCCAAGTGGCCTACAGTAAGCTGGACTACTACGTTGCATCCAGTGATTGAGTAATTCCTAATTTTCTTCCCAAACAAAATGAAGAAGCCAGTTTTACATTTTCGCTAGACTATTCTCACAGACACCTATTAATTACAATAATCATTACCTCTAAATTTTGCAAGTGTCATTGAGACCAATCAATTTTTATTTAGGATCGAAGACACGACTTTGTATTGGTTACATTGTTTGATCATTTAAGACCAGGATTCAGGACATGGCAGTTACAGGTTTTTTTAATAATGCAAAATGCTCCTACTTCCTGAGGGGGAAGTTGACTGACCCCCTACGGACCTCCACCCTACCCAACCTTAGGCATACATCAGCACCACTTTGTCAGAAAATCCTAGGGGGAGCCTTGATTGTACCTTCGAGTTAGCTTTCTAGTTAGCAGCTAATTACCAAGTACGCGTAAGTCTATTGCGTTCCGTTCCTACTGAGGCAGTCTTCTGCCAACATCATTATTAGGCAATAAAAAAAGTGCATTTGCATTTGATCCGCAGGGTCCCGCCGCCGTGCTGAAGTGGCACTCATAAAAATGATTCAAGGTTGGCAGGTCTGTACACACTCACTATCATGTTATTATGTAGTTGTCGTTTTTGGAGCCCCAAGTTTTTTTTTCTTCTGATAAGTTGACTACACTAACTGGGGCCACCTGGTCACGAAAAACGTGGCGCCCTAACCATGTATCCCAATTTCAAATTATCCAGGACTACCATGGGCTAGTTTTCCTTTAGTGTTTTTTGCCCTAATGAAGCTGACAGACAGTTGAATAAAGCTTTTGCACACCAGTTCTCTTCGTGCTGACATGTTAGTGGCCTGCTCGCCTCTATGCACACCCTAGACACTCAAATGCCTAGAAGCTCCCAGTCTTGTCACCCTGCATTCAGTTTGGACTGTTGGCACTGGATTGGATTGAGAAGGAGATAACATTGCATGTCATGTTGCTGTGCATAGGAAAAACGATTTGTTTGTTTACAGGAAGTCCTATAGTTTGCACTCGGGTGCTTTTACGTTGCCCTCTCTGTCCCACACAAGCAGGATTCTCTCAGACATTCACAGATGGCGCTAGTCGGTAACCTGTTGAAAAACATAGAATAACTAACAAGAGTGGACATTCTCATTGACAACATTTGATAAATGTTTGTAAATGTCATCAAACAGACTGACAGTTTACAAATGGACAACCACCACAAACCAAATCCAGTGTGAGTTGTTTAAATGCTTAAAACGTGGACACATTTCACCCCATTAGTCCTAATTGTGTACCAAATGGCACCCTATTCCATTTATAGTGCACTACTTTTGACCAGAGCCCAATGGGCCTTGGTCAAAAGTCATACACTATAAACGGGTGCAATTTTGGATGTAGTCATGTGTATCCCCACACACTTCCCAGTCAACTCAGAGTGGAGCTCCCTCTTGTGGCTGCTCTGAGCTCTCGTGTCAAGTTTCCCAGCTCTCTTGGACCAGTTGTCAATAATGCCAATGATAAAATCTATTAATACAAAGTGATAGTCTATCGAATCCCCACCCCATCAGCTGTGCACTAGACACCTCCTGCTGGCCTCCTGCTGGCCTCCTGCTGGCCTCCTGCTGGCCTCCTGCTGGCCTCCTGCTGGCCTCCTGCCATAAAGTCCCCTGCACCATGCCTCTGTCTGCCCACCTCAGTACTATGCTTCTCACCATATCATTTACTATTCCCTGTTCTGTTTTTAAATTGTTAATGACTTCTCCCTGTTCTGCCTTCCTATATTTGTGTGAAAGTGTATACCATGGCTCCTGAAATGTATGATTCTAAGACAATTTTATTCAAATTGATTATTAATCGTAATCACCAATAGAGCTGCTACCTAATATGCAGAGAATGAGTGCGGGGGGTGTGTGTGTGTGTGGTGTGTGTGTGTGTTTGATATAGTGTACGTGTATGTGCGTGTCTATGCCTGTTGATCTGCAGACCATCCGGTTTTGTCTTGGCAGAGGTGGAAATGTTGAGACCCAGACAAACTGTTTTCATTTATGATTATGAAGTATTGTTGGAGTGCGGTATGCACCTACATAACAACCTGTTTTCTAACAATTCTGCAGCAAATTTCAATCTTAAAAGACAACAACGCATCAATGGCTTAGAACAATTTAGATTTGCATTTGACACATCTAGCTACTATTTGTATAAGGCTGTCTAGATCTGGAATTGATTTGTAATTGCTTAATGGCTGATTAGAATTTTAATATGATCTGTTTTTTGGGGTTGTTGAATGATTGACAAGTACAACTAAATCTGAGAAAGACTACTGCAATTTAGAACATGTACTGCACAGGTAAAAGGGTTTACTGGGGTGTCTGTTTATAGGCTGGAGGGAACTTTGCTTTGGGAGCCACTGCTTTCTTTCCCCCATTTCTCTTTCTGCACACGAACTGCCGTCCCTGTGTGGCCTGTAGCTCACCTTATTCTGGGTCTCGAGTTTCCACCCCTGCCTGCATCTGCCTCTGGTGGCTGGGGAGTGAGTGATGTGTGTGACTGGTGTTGCCATTGTTCAAAGGACCTCCACTGGAAATCAAATTGGCAACGCTGATACCGATACCGATTATTGGAGGACCAAAAAAAGCCGATACCGATTAATCGGATGATTTTTTAAAAGTTTATTTTTAACATTTATTTTTTTACATGTGTATTTATTTATTTGTAATAATGACAATTACAACAATACTGAATGAACACTTATTTTAACTTAATATAATACATCAATAAAATCAATTTAGCCTCAAATAAATAATGAAACATGTTCAATTTGGTTTAAATAATGCAAAAACAAAGTGTTGGAGAAGAAAGTAAAAGTGCAATATGTGCCATGTAAGAAAGCTAACGTTTAAGTTCCTTGCTCAGAACATGAGAACATATGAAAGCTGGTGGTTCCTTTTAACATGATTCTTCAATATTCCCAGGTAAGAAGTTTTAGGTTGAGGTTATTATAGGAATTATAGGACTATTCCTCTCTCTACCATTTGTATTTCATATACCTTTGACTATGGGATGTTCTTATAGGCACTTTAGTATTGCCAGTGTAACAATATAGCTTCCGTCCCTCTCCTCGCCCTTGCCTGGGCTCGAACCAGGAACACATCGACAACAGCCACCCTCGAAGCATCGTTACCCATCGCTCCACAAAAGTCGCGGCCCTTGCAGAGCAAGGGGAACAACTACTCCAAGTCTCAGAGCGAGTGACGTTTGAAACGCTATTAGCGCGCACCCCGCTAACTAGCTAGCCATTTCACATCGGTTACACCAGCCTAATCTCGGGAGTTGATAGGCTTGAAGTCATAAACAGAGCAATGCTTGAAGCATTGCGAAGAGCTGCTGGCAAACCCCCGAAAGTGCTGTTTGAATGAATGCTTACGAGCCTGCTGCTGCTGCTCAGTCAGACTGCTCTATCAAATATCAAATATAATTATAACATAACACACAGAAATACGAGCCTTAGGTTAATATGATAAAATCCGGAAACTGTAATTTGAAAATAAAACGTTTATTCTTTCAGTGAAATACGGAACCGTTCTGTATTTTATCTAACAGATGGCATCCTAAGTCTAAATATTGCTGTTACATTGTACAACCTTCAATGTTATGTCATAATTATGTACAATTCTGGCAAATTAATTACGGCCTTTGTTAGGAATAAATGGACTTCACACAGTTCGCAATGAGCCAGGCGGCCCAAACTGCTGCATATACCCTGACTGCTTGCACGGAACGCAAGAGAAGTGACAATTTCCCTAGTTATAAGAAATTCATGTTAGCAGGCAATATTAAATAAATATGCAGGTTTAAAAATATATACTTGTTTATTGATTTTAAAGAAAGGCATTGATGTTTATGGTACATCGGCCATTCCGATTAATCGGTCGACCTCTAGTGGATATGACCTTTTGGGGTTTATCCCAGTGGCTGAATGAATGTGTGTTGTTTTGAAGTGTTTGCATTTGTCTTCTGTTTTTGAATGGATTTGGTTAGAGTATGCTTGTGTGCATATTAGTTACTTTGGCCTCACTAATCCGCATGCCTCTCGCTGGTTCCTGTCCTAACAGGGGGTGTCATTTGATCAAGTCAATAATCTCCTGATTGAGCCTGCTCGAATTGAGGAGGAAGAGGTCTGTACCTATACTCTTTCACTCCATCCACTCCCGCTCTCACTCACGTTCTCTCTCTTTCTCCCACTCACCCATTCACCCACCCGCTGGCTCTCAGTTGGGGGAAAAAAAATAAAAATAATTATTGATCAATGATTAATCCAAGCCAATCGCCCAGAGAAATGCCCACCACAAAACCATCGGACCGCCAGCGTAGTAGAACTTGAAGGGGAGGATGCAGGAGTAACACTTTATATGGCCAAAGGGTTATAGGATTTAAGTAATATCCAGTGCATTGGGAAAGTTTTCAGACCTCTTCACTTTTTTCACATTTTGGTGCGTTACAGCCTTATTCTAAAATATATTTAACCAAAAAAAAACATCAATCTACACACTACCTCATCATGACAAAGTGAAAACAGGTTTTTATAAATGATTGCAAATGTGTGTATGTGTATAGATATATAAATAAATAAAACGGATACCTTATTTACATAAGTATTCAGACCCTTTGCTATGAGACTCGAAATTGAGCTCAGGTGCATCCTGTTTCCATTGATCATCCTTGATGTTTCTACAACTTGATTGGAGTCCACCTGTTTTAAATTCAGTTGATTGGACATCATTTGGAAAGGCACACGCCTGTCTATATAAGGTCCCACAGTTGACAGTACATGTCAGAGCAAAAACCAAGCCATGAGGTCGAAGGAATTGTCCGTAGAGCTCCGAGACAGGATTGTGTCGAGGCACAGATCTGGGGAAGGGTACCAAAAAATTGTCTGCAGCAATGAAGGTCCCCAAGAACACAGTGGCCTCCATCATTCTTAAATGGAACAAGTTTGGAACCACCAATCGGGGGAGAAGGGCTTTGGTCAGGGAGGTGACCAAGGACCCGATGGTCACTCTGACAGAGCTCCAGAGTTCCTCTGTGGAGATGGGATAGCTTTCCAGAAGGACAACCATCTCTGCAGCACTCCAACAATCAGGCCTTTATGGTAGTGGCCAGACGGAAGCCACTCCTCAGTAAAAGGCACATGTCATCTCGCTTGGATTTTGCCAAAAGCATCACGTCTGGAGGAAACCTGGCACCAACCCTACGGTGAAGCATGGTGGTGGCAGCATCATGCTGTGGGAATGTTTTTCAGCGGCAGGGACTGGGAGACTAGTCAGGATCGAGGGAAAGATGAACGGAGCAAAGTACAGAGATCCTTGCTGAAAACCTGCTCAGGATCTCAGACTGGGGAAAAAGTTCACTTTCCAACAGGACAATGACCCTAAGCACACAGCCAAGACAATGCTGGAGTGGATTTGGGACAAGTCTCTGAATGTCCTTGAGTGCAGAGAATAATGGGAGAAACTCCCTAAATACAGGTGTGCCAAGCTTGTAGCGTCATAACCAATAGGACTGTAATCACTGTAAAAGATGCTTCAACAAAGTACTGAGGAAAAGGTCTGAATACTTAAGTAAATGTGTTATTTCAGTATATTTTTAATACATTTGCAAAAATTTCTAAAAACCTGTTTTTGCTTTGTCATTATGGGGTATTGTGTGTAGATTGAGGTGGGGAAACAATTTTAATCAATTTTAGAATAAGGCTGTAACGTAACAAAATGTGGAAAAAGTCAAGGGGTCTGAATACTTTCCGAATATAAAACAATATGGTTATACAATTGTAATGAAGTTATATGTAAGTGGTAAACAAGTGTTTACCCATCAATGACGTCCTACCCCATTCTCAGGTTCTACCACGCTGTTGCTCGTCCTCCTCCCGTTCTTCATCATCCTGTTCAGGCTGTGTGGCCCTGGAGTGAGTGAATGTGCTGCTGTCTGTGATGGAGGAGGTCCGTCTTCTTTCAGCACCGTCTTTCAGGTTTTACACTTACTCAACCGGTGTGTCCAGCAGGATCTGGCCCACACATTGCAACTTCTAACCAGGAGAAATGTATTTTGTTGAAGATATCTAAGACATCTGAAATTAGTTTTAGGATTTCTTTGTGAGAACATGTATGTGCATTATCAAAAAATAAAATGCTGTTCTTTCACAGCATGGTACCACGCCCTACATCTATCATGATATGACAAAGGAACACGCTGGCTCTTTCCAGACATTTTAGTCCAGAGGGTAAGCACTTTGCTAAACGGTTTGCACTGCTGAATAGCTCAAGAACCACAAAGCAACTTATCAAGAACTTAAAGGCCCAGTGCAGTCAAAAACATGATTTCCTGTGTTTTATATAGATTTCCACACTGAGGTTGGAATAATATTGTGAAAATGACCACCTGAAATGTCACCTTTTTTGTTGTTGTGGGAAGAATTTTTGGCCTGCCTGGTGACATCACCAGGTGGTAAATTAGTTAATAGACCAGGGGTTCCCAAACTTTTTTGGCCAGCGATCCCCATTTTGAAAACAAAATGTTTTTCGCGACCCTACCACGTAAAACAAAGTTCTGAAATAAACAGTCAGTGTTTACTTTGTAAATTTGGGCTATGACAGTTGCACCAACAGAACATACACCATAATCTGTGAGGTGTATGACTAGTTGAGTGCTCCATGAACACGGTTATGCCTAACATTTTTAGAAGCATTAGACCAGAACCTTGATGCTGTTTGACGTCTAAGTTTGAACATTAGTCAAAGTATTTTTGACAGTATTTCAATCTGAAGACAGTATGGTTTGAAGTGACTGAAATGCGTCAGAAAGGTATTGCGAAGTTCATCGGGTAATGATGTTGTATAATATTCTGTGTAGGAAAGAACATCATTGACGTTATTTCCCTACCAGTCTGATTTAGTGCCTGGTCTTGTCCACTACTTTCTAACGGCTTGTGGGCATAGTAGATGCAAACAGTACGTCTTATCTTTCAGTGATGGCGCCATAATATGTTGTATATAAAAGCATTCAAAAGATGAAGCCACATTTGTAGGAAGTATACCACGTTGTTTATTACAGCGGCTACTGGAGGTTACTGACGTAACCCTGGTCCTATGAACCAAGCACACATTTTCTCACGCGACCCCATTTTAAAATTCATCGTTAAGATGACACACTAAGCTATGTGAACGCCTGACACAGCCACTACTGTGTAATTTATTGTGGGGAGCACTTCAACGAATTGGGGTTGGATTTAATTTACGTTTTAGTCCATTTTAATTTACAGTTATCCAGAGCGACTTACAATAAGTGCCTTCATCTTAAGATAGCAGTTGAAGCAAGTACATTTTCCCCCAATAAAATAGTTATCAGCAAAGTCAGTGCTTGTAGGAAAATGTATACTGAACAAAAATATAAACAAAACATGCATCAATTTCAATGATTTTACTGAGTTACAGTTCATATAAGGAAATCAATAAATTTAAATAAATTCGTTAGACCCTAATCTATGGATTTCACATGACTGGGCATGGATGTAGGGGAGCCAGGCCCAGCCAATCAGAATTCGTTTTTTCCCCACAAAAGGGCTTTATTACAAACAGAAATACATCAGCTGTCGAGGTGGCTGGTCTCAGACGATCCCGCAGGTGAAGAAGCCAGATCTGGAGGTCCTGGGCTGGCGTGGTTACACGTGGTCTGCGGCTGTGAGTTCGGTTGGACGTATTGCCAAATTCTCTAAAACGACGTTGGAGGTGGCTTATGGTAGAGAAATTAACATTCAATTCTCTGCCAACAGCTCTGGTGGACATTCCTGCAGTAAGCATCCCAATTGCACGCTCCCTCAAAACTTGAGACATCTGTGGCATTGTGTTGTGTGACAAAACTGGACATTTTAGAGGGGCCTTTTATTGTGTCCAGCACAAGGTGCACCTGTGTACTGATCATGCTGTTTAATCAGCTTCTTGATATGCCACACCTGTCAGGTGGATGAAATAAAATGCTCACTATCAGGGATGTAAACAAATGTTTGCACAACATTTGAGAGAAATAAGCTTTTTTGTGCGTATGGAACATTTCTGGGGTCTTTTATTTCAGCTCATGAAACATTGGGCCAACACTTTACATGTTGCGTTTATATTTTTGTTCAGTGTGTATAGATAAATATTTATTTTTAGGGTGGATATTGTATGGAGGGTTGGGTTTCAGACGTTTTCAGGAGATGGGCAAGGGACTCTGCTGTCCTAGCGTCGGGGAAACTGGTTATACAATTGGTCTGCCAGGGCAGAGACGAGCTTTGACTGGGTTGAGTGGGAGCTGACCCAACGTAGGTGTGGGAGGGCCAAGAGACCAGATGTGGCAGAACGGACTGCTCGGGTTGGGGTGTAGGAAGATAGAGCCTGAAGATAGAGAGGGGCAGTTCCCTTTGCTTCGACTGGAAGCCAGTGGACTGTGTGGAGGGACGGGGTCACATGGATGAACTTGGAAGGCTGCGGTGTTCTGGATCAATTGCAGTGGTTTGATGCCACAAGCAGGGAGCTCAATCAACAGGATCGCAGTAATCTAGATGGGAGATGATGAGGCTGGATTTGAATCCATTTTGTACAATATTTCTGTACATTTCTACTATTTAAATGTTTTACTTTGAAAGGATAGGATATTGTCATTGGGTGGTAGCACATACCTAACTAATAAGATAAGATACAACATACTGATTATTTTATTTTGGTGGATTTGGCTATGGAGGAGTGATAGTTGGCCTTGGTGACTGAGTTTTTGCATTTCTGGTGAGGATGCCTATGGAATGGTTGGTACGTGCATATTGTGCATCTGCGATGCCCGTGGTTGCATGAGCGTTCTGCAACGGTGACAACGAAGTTTGTGAGAGAACGGAGCCTTTTGACGACGACACACCGGAATGAACCTCCACTCCCTCCCCCCCTATCCCAGAACACAGCACTCTTTCACTTCACTATTTCTTTCCTCTTCTTTCTCTCCCACTTATATTTCACCCTCATCCCCCACTTACTCCCACTCTGCACGGCTTGCGCGGACAGCATTCACACATCCAGTTCAGAGCCACACACCACCCTTGATGTGACTGTTCCATGACAGTGTTGTGACTCACCTCAGTGTCTGAAACTAGCCTTCACGTTTTATGTCAAAAGGATTACGTGTTTGTCGAGTCGTTTCACTGTGTGTCTTTGGGCTAATGTCAATGCCTTGTGATATGATGGGTAATTTGTTTAGCACTACTGTTAGTGATATTTGGAACTGCTTTTGTTCTGCTTCTACTCAAATGGCCACCTTTTTAATAAGTTACTGTAGCTACTCTCTGTACGGAGAGATAGAAGGCAAGACTCATGCCTTTTCTCATTCGACATACACTTGAGTTGAGTTTAGCCCGGAGACCAGAGTAGCCCCTGTCCATCCCGTCTGTCTGTCCCTAGTCTATCCATGCCGCACTCCCCAGATCGGCGCCACATTTTGAGTGGAGAGGGGGTTCACCCACTCCACATGACTTTAATTTAAATAAATAGTCAATTATATCCATTTACTTTCCAATCAACATTACACGTAATCACATTATCAGTTTGTTCATCACAATATGCAGCAACCTTCAAATTGACATTTGACCCAAAAGTATCATCTTGTTAAAAACAATTGTGTCAAGTGGAGTGTGGTGAGCCCTCCTCCTTCCTGTCCTGTCTGAGGATAGGGCTGTTGTATGGGGCGACTCCGCTCAGTGCGCTGACCCCCTCTCCTCCATTTCCAGCACACCCTGACCATTCTACGGCAAACTGGGGGCCTGGGCATCAGCATAGCCGGAGGACAGGGATCCACACCCTACAAGGGGGATGATGAGGTGAGGGCTGAGGACAGCTGTGGAGACTCCTAAATGCACAGATGGATTGTGTCCCAAATTCCCTATAGGGAACCAGTGCCCTCGTCAAAATAGTGCACTGCATAGGAAAACAGGGTATTATTTTGGACACGTTCACATTCTGCGGACTGACTGAGACTTGTGACTGTGTACTAGTCTGTCTGTCTGTCCCTCCAGGGAATTTTCATCTCCAGGGTGTCTGAAGAGGGCCCTGCAGCGCAGGCTGGGGTCAAAGTGGGAGACAAACTCCTAGAGGTAAAGTATGTGCGTGCTTGATAAACGTATGGGTGCCCATTCTTATGCCTGTTTGCAGCCATGGTGCATTCATGTTCAAGGTCCATGAAGAGGCCTTTTAACTGTAGAGAGAACCATGATCTCCGCTCCCTCCCTCTCTCTCTCAGGTGAATGGTGTGGTTCTCCAGGGGGCAGAGCACCACACGGCGGTAGAGGCCCTGCGCAGCTCGGGCTCCGCCGTCTCCATGAGCGTCCTCCGGGAGCACATGGTGGAGCCGGAGAACGCCATCACCACCACACCGCTGAGGCCCGAGGACGACTACTTCCCCCGGGAGAGACGGGCCAGTGGCCTTCCCTTCTGCATTGAGGCAGGCTCCCCCGCAGTCCTCCGACACAGGCTGTCTACCTGCCTGGCCCGCAACGACAAGGGTCTGGGCTTCAGCATTGCTGGGGGCAAAGGCTCCACAGCCTACCGCACAGGGGACATGGTGAGATGAACACACACACACATCCCTAGTGTGTACAGTAGACACTGAGATTCACACACACATCCCTCAATGTACAACAGAGTGGTGTAGGAATATTGGGCGTTGTTCAGACCTGATTAATATTTCATCCTCCTGGTCTTAGTGAAACACCTTTTGTATGTATGTCGTGTCAGGTTGTCCCACTTCTCAAGTCAACGACACGATACCTCTTAACTGCACTAGCTACAGCATTAGAGGGAGAGTTTAAGAGTCAGGATTCGTGGATTTCCTACATATTTCTGTATTATGTCGCGTAATAGTCTCCGCCAACCCCTCTAAGGTTTCCTCATTCTGACAACCCCTTTTCCGGTTCCAGCGTTTACAGCCATCACCAAGGAGACCGAGATATGAATAGCGAGCCTTGACACCTGATAGGTCCTGTGTAACTGGGACAGGAGGGGCCAGGGGGTATTTTTGGGCCACTGCATTGGCTACATTCATGCCTACATGTCCTGTGCAAACACCGCTCTCAAACACACACACACACAGCTCGGGGAGCCCGTGGAGAGAAACCGAGATGCACACTTATCGCTAGAGTCTGTAAGTCTGCCTTTTTCTAGAATGGATGGCATCTCTGTTGAGATGGGCTAGGAGTAGGCCTGCACTTTGTCTGCCCCTGTGCATGATAGTTCGGAATTTAGGAGCTGAACCATAAGTACAACAGTGGAGGCTGCTGAGGGGAGGGCGGCTCATAATAATGTCTGGAACAAAGTAAATGGAATGGCATCAAACACATGGAAACCATGTGTTTGATGTATTTCGTACCATTCCACCCCAGCCATTACCACGAGCCCGTCCTCCTCAATTAAGGTGTCACCAACCTCCTGTGAAGTCGATGCGGTTAAGTTATTCTTGTGCTGAGATCCTGCCACATAAATACTTCTTAATGAGCCCAAACAAACAATTGAGGGTAGCGGTAGACTAGTGACTGTGAATAAGACCGCTAGACTATATATTAAGCCCTGGCTGGGTGAGGTCATCATTATTGGACATCCCCTGGTAAGTTCTCTCCCAGAGTACACTGACTGATTTAACTAGCAGGGGGCATTGCAGACCTGTTGCACCAGACTAAGTCAATAGCTAAAGTCTACGACCTCTTTGTCTGGTCAACAGTTGGGATTATTCAATAAAGTCTTTGAAGTCATTCAACGAGAGACGATTCGTTTTCATGCATATTTTTTTTGTTGAGAAAGTCTCTGTCTGCTCATGGTTTTAAAATGTATGAAATCTCATGTAGTATTAAGCTGTAGGCACAGTGATTTGAGCTATCCGATTGGCCAGCGCAGTAGGCACATTTGGTTTAGCCACAGCTCTCCTGGTGCGCCGGGAAGGAATTACAGCTGTCAGTCTTTATGGGTAAGTCTCCAAGATCTTTCCACACCTGGATTGTACAATATTTGGCCATTATTCTTTTCAAAATTCTTCAACATCAGTCAAAATGGTTGTTGATCATTGCTAGACAATCATTTTCAGGTCTTGCCATATATTTTCCAGTAGATTTAAGTCAAAACTGTAACTCGGAACATTCACTGTCTTCTTGGTAAGCAACTCCAATGTAGATTTGGCCTTGTGTTTTAGGTTATTGTCCTGCTGAAGTGTGAATTTGTCTCCCAGTGTCTGTTGTAAAGCCAGGTTTTCCTCTAGGATTTCCCCTGTGCTTAGCACCATTCCGTTATTTTTTATCCTGAAAAACTCCCCAGTCCTTAACGATTACAAGCATACCCATAACATAATGCAGCCACCACCATGCTTGAAAATATGGAGAGTGGTACTCACTAATATTTTGCATTGGATTTGTCCTAAACATAACACTTATTCAGGACAAAAAGTGAATTGCTTTGACACATTTTTAGCAGTATTACTTTAGTGCCTTGTTTTGGAGTATTTGTGTTCCTTCTCACACTGTCAATTAGGTTATTATTGTGGAGTAACTACAATGTTGATCCATCCTCAGTTTTCGCCTATGACAGCCATCAAACTCCGTAACCGTTTTAAAGTCACTATTTGCCTCATGGTGAAATCCCTGAGCGGTTTCCTTCCTCTCCAACAACTGTTAGGAAGGACGCATCTATCTTTGTAGTGACTGGGTGTATTGATACACCATCCAAAGTGTAGTTAAAAACTTCACTATGCTCAAAGGGATATTTAATGTCTGCTTTTGAAAAAATGTTTTTTTGCCATCTACCAATAGGTGCCCTTCTTTGCGAGGCATTGGAAAACCTCCCTGTTATTGGGGTTGAATTTGTGTTTGAAATGTACTGCTCGACTGAGGGACATTACAGATCATTGTATGTGTTGGGTACAGAGATGATGTAGTCATTTCAAAAATCATGCAACGTATTATGTGACAAGCACATTTTTACTCCTGAACTTATTTAGGCTTGCCATAACAAAGGGGTTAAATATCAAATCAAATGTATTTATAAAGCCCTTCTTACATCAGCTGATATCACAAAGTGCTGTACAGAAACCCAGCCTAAAACCCCAAACGGCAAGCAATGCAGATGTAGAAGCACTGTGGCTTTACTTCTTGACTCAAGACATTTCAGCTTTTCATTTTTTATTAATTTTGTAAAATTTTCAAAATACATAATTCCACTTTGACATTATTGTGTATGGTGTTATGCCAGTGACAAAAAAATCTCAATTTAATTTATTTTAAATTCAGGCTTTAACACCACAAAATGTGAAAAAGTAAAGGGGTGTGAATCATTTCTGAAGACTTAAATCTCAATTTCATGCACTCATATTAGACATTCATTAGAACCAAGATGATGTGCACAGACAAGGGCTTGCATCCCAAATGCCACCCTATTCCCTACATAGTGCACTACTTTTTACCAGAGCCGTATAGTGTACTATTAGGGAATAGGCTGTCATTTAGGACACAGACAGGATGACATTATGAACTGACTCTTGTGCCACGTGTCCGTCTCTGCAGGGGATCTACATCTCGCGGATCGCAGAGGGAGGGGCGGCCCACAGAGACCGCACACTCCGAGTAGGGGACAGGGTCATCACCGTGAGTACCCCTCCACTCCTCTGTTTAAGCCCCATGGAGGCATCCCAAATGGCATCCTATCCCTTTTTGACCAGTGCACTATAATAGGGAATAGGGTGCTAATTGAGACAACACCCATGTTCTTCTCTCGCTCTCTGGACCAGAGCTCGGTCTGTGTGAACTTCATGCCAAACACACCAACCAAGCACACACACGTTAGATAACGTGGTGAGTGATCTCATCAGACTCACAATATGGTTGCCACCCGTTGACTACTCCCAAATCAAACACAACTACACCCATCTAGTACCGGGTCGGACCCCCTTTGCCTCCAGAACAGCCTTAATTATTCGGGGCATTCTACAAAGTGCCGGAAACATTCCACAGGGATGTTGGTCCATGCTGGTCCATGCTGACGCGATGCCATCACGCAGTTTCTGCAGGTTGTGCGGCGGTACATTGAAGCTGCTAACAACCTGTTCCATCACATCCCAAAGATGTTCTACTGGGTTGAGGTGTGGGGACTGACCAGGCCACTCAAGTAAACTGAACTCGCTGTCATGTTCCAGGGAGTGTTTTTCCACTCCTCATTTGTCAAGTGTTGGCGATGGCGTGCCCGCTGGAGCCGCTTCTTCTTGTTTTTAGCTGATAGGAGTGGAACCTAGTGTTGTCGTCTGGCGCAATAGCCCATCCATGACTACGGATCGACGGGTTGTGCATTCCGAGATGCCGTCCTGTTCTCAGCCCGCCTGTTAGTTTGCACAATTCTTGCCATTATCCTTCGTCTCACCAACGAGCCGTTTCCACCCACAGGACTGTTGCTGACTGGACGTTTTTTGTTTGTCACACCATTCTCAGTAAACCCTAGACCAGGGTTTCCCAACTGCCGAATTTGGCCTGCGGGTGGTTTGATTTGGCTACGTTTTCTGAGCAATTAAAATATATATATATATATATTTTTTTTTTTTGAAATCTGTTCTCAAGTATTCCCAAGCATTAGAGAGAGTTTGCATACAAATATAAGCAAGGTTTCAAATGATTGTTTTAGTTACTTGGCTCATTGCGCTCTAGCGACTCTTTGTGGCGGGCCGGGCGCCTGCAGGCTGACCTCGGTCGTCAGGTGAACAGTGTTTCCTCTGACAAATTGCTGTGGATGTCTTCCGGGTTAAGTGGGCGGGTGTTACGAAGCACGGTTTGGCGGGTCATGTTTCGGTGGACGCATGACTCGACCTTCGCCTCCCGAGCCCGTTGGGGAGTTGCAGCGATGAGACAAGATCGAAATTGCCGAGAAAAAGGGGGTAACATATATATTTTTTTAATGAGTGCACTATGCAGGGAATAGGGTGCCATTTGGGACGCAGCCATAGACTAGCATGACCTTAGCTGACATGTATGTGACTGGCTGCTGGAGCCAAGGTTCCTGCACGGTTCTTTACTGTAGTTATCATAGTGTTTTTATTATACAATGGCATGGCCTCACTTGCTGAGTGCTGATTCAGAGTTGCACCTCATGCTCATATCCTTGACCATGGCTACAAAGGTAGGGCCTTGATGTGATCGCTCAATAGGGCCTTATTACCAATCCAGTGATTCCTTCTATCTTGAGACATTCGCTAACCCCTTAGTTACGTTTGTGTGCCGTGTGAAATAGTGTCCTCTTGTGTGTGTGTCTACAACTACTACTGTCTTGTTCTCTCATTCTCTGAGTCATAACTGTTTCTCTCTCTCCTGCCTCTTCCCCCTCCTCCTATGTGAGGGAAATCATAAAATGGCTTCCTGAATGATTCGGTTCCTGTCTGGTCTCTCGGCTTCTCTCTTGCGCTTTCGTTCTCTCTCCTCTCCCTCGCTCTATCTCTCTCTCGTGCGCTCTCCCTCTCTGTGAACCTGCTCTCTCACTCTCCCTCTCCCTGCATGGCAACTAATGCTCAATGTGTCTCCTTCCCTGCTCGGTGGTGGTGGGTGTGGTTTTGGGATTGTGTGTGCGGAGCCTTTGTGGTAACCGCATGTATTACCATAGCAGCAGCCGCAGTAAGCTTATCAGCCAATGGTAAGAGCCGGTACTGTATGGTCAGTGCTGGCGTCTGTTTGTCTCTCGGACAAGAGGACCAATCACATAGCCCGCTTTTTTGTCCCTCACTCCTCAGAGGTATCAGGACCTCGTTCTACATTTTAGGAATGTTTACAGACTGCAGTCCGTCCTCAAATGCCCTCTGTAAAGCAATAGAATAGTTTAAAATGTGTAAAGGACGAGAGCTAGGTCTAGGAGCAGCACTGAGGCTGGAGCTGTATCTTGCCTTGTAGAAAAGTATTTAACTCTGTTTGCTGCCTCAAGATCAGCCCATTCTTTGGCAGTCATCATATGACGCTGCTCTCTGTATTTTCAGTGAGCAATCGCAAACGGATAGCATAAACATAAGCCAGATTGGCCAACGTCCAAAATGCAGTATAGTTTATTGCATTGACAGGCTACTTTCAAGACGTTGAGATTGGAACATTGGAGAAAGGCTTAACATACAGCCGTTCCTGAAGAAGCTCCTTGCTAGCTTGCCCTCTGCTCCTCCCTCCTTCTCCTCCCATCTCCGCCTTCTTCTGTATGGGTATTGGCTCCTGGTCTCTTCAGATATCACTCACTCACTCGCTGTACGTCTCAATGTATTATATTGAGCAATGATTGAGTTATTTTATTATAGTAATAATATACAGCTTTATGGCAACATGTGATGTGCGTCTAAACAATAATGATATGAGTCTAAACCAAGGGGTTGGAAGCAAAATTATTTCCCAATCGTTTTGTTCTAAACAGAACCATTATTTATTTAATTCCGTTCCACTATTATCGAACAGCAAAATAAAGTAATGAAGCGGTTCTAACCAAAAATAAGTAATGGTTTCGATTGTTTCTTTCTGTTCCTTTTGAAGCCTCTGAATGTTTTTTTAAATGTATTTTTATTTAGCTTAAATTTGTTCACAAATGGAATAGAGCAGCTTGCTATGGAGCGGGTAAGCCATGTACATGCATTTGACAGACAAGTGTAGTGGAGGGTGCGACTTGCAACTGAAATTGAGCAGAGTGCTGGGCATCTTGTTGTTATGACATGCATTATCTATATTAGGCTCACAGAATTATATCTACGGAGGAGCGACTTCTTTGAATGTCTTTGAACTTCCGTGTTTGCTTAACTAACGTTGGACCAGAGTTAGCCCTTGATCATGACTCTCAGTTCCATTACAGCACACATAATACTGCCTAGAATTATCGAGAGCTAGACCAGAGCTAGCTAACAAGCTAGCAACACCAAAATGAAAACACGTCTTGCCTTTTTTGTAGTTAATAAATCCAATGTGAAACTTGATAACTATACTATCCTTAACTAGCATAGAAAAAGTTCATCCATTGTTCTCTAATTAAAAATCTCTCCCTAATTTATTAATCACGGCTGTAATGTCAGTAGCTACAGTAGACTATGCATGCTTCGGAGGGAGGGGGAGAGGCAGGTAGCCTACACGCACGCACGCGCACACACACATACTGGCAAAGATTTTCAGCTGGCAGGTAGACATTGAAATAAGTTGGCGTGACAGTGAGGGCTTTTTTTTTTTTTTTGCCTGGAATGTAAAATAAAGTTATTAACCGGTTCCTGTGCTTTTAAAATAAGTTGTTTTCCAGAACAATATACACTGCTCAAAAAAATAAAGGGAACACTTAAACAACACAATGTAACTCCAAGTCAATCACACTTCTGTGAAATCAAACTGTCCACTTAGGAAGCAACACTGATTAACAATAAATTTCACATGCTGTTGTGCAAATGGAATAGACAAAAGTTGGAAATTATAGGCAATTAGCAAGACACCCCCAAAAAAGGAGTGATTCTGCAGGTGGTGACCACAGACCACTTCTCAGTTCCTATGCTTCCTGGCTGATGTTTTGGTCACTTTTGAATGCTGGCGGTGCTCTCACTCTAGTGGTAGCATGAGACGGAGTCTACAACCCACACAAGTGGCTCAGGTAGTGCAGTTCATCCAGGATGGCACATCAATGCGAGCTGTGGCAAAAAGGTTTGCTGTGTCTGTCAGCGTAGTGTCCAGAGCATGGAGGCGCTACCAGGAGACAGGCCAGTACATCAGGAGACGTGGAGGAGGCCGTAGGAGGGCAACAACCCAGCAGCAGGACCGCTACCTCCGCCTTTGTGCAAGGAGGTGCACTGCCAGCGCCCTGCAAAATGACCTCCAGCAGGCCACAAATGTGCATGTGTCAGCATATGGTCTCACAAGGGGTCTGAGGATCTCATCTCGGTACCTAATGGCAGTCAGGCTACCTCTGGCGAGCACATGGAGGGCTGTGCGGCCCCACAAAGAAATGCCACCCCACACCATGACTGACCCATCGCCAAACCGGTCATGCTGGAGGATGTTGCAGGCAGCAGAACGTTCTCCACGGCGTCTCCAGACTCTGTCACGTCTGTCAAATGTGCTCATGTGCTCAGTGTGAACCTGCTTTCATCTGTGAAGAGCACAGGGCGCCAGTGGCGAATTTGCCAATCTTGGTGTTCTCTGGCAAATGCCAAACGTCCTGCACGGTGTTGGGCTGTAAACACAACCCCCACCTGTGGACGTCGGGCCCTCATACCACCCTCATGGAGTCTGTTTCTGACCGTTTGAGCAGACACATGCACATTTGTGGCCTGCTGGAGGTCATTTTGCAGGGCGCTGGCAGTGCACCTCCTTGCACAAAGGCGGAGGTAGCGGTCCTGCTGCTGGGTTGTTGCCCTCCTACGGCCTCCTCCACGTCTCCTGATGTACTGGCCTGTCTCCTGGTAGCGCCTCCATGCTCTGGACACTACGCTGACAGACACAGCAAACCTTTTTGCCACAGCTCGCATTGATGTGCCATCCTGGATGAACTGCACTACCTGAGCCACTTGTGTGGGTTGTAGACTCCGTCTCATGCTACCACTAGAGTGAGAGCACCGCCAGCATTCAAAAGTGACCAAAACATCAGCCAGGAAGCATAGGAACTGAGAAGTGGTCTGTGGTCACCACCTGCAGAATCACTCCTTTTTTGGGGGTGTCTTGCTAATTGCCTATAATTTCCACCTTTTGTCTATTCCATTTGCACAACAGCATGTGAAATTTATTGTCAATCAGTGTTGCTTCCTAAGTGGACAGTTTGATTTCACAGAAGTGTGATTGACTTGGAGTTACATTGTGTTGTTTAAGTGTTCCCTTTATTTTTTTGAGCAGTGTATATCACTTTCGTTCTTGGTTCTGTTATTCAAAAAATGTCATTATTTTCCGGTGTTCTGTTCCCTGAACCGGTTCCAACCCCCGAACACATTGCTCTCTGCCCTCACTGAACCTCTAGTCCTGAGTGTCGCACACTGTGGTTAGTCAGTCAGCCTACTGACGCCTGCCCTCATTGGTTGTGCCGTTCGATCCAGATCAATGGTGTAGACATGACAGAGGCCAGGCATGACCAGGCAGTAGCGCTGCTTACCGGCACCTCTCCCACAATTGCTCTCCTGGTGGAGCGTGACCAGGCCGAGCCGGGCACCGCAGGGGGCTCCCCGGGCCTGTCCCGTGCCCGCGCCCACTCCCCCCCACCTCCAGAGCCCTCTGACTCACCCGACCAGGAAGAGGGCAACGACGACTCGAGCCTCTTGCCACACGGGAACCACCTGAGCCAGCCGCTGGAGGACGAATACCCCATCGAGGTGAGACGAAGGGAAGGAAGGAAGCGGGTGGAAAAAGGGTATAGTACTATGTTATGGGGATAGTGGTAAGTTACCATGATGGAGCATTCAAGCTTCAGATTAACTTTAGTTTTAATGCCTTTACATTTGGCTTTTTATCTCGAATGCTCTACAGCTCAAGAAAAGATGGTGCAAGGTACGAATGCTTAGTCCTGACATAGGTTTATTATGCTAGGATGGTGTAGTGGGGCCCAGTGAAATGCAGCAAGACCTGGAGTCTGTTCCATTGACTAAGAGCTTAGCTTAGCATAGCCTATGTCTTATCTCATACCTGTCTTCAAGTAGATATAGTAGATCCATGGATAGTTTGTGTTCCTTGTCTATTAGAAGTTATTGACTTAAAGATTGAGTGTATTTGGTATTTGCCTGTTGAGACACTGATGTTTTCCTGAATTCCTCTCATGTCTCCTGATACTGTATTTGTAGAGCCCATATCGTAGAACCATGTCCCTCAAATGAAACAACACTGTAGCTTCACTTCCTCTCCTGACAGGAAGTGGCGTTGGTGAAAGCGGGCGGCCCCCTGGGACTGAGCATCGTGGGAGGCAGTGATCACGCCAGTCACCCGTTCGGCATCAACGAGCCTGGCGTCTTCATCTCTAAGGTTTCTCTCTTGCTCTCTCTTTCTTGCTCTCTCTCTCTCAATTCAAAAGGCTTCATCTCTCTGTCGCGCTCTGTCTCTCTCTCATTTTCCCGGGTTTGTGTATTTCACCCTCGCCTGTCTGTGCTAGGTGATCTCCCATGGCTTGGCGTGTCAGAGTGGGCTGCGGGTGGGGGACAGGATACTGGAGGTGAACACCACCGACCTGCGCCACGCCACCCACCAGGAGGCTGTTAGAGCCCTGCTCTCCAACAAGCAGGAGATCCGCATGCTGGTGCGCAGGGACCCCTCGCCTCCCGGGATGGAGGTGACGTCTCTTAAACCCACATGTACACGGAAATAGGCCTACACAGTAGACCCACACACACGCACACACACACACCCCAACCAGTCCCATCTCCTAATCTATGTGTCCCAATACAGGAGATAGTGATCCAGAAGCAGCCTGGAGAAAAGCTGGGCATAAGCATCCGCGGCGGTGCCAAGGGCCACGCTGGCAACCCCTTCGACGCCACCGATGAGGGCATTTTCATATCCAAGGTACCTGGAACCCACCTTGTCATCCTATCCCCCTTGGAATACGGTCAATGATTGACCTCCTTTGATATATTGACTCCTCTTAACTCCCCATCCCTACGTCACCCCC
The DNA here is from genome assembly GCF_016432855.1 of Salvelinus namaycush. Classification (NCBI taxonomy): domain Eukaryota; kingdom Metazoa; phylum Chordata; class Actinopteri; order Salmoniformes; family Salmonidae; genus Salvelinus; species Salvelinus namaycush. The sequence continues at coordinate 1,320,180 of NC_052339.1, read as the reverse complement.
TGTAGGTGAGCTCCAGCGGTGCGGCGGCCAGGGATGGCCGTCTGCTTGTGGGCATGCGGATCTTGGAGGTGAGTAACCACAGCCTGCTGGGCATGACCCACACGGAGGCTGTACGCGTGCTCCGTGCCGTGGGAGACACCCTGGTCATGCTGGTGTGTGACGGCTTCGACCCTGGCAACGCTGCCGCTATAGAGGTGAGGGAAACTGATTAACATCCATTCCGGGTTGAAATGACCCTTAGATACAGAGTCAGATCCAAAACGGATGCCACGTTAGTAGTGTGTCTTTGTTTAATCTCAGGCGTCACCGGGCATCATCGCCAACCCGTTTGCAGCAGGCATCGTGCGTAAGAACAGCATGGAGAGCATCTCCTCTATCGACCGAGACCTGAGTCCCGAGGAGATGGACATCCTACAGAAGGTGAGAATAATATGACACACAGCCAGTGTGAGGGTCTGCACTCAGGCTTCAGTGGATGGATGGCGCGTGGGAGAAAAACCTGTCTGTAGAATTACGTTGGTACTCGCACTCAACCCAACGAGGCCGAGATGCTAAAATATACTTCATTTAATCCATGCTCGAAAGAATAACAAAAGCTGTTAGTGCAAAGTGAAAAAACAACAAAAAAGCTTCAACTACACACTCTCACACACACACACACATACTAAACAAAGGGGAAAACGGAGTAGATTACTTTTAATATGAAACATTTTGACCTAAAATCTATTTCCTAGGAGGTGGAGATGGTGCGAGAGACGTCCCAGTGGGAGAGAGAAGAGATGGAGAAGGTGGTGAGTGAGACTATGTAGCCAAGTATCTACCTCGCATGCTTTTTCTGCTACTGTGCCAAATAAACAGAGCACTTTTCTAATGTGTGTGGGTTCTATCCTTTCTCTCCCTTTCTCTCTTTTCTTCTACCCTTTCTCTGCCTGCCCCCACCCTCCTCCCTCCCCTCATGTCTGGGTCGTCCATACACCACTCCATCTCCACTCACCCCACCTCCACTTAATCCCTCCATCTCCTTTGTCTTTTATCCCATTTCACCTGCATTCATTTCATCCCCTGTTTCCCATTATCTGTGTGGCTGGGTGTCCTCCCTTCTTTCCTCCCCTCCCCCGTCTCTCTGTGAAGGAGCGCATGCGCTTGGAGCGTGAGGAGGATACTCGCCTGCTAGAAGAGGAGACCGAGGTGAGACCGGTACCCCCTGGGCCTCAGAGTCCTCAGCTCAACCAGCTCCCTGTCAGAGAGGTGGACAGCTCCAGTCCAGAGGATTTTACTATAACCTCTGAAATGTTCTGCAACCTGTTGCGCTTCAATGAAAATGTGTTAATGATGAAGTTGCTTCCTTACAGAGTGACACATGAGAGTAGTATGAGAGGGAAGTAGTTTTCCCCCACTATGTCTGACACTCCGCCCTCTTCCCCTTTCCCTCAGAACCTGGGCACTGGGCCTCTGAAACTGGACTACCGGACGCTGGCCGCACTGCCCACCACCGCTCTGCAGAAGGTCAACAGGGTAAGTAAGAAGTAATGGAATTAGTTTACTTGAAAGGTAACACAACCCCCATTGATGATTACGGTGAAATTATGTGAGGTAACTCTTATAGTAGACCTCTTATAAGACCTGTGAACCCTGACTAAGGCTGTGAAATGCCTGGAATTGTCTGCAGACTATCTTGGAAATGGTCCCTTTGGGCCCAGAATAGAATGGAATCCACCCTGTTTATCTCCCGGGAAACCCTCTGTGACCAGAGGCCAAGCAGGTGCCTCTGGAGGCCAGGGGGAGAATGTGACACCCCCCCATCCCCTCTCCCCTCCCGAAGTTCACAACCCTGACTCCTGCCTTCCTCACCAACGCCTTGGGCCCAAAGAATAGATTGCCTCTACAATGGAATGGAACCATTCCTTCCATTCACTTCTGTGGTATGATGAGATGCGACATTCCAAAACAAGATCCATTTGTATCATCATGCACGCCATGTTAATGGATCGTCTACCTTTGGCTTGAAGACATCTCTTAAAGAAGAAATTGAGATGAATCGAAGGGTGAGTCCACAAAGAAAAACTGAAGGCTGCCTTTCACATCATTAGCTGGAATGCTGGATGGAGGGAAAGAGAAGAGAAATGATGCAGCCAAAATGGTCGGTACCTGTTTCAGTAAAAAGTCGCTGGACTGATTGGAGGAGGTGGGTAAGGGGGACAGCTGGCCGTTATTTTAAACTCAGGATAGTTGGGGAGTGGGAGGGGTGCAGGCGAGAGGGAAGGAGAGTGTCCCAATGTGTGGGCTCTATCAGTCAGTCAGTCAGTGTCCCTGGAAGAGTTTGGAGCTACTGCACCCCTGGTCCCAACAGCCTACAGTGAGTATAGGGACAGCGCCAGACGGGGGCGTGGGCAACTGGACTGGGCTCGGCTCTTCTTTGCCTTTCTTACATGTTTCCTTCCTTCATTTATGTATTAATGTATTCTACCGTCATTGTGTCAATTCTATATTCTAGCTACATGTGTGAACAGCAGCCATTTTTGCTAAAGATGTAAATTACCAAGGATTTATGAGCTGACATAGAAACATTAGGCCTCTCTCATACCTGTCACCGTTTTAGGGTCTTGCATAGATGCATGTACAGGAGAGGCTACAATTTGTGTCAGTATTATAGTTTTTTCCCCAGCTTAGTTTGTAGTAGGGGTCTTTATTGTGTTTTGAGCTATTTGTGTTCCGTTAGCTATTTCTTTTATCTTAATGCAACAGTGGTTAGACTTATAAGCTCTAGTACTAGGCCGTGGGGCTTTTCTGGGAGCGCTTAACCTATATATCGCCTGCAGCTGTTCTTGCATTATGGCTATGCATTAGCGTTAGACTGAAGACCCCTGGGTTACATGACCTGTATACCCAGGAACATTACCAGTGGATCTTGTCATGACTCCCTGAGATTCTTCGTCGAAAGATGTTGGATGCACATTTTTTGCGATAATTTGAATCCTTGTCTATAGTTTTTTTATTTTATTTTATGTATCATAATGTTTATCTGCGATTATTTTGACAGCTGAAGTTTGGTTATGGTATGTATCATAGTATCTAAGGTATGTAGCTAGTCATATGAAGAAACATGCTTCTTGGCATGAGAAGTGAGCGGTAAGCAGGGGTGTGTCGTGATGAACCACGCTTGGCTCCACCCTTCACCCAGGCCGTCTGGATAAAGTTAGTCTCACCTTGTTGGCATGTTGATCGTCTTTCTTGCACCTCCCCTCCTCCCTCGGGCCTCCAGCCCTAGCCCAGCTGTCCTCTACAGTCTTCTGAGCCTGTGCCAAAAGGGTACTGGTTCACATACCACCCCACCAGGGTTTCCGTTAGCCAGTAATTGACAGCTAAAAAATAAATCATGAAAAGCCAGTAAATACAATTGTTGCCAGCCAAATTGACTTCAAAATAATGCTTTTTATTCATTGATGGAAATACATTTGACAGTCATGCTAATCAGCCTGTGTATTTTCGTTATTTATCGCACACACCTATTTTGAGGGGAATATCACTTGTCAGACAACGCTAGAGTTGTGGCTGCAGCTTCTCAGCTCGTTGCTGCTGGAGAGAAATGTGCCGATGCCCAGTCATTGCGCAACAAATGTAACCACAATTACATCTTAAAAACAGAGCTACTCTTTATTGATTTTTTTTCAACTGGTAATTGAAGCGCGCCTCCTATTCACCCTACAAGTTTATAGGCAACGATAGGCAGGCTATCAGCACGTCACCCACCACTTCACAATGTGAGCTGGAGGCAGTATGCATTTTGAAAACATTTACTTAATTGTTTGAAACCTGATCGTTTTACTTCATATATTATGAGGCATGCCTTGGGCGGCAGGTAGCCTAGTGGTTAGAGCGTTGGACTAGTAACCGAAAGGTTGCAAAATCGAATCCCCGCTGACAAGGTAAAAATCTGTCATTCTGCCCCTGAACAAGGCAGTTAACCAACTGTTCCTAGACCGTCATTGAAAATAAGAATTTCTTCTTAACTGGCTTGCCTAGTTAAATAAAGATAAAATAAATTAAAATGACCTTGCTTCAAAGTAGCCTAGGCAAAATCCCACCATAGAAATGTGGAGGCAATTCTTTTATGGAGACTTCCTCATATGCCATTGAAACCAGCATTTCTCTCCTGTTCTATTGGTTTTCATATCAACTTTCTTTCGTTGTCCAGAAGCCAAAGGCACAATCCTAGTCATATTAGCAGCCCATCCTAGTTGTTGCATCTTTAGATTCCCCCTCTTTCTAAGTTTCTAACAGATTTTCATCTCTGTCACTTAAGAAAACCGCTCGCGAATTGCATTTTGGAAAATGTTTGAAAATTAGGTTTTATTAGCTGCTTCATTACAGGAGTTGCATGTTCTGTTAAGATGAATTACCATAATCTAAACTCAGCAAAAAAAGAAACGTCCCTTTTTCAGGAACCTGTCTTTCAAAGATAATTCGTAAATGTCCAAATAACTTCACAGATCTTCATTGTAAAGGGTTTAAACACTGTTTCCCATGCTTGTTCAATGTACCATAAACAATTAATGAACATGCACCTGTGGAACGGTCGTTAAGACACCAACAGCTTACAGACGGTAGGCAATTAAGGTCACAGTTATGAAAACTTAGGACACTAAAGAGGCCTTTCTACTGACTCTACAAAACACCAAAAGAAAGATGCCCAGGGTCCCTGCTCATCTGTCTGAATGTGCCTTAGGCATGCTGCAAGGAGGCATGAGGACTGCAGATGTGGCCAGGGCAATAAATTGCGATGTCCGTACTGCGAGACGCCTAAGACAGTGCTACAGGGAGACAGGACGGACAGCTGATCGTCCTCGCAGTGGCAGACCACGTGTAACAACATCTGCACAGGATTGGTACATCCGAACATCACACCTGTGAGACAGGTACAGGATGGCAACAACTGCCCGAGTTACACCAGGAACGCACAATCCCTCAATCAGTGCTCAGACTGTCCGCAATAGGCTGAGAGAGGCTGGACTGAGGGCTTGTAGGCCTGTTGTAAAGGCAGGTCCTCACCAGACATCACCAGCAACAACGTTGCCTATGGGCACAAACCCACCGTCGTTGGACCAGACAGGACTGGCAAAAAGTGCTCTTCACTGACGAGTCGCGGTTTTGTTTCACCATGGGTTTATGATTGGATTCGCGTTTATCATCGAAATAATGAGCGTTACACCAAGGCCTGTACTCTGGAGCGGGATCGATTTGGAGGTGGAGGGTCCGTCAGAGTCTGGGGCGGTGTGTCACAGCATCATCGGACTGAGCTTGTTGTCATTGCAGGCAATCTCAACGCTGTGCGTTACAGGGAAGACATCCTCCTCCCTCATGTGGTACCCTTCCTGCAGGCTCGTCCTGACATGACCCTCCAGCATGACAGTGCCACCAGCCATACTGCTCGTTCTGTGCGTGATTTCCTGCAAGGTAGGAATGTCAGTGTTCTGCCATGGCCAGCGAAGAGCCCGGATCTCAATCCCATTGAGCACGTCTGGGACCTGTTGGATCGGAGGGTGAGAGCTAGAGCCATTCCCACCAGAAATGTCCCGGGAACTTGCAGGTGCCTTAGTGGAAGAGTGGGGTAACATCTCACAGCAAGAACTGGCAAATCTGGTGCAGTCCATGAGGAGATGCACTGCAGTACTTAATGCATCTGGTGGCCACACAAGATACTGACTGTTACTTTTGATTTTTACCCCCCCTTTGTTCAGGGACACATTATTCCATTTCTGTTAGTCACATGTCTGTGGAACTTGTTCAGTTTATGTCTCAGTTGTTGAATCTCGTTATGTTCATACAAATATTTGCACATGTTAAGTTTGCTGAAAATAAACGCAGTTGACAGTGAGAGGACGTTTCTTTTTTTTGGTGAGTTTAAATGTGATTTCTGTCATTCTGAGCACCTAGGGTGGAAGCCTTAATGGGTCACGCACCCAATGCATATGGGTCTGGTAAATTTCTCAAATGGCTGGTAAATTTAAATCTTCCTAGTCAAGTTGTCAGGCGACACATTTTCTTAATGGAAACCACTGACCTCTGTACTATAGGCCACATTTAACCGGCATGTCCGCCACCAACACTACGTGTCACAGTTCACGACTGCATGTATTCTTAGTGACACTATTTGGATTGTCACGACATGTCAAGGCCGTGTCTTGGAATGCACGGTCAGTGTAGAACAACGTAGTTCTGAAGACACTATGCCTCGTCCCACTTTAAGCCCTAGCGTTTTTGGCACATTTGAGTTTAAATCCAACCTGGTCCCAGTGGAACGCTCTCTGTGACTCAATCTTCTGCTGTGTCACTTGGTTGAAAAATATTTGTTTTACTGCATCAAGTTCATTTCTAATCCAAGGACCTTATCCGAGGTTTTGTGGGGTATTATCCGAGGACCGTATCCACAGTTGTGTGCGGTATTGTATCTTGTCACGTTGTCCTTCTTTAATGAACTCTCTCCCATCTCATATGTGGAGTGTATTGAGGCCTGATTCGTAGTGTAAGGAGTGGACTGAAGCCTAAGAGTTTAGTGCTGTCTAACTGTACTGATAGTGTGAGTTATTTAAGGCTGGGGCCCAGGCAGGGCAGGCTGTTGTTCTGGTAATGTGAGCGTAACTAGAGGAATAGATAACCATTTAATGCTTCTGGTATGATGGGAATCAAGAAACTCATCTATCTGCCGAGCTCCTCCTTCACAGATTAAAGGAACTGTCACGTGGGCTTCGCTCCTCCGTTATACACTCAAGACCCTTCAACATTAGAGAAGTTTTGCATACGAACTGGACGGTAGGCATTTGAGATGTGTGTAGGGTTGAAACATTTCGATAACTTTCCCTAAATTCCCTGGTTTTCCAGACATTCCGAATCAGGAGGGAACAAGCAGGAATTCGGGGAATCCTCCAACCGGAATTTCTGGAAAACCTGGAGATTTTGGGAAAGTTTTGCAACTAGTGGTGACAGTACTTTGGGTTTTGTGTGTGATTTGCTCTGATCTGGCCAGCCAGTGTGTGCTGTGGGTCTGTGTGTCTATTTTTAGCTCTTCTCCACACAGCTCCTTATTTCTCTTATGTATTTATCTGTCTCCGTCCTCTTGTCCTCCAGTATGTCTCCCGTTTCTTAACATGTAGCGATCTGTCTCCGTCTCTTTTTATGTAGCTTGTGCTGCATTATAAATGCAACAACGAAACATTATTTATCAAAAAAACACTATATATATCGTTTTTGAACACAAGCATGATTGCTTTACTTTTAGTTTATGGTTGACGCAGCTTGTTTGCCATTAGCCAATCGCCGTTCTCAACAAGTTCAAAGCACATGAATGCACAGAACTCGTTGCTCCCATTTTCCAAGTAGTTATTTCAGAGTTTCCCCCTTTATGGACATATCTGGACTTCACCTACTATTCTGTTTTTTGTTCCTCAGTTTTCTCTCTCCCCCTCTGAGTTTAATCTGCATCCCTCTCCTTTCAGATTTGAGTTTTCCTTTATCCCTCTCTTACCATTTCAGTCTCACTGTGCCCCCTTTTTTCTCTCTCTCTCTCGCTCTCTCAGTTATCTCCTTCTGTCAGTGCAACTGCCCCCATGGAGGCCCCCATGCAGGCCCAATGTTCTTTCACCTTAGAGCCCCTGGGTTTTGATCTGGGGCAGCCCCCCACCTCCCTCTTCCATGTGGACCCCCATGCTCTACCTCAGTCCTGCCCCATTATGAACACCGAGACAGGGCCCCTCTACATGTCCCAGCACTCTCCCAGTCCCTTGATAACCGCCTCCAATCAAGAAGCAGCTAGACAAGAAGCCCTGCCTACCGGTGAAGACGAGGAGGTGGTGGTTCTGGTGGACTCCCAGCCAATCAATTTCACCGAGAACCCCTTCCTGGTGGCCAATCGCAGGGGCAAGGGGTGCCCCCCCTCTGAGCGCATCCTATCAGGGCCTCCCGTGGGCTACGGGAGCGCGGGCAAACTGCAGCCCTGGTTATTCAGCAAGGCAAGCAGCCTGCCTGCCTGCGTGTGTGGGTTTGAGCCAGCATGGTGTGTGGCGCTGTGGCCTGGTGTAGGATTAGCAGTTCCTTTTGTCTGTGCACCAATAGAAAATGTTTCAGCCAAGATGTTATAAGGTAGAATGTATGTTGTGTTTGATTTTTCCATTGTAACAACCATTAGGGTTATAACCTGATCTGCCTTATTTTCGTTGAGTTCCTCCCTGTAGCAAAGGATAAACACTTGTGCGCTTGTATGACATAATCATTGCCAATCACAAACACTGCCAGCCAGGATGACTTGAATGACCAAGATGTGTGAAGTCACCTGTTCTGACGGATGTCTCCTTCACTAACCCTTTGAAAAGAAATAACCATGAGCATGTGACTGCTGGAATTGAGATGGAGAAATCTCTTGCTATGAATGAGTCGGGGGTAAATCCATTTGAATTCAATCCCGTTTTGACAGCATCCCTTTTGATTTCAACAAAACTGTCCATACATGTTTTCCCATGGAAGAAGTGATCAGAATGTGACTTTTTGAACATGAATGCCAAAATTTTCAGAAATTAAAGGTGCTCAAATTGAACTCATTTTGCATACCCCACAATACCACGAGACATCCATGTCTTCTTCACTGGAAAATATAAACGGTCGAGTTTGATATCATTTAAAAGCTTACAAACTGTTGTCAAACTATTTTATTAGTTAACGTCAATTATCTACAAACGTGTAAACTGTTATTTTTTGTATTCTCATATGTTGTAGTTTAGACCCTATTTTACATAATCTAAGGTTGTGTTTGTCCCTCCATCGGTTGAGACAACATGTTCTTGAATACAGGGTGGGTGTCGATTCAATCATAGAAATGGAATGAATAGATTGGACCTATCCCTTCATACCACTGCTATTTAGCTGGTACACCATTGAACTGTTTATTGTATTGACATTGTAACTTCTAATTACTACCACAAAGATGACTGCAGGTCCACCCATCGTCGAATGTCAACTTAAATGGTCATGTCTATTCTGTTTCTATGAGTTCAACAGATATTCCCAGTCAAGTCCGCGTTCTCTGACATGTGGACCTCCAACCATCTTTGTGGTACCATTTGACAGTTGAAATTTCAAATGTAGTCCCATTTATCAGCCAAAACATAACACCAACCCTGTATTCAAGAGCATGCTGTGTCTCAACCGATGGCGGGCACAACACCAAAACCTTAGATTATGTTAAATAATGTGAATATGAAAAAATTAGTTTACACGTTTTGATAATTGTCGTACGATGTTAAAGGGCAACATTGTTTTCCAGAAATTATGAAATAGTTTAACAACCCTTTTTGTAAGCTTTTAAATGATATCAGTCGCAGCAGTTTATATTTTCCAGTGATGAAGACATGGATGTCTCATGCTATGGTGGGGTATGCAAAATGGGTTCAATTTGAGCACCTTTAATTTCTGAATGTTTTGGCATTCATGTCCAAAAAGGACTTTTACATGTTTACTGTTATTTGCTGCACCAGTAGGGTAGCAAAAATCTGGTAACTTTCCCAAAAGTCCCACTTTTTCCCAGAAATCCTCGTCTGAAGATTTCCAGAATAAGCAGGACATCTGGAATTTTGCAACCTTACCAATAATAATAACCTGCTTACTCCACAGAGAGTAGAGTTGGTGGAAGTTGGGACAGCCGCTAAATCTCTCCCGTCTCTTTCTCTGTCTGTGTGTGTTCTCAGGCGCCCTCCACTGAGCCCCCCAGGACAGACAGTCCCATGAGAGACGCCCCCTACTCACCAAGCACACAACCGGTATGTCCACCCCACCCCAACAACAGCCCTCCTTTCACATCCTCCTTTAAAGTCCCCTCATTGACACCTCTGCTTTCACAGCACCTATATCTGTTCTCTTTTTACATAATCCACTTCAGAGAGGGTAAATGTAGCATACCTGCTGGTTCATCCTCTTCCTCCTCCTCCCTCTTTCCCCCCCTCACACCCCTCCCTCCCTAGCCCAGTGCTCATTCCTCCAGCAGCTCCCTGTGTGCAGGCAGGGAGACCCGCTTCGTAAGTGGTCTGCTCTGGCCTGGCTTTGTCTGCTCAGCTTCCATAGACACCTATCAGTAGAGTCTGGCCCTTGGCTATTGTCAGCTGTTTATAATGAGTTGTACTACAGTGAAGCTATACTACAAGTGTAACTTTTTTAAACACATGCAACTGCTGAGCTTGCCATGGCCACTCATTACTGATGCTTTCTCTACTTCATGCAGTAGTAGATTCTGGCTGCATCCCAAATGGCACCCTAGTCCCCCTTCATTGTGCACTACCTTTAACCAGGGCCCATAGGGAATAGGGTGCCATTTGGGATGCACACTCTGTTTTTGGAGATTGTTGAGGACCCTACTTGTCATTTGTGCTTTTAATTCTAGCCGTGTTGGAATTTGTAATGAACCCTGAGCTTTGCATTGAGAATGATGGTGAAATGTGTTTACCAAGTATTGGAATGTGTTCTGAGTAGGGCTGACACAATTACTGTGTAACTGACGGTTATGGATGAAGACCGTCATGAAAATAAAATAACTGTCATAACCGTAAAAAAAATATATCTTAAATTTGCACTCATCAGACTAAAGGACAGATTTCCACCGGTCTAATGTCCATTGCTTTAGTTTCTTGGCCCAAGCAAGTATCTTCTTATTGGTGTCCTTTAGTAGTGGTTTCTTTGCAGCAATTCAGCCATGAAGGCCTGATTCACGCAGTCTCCTCTGAACAGTTGATGTTGAGATGTGTTTGTTACTTGAACTCTGTGAAGCATTTATTTGGGCTGCAATCTGAGGTGCAGTTAATTGCCGATTTCTGAGGCTGGTAACTCTAATGAACTTATCCTCTACAGCAGAAGTAACTCTGGGTCTTCATTTCCTGTGGCGGTCCTCATGAGAGCCAGTTTCATTATAGCGCTCGATGGTTTTTGCGACTGCACTTGAAAAAACTTTCAAAGTTCTTGACATTTTCCGTATTGACTGACCTTCATGTCTTAAAGTAATGATGGACTGTCGTTTCTCATTGCTTATTTGAGCTGTTCGGTCTTTTACCAAATAGGGCTATCTTCTGTCACAACACAACTGATTGGCTCAAACGCATTAAGAAGGAAAGAAATTCCACAAATTAACTTTCAACAAGGCACACCTGTTAATTGAAATCCATTCCAGGTTACTACCTCATGAAGCTAGTTGAGAGAATGCCTAGAGTCTGCAAAGCTGTCAAGGCAAAGGGTGGCTACTTTGAAGTTACTTTATTTTGATTACTACTGATTCCATGTGTTATTTTGTAGTTTTGATGTCTTCACTGTTATTCTACAATGTAGAAAATAGTAAAAAAAATAAAGAAAAACCCTTGAATGAGTAGGTGTGTCCAAACTTTTGACTGGTACTATATATAGAATTTTAAAAATAAAAAGGGTTTGTAGCAAATGGGTCTTAGGTAACCTAGGCAACACCCCCCACAATCCAGCAGCAGCTCATAGAATTATAATGAGTAGAACAGGCTTGGAACCGCTAACCCTGGTAATTTGACTGGTAAACTCGGAATGCCCTGTATTGTGAAATCATTTCCATGATAATGTAGAATTATGTTCACTGATGTCGCCAATGGAATGTATTTTTTGTCATGTCAGTTGAGTTGAATCAACAAATCACAGCACATATTGATGGGTACACTTCCTTCTTTGCTCCTATGTGTAGTGGGTACACTCGCAATGGCTGCCAGTCCACCAATTGCTGGTAGCATACCACCCTGCATCCCACTGCTGGCTTGCCTCTGAAGCTAAGTAGGGTTGGTCCTGGTGGGGCCCTGGATGGGAGACCAGATGCTGCTGGAAGTGGTGTTAAAGGGCCAATAGGAGGCACTCTTTCCTTTGGTTTAAAAAAATATGTATCCGAATGCCCCAAGGGCAGTGATTGGAGACATTACCCTGTGTAGTGTACCGTCTTTCGGATGGGACGTTAAACCGGATTCCTGACTCTCTGTGGTCACCAACGATCCCATGACACTTATCGTAAGAGTACGGGGCTTAACCCTGGTGTCCTGGCTACATTCCCAATCTGGCCCTCATACCGTCATGGCCACCTAATCATCCCCAGCTTCCAATTGGCTCATTCATCCCTCCTCTCCCCTGTAACTATTCCCCAGGTTGTGATATAAATGAGAATGTGTTCTCATTCAACTTGCCTGGTAACAAGTATAAAATAAAATACAATTATGCCATTATTGACTTGAATGGGGATGCCCGTTCTATTCATTCTATTTCTATGGCAGCACATACAGTGAGAACGGTTATTACGGCGACAGCGGTCATTTGGCTGGCCAATTACCGTCATCCAAAAATCCATGACCGTCACAGCCCTAGTTCTGAGCTACTTAACGTTATTCAGCTTCAGAGCATATGTGTTACACATTTCAGAGCTAGTGTTAATTTTGCGTCGTCAGGGTAGTAGTTGGGAAACCATTTTCATTTTGTGTGCATGTTTGTGTGAGACCCATGTTTGCGCCTGTAGAGAGCGCGCCTGTATGTTGAAAGCTCCGGGGTGAAGTTTTTCTCCAGGAACAGATTTAGTATCAGTTTCTCCTCCCCCAAAACTGACCCAGGAACAGCGTCTAGGGGTAACTTCGCCCTACACCTATGTTGAAATATTCGCATCGGGGTGTGTGGCTTGTCATGTAAGCCGTCATGTCAACTCCATGCATTATTCTGTATTTATTTTTTCAGGCAAGCATTCATTTCACCCCTACTGCACTGCCTGCCAAGGAGGATATCTCACCACTGAGTCCCTATGAGGTATTGACCTTAAATCCAGTCATAGAGAATGAATGGAGCAAGATCTGTGCTCTCATTGTCCATCATTGACAGTAAACATTCATAGTCCGTTCTCCGTGCTGAGACTGTTGTTCCTTCCCAAATTGCACCCTAAGTCCCTAGAAAAAGGAAATATGGTGCCATTTTGGACATAGGCTGCATTGAAATCTATGACGTTAACGTCTTTTTTGTTGTGGTTTTCCCTTCCAGACAAGGCCAGGTGCCATCCAGCCCCTCTCCCGTGGTGGCGGGCGGCCGATCACCTCGCCAGCCACTCCGGACGGGCACAGCAGTCCCAATCCCTTCCAGCATGGCCCCTCCCCCATCAACTCTCAGACCTTTGTAAGACCCCTCACCACCACGTAGGGTGAGGGTGAGACCCCCGCCCCCATCCTGGGTGCCGTCTCACAGCAGTGTCATTAATGCTCATCGCAACTATTTCCTACTATTTGTAGAAGCTACTTACCAAGGAGTTTGAGCTTGGTCCCTGTCCATGCATTCATTCGCGCACAGGGACTCGCTGTAAAAGCACTGTTGTTGAAGACAAGTGCCGTAAAAGTGGACTTGCATTCTCAGCAAGATATATCTAAGTCGCTACTACTGTAGCCAGAGCCAACCACAGGGGAGTTCTGACATTTTTCATTCCGTCTGGTGATTGGGCTAACCCTACTTCATCATCCAACTGCTATAAAGCAGCTATGGGTTGAATCTCAGCAATCTCAACAATCTCCCATGTTCCTGTATATAATGCTACCGCCGCCGAGTTGCGCACCCATTATCTGAGTTCCATAGCTTCAACAAGGCAGGCACAGCCTCATTCGCCCACCCCTACTGTCTGTCTCTTGGACATCCCCCTTCGCATCATCGTTTCTCCACCTTGTTATCACGCTGTCTTCAGCTTTTCTGTTTTTTCTCATAGTCTGCCCCTCTCCTTGTTCCTCTTTTCCCTTTGGCTCCTACCACTTCATGGACCCCCCCCCCAGCTGCAGCCTCGTGCCCCCTCCCCCGACACGGTCGATGAGTTCCCCCTAAACCCCAAGCAGGCATACAAGGCATTCGCCGCCGTGCCTCACTCGCTGGCCGTGCTGGAGCCTCCCCCACAGGTAGGCAGGTCGCCCCACCCAGGCACCCCGCGGGCCCCAGCCAGCATGCTGTGATGGTCGTCGTCACTGTTTAGTCGCTCCGGCCCCCCCTTCACGACTGACGCAGGCCCCCCACCCTCAAAGCCTGTTCCCCCCGTCTGGGCCTGTAACTGTGGTCCGTACTGTGTTGGAATGCAGTTGTGTGTACTCTTTGTTTTTGTACTGGTGGTGCGTGCTGTTCACAATTTCCATTCTGAAAGCAATCATTGATCATCTGTGTCTGTGCTGAGAAGTCCCATCTCAACCATTCTCATCACCTTGCCTGCTTTGTGTCCATAGAAATAGATTATATCTCTGATTCTATTTCTATGTTTGTGCCTCTCCACTGTCTTTCTTTCTGTCCGTTCCAATGGCTGCCTCCTGTTTCCCTCTCACACGTTCTCTTCTGTGTCTATCAACAGGATCTGTTTGGCCAGAGGAACAACGTCCAACCCAATCAGCCTTCCCCTTCTCCAGAGGTTAGCTATTGTACCACCAGTTACAATACAAGTTATAGACACAGCATTAATGGTCATAAGTGTGTTTTTTGTTGTCTGTGTGATATCGAATGAGTTTGAATGGCAACGCAGGTCAGTATGTGTTAATGTTAATTAGAAGACATTGAAAAAGTGCCGATAACCTGCTTAAAGTGGCAAATTGGCGGTTGGTCATGTCCCATTTGGCTGACATGTTGAATTAAAACATGTTAGTTGAAATAAAATAAAATAATTTAAATACAGTAAGATTGAATTGAATTGAATTAAAACATAAGTTAGTTGAAATAAAATAAAATAATTTAAATACAGTAAGACATTTGTTAGTTTGGCAAAAAAAACCTAGCCCGACATGTGGGTTAAATCTTTTGGCCAATGGAAAATAATTGAAAAAAAAGGCAGATGACCTATGTAGCAAATTAGGCTAAAGTATCATTTGAGGGCTCACTAATGCAATAAAGTGAGCAGAAAGTAAACAAAATGGACACTAAATTGTTTGTCTTTCACAGATACCATTTAAAACAATCTCAGACACGTAATAAATTAATACAATTAAGTTGAATTATTCTTTAAATACATTGTTACTTTGGCAAAAACATAGGTTGGCTTATTTGGGAGGGTTACTCCATCTTTTTTCTGTCCGGTTGGTTTCTTATGTACATATGTACAACTTATGTACATGTGGTTCTTTCAGCCTGAGCTGAACAACGAGGTGTTTGAGGATGAGGTAGAGGGGGACGGGGGAATGGGTATGGGTCAGGCAGCCCCCGTCTCTCCCCGACCCTTCCTCTCCTCTGACTGTCGGGACTATATGAGTCTGGCAGCAGTGCCACGCCTCTCCAGAGCCTCCATGGACATGGTTGTAAAGGTACCCCCCCTGCCCCACCATGGGTGCCCCCAATCGGGCTCAGATCGGACTGTGGTTTCCTTTGCTTTGATGGTGATGGCAGTGCCTATATCACTGTTACTTATAGTGAGAAGGGGTGGCGGTGCTACATTGGTAGTCAGAGGTGGGATCCTGTCAATAAATCATCCTCAGAATCAATCGTAGCTAGTGGTGTTGGGTTGTGATTCGACTGCCTAATTTATGTTTTTCCCACCTGCTTAACAATCAATGAATATTGTGCTGGATATAATGTAAAACTTTCAGAACTTTGATTTGACCATTTCAATTGAGAATCATCCCAAAGTATTTCAGTTTATTTTAAAAATCATCATATTTTTGTGAACTTTGTTGTGAGATCTGGCTTATGTCTGTGTCCATTGAACATTTGATTGGGCAGGTCGAAACCAACCGCTGTCCCCATGGCCATGTTGCTCTTCCACCATCCTAACCACCCTATCCCCATGGTCCCCTCCCCCACAGACTCCATCACCTGGGGGCAGAGACAACCAGGAGCAGCGCTCCTTCAGGGACAGACAGAAGTACTTTGAAATCGACACGAAGCAGCAGACGCCCGACACCAAGCCCAAAGGCCGCGTGTCCCTGGTTGGAGCAGACGACCTGAAGAAGATGAGGGAGGAGGAAGGTTTGTGCCAGCCAGCTCCTTTTATTTCAAGCCCAAATAATACCCTTCACCCCCTTCTAGGGTTGCACATTTCTGGTAACTTTCCCAACATTCCCAGGTTTTGCAGAAATCCTGGTTGGAGGATTCTGAATTTGCTGCTTAATCCTTCATGATTCCGGTACTACTCCAGGAATTAATGAAAATCTTTTGGGGAAACTTACAGGAATTTTGCAACCCTACCCCCTTCTGAAAATGGTACAACTCTCTGGTTCATTTTGGTCAGAGAGACTAATGCTGCCTTCATAACATATCTTAAATTCTTAAATACCAGCATGCGACTTGGAAATATCTACTTGAACGCCCCTCCAACTGGTAATTAGTAGTGGGAAATAGTCTCATCTGAGCTCCGACTTCTCCCACATGCTAAACTCTGACGTCACATACAATGGAAATTACCTCGATAACAGCATTTTCGGCAGTTAAATGCAACAACAAAACATTATTTAAATGCAACACCAAAACGTTTTTTTATTTTTTTATCTGTTAATATGGTTTTTGAACACTAATTTGTTTACGAGCATGTTAGCTGTACTTTTAGTGCAGGTTGACGCAGCATTCTCAACGAGTTCAAAGCATGTGAATCCAAGCAACTCGTTGCTCCCAGTTTACAAGTTGTATTTTCAGAGTTTCCCACTTGTTATGAACGCAGCATAAGCTCTGATGAATCCAATCCTAATGGAACTATGTTTCTACAATCCCAAGAGAGGAGATTCGAGCAGCGGGCACGGGAGTACCTGATGGATGAAGATGACGAGGAGGAGGATGACCTGGTGAAGCAGATGGGAGTGTTGAAGGCCACGGGCAAAGTGCTGCTGGACGGGGTGGAGTACAAGGTGGAGCCTGTAGCCACCCCCCGCAGGCACTGTAACACGCCCCCCAGCTACAGCACCACACCCCCTAGCTACTGTGGCAGCTCAGGGTACAGCCTTTTCTCTTGAATTGATTAGGAAATGTACTTTAAATTAAGATTGATTGCTCATCATTATCAGATGCCTATGTTTTGAGTAATGGAAGATTATATTGTGTGAGGTTTTTTTATTTTAAATTCAACTAATTAATGTTCCCTCATTTATGTTTGTGCCCATAGGCCCTCGTCAGTGGATGGTAAAGGAGACTACCAGAGGAATTCCTTAGAGGAGAGCTTCAGGCTGGAGCAGCAGAGGCCCAACTCCATGACTGGGTAAAGACAACCGAACATGTCCTAGATTTAAAATCACAAATTCATGTATGTGTTGATTATTATGGTCTCTGCAGTGGTGACGCATCTCCCAAACTTGTGTGTGTAGTGACTCAGCACCTCTTCTGTGTGTAGTGACTCAGCACCTCTTCTGTGTGTAGTGACTCAGCACCTCTTCTGTGTGTGTGACTGCCGAGTCTCCTGCAGTGTGTGTGAGGTGTTGTGTGGAGTGTTAGCAGTGTGTTTTGACATTTTGTGTTCCTCCCTCTCCACCCAGTCTGATCCCAGTGTACCCTGGAGAGTCGGGGGCTCCCATCCGGACGGCCAAGGCAGAACGGAGGCAACAGGAGCGGCTGAGGATGCAGAGTCCAGAGCTGGCCCCAGCCGGAGACAAGGACCTCTCCCCTTCCGAGAAACGGGCTTTGGAAGCCGAGAAGAGAGCCATGTGGAGAGCAGCAAGGTACACACACACACACACACACAAGCAGGTCACACACACACACACAAGCAGGTCACACACACACACACACACAAGCAGGTCACACACACACACACAAGCAGGTCACACACACACACACAAGCAGGTCACACACACACACACACACAATCACAAAAGTACATTTGAATATGTGTGAACAAAATAAAGGGACAGAGATCAATATGCTCTAAATACTGAGCTAGGTAGAGAACATCAGGGGCAAGATTCCTCTTTGCCTTCCCAACCTATTTTTCGGTGTTTCTATTTTTGCAGATGTCGTGTTTCTTATCTTTTCCTCGCGTTATAGTGACTGATTATCAGAGATTCCTCTTAAAGGAACTTGGGTAGTTAAATAAAGGTTAAATAAAAAATTATAATAATTTACATTTGAGTCATTTAGCAGAGGCTCTTATCCAAAGTGACTTAGTTAGGAGTGCATACATTTTCGTACTGGTCCCCCGTGGGAATCGAACCCACAACCCTGGTGTTGCAAAGGCCATGCTCTACCATGCTCTCACTCATCTACATACAATACCCCATAATGACAAAGTGAAAAACATGTTTCTAGATATTTTAGCAAATGTATTGAAATTGAAATGCAGACATCTTATTTACATAAGTATTCACACCCCTGAGTCAATACATGTTAGAATCACCTTTGACAGTGATTACAGCTGTGAGGCTTTCTGGGAAAGTCTCTAAGAGCTTTGCACACCTGGATTGTACAATATTATAGCATATTATATATATTTTTTATTCTTCAAGCTCTGTCAAGTTGGTTGTTGCTAGACAGCCATTTTCAAGTCTTGTCATAGATTTTCAAGCAGATTTAAGTCAAAACTGTAACTATACCACTCAGGAACATTCAATGTCGTCTTGGTAAGCAACTCCTCTGTATATTTGGCCTTGTGTTTTAGGTTATTGTCCTGCTGAAGTATGAATTTGTCTCCCAGTGTCTGTTGTAAAGCCAGGTTTTCGCCTGTGCTTAGCTCTATTACGTTTCTTTTTATCCTAAAAAAAAATTCCCGAGTCCTTGCCGATGACAAGCATACCCATAACATAATGCAGCCACCACCATGCTTGAAAATTTGGAGAGTGGTACTCAGTAATGTGTTATGTTCGACTTGCCTCAAACATATTCAGGACATAAAGTTAATTTCTTTGCCACATTTTTTGCAGTTTTACTTTAGTGCCTTGTTGTGAACAGGATGCATGTTTTAGAATATTTTTATTCTGTACAGGCTTCCTTCTTTTCACTCATTTAGGTTAGTATTGTGGAGTAACTACAGTGTTGTTGATCCATCTGCCTATCACAGCCATCAAACTCTGTAACTGTTTTAAAGTCATCATTGGCCTCATGGTGAAATCCCTGAGCGGTTTCCTTCCTATCCGGCAACTGAGTTAGGAAGGATGCCTGTATCTTTGTAGTGATTGAGTGTATTGATACACCATCCAAAGTGTAATTAATAACCTCACTATACTCGAGATATTCAGTTTCGTTATTATTTTACCCATCTACCAATAGGTTCCCTTTGCGAGGTATTGGAAAACCTCCCTGGCCTTTGTGGTCGAATTTGTGTTAGAAATCCACTGCTCGACTGAGGGACATTGCCACAGTAGGTAGCGCGCTGGACTTCGGGCTAGAAGGTCGAGGGTTCGAGACCTGCTCCCTGCCTGTTTCATCACTCAACGAAAATATAGGCCTAGTCGTATATTTTGCTAGCCAAGCCGGCTGGACGTTCATTCTGTCGGTTAGGTTGCCAGAGACGCGACCCAGTCTTTTTGTTATACAGTGGGGAGAACAAGTATTTGATACACTGCCGATTTTGCAGGTTTTCCTACTTACAAAGCATGTAGAAGTCTGTAATTTTTATCATAGGTACACTTCAACTGTGAGAGACGGAATCTAAAACAAAAATCCAGAAAATCACATTGTATGATTTTTAAGTAATTCATTTGCATCTTAACCCTCTTATCCATTGCTTGCTAGCCAACTACGGCTAAACAGTCAGGTCAAACAGTGCAGCTAGAATAACCACAAAGTAGCTGCATGTGCATTTGTTTAAACTGTTTAGGATTTCTCCTGGGATAGAAATGTGCTCTCTCGTCAGGACACTGTTCAGAGTAGCTAGCCAACTACACAGCTAACACAATCACTTCAAACTGAAGCTGGTAAAACAGCAAATTAGCTGCATTTCATGTCGTTTGACCTGTTTCTCTATTGAAATTTCTTTGTATATATCCATTCAAATTATGCGGATTCCAGATTTTCGACTGGCTGAGAAAAGATGTCCGTTCATTCTATTGGTTAGGTTGCCAAAAACGTGACACAGTCGTGAAGTCTTTTTGTTCTATATGTATGGGCGCGACCAAGTCGTTCTTTCTAAATGTTCCGTTGCCATGCTGCCTGGCAACATTCTTCTCCCTTGCTTGCTAGCTAGACAACTACGGCTAACACAGTCACGTTAAACCGTGCAGCTAGAATAACAGCTGCATTTCATTTCACCTGTTTTTCGATTGATATTCCTTTCTATATATCCATCAAAATGTATATTTCGACTGGCTGAGAAAATACGTTCATTTTCAAGAGGACAGTGGAGATTAAATATATACTGAACAAAAATATAAACGCAACAAATTCAAAGATTTTACTGAGTTACAGTTCATATAAGGAAATCAGTCAATTGGAATAAATTCATTAGGCCCTAATCTATGGATTTCACATGACTGGGCAGGGGTGTAGCCATGGGTGGGCCTGGGACGCATTGTCCCACCACTTGCCAGCCAGGCCCAGCCAATCAGAATGTTTTTTTCCCCACAGAAGGGAAAAACCCACATTACAGACAGAAATACTCCTCAGCATTTATATTTTTTGTTCAGTGCAATATTGAAACTATGTTGCAAATGTCTGGAGACAGACAGCAACGTTGTTTCAACTAAATGTTAGGCTAGAAGCAAGGGGAAATAATGTCTAGATGCCTTTTACAGTGGAGATCAAGTTAATGAATTGGCTGGCTGTGCTGATGGCACAGTGGATTTGCATGATTTCTCAGATGGAACAGAAAACAAGATTCCCATTTTTG
Organism: Salvelinus namaycush; assembly: GCF_016432855.1. NCBI lineage: Eukaryota > Metazoa > Chordata > Actinopteri > Salmoniformes > Salmonidae > Salvelinus > Salvelinus namaycush. Next base: position 1,299,413 of record NC_052339.1, on the reverse strand, counting down.
CGTCATAGGCTTACCGCTGCTGAATGTTTGTTTTTTTAGTATGGCTTAGAACGCGTCTCTCGACCAATCACAATGCTTGTTTTGACCAACCCGTTGTAGAAAAATCATGTTAAGCACTGTTATTGCACGCAGAGTGAGTCCATGCAACTTTTGTGACTTACAGTGCCTTCGGAAAGTATTAAGACCCCTTTCCTTTTTCTACATTTTGTTACGTTACAGCCTTATACTCAAATGTATTTATTTTTTTATTAAAAAGTCTAATTAATCTACACACAATACCCCTTAAAGACAAAGCGAAAACAGGTTTTTAGACATGTTTGCAAATGTATAAAAAACAGATACTTTATTTACATAAGTATTCAGATCCTTTGCTTTGAGACACTCAAATTGTGTCTCAAATTGCTCAGGTACATCATGTTTCCATTGATCAATCTTGAGGATGTTTCTACAACTTGGTTGGAGTCCACCTGTGGTAAATTCAATTGATTGGACATGATTTGGAAAGGCACAAACCTTTTAAGATAAGGTCACACAGTTGACAGTGCATGTGTTACCCTTCCAATGAGCTAATCATATAAACTACAACGTGAAAAGTACGGTTTACTTCACTTGTAATCATCTCAGCACAGGTAACAGCCGTTTACAGTCTTTCTTTAGTTTTTCATTCTTACTCTTACTAATTCTTTTAAACTATATTTCTTTATTTCCCATGGGCTTCACCAGAGTACCCCCTAGTGGCTGGAATACAACTGTATTAAGCCCCTTACACAAGTCAGAGCAAAAACCAAGCCTTGATGTCAATGGAATTGTCCATAGAGCTCAGAGACAGGATTGTGTCGAGGCACAGATCTGGGGAAGGGTGCCAAAAAGTTTCTGCTGCATTGAAGGTCCCCAAGAACACAGTGGCTTCCATCATTCTTAAATGGAAGAAGTTTGGAACCACCAAGACTCTTCCTAGAGCTGGCTGCCTGCCAAACTGAGCAATTGGGGGAGAAGGGCCTTGGTCAGGAAGGTGACCAAGGACTTGATGGTCACTCTGACAGAGCTCCAGAGTTCCTCTGTGGAGATGGGAGAACCTTCCAGAAGGACAACCATCTCTGCAGCACTCCACCAATCAGGCCTTTATGGTAGAGTAGCCAGACGGAAGCTAATCCTCAGTAAAAGGCACATGACAGCCCACTTGGAGTTTGCCAAAAGGCACTTAAAGGATTCTCAGACGATGAGAAACAAGATTCACTGGTCTGATGAAACCAAGATTGAACTCTTTAGCCTGAATGCCAAGCGTCACGTCTGGAGGAGACCTGGCACCATCTCTAAGGTGAAGCATAGTGGTGGCAGCATCATACTGTGGGGATGTTTTTCAGCGGCAGGGACTGGGAGACTAGTCAGGATCGAGGGAAAGATGAACGTAGCAAGGTACAGAGAGATCCTTGATGAAAACCTGCTCCAGAGCACTCAGGATCTCAGACTGGGGCGAAGGTTCACCTTCCAACAGTACAATGACCCTAAGCACACAGCCAAGATAACGCAGGAGTGGCTTAGGGACAAGTCTCTGAATGTCCTTGAGTGGCCCAGCCAGAGCCCGGACTTGAACCCGATCAAACATCTCTGGAGAGAAATGAAAATAGCTGTGCAGCGACGCTCCCCATCCAACCTGACAGAGCTTGAGAGGATCTGCAGAGAAGAATAGGAGAAACTCCCCAAATACAGGTGTGTCAAACGTGTAGTGTTATACCCAAGAAGACTTCAACAACATACTGAGTTTTTGTTTTTTTACATTTCTAAAAACCTGTTTTTGCTTATTCATTTTGGGGTATTGTGTGTAGATTGATGAGGGGAAACAATTATTTAATCCATTTTAGATTAAGGCTGTAACGTAACAAAATGTGGAAAAGTCAAGGGGTCTAAATACTTTCCCAATGCACTGTGTGACCTAAGCACATTTTTACTCCTGAACTTAGCCTTGCCATAACAAACAGGTTGAACACTTATTGACTCAACACATTTCAGCTTTTCTTTTATTAATTAAATGGTTAACCATTCTGAAAGCATAAATCAACTTTGACATTATGGGATATTTTATGTGGTCCAGTGACACAATCTAAATTTGATCCATTTTCAATTTGGGCTGTAACACAACAAAATATGGAAAAGTCAAGGGGTGTGAATACTTTCTGAAGGCACTGTGTATCTACTTCTGAAATCCTCCCTCACTGTTTTCATCTCTTACTTCTAGACTGGTCTCATTGGTTTTCTCCTGGCTCTCTCCTATTCGTTTCAATGTTTTACCGCCCATCTGTGTTTTTTTCCTCTGTGTGCCCTGTCCCTCTGTGCGTTTTCCTCTTCCTCCTCCCCCTCTCCCTGCCCACCTTCCCTCTCGTTGTGGGTGCAGGCCCTATGGCCTAGAGGAGGATGTTAGGCAGTATGAGCAGGACCTGGCTAAGAGGCTCTACCAGTCACGAGTGAGGGCGTCTCAGGGCACCGCGCCACCCCCTCAGTCCCAAAACGCCGCCGCCTCTTCCGCTGCCTCCCAGCTCAGGTCTGCTCACCAGTCCAGGCCCTGGCCCGCATGCCATTGTGGGGGTATTGCTGCCTGGGGTGCTGCTGTGGGGTGCTTTGGTTTTGGGGGGGGGGGGGGTTATTTACTCAGCTAGCTTGCTTCCTTTCTCTCTCACTTTGTTTCACTCTACGTCTCAATCGTTCTTTCTTTCTCTCGCTCTTCTCTTGGTTTTAATGCATCTTTCATCATACTAACATACTGCCCCCAGTGTGGCTGTAGCAGTGTGATCTGAGGGCCCGCCTATGTAGTCCTTCTCCTGGATGCTGCCACGCTGGTCTTGTACTTTTATACTATAGTTTTAATAACATTTAATAACAAGCATTTTCTGCATTGAGTGAACCACCGCAGGCCAGGACAAGGAGCATCCAACAGCTGCTGTTGTCTGGTTGTCCTCCCCACTCCATTAGAGCAACGTGTCCTAGTTTTCTCTCTGTCTCTCTCTGTCCTGTCCTAATTTTTCCTCTCTTTCTGTCTCTCCCTCTCCGGTCCATCTCTCTATCTGACGGTGTTCTCCCTCTCACCAACAGGATGAAGTCTCTGGAGCAGGATGCTTTGAAGGCTCAGATGGTCATCGCAAAGTCCCGGGAGGGAAAGAAGCGTGGCACACTGGACCAGCTGGCCGAGTCGCCCTCGCCCGCCCCCACGCCATCCCCCACCCCTCTGGAAGGTACATCAGTGGCCGTCTCATACACTCTCACACAGCTTAGCCCCTACATTCATTCACTCTCACTCAATGTCTGCGTTCCCAAATGGCACCCTATTTATTCCCTGTATATTGCACTACTTTTGACCAGTGTCCTATGGGCCCTGGTAAAAAGAAATACATATAGGGAATAGGTTGCCGTTTGGGATGCAGCCTCTCACTCAGTACCACTCCTCAATCATCAAGTGGATTCCGACTAATAGTGTCCTAACCTTTCTGTCTACCAGATTTCAGTCCACAAGGAGTGACGTCACCAGGCAGACTGGTAAGAACGGAGTTCTCTACTGCGTTTGTTTGTTAAATGTCAGAGTTCATAGAGATGTCTCCACTGACCTATTTCAATCCAGGGTAATAGAGACTCAGATTGTTATTCTCAACAATTAATTTGCTCTGGTTGTCCAAGCAACAATGTCACAGTCTAACTTTTGCCTTCCTTATCTGTTAAGTAGCTGTTCCGGTTAGAGATGTTCCATTTAAAGTGTGCTTATTTGTAGACAGAAAAGTTGTTTTGATGGGCTTTAAGGCGCATTGAAATGTTTCGCCACCATTGTACACAATCACTTCAGCCTATCAAATGCCTTGGATCATCACTACAGCCAATCAAATCCCTCTCTCTACACAAGCCACACCGGACTGTAGTATGAGTCATCCATCCTTTTCCCTCCCTCTTTCCCTTTACCCGTCCCTATCCTTCACTCTCCCTCTTTCCTCACGTCTTCCTCTACTCATTCCATTTTGCTGTCCTTCTAGTCCCTGTCGGAAAAGAAGTTTGACTACCGACAGTTTGCTGCCATTCCTTCTTCCAAACCCGTATACGACATCCAGGTATTGACTGCATGCTGAGCTCCCAGGCCCCAGCCCCCTCCCCCTGACTTTCCCTTCTGCCTCCGCCCCAGTCCCCCTCTCTCCCCTCCGGTCCTCCAGTAATCAGACCTTACAGCAGCGCTGGTGGTGCCACTGCTTCTACAGCTGCCGCCATTTTGGCTCTCCCCCTGATTTGATTATTCGCTGCTCCATTCTGGGGATTTGGCTTGTTAGTTGCTGCCTCCGATTTAGTTGATGAATGGATCATAACGCTAATACACCAGTAAGCTACTGACCACGTAATCAAATCAGGTCCTGGGTCAGTTTTCTATAAGGGTGACCTCTCACCTCTGCTCAAAGCTTTCTCTCCATCCCTTTTCTCCCACTCACCATCCAATCACCTTCAGTTATTTACAAACAACCAGCCTCAACCAGGCAACATCAACACTCACCAACCAGTGATTTGAGCCCCACTAAGCCAGCCGCCAATCAGCTTCTTGAGGAAACTGCCCAGATCCTGCATCTCTCCCTCCTTCTCAGCCACTCTCACCAGCTCTCCATCTCTCTCCATGGCTGGGGCTCATTGCCGTGTCTGTCCTGGTTCCTGATCACCTCTCCCTGTATCACAACAACACATCATCTTTTGGGATCTCCTGTCCTGTCATGCTCTTGACTCCTAGTGCATAATATTTTCCAGTCTATCACTTAACCAACATTGGTGATGGGAACTTCCTGGACTGAACGCAATGAGGTCTCCCTAAGCTTGGATCTCAGCCTGCGTACGGATGATTCTACAGGGGGTTCCTTGGGGATCAGGGAGACTTATTTCTCAGTGGTTGTGGTGGTTTCTGGTCCAGTATTTTGTAGTATGTACTGCTATCAGTCTTTTTTCCGGTCTCTGTGGGTTGTGTTTTATCAATCAGTCTTCCTCACTGAAAGGCCGCCAAGTATTCCTCCACTGCTCCCAATGTAATTTGGCCGTGGAGTTCTACATTTAACGTGCCGTTCTTAACTCTAATAGTTCCACCCGTTCGATTTAATAATTTGCTGTTCTTTAAGCAAGCTTGCCTAGTCTTGAGGCCTCGTGATCAAAATACAGTAGAACTACTGTAGAGACCAATAGGCTTCTCTGATACCGATATGCGTCTCACGAACTCAGGAGGACACTGGACTGTGCATAATTTCTGGCATACGGCTACTAAGCTTAACAGTGTGTATAGACCTCAGTGTACGGTATGTGTGCAACCTTGTTCTCCACACTTCTCCCGAAGTGTGCACTTGTCATGCAAGTGTGTGCGAGTGCACACTTAGGGAGAAGTGTTGTGGAGAACTGGGAAGCAAGGTATGTTTGAGTGTTGAATTCACATCAAAATGGGCTACTGTATGTGTGCTTAGTCCAGTGGGAGAGACCTGTGCTGTGATTTTCTCTGCTGCATTGGTGACTGGGGTTCGGCTAAGTGTCTTGCAGCCTGTGAACAGCTGCTCTCCGTTCTTTGCCTGTGAGATGGAACAACCCCCGGAACTGATGGACTAACACAAGCCAACCTTTAACCTCCCCAATCCTAACGTCATCCTGACCAGACTGCAGTGGAACCTACCTTCTGCACCCTTGCTGCCACAGTGACCGCCTGCGAGAAAGACCCACACCTACCCACTGCCAGTCCCCTAGCCCAACTTGGTGACGGTGTTCCTGGGATAATAGGTGGCCACATCCCCTAGCCTTCATCCACTCACACACTCTCTCTGTGTCCTTCTCTTGCAGTCCCCTGACGTGGTCGATGACATTCAGTTCATTGACGATGGCTCCAGTAACCCAGGTGAGTGTCAGTGGGTCAGGGTCAACAAAACCTCTTGACAACCACATCAAGTAGGGTCCAGCATCTCTGTTGTTAAAATAGTAGAATTGGTCCTAGGGTTGCAACATTTCTGGTAACTTTACCAACATTTCCAGAAATCCTGGTTGGAGGATTCCTAGATGTTCTGCTTATTCCCTCCTGATTTCTAAAATACTCCACCTGGGATCTGGAAAACCTGGGAATTTTGGGAAAGTTACCAGAATTTTGCAACCCTAGCCCATAATATACAATATGTTACCCTGATCACTTTTATCCCCTTTGATTCAGGTGACTTCCTGGGATAAGCAACTCCTATTGGTAGGATTCACATACTGCCGGTTTCTGTGCATTTGCGTATGTGTGTGTTTCTCTGAACTTTGGCCTGAGTGTGTGTGAACTGCTGTGTACCCCCGTTAGTCAAGTGTGGTAAACCATAGCGTAGTCGGACCATATGTTCGTAGTGCTCTCTCTCGCTCTTTCTCTCTCTCTCAGCTTTTTAGAGTAGTCCGGCATGGTTTGCCCTGATATGTCTGTAGCCTTTGTAACAGTGTCTACCGTTATGGAGGCTAAAACCATATCAAGGCTGTTTTTCCAACGTTGGGAGGGGGTTTGCTTGTACCATTGATGGCTTTGCCTGCTAACCATTCCTCACGTGTCAACCAGCTACATTAGCTAACATTACCGTCAAACATTCTCCAGTACTGTACATAATATTTGGTGTGTTAAACTGACACTACTGCAGATCCAGATCCTGCATGAACTCAAATTGACTACACCAAAGACTTAAAAGGGGAGGTTCAGTATTTTACAACTTAACGTTAGATGGTTCCTCACCCTGAATAGTCTAGGGGCCAGGAGTTACTGTACTCTATGGTTCAGTTGGATAAACGGTCACTACAAACTTAAGCAGACTTTAGCCACAATAGCTACTTTCAGAGTAAGCATCCAAGTACTTCTAATAAATGTTATTTCATTCAATCATTTTGCTATTTTAAATAAAATACAATTTTATTTGTCACATTAAAAAAAATTAAAAAAAAGATATATATATATATATTCACCTTTATTTAACCAGGTAGGCCAGTTGAGAACAAGTTCTCATTTACAACTGCGACCTGGCCAAGATAAAGCGACACAAAAACAACAGAGTTACACATGGGATAAACAAAAGTACAGTCAATAACACAATAGAAAAATCTATATACAGTGTGTGCAAATGGAGTAAGGAGGTAAGGCAATAAATAGGCCATAGTAGCGAAGTAATTACAATTTAGCAAATTAACACTGAAGTGATAGATGTGCAGATGATGATGTGCAAGTAGAAATACTGGTGTGCAAAAGAGCAAAAAAGTCAATAAAAACTATGGGGATGAGGTAGGTAGTTGGGTAAGCTATTTACAGATGAGCTATGTACAGCTGCAGCGATCAGTTAGCTGCTCAGATAGCTGATGTTTAAAGTTAGTGAGAGAGATATAATGCGCCGAACACAACAGGTATAGAACTTACAGTGAAATGCTTATTTACAAGCTCTTAACCAACAATGCAGTTCAAGAAATAGAGTTAAGAAAATATTTACAAAATAAACTAAAATAAAAAGGTACAATAAAATAACAATAATGAGGCTATATACAGGGGGTACCAGTACTGAGTCAATGTGCGGGGGTACAGGTTAGTTGAGGTAATTTGTAGATGTGGGTAGGGGTAAAGTGACTATGCCTAGATAATAAACAGCAAGTAGCAGCAATGTAAAATCAAAGGGGGGGTCAATGTAAATAGTCTCGATGCCATTTGATTAATTGTTCTTATGGCTTGGGGGTAGAAGCTGTTAAGGAGCCTTTTGGACCTAGACTTGGTGCTCCGGTACAGCTTGCCGTACAGTAGCTTAAAGAACAGTCTATGACAAACTGTCAATGGTGTGTTTGGACCAAGATATTTTGCTGGTGATGTGGACACCAAGGAACTTAACTCTCGACCCGCTCCACTACACCCCCGTCGATGTGAATGGTAGCGTGTTCGGCCCTCCTTTTCCTGTAGTCCACAATCATCTCCTTGGTCTTGCTCACATTGAGGGAGAGGTTGTCCTGGTACCACACTGCCAGGTCTCTGACCTCCTCCCTATAGGCTGTCTCATCGTTATTGGCGATCAGGCCTATAACTGTTGTCTTCAGCAAACTTAATGATGGTGTTGGAGTCGTGCTTGGCAATACGCAGTCGTGGGTGAACAGGGAGTACTGGAGGGGACTAAGCATGCACCCCTGAGGGGCCCCCGTGTTGAGGATCAGCGTGGCAGATGTGTTGGGCCGCCCCCAGGTCGTAAGGGTAGGCAACATCAGGAAGTCCATGATCCAGTTGCAGAGGGAGGTGTTTAGTCCCAGGGTCCTTAGCTTAGTGATGATCTTTGTGGGAACTATGGTGTTGAACGCTGAGCTGTAGTCAATGAACAGCACTCTCACATAGGTGTTCCTTTTGTCCAGGTGGGATTGACATTGCGTCATCTGTGGATCTGTTAGAGCACTATGCGAATTGGAGTGGGCCTAGGGTTTCCGGGATGATGGTGTTGATGTGAGCCATGACCAGCCTTTCATGGCTGGTCATGGCTACCGACGTGAGTGCTACGGGGCGGTAGTCATTTAGACTGGTTACCTTTGCTTTCTTGGGCACAGGGACTATTGTAGTCTGCTTGAAACATGTACAGTGGCAATAAAAAGTATGTGAACCCTTTGGAATTACCTGGATTTCTGCATACATTTATCATAGAATTTGATCTGATCTTGATCTAAGTCACAACAATGGACAAACACAGTGTGCTTAAACTAATAACACACAAATGATTGTATTTTTCTTTCTATATTGAATACATTTAAACAATCACAGTGTAGGTTGGGGAAAGTATGTGAACCCCCAAGGCTAATGACTTCTCCAAAAGCTGGAGTCAGGAGTCAGCAAACCTGGAGTCCAATCAATGAGACGAAATTGGAGATGTTGGTTAGATATGCCCTGCCCTATAAAAAAAACAATCACAAAATTTGAGTTTGCTATTCACAAGAAGCATTGCCTGATGTCAACCATGCCTTGAACAAAATAGATTTTAGAAGACCTAAGATTAAGAATTGTTGACTTGCATGAAGCTGGAAAGGGTTACAAAAGTATCTCTAAATGCCTTGATCATCAGTCCACGGTAAGACAAATTGTCTAATAAATGGAGAAAGTTCAGCACTGTTGCTACTCTCCCTAGGAGTGGCCGTCTTGCAGAGATGACTGCAGAGCACAGCGCTGAATGAGGTTAAGAAGAATCCTTGAGTGTCAGCTAAAGACTTACAGAAATCTCTGAAGCATGCTAATATCTCTGTTAAGTCTACAATACGTAAAACACCAAACAAGAATGGTGTTCATGGGAGGACACCATGAAAGAACCCATTGCTGCCCAAAAAAAACATTGCTGCATGTCTGAAGTTCGCAAAAGAGCACCTGGATGTTCCACAGCGCTACTGGCAAAATATTCTGTGGACAGATGAAACTACAGTTGAGTTGTTTGGTAGGAACACACAACACTATGTGTGGAGAAAAAAAGGCACACCAACATCAAAACCTCATCCCAACTGTAAAGTATGGTGGAGGGAGCGTCGTGGTTTGGGACTGCTTTGCGGCCTCAGGGCCTGGACATGAATGAATTCCCAAGTTTATCAAGACATTTTGCAGGAGAATGTAAGGCTATCTGTCTGCTAGTTGAAGCTCAGTAGAAGTTGGGTGATGCAACAGGACAACGACCCAAAACACACAAAAGTAAATCAACATCAGAATGGCTTCAACAGAAGAAAATACGCCTTCTGGAGTGGCCCAGTCAGAGTCCTGACCTCAACCCGATTGAGAGGCTGTGGTATGACCTCGAGAGCGGTTCACACCAGGCATCCCAAGAATATTGCTGAACTGAAACAGTTTTGTAAAGAGGAATGGTCCAAATTTCCACCTGACCATTGTGCAGGTCTGATCCACAACTACAGAAAACGTTTGGTTGTGGTTATTGCTGCCAAAGGAGGGTCAACCAGTTATTAAATCCAAGGGTTCACATACTTTTTTCACCGAGCACTGTGAATGTTTATATGGTGTGTTCAATAAAGACATGGAAAAATATAATTGTTTGTGCGTTATTAGTTTAAGCAGACTGTTTGTCTATTGTTGTGACTTAGATGAAGATCAGATCAAATTTTATGACCAATTTATGCAGAATTCCAGGTAATAACAAAGGGTTAACATACTATTTCTTGTTACTGTAGGTATTACAGACTCGGTCAGAGAGAGGTTGAAAATGTAAATGAAGACACTTGCCAGTTGGTCCGCGCATGCTCTGAGTACACATCCTGGTAATCCGTCAGGCCCGGCAGCCTTGTGAATGTTGTCTTGTTTATAGGTCTTGCTCACATCGGCTACGGAGAGCGTGATCATACAGTCATCTGGAACAGCTGGTGCTCTCATACATCCTTCAGTGTTGCTTCCCTCGAAGCAAGCATAAAAGACATTTAGCCCGTCTGGTAGACTCGCGTCCCTGGGCAGCTCGCGGCTGGGTTTCCCTTTGTAGTCCGTAATAGTTTGCAAGCCCAGCGACATCCAACGAGCATCAGAGCTGGTGTAGTAGGATTCAATCTTAGTCCTGTATTGAAGCTTTTCCTGTTTGATGGTTCATCTGAGGGCATAGCAGACTTTCTTATAAGTGTCCGGATTAGTGTCCGACTCCTTGAAAGCAGCAGCTCTAGCCTTTAGCTCAAGGATGTTGCCTGTAATCCATGGCTTCTGGTTGGGATATGTACGTATAGTGACTGTGGGGACGACATTGTCAATGCACTTGACAATTGATGAAGCCGTTGACTGAGGTGGTATACTCCTCAATGCCATTGTATGAATCCCGGAACATATTCCAATCTGTGCTAGCAAAACAGTCCAGTAGCGTAGCATCCGCGTCATCTGACCACTTCCGTATTGAGCGAGTCACGGATACTTCCTGCTTTAGTTTTTGCTTGTAAGCAGGAATCCGGAGGATAGAATTATGGTCAGATTTGCCAAATGGAGGGCTAGGGAGAGTTTTGTATGTGTCTCTGTGTGTGGAATAAAGGTGGTCTAGCCTTTTTTTATTTTCTTCTGGTTGCACGTGACATTCTGTTAGAAATTTGATAAAACTGATTTAAGCTTGCCTGCATTTAAGTCCCCGGCCACTAGGAGTGACACTTCTGGATGAGCATTTTCTTGTTTTTCTTATGGCCTTATACAGCGAATTGAGTGCGGTTTTAGTGCCAGCATCGGTTTGTAGTGGTAAATAGACGGCTATGAAAAATATAGATGAAAACTCTGGGTAGATAGTGTGGTCTACAGCTTATCATGAGGTACTCTACCTCAGGCAAGCAATACCTTGAGACTTCCTTAATATTAGACATCGCACACCAGCTGTTATTGACAAATACACACACCCCCACCCATCGTCTTACCAGACGTAGCTGTTCTGTCCTACCGATGCACGGAAAACCCAGCCAACTGTATATATTATCCGTGTCGTCATTCAGCCACGACTCGGTGAAACATAAGATATTCGTTTTTAATGTCCCGTTGGTAAGGATAGTCTCGAACGGAGATTATCCAGTTTATTCTCCAGTGATTGCACGTTGGTCAATCGAACAGATGGTAACGCCAACGGATTCTCACAAGGCACCCCGATCGCCACCCCCTGTATTTCTGTCTTTTCTTCGCGCGAATGACGGAGATTTGGTCTGGTCTCGGAGAAGCAGTATATCCTTCGCGTCAGCCTCATTAAATAAAAATCTTTCTCCCGTTCTAGGTGAGTAATCGCTGTTCTGATATCCAGAAGTTATTTTCGGTCATGATGGTAGCAGAAACATTATGTACAAAGTAAATTACAAACAATGCGAAAAAACACAAAATAGCACAGTTGGTTAGGGGTCTGTAAAACGGCAGCCATCCCCTCCTGCGCCATTATTACATTTTTACTTTCAAATGGTACTAGATGGTTTGGTTTGCTGGTGTGGAGTTGGGCTTCCCTTGCAGGTTACGGGGGTCTGTTCTGGACCAAGCTTCTCAGCCCCCTTCCCATAAGGAACGGTCTCGCTGGTGTTGCCAGGCAGACTAGCCATGCTTTCTCTCTCAAAGCAGAGCTTGCTATTACTGCCCACTAGTGATGGGAGGGAAGTTCGGCTCTTTTTACTGACTGATCTTTTCAACTCGTTTAGTCAAAATAACAAACAATAATATTCCTAATTTGAGTTAGTAATGCCCAGAGGGACCCCCCTACCGGTGAACAATGAACTGAAAACTCAAGTCATAATTCTACAAGCCTCTCGTTCACATGTCCTTCACCATAGGGGGCTTCATGGAGCTGTCGTTTGTGACAGATTTGTAAACGTGTGTTTTTAAACAATGTACATTTGCTGATTGCTTGGCATACAAATAAGATTATTTTTTGATACAATTGAAACAGGTCTAGTTGTGGCTGGAACCGGACTAGATTGACTCTTGGCTGGAAAGCATTGCTTGACTGCCATGAGGGTGATTAGCACTATGTCGTTTGCGAACTCCGCGCCCATCATTCTTGCACCATGCGATCAATGATCAGTTCTAAACATGTATTTTTCGTCTCTATGCTCATGATCTATTTTCATGCGAGCATATGACAGACGGTGGTCGGAGTGCGTCTCTGTAGCTGCTGAGCCGGAGGAGTGTGTATTAACACTGCTGTAGGGTTCATTGCGGTCAGCACGAACAGGTCAAACAAACAACTAAAATGAACGAGCCACTCAGAAAACAATTGTCATGACTCTCAAGTCAGTAAAAAGAGTCCTTCAAAAACGAACGTATCGTTCGCAAACTACACATCACTACTGCCACAGCGCTGGCATTGGGGGAGACTTAGGGGTCACTGAAAGGGGAACCTAGGTTTAAAGGTTTAGTCATTCACCAGGGTGTCATGTTAATATTGGTTTCTCTGTGCCCGCCAGTGCATGCTGCGGATCCCGGGACTGAGGTGCCCACTGCCACCTCGGCGCTGGAGATGGCCCTCTACAGCAACAAGCGCAAGCTGAGGCAGGGCTGCTGCAGCCTGGAGACCGCCGTGCCCACATAACACCTCACACACATCTACCACAAGAGACTCGGGAGACATACATACACAGAGGCACCGGGTCACTACACACACTCACAGGTTTGGGAGATGCGTCCCATGTAACCACTGCAGAGACCATGATGCTGATAGTCAACACACACACACACACACACACACAATGTCATATCCTGCGTGCCAGTCTTGCCTTTACAGTCTGAGGATGTGTTGGCCTGAACATGAGGCCCAACGTTCCTGATGCCAGGGAGGAGGAGGGCCGGTGAGGGGAGCTAGCGTTTACGCTTCAGAAATACCATTCTCTTTTTTTGGGGGGGGGTCTTTTTCTTCAGTTTACGTTTTAGTAGCTGAATTATATTAACAGGCGACTTATGTTTTTACTTTTGACCCTCTGATTTTTGCTGTTTTAAAGGAAAAATGTGTTCTGGAAGAGAAAGAGGAAAAAATATGAATTGTGTAGATGTGATACTAACTTTTCAGATGCTATTTTTGAGGTTTTCAATTAATAGATTGTGAACAGTCAGGGTTTTTAGCGGGCTTCGGGAGGAGGTGTATATATGGGGAACATACTGCTACTTTCACTGCCACATTTTAAACACTACATACATATATATCTCAACTGTACTAGCACACTGCTTAGAAAACAAGATGTTTTCATTTTAAATCATTAATTTTGCTTGTATTTTATTACTCGATTCTAAAGCCTCCCCTGTAATACATTGTTACCCCCTGTACTTTTGAGTGCAATAGAACATATCATTTTATTTATCATAATGACATCAATGCATATCATGATATATTAATTCAAAAGTACATCTTATGAGGCAAGCACATGTTTAATCCATATCACCAAGATATTTTATTTTACAATGAATACATTTGTTTTCACTTTGATGCACAGGCCTTAACCAGGTTCTGACTGGTACATTACAAGGAACATGCTGTCACAGACTTGTAGGATACTGATCCCAGTACAGTTTTTGATCTCGGCGGATCAGAGTAAAGGATCTCTAGCTTTCCTGGACCAGGTTTATCAAATTCTGTCCCATTCCCATTCTAGAGAATGTAACTACACTGGAGAGACCAGCAGAGAGACATACACCCACACACATGGACAGATAAGCCACTAGTCTTTATTCAAAATGGCTGTAAATTTATGAACATAATCTCAGCTTCATCTCCATTTACATATACGGTACTTTCCCTGCCCTTTTGGTGGGCATCATTTGTCAATGTGAATCTCACTTCTATCTGGATGGTTTTCCAGATTTTTACCGGTGAAGGTAGCAGGTGTTTGCTTTTTTTTTTTATCTGCCTTTGGTTAATTTAAATCTGACACCCACTGAAAATCCTTTATTGTTGTGTGAATAATGTACAAAATACTGAATGGAAAGCAAAACTTAAGGTTGAAATTGAGCCAGTCTACTAAGCCAAGACCAAGCAAGTGTCTGGACTGGGGAGCTCTCCCTTCCTCTCTCTCTCTGCATGTACAATATATTGGCTTTACTGGGAGAACCTGTAGAGGCAGAAGACATGTTGTTAATCCATTTGAAATGCATCTCATTCGACCATCATTCTCAATCTCTTTCCTCTGCTTTACCTGCTGCTGTCATGGATGTTATCTGATGGCAACTTTGTTGGGAGAGTCATGACAGTAGCACTCGTGTTTAATTTAATGTACTAATCATATCTTTCTGTGTTGCTTTGGCCGACTGAAATTCAGTTAGGATGATAACATTTGCTATTGGTTGACAATGTTTTAGTTTTTTTTTTACTTACTGTAGTGGGTAAAACTTTCCAGACAAAATGGGATTCACAACATTTTTTAATGCAAAACAACTGTTGGAACTTTTTTTGGTTACGCTCTTCTCTTGAATTATTTTGGGGGACTGTTTTTCCCAAACGAGTCAGAGGGAAAGGGTAGAAGTGCTGGGGTCAAGGCTCATCCAAGACTGTAACTAGTGAATTTGTACAACCAAAGAGGTCTATTTTGTGGTTCAGGAATAAAAAAGTTTACTTTTCATTTAACAAGCTGATTATTTGCATTGTGTCTTTGTATTCTATAATCTAAACTCAGCAAAAAAAGAAACATCCTCTCACTGTCAACTGTGTTTATTTTCAGGAAACTTAACCTGTAAATATTTATATATATAAATAGATTCAACAACTGAGAAATAAACTGAACAAGTTCCACAGACATGTGACTAACAGAAATGGAATAATGTGTCCCTGAACAAAGGGAGGGTCAAAATCAAAAGTAACAGTCAGTATCTGGTGTGGCCACCAGCTGCATTAAGTACTGCAGAGCATCTCCTCATGGACTGCACCAGATTTACCCGTTCTTGCTGTGAGATGTTACCCCACTCTTCCACCAAGGCACCTGCAAGTTCCCGGACATTTCTGGGGGGAATGGCCCTAGCCCTCACCCTCCAATCCAACAGGTCCCAGATGTGCTCAATGGGATTTAGATCCGGGCTCTTCACTGGCCATGGCAAAACACTGACATTCCTGTCTTGCAGGAAATCACGCACAGAAAGTAAAGGTAACGTAAGGGTAATGGCGGACTGAAGGGATTTATGTAGAGCACCTCAAGATAAAACATAATATTCGAAATATCTGCTAAATTAGACTAAAATATTAGCACTACTTAATCTGGTGAGTGATAACCTTCAATCTGGACAATAACACAAAACAAATCCTAAAACTAGAGACATTTATCGACAAATATTACGAAAACAGGCAACAACCAAACATGACGGAGAGTAAGACAGGGGAACCGATTACAAAACGAAAACGTGACTCTTCTACAGACACTGATGACTTAATATTCTCACCACCGGGAATGGTAAAGGTCGAAACCGATCTGTTAAAATCAATAAATGACAAACTGGGTATACTTGAATTAGTTAGTAAGGATATAAAAGAGTTGAAGGCAAGCCTAGAGATGAGTGATGAAAAAGCTGCGACATTGGAGAAGCAAACACACGCGCTAAAAGGGACAGTCAATAAGATTGAAACCGAAATGAATGGAATTAAAAAGGAGAACACCGTTCTGAAGGAAACCTTACTAGACATACAAACTAGATCCATGAGAGAGAATTTGGTACTTACAGGTATCCAAGAAAAAGAAGGAGAAGTTCCTGAATCTATAGTTAGAGAGTTCCTCCTTACAGCGCTTCAGATTCCACGCGAAGTTATCGACAAAATCCAACTTGAACGCGTTCACCGCTTCGGACAGAGAGGGCAGAGGTACGAACGCCCAATCGTTGCCAAATTTGCTTCATTTAAAGATAAAATAATGGTTAAAAGCCTGGGTAAAAGACTTGCTGGGACCAAAATTGGCATGAATGATCAGTTTCCGAAGGAAATTGCAGAACGGCGCAAAGTTCTGTATCCAATTTTCAAAGAAAATAGATTAAAAGCGAAACGAGTAGCTCTCGTCGTTGATAAACTATATATTGATAACCAGTTGTTCAGAGACACAAAGACTACTCCATGGTTATTTTAAAAATGACAAAGTTCTCATAGACGAGGGAAATAAACACAATTCAAGCCCGGTTACTGATTGTAACAATACAATAAAAAATATAGCTTTTCTATAAATCTTCACATATAACTAATTGAACACACAAGCACTAATTCAACATAGTGAAGATAAAAACTAAGTAAACAGAAGGCACAGTATGTGTGGATGGTATGGTTTGTGTTTATTTTATGTATTTGTTATGTTTGGAAAGTTGAGTGAGTGAGTAATGAAATGGTTGCATATCCCAGAGCCAATGTATTGCTGTGAGCCGGGTATGAGAGGGCTTTCAATGTTGTTCAGATGATGGATATACCTTTATAATGAATTATACGTCTTATTTATTTATTGTCCTATCATGGAGAACTACATTTTTTATTTATTTTTTTATAAATTATATCTAATTATTTATTATCCTATTTTAATGGTACGGTCCATGGCACTATACCCTAGACACCCACCTGAATGACCCAGATACTAAGGAGAAGTCCCTAACTGTTTTATGTGCCCGCTGTAAGCGGTCTGTATGCAGCTAAAATGAGGTCAGAGACCAAGAGCAGCACTGCCCCCTCAAGATTCTGAGCCTGCTTGGCAGGGTTGGTCCTGCAAAGCCAAAGCCCCATAAAGGGAGAGCATAATATACAAGGAAATTCTCAAAGCTGCTAATGAGAACCTTGACGACCTTGTACCTAGCCGGTGGGGATTCCGGTGGGGTGCCCCCACCCAGGCAGTGGCAGTGCTGGCAACACTAGCTGCAGTAACCCATGGGGAGGGGGTCACACTCGGACATTCAGAGAGGGGGTATATTATTGTGGCCCTGGCGGCACAAAATCAAAGTCGGACTGCATGGAGATGCGTGGGGACATGGTCATGACGGGTGGCCGTATTGTGGGTGTTTCAGGAATAAGGTGTTCATTTGACCTCCATTATCTAGGATATGACAATGGTAAATAAATCTCTCAATTTTTGCTAATTTTTTGTGCGGTCTTGCAGGCCTTCTCATGCAGCTGCAACTGCAAGTGCATTTGTAAATCATGACCCATCTTGAGTTGGGCTCTGGGATGGTGCAATTGTTGAGAAAGTGAGCTTATGGTTGTGTGGGGGTAAGGGCTGAGTGTGTGTGGGTGTATGTGTGTATCCCACAACTGTTGCGAAGGAAGAAGTAAAAGATGTTAGGGACAATAGAGGATGATCCACAGATATATATAATACAAATCGAGGTGAGGGCAATGGAAATGCATATGGTAATTGATCTTCTTCAATTCGGTAAATGGCACTGTATGCTCTTTTCAAAGAATGGATCCCAGTCAGTTCAGGGCTATGGGATACAGGGGGTCGAGGGTGGTCTACCGGGCATTGGGATGACAAGCCATCTCGAGATGAGGCCTTTTAGCGGGTGGAATAGTAGGGACCAATTGGAGGTTTACTTAGTAGAAATGCAAATATCATGGTACAACTATATAGACACTCAATCATTATGTTACTTTTTAATAGTACGTTTACAAAAATATATTCTGATTAAAAGAATGAAAGGTGTGTCTCATTATGGTAAGTGGTGAAATAAGTATAGCCAGTTACAATTGTAATGGCTTAGCAGATAATAAGAAAAGACGATCAGTATTTACCTGGCTAAAAGAGAAGGATTATAATATCTATTGTTTACAGGAAACCCATTCAACAGTTTTAGATGAAGTTTTGTGGAAAAAGAACTGGGGGGGCAAAATATATTTCTCCCATGGGCAAAGAAATTCAAAAGGGGTGATGGTTTTAATTAACAATAATTTTGATCCAAATGTGCAAATTGTCCAAACAGATCCTCAAGGTAGATGGATTATTTTAAATATGTTATTGGACAATAAACAAATATGGCTTGTTAACCTATACGGTCCGAATAATGATGATCCAAGCTTCTTTGAAAATATATATAAGAATTTATCAACTCTACAAGCAACACTAGACTCTATTATTATAGTGGGAGATTTTAATACGGTCTTAAATACCTCTATAGACCGGAAAGGAAATCACACTACAAACTATCACCCTCAGGCACTTAAGGAAATCATGAATGTCATGGATATATTGGAATTAGTGGATATATGGAGACTTAAATACCCTGATTTAGTGAGATATACATGGCGGAGGCTGAATCAAGCTAGTCGTCTTGACTACTTTCTTATACCATTCTCTCTGGCACCAAAAGTTAAAAAAGTGTTGATAGGGGACAGAATGCGGTCGGATCATCACATAATTGGCATATATATTTCTCTTACAGAATTTCCACGTGGGCGAGGATATTGGAAATTTAATCAAAGTCTACTAGATGATAAATTGTTTAGAACTAGGACAGAAGATTTTATAACTGACTTTTTCAGACATAACATAGGTACAGCAGATCCCCTTATTGTATGGGACACTTTTAAGTGTGCCTTTAGAGGCCATGCAATTCAGTACTCATCTATAAAACAAAGGGAATTTAGATCAAAAGAGTCCATATTAACAAAGGAAATTGAAGGACTAACAGTACAGTTAGATAGCAATAAAAACGGTACCATAGAGGCACAGAATAAGTTAGAGGAAAAACAAAAAGAAATGGAGGAACTTATTCAAGAAAGATCCAGTGTAATATATTATAAAAATAAAGCGAACTGGATGGAATATGGGGAAAAATGCACCAAATTCTTTTTCAATCTTCAATATAGAAATGCTACCAAAAAAAATGTATTAAAACTTGTTACAAATGATGGAGTCACGCATGATTCACCAAATGATATTTTGAAAGAGGAAGTAAAGTACTTTAAGAATATGTTTTCGTTTCAGGCTCCTCCATCTCCACTAACTGAAACTAATTGTATGGATTTTTTTCCTATTAATAATGTAAAATTAACATCTGTACAGAAAGACTCATGTGAAGGCCAAATTACAGAGGAGGAACTGCTTGATGCAATTGGGGCCTTTAAGGATGGGAAAACTCCAGGGCTGGATGGCATACCAGTGGAAGTATACAAAACTTTTTTTGATATACTCAAAGGACCATTATTAGCTTGTTTTAACCACTCCTATATAAATGGTAGATTATCAGACACGCAACAAGAAGGTCTGATATCGTTATTACTGAAACAGGACCCAAGTGGTATATATAAAGATCCAGTCCAATTAAAAAATTGGAGACCTCTTACACTTCAGTGTTGTGATGCAAAAATCCTAGCAAAATGCTTGGCGCATAGAATAAAAAAAGTTTTGTCAGATATTATTCATCCTAATCAGACAGGTTTTTTACATGGACGATACATTGGAGATAATATAAGGCAAGTACTGGAAACAATAGAACACTATGAAATATCGGGGACACCAGGTCTGGTTTTCATAGCTGATTTTGAAAAGGCTTTTGATAAAGTACGACTGGAGTTTATATATAAATGCCTAGAATATTTCAATTTTGGGGAATCTCTTATAAAATGGGTTAAAATTATGTATAGTAACCCTAGGTGTAAAATAGTAAATAATGGCTACATCTCAGAAAGTTTTAAACTATCTAGAGGAGTAAAACAAGGTTGTCCACTATCGGCATATCTATTTATTATTGCCATCGAAATGTTAGCTGTTAAAATTAGATCAAACATTAATATTAATGGATTAGAAATCCGTGGCTTAAAAACTAAGGTGTCATTGTACGCTGATGATTCATGTTTTCTTTTAAAACCACAACTAGAGTCTCTCCACGGCCTCATAGAGGATCTAGATACCTTTGCTATCCTCTCTGGATTAAAACCAAATTATGATAAATGTACCATATTACGTATTGGATCACTAAAAAATACACATTTTATATTGCCATGTAGTTTACCAATTAAATGGTCTGACGGAGATGTGGACATACTCGGTATAAAAATCCCAAAAGAAAGAAATGATCTCACTCCAATAAATTTTTATAGAAAGTTAGCAAAAATAGATAAGATCTTGCTACCATGGAAAGGAAAATACTTGTCTATTTGTGGAAAAATCACCCTGATTAACTCTTTAGTCATATCACAGTTTACCTATTTGCTTATGGTTTTGCCTACACCTAGTGACCTGCTTTTTAAATTATATGAACAAAAAATATTCCATTTTATTTGGAACGGCAAGCCAGATAAAATTAAAAGGGCCTATTTATATAACGAATATGAATTCGGAGGGCAGAAATTATTAAATATTAAAGCATTAGACCTCTCACTAAAGGCATCAGTCATACAAAAGTTATACTTAAATCCAAACTGGTTCTCTAGTAAATTGGTACGAATGTCTCATCCTATGTTCAAGAAGGGCCTTTTTCCCTTTATTCAGATTACACCTGCTCACTTTCGGTTGTTTGAAAAGGAAATAATCTCCAAAATATCCTTATTTTTTAAACAAGCCTTAGAAAGTTGGTTGCAATTTCAGTTTAATCCACCTGAAAGGACGGAACAAATAGTACAACAAATATTGTGGTTAAATTCAAATATAGTAATTGATAAAAAAACTGTATTTATCGAAGAAATGTTTAAAAAAGGTATAATTTTTGTGAATGATATCATAAATAGGACTGGTGGAGTTATGTCACACATGCAGCTAACACAGACATATGGAAATGTCTGCTCTACCCAAAATTACAACCAATTAATTGCAGCATTACCACAAAAATGGAAGAGGCAAGTAGAAGGGGAAAAAAGTAAGGAACTTGTATGTCGGCCCTGTATTAAAGAACATAAATGGTTAAAGAAAAGTGTGATAAATAAAAACATATACCAATTTCATTTAAGGACCAAAAAACTGACAGCTGTGCCATATAAATTGCAAAATAGTTGGGAAGAGATTTTCGATGTACCCATTCCATGGCACATGGTTTATGAATTGATACGCAAAACAACGCCGGATTCAAAACTTCGAATTTTTCAATTTAAATTACTGTACAAAATTCTTGCAACTAATAGAATGTTATATATATGGGGTATACAATCTTCCCAGCTCTGCAGATTCTGTTGTGAGGAGGCAGAGTCATTAGATCATTTATTTTGGTATTGTCCATATGTAGCTCGTTTTTGGTCACAGGTCCAGGAATGGCTGAAGAATTGCAACATTTGCCTAGAACTAACGCTACAGATAGCAATACTGGGGGATTTGAAAAGCCATAGTCAATCAATCAATAATATAATAATTATTTTAGCAAAAATGTTTATTTTTAATTTACAATCTGTAGAAGCTATGAGAATAGGAAGGTTCAAATCTTTTGTGAAGCATCACAGCACAGTTGAAAAATATATGGCAAATAAAAATCCGAAATGGATGATGTTGGAAGATAGATGGGAAGGGTTGAGTGGAACTGAAGGGTGGGACTAATAACAAGATAAACAATGTAGGGCATACGGGATCTGTGAAATGTGTATAGGTGCGGAGCTTTTGTGAAATAGCACAGTTACAAGTGGAAATAAAATTGGATGGACAACAGAAATAGAGGAAGGACTAAGAACAAACAAGAGAGAACTATTATAAAGTAGTCTGTGTCTGTAAAATAGGTATAAGATGTATAAATTGAAGGTAAAAGCAGAAGTGTTTATTAGTTTACTCCAATTGGGGGAGCGGTGGTAGGGTTGCGGGGAATAATAATAAAGGTATATTCTTTAAAAAAGTATGTATGTCTATATAGGTATGTGTATGTATATATGTATATATGTATGCATGCGTGTATGGATATATATATTTACCCAAAAAAATATGGGGGATTGGAAATGATGCAGACAATTACATTGGAAGCAACATTCTTTCCGCAATATTAAGCTGATCCACCCCAAAAAAAAAAAAAAAAAAAAAAAAAAAAAAAATCACGCACAGAACGAGCAGTATGGCTAGTGGCATTGTCATGCTGGAGGGTCCTGTCAGGATGAGCCTGCAGGAAGGGTACCACATGAGGGAAGAGGATGTCTTCCCTGTAACGCACAGCGTTGAGATCGCCTGCAATGACAACAAGCTCAGTCCGATGATGCTGTGACACACCGCCCCAGACCATGACGGACCCTCCACCTCCAAATCGATCCCGCTCCAGAGTACAGGCCTCGGTGTAACGATAAATGTGAATCCGACCATCACCCCTGGTGAGACAAAACCGCGACTCGTCAGTGAAGAGCGCTTTTTGCCAGTCCTGTCTGGTCCAGTGATGGTGGGTTTGTGCCCGTTGCTACCGGTGATGTCTGGTGAGGACCTGCCTTACAACAGGCCTACAAGCCCTCAGTCCAGCCACTCTCAGCCTATTGCGGACAGTCTGAGCACTGATTGAGGGATTGTGCATTCCTGGTGTATCTCGGGCAGTTGTTGTTGCCATCCTGTACCTGTCCTGCAGGTGTGATGTTCGGATGTACCGATCCTGTGCAAGTGTTACACGTGGTCTGGCACTGCGAGGACGATCAGCTGTCCGTCCTGTCTCCCTGTAGCGCTGTCTTAGGTGTCTCAGAGTACGGACATTGCAATTTATTGCCCCGGCCACATCTGCAGTCATCATGCCTCCTTGCAACATGCCTAAGGCACGTTCACGCAGATGAGCAAGGACCCTGGGCATCTTTCGTTTGGTGTTTTTCAGAGTCAGTAGAAAGGCCTCGTTAGTGTCCTACGTTTTCATAACTGTGACCTTAATTGCCTACCATCTGTAAGCTGTTTGTGTCTTAACGACCGTTCCACAGGTGCATGTTCATTAATTGATGGTTCATTGCACAAGCATGGGAAACAGTGTTTAAACCCTTTACAATGAAGATCTGTGAAGTTATTTGGATTTTTACGAATTATCTTTGAAAGACAGGGTCCTGAAAAAGGGACGTTTAATTTTTTGCTGAGTTTAGATGAATGTACAGTCGTGGCCAAAAGTTTTGAGAATGACACAAATATACATTTTCAAAAAGTCTGCCTCAGTAACATCTGAAAAAAATATCTAAAGACACTATGTAATACTGAAGTATAATTACAAGCATTTCATAAGTGTCAAAGGCTTTTATTGACAATTACATGAAGTTGATGCAAAGAGTCAATATTTGCAGTGTTGACCCTTCTTTTTCAAGACCTCTACAATCCGCCCTGGCATGCTGTCAATTAACTTCTGGGCCACATCCTGACTGATGGCAGCCCATTCTTGCATAATCAATACTTGGAGTTTGTCAGAATTTGTGGGGTTTGCCTCCCGGGTGGCGCAGTGGTCTAGAGCACTGCATCGCTGCGCCACCAGAGTCTCTGGGTTCGCGCCCAGGCTCTGTCGCAGCCGGCCGCGACCGGGTGGTCCGTGGGGCGACGCACAATTGGCTTAGCGTCGTCCGGGTTAGGGAGGGTTTGGCCGGTAGGGATATCCTTGTCTCATCGCGCTCCAGCGACTCCTGTGGCGGGCCGGGCGCAGTGCGCGCTAACCGAGGGGGGCGGGTGCACGGTGTTTCCTCCGACACATTGGTGCGGCTGGCTTCCGGGTTGGAGGCGCGCTGTGTTAAGAAGCAGTGCGGCTTGGTTGGGTTGTGCTTCGGAGGACGCATGGCTTTCGACCTTCGTCTCTCCCGAGCCCGTACGGGAGTTGTAGCGATGAGACAAGATAGTAATTACTAGCGATTGGATACCACGAAAATTGGGGAGAAAAGGGGATAAAATTACAAATAAATAAATAAATAAAAATTGTGGGGTTTTGTTTGTCCACCCGCCTCTTGAGGATTGACCACAAGTTCTCAATGGGATTAAGGTCTGGGGAGTTTCCTGGCCATGGACCCAAAATATCGATGTTTTGTTCCCCGAGCCACTTAGTTATCACTTTTGCCTTATGGCAAGGTGCTCCATCATGCTGGAAAACGCATTGTTCGTCACCAAACTGTTCCTGGATGGTTGAGAGAAGTTGCTCTCGGAGGATGTGTTGGTACCACTCTTTATTCATGGCTGTGTTCTTAGGCAAAATTGTGAGTGAGCCCACTCCCTTGGCTGAGAAGCAAGCCCACACATGAATGGTCTCAGGATGCTTTACTGTTGGCATGACACAGGACTGGTGGTAGCGCTCACCTTGTCTTCTCCGGACAAGCTTTTTTCCGGAAAGGGGTTTATCAGAGAAAATGACGTTACCCCAGTCCTCAGCAGTCCAATCCCTGTACCTTTTGCAGAATATCAGTCTGTTCCCGATGTTTTTCCTGGAGAGAAGTGGCTTCTTTGCTGCCCTTCTTGACACCAGGCCATCCTTCAAAAGTCTTCGCCTCACTGTGCGTGCAGATGCACTCACACCTGCCTGCTGCCATTTCTGAGCAAGCTCTGTACTGGTGGTGCCCCGATCCCGCAGCTGAATCAACTTTAGGAGACGGTCCTGGCACTTGCTGGACTTTCTTGGGTGCCCTGAAGCCGCCTTCACAACAATTGAACCGCTCTCCTTGAAATTCTTGATGATCCGATAAATGGTTGATTTAGTTGCAATCTTACTGGCAGCAATATCCTTGCGTGTGAAGCCCTTTTTGTGCAAAGCAATGATGATGGCACGTGTTTCCTTAGGTAACCATGATTGACAGAGGAAGAACAATGATTCCAAGCACCATCCTACTTTTGAAGCTTCCAGTCTGTTATTCGAACCCAATCAGCATGACAAAATGATCTCCAGCCTTGTCCTCGTCAACACTCACAGAGAATCACTGACATGATGTCAGCTGGTCATTTTGTGGCAGGTCTGAAATGCAGTGGAAATGTTTTTTTGGATGGCAAAGAGGGACTTTGCAATTAATTGCAATTCCTCTGATCACTCTTCATAACATTCTGGAGTATATGCAAATTGCCATCATACAGACTGAGGCAGCAGACTTTGTGAAAATTTATATTTGTGTCATTCTCAACTTTTGGCCACGACTGTATTCTGTCCAAACTGATGAGGAATATGACACACACAAAAAGCTGCTGTGAACCCATTCCTTCTTGCTCTCTGGAGGTTTCCTCCTTCATTCTTGTTATGAGGCTAGCACACATGAGATTGTTTGAATGGTTAGAATCCAGGTGTGGTTAATGTCTTCTTAGCTAAATGATTAGTGGGCAACAGTGACAGGTTAGAGTCAAATGGGGAAAAACCTTGTGGTAGGTAGGTTTGAGGGTGGTGCAGTGTGTAAAATGTGGGCTGCGATGTGACAGAACTCTGGTTTGAGTCCCCAGCTCTCTTTGTTTCCTAACAAACTGTTTTCTTGTTTAGTAAACTAGCTTAAACACTCACACCAGTAGAAATCCACTTTTTCGAGCTGAAAGACAATGGCCAGAGCTTACCCATGACATTGCACAATGATTTACAGTGCATTCGTGAAAGTGTTCAGACCCCTTGACTTTTTCCCCATTTTGTTACATTACAGCCTTATTCTAAAATTAATTACATTTTTTACACACAATACCCCATAATGACAAAGCGAAAACAGGTTTTTATAAATTGTTGCAAATTTATTACAAATAAAAAACCTAAAACCTTATTTAAATAAGTATTCAGATCCTTTGCTATGAGACTCGAAACTGAGCTCAGGTGCATCCTGATCATCCTTGAGATGTTTCTACAACTTGATTAGAGTCCACCTGTGATAAATTCAATTGATTGGACATGATTTGGAAAGGCACACACCTGTCTATATAAGGTCCCACAGACAGTGTATGTCAGGGCAAAAACCAAACCATGAGGTTGAAGGAATTGTCCGTAGAGCTCCGAGACAGGATTGTGTAGAGGCACAGATCTGGGGAAGGGTACCAGAAAATCTCTGCAGCATTGAAGGTCCCCAAGAATAAAGTTGCCTCCATCATTCTTAAAAGGAGGAAGTTAGGAAGCACCAAGACTCTTCCTAGAGCTGGCCGCCCGACCAAACTGAGCAATCGGGCGAGAGGGCCTTGGTCAGGGAGGTGACCAAGAACCCGATGGTCACTGACAGAGCTCCAGAGTTACTGTGGAGATGGGAGAACCTTCCAGAAGGACAACCATCTCTGCAGCACCCCACCAATCAGGCTTTTATGGTAGAGTGGCCAGAAGGAATCTACTCCTCAATTAAAGACACGACAGCCTGCTTGGAATTTGCCAAAAGGCACCTAAAGACTCTCAAACCATGAGAAACAAGATTCTGGTCTGATGAAACCAAGATTGAACTCTTTGGCTTGAATGCCAATCGTCACATCTGGAGGAAACCTGACACCATCCCTAAGGTAAAGCATGGGGGTGGCAGCATTATTCTGTGGGGATGTTCTTCAGCGGCAGAGACTTGGAGAGACAAGTCAGGATTGAGGGAAAGATGTCTGTGTGCTTAGGGTTGTTCTCCTGTTGGAAGGTGAACCTTCGCCCCAGGTTGAAAACCTGCTCCAGAGCACTCAGGTTTTCATCAAGGATCCCTCTGTACTTCAACGCAGGAGTGGCATCGGGACAAGTCTCTGAATGTCCTTGAGTGGCCCAGCCAGAGCCCAGACTTGAACCCGATCAAACATCTGTAGAGACCTGAAAATAGCTGTGCAGCAACGCTAGCCGTCCAACCTGACAGAGCTTGAGAGGATCTGCAGAGAAGAACGGGAGAAACTCTCCAAATACCGGTGTGCCAAGCTTGTAGCGTCATACCCAAGAAGACTCTACTGTAATCGCTGCCAAAGGTGCTTAAAGTACTGAGTAAAGGGTCTGAATATATATGTAAATGTAATATTAGCAAACATTTTAAAAAAAACTGTTTTTGCATTGTTTTTGCACACCATCATTATGGGGTAATGTGTGTCGATTGATGGGGGGGACAAGTTAATCAATTTTAGAATAAGACTAACATAACAATGTGGAAAAAGTCAAGGGGTCTGAATACTTTCCGAAGGCACTGTACATAGACATGGAACACAGGTCACTTTAATGTTTACATACTGTTTTACCCATTTCATATGTATATACTGTATTCTAGTCAAGTCCATCCTATTCAACTATTGCTGTACATATACTATTTTATCAACATATTCTTCAGATATACTACATTCTATACACATACTGTCTATACATCCCTTCACACATATATACATACAGTACATTTATATTTGTGTGTATTGTGAATATTACTGCACTGTTGGAGCTAGGAACACAAGCATTTCGCTTCACCTGCAATAACATCTGCTAAACGTGTATGAGACCAATAAAATTTGATTTGATTTTAGATGAGCTTGACAATGTTAAGATTGAGTGGACAAGTGACAGTGACAGCATAGAATTCAATTGAGGAGTTTGACAGGTGTTGGAGAAAATATAACATCTCCAGAAATTAGCAGCCCCGTGCCACCACCGCGACGACCAGATGCTCTCAGACTGAAAGTATAGTCAGATGAAGAGAGAGCAGGTGGAGTAGCAGTGTTCTCTGGGGTGATCCATATCTCCATCAGGGCCAAAAAGTCAAGGGCCTGAAGGGCAGCATAGGCTGATATGAACTTGGTGTTCTTGACTGCAGTTTGGCAATTCCAAATGCTGCCAGAGACCAGGAATTTCACATGGGTTGTGCGATCAGGGTACACTAAATTAGAAGGGTTGCAACCAAGGGGTGGGGAACATCTGTAAAGCAAGTGAAAGAGTGGTGTGGCGTTTTCCTCACTTTCCTTCCTTGAATAATTCCACAGAACAACATGCCAGAACCATCTTTGTTTCTGCTACGGTCTTAGTTTTGCAACGAGACCGCCGCTGAGAAAACAGGGGAGACTGAAGTCTAATTGCTAATTGCCTTGGAGAGGTGTAATCGCAGCAGGTAGCCTAGTGGTTAGAGCGTTGGGCCAGTAACCGAAAGGTTGCTGGATCGAATCCCTGAGCTGGCAAGGTAAAAATCTGTCATTCTGCCCCTGAACAAGGCAGTTAACCCACTGTTCCCCGGTAGGCCGTCATTGTAAATAAGCATTTGTTCTTAACTGACTTGCCTTTTCTTAAAAGCATGCCTCCCGGTACTAATTGCTGATTGCCTAGGAGAGGAGAAACCACTCCCCTTCCAATACAGCCACTGATTACCAAAACAACAGTCACAAATTGCCCTGCCCCTTAATCCTGGTTGATGTGTCAACAATCATCTGCAAGTTGTCATCAGTTCACACGCCAAGTAGGCTACTGGGAAGACAGGCAGTAGATGGCCCTAACTAGGAAAAAGACAGTACTAGACAACAGATTAAGACAAAAATGATACTTCTCACTCCTGGAGATTTCAGTAGTCCTCTAGCTATAGAATGAAGCACTAACCTGCCACGTTAATTATCCTAATCTCCTACCTTAATTATCCTAACCTGCCTAACCAGCTTAGATCAAATGCTACAAGGAAGCAGGAAGAAGCCACGCAAAACGGTCTTGAGTGGTAACTAATCTACCCAATTATCTGTTATGTTTCCATACACCCACTTATTTCACAATGGACATTTTGTGACGACCCTCCCACTCTGTCTGCCGTATTCTCTCTTTGTTCTTGTTTCCTTATAAGGATCCCGGTGGGCGGAGTTGGGAGGGTCATCAGCTACATGGGAAACACCTGGGGCCGGTGTCTCCCAGGATAAATACACCACTTCCCCATTCATGGAGGAGACTCTCTCCATGCAGACACCGTCATAGATTTTGTTGTGGCTTTTTGGTTGTTTGCTTTAGCACCTTTCAACACATCGCATTATCACATTTATGCAAGCAAAACACTTACATTACTGATTACACACACCATTGTTAATTCCATTTAGGTTACCTTAGTTAATAAATATATTTTGTTATTCCTTATCTCCACGTTGTCTCCCTTTTGTTACGGGCTTTGAGCCGGTTTGTGACAATTTTCAGACACACTCCACGTATGCAGTTACCCATACTTGCCTTAATGGACAGAATATTGTCTAGAAATTACCTCAATGGACAGAAAGTGGCACACCACCCAATGCCCATGAGACAAAGCTTGAATATTGCAAAAATGTGTTAACATGAAACGAAGGACTGTGGTTTAATACTCAATTACTCAAATGTACTTCAGTAGTGTATCTTTACATATTCCTTATCTACAGTTCTGTTTTTAGCTGGTATGTTCTTATAGATTTCTAAATGGTGTAATATTTATTACGAAATACTCACCTTTTGCCAAATATGACCTAACACATAAGGCAAATCGATAAAAGGTTGACCTTTGTCTCCATTTATAAAGCCATTTCATTGCTTTTTTGTTTCTGGTGTCACTAGAACATTTCGTTAAAGACTGACCTTTGCTGTCTTGGGCTTCTGTCTTTGCTCAGGTGAATCGTTTTCCATGACCTGTGGAGCCGTATGTTTCTAATGTTTAAGCCCTCTGCAATTAGGCATCTATTTTTTATACACTGCTCAAAAAAATAAAGGGAACACTAAAATAACACATCCTAGATCTGAATGAATGAAATATTCTTATTAAATAATTTTGTCTTTACATAGTTGAATGTGCTGACAACAAAATCACACAAAAATGATCAATGGAAATCAAATTTATCAACCCATGGAGGTCTGGATTTGGAGTCACACTCAAAATTAAAGTGGAAAACCACACTACAGGCTGATCCAACTTTGATGTAATGTCCTTAAAACAAGTCAAAATGAGGCTCAGTAGTGTGTGTGGCCTCCACGTGCCTGTATGACCTCCCTACAACGCCTGGGCATGCTCCTGATGAGGTGGCGGATGGTCTCCTGAGGGATCTCCTCCCAGACCTGGACTAAAGCATCCACCAACTCCTGGACAGTCTGTGGTGCAACGTGGCGTTGGTGGATGGAGCGAGACATGATGTCCCAGATATGCTCAATTGGATTCAGGTCTGGGGAACGGGCGGGCCAGTCCATAGCATCAATGCCTTCCTCTTGCAGGAACTGCTGACACACTCCAGCCACATGAGGTCTAGCATTGTCTTGCATTAGGAGGAACCCAGGGCCAACCGCACCAGCATATGGTCTCACAAGGGGTCTGAGGATCTCATCTCGGTACCTAATGGCAGTCAGGCTACCTCTGGCGAGCACATGGAGGGCTGTGCGGCCCCCAAAGAAATGCCACCCCACACCATGACTGACCCACCGCCAAACCGGTCATGCTGGAGGATGTTGCAGGCAGCAGAACGTTCTCCACGGCGTCTCCAGACTCTGTCACGTCTGTCACATGTGCTCAGTGTGAACCTGCTTTCGTCTGTGAAGAGCACAGGGCGCCAGTGGCGGATTTGCCAATCTTTGTGTTCTCTGGCAAATGCCAAACGTCCTGCACGGTGTTGGGCTGTAAGCACAACCCCCACCTGTGGACGTCGGGCCCTCATACCACCCTCATGGAGTCTGTTTCTGACCGTTTGAGCAGACGCATGCACATTTGTGGCCTGCTGGAGGTCATTTTGCAGGGCTCTGGCAGTGCTCTGCCTGCTCCTCCTTGCACAAAGGCGGAGGTAGCGGTCCTGCTGCTGGGTTGTTGCCCTCCTACGGCCTCCTCCACGTCTCCTGATGTACTGGCCTGTCTCCTGGTAGCGCCTCCATGCTCTGGACACTACGCTGATAGACAAAGCAAACCTTCTTGCCACAGCTCGCATTGATGTGCCATCCTGGATGAGCTGCACTACCTGAGCCACTTGTGTGGGTTGTAGACTCTGTCTCATGCTACCACTAGAGTGAAAGCACCGCCAGCATTCAAAAGTGACCAAAACATCAGCCAGGAAGCATAGGAACTGAGAAGTGGTCTGTGGTCACCACCTGCAGAACCACTCCTTTATTGGGGGTGTCTTGCTAATTGCCTATAATTTCCACCTGTTGTCTATTCCATTTGCACAACAGCATGTGAAATTTATTGTCAATCAGTGTTGCTTCCTAAGTGGACAGTTTGATTTCACAGAAGTGTGATTGACTTGGAGTTACATTGTGTTGTTTAAGTGTTCCCTTTATTTTTTTGAGCAGTGTAGTTACAGATCATGTAAAGCCCTGAACACATGAAGCTGTTAAGCGCATGGTATTCACACTGATGTTACCTGCCTCTGGAATCAATAGGACACACACTTATGTTCCACACACACAGCCATTCTATTTACATGGCACACAAAATGTGTCTATCAATGTCCTGTGGCACTTTAGGGAAAAGGCAACTTGCATTGATGAGTGGCACGCTCACCATCCACCGCTTCCGAGTATATTACTCGCTAATGTTCAGTTCTGGATAATAAAGTAGAGGAGCTCAGGGTGATCACGACTCCATTTTGCTCCTCCCTTCCTCTAGAAAGAAACTCAAACAGGAAGTACCCCGTGCTAAAGACTATTCAATGCTGGTCTGACCAATCGGAATCCACGCTTCAAGATTGTTTTGATCACGCGGACTGGGATATGTTCCGGGTAGCCTCTGGGAATAACATAGACGAATACACGGATACGGTGACTGAGTTTATCAGGAAGTGTATAGGAGATGTTGTACCCACTGTGACTATTAAAACCTACCCTAACCAGAAACCGTGGATAAATGGCAGCATTCACGCAAAACTGAAAGCACGAACCACCACATTTAACTATGGCAAGGTGACTGGGACTATGGCCGAATACAAACAGTGTAGTTATTCCCTCCGTAAGGCAATCAAATGTCAGTATAGAGACAATGTGGAGTCGCAATTCAACGGCTCAGACACGAGACGTATGTGGCAGGGTCTACAGACAATCACAGACTACAAAGCGGAAACCCGCCATGTCGCGGACACCGATGTCTTGCTTCCGGACAAGCTAAACACCTTCTTCGCCCGCTTTGAGGATAACACAGTGCCACCGACGCGGCCCGCTACCAAGAACTGTGGGCTCTCCTTGGCCGACGTGAGTAAGACATTTAAGTGTTTTAACCCTCGCAAGGCTGCCGGCCCGGATGGCATCCCTAGCCGTGTTCTCAGAGCATGAGCAGGCAAGCTGGCTGGAGTGTTTATGGACATATTCAATCTCTCATATTCAATTATCATGAAGTGCTTTGAGAGGCTAGTTAAGGATCATAATATCACCTCTACCTTACCTGACACCCTTCAATTTGCTTACCGCCTCAATAGACCCACAGACGATGCCATCGCACTGCACACTGCCCTATCCCATCTGGAAAAGAGGAATACCTATGTAAGAATGCTGTTCATTGACTATAGCTCAGCATTCAACACCATAGTACCCTCCAAGCTCATCATTAAGCTCAGGGCCCTGTGTCTGAACCCTGCCCTGTGCAACTGGGTCCTGGACTTCCTGACGGGTCGCCCACAGGTGGTGAAGGTAGGAAACAACACCTCCACTTCACTGATCCTCAACACAGGGGCCCCACAAGGGTGTGTGCTCAGCCCCCTCCTGTACTCCCTGTTCACCCATGACTGCGTGGCCACGCACGCCTCCAACTCAATCAGTTTGCAGACAACACAACAGTAGTAGGCCTGATTACCAACAATGATGAGAC
This sequence comes from Salvelinus namaycush, assembly GCF_016432855.1. Classification (NCBI taxonomy): domain Eukaryota; kingdom Metazoa; phylum Chordata; class Actinopteri; order Salmoniformes; family Salmonidae; genus Salvelinus; species Salvelinus namaycush. The sequence continues at coordinate 1,266,483 of NC_052339.1, read as the reverse complement.
AGCCAACAGGGCTGGGCCCTGGGAGTGTGGTGCCAAGAAAATAACTTCTCACTCAATGTCAAAAAAACAAAGGAGCTGATCATGGACTTCAGGAAACAGCAGAAGGAGCACACCCCTATCCACATCAACAAGACCACAGTGAAGCAGGTGGAAAGCTTCAAGTTCCTCAGCATACACATTTTTTTTAAAGAAAATTATTTCACCTTTATTTAACCAGGTAGGCTAGTTGAGAACAAGTTCTCATTTACAACTGCGACCTGGCCAAGATAAAGAAAAGCAGTGCAACACAAACAACAACACAGAGTTACACATAGAATAAACAAACATACAGTCAATAATACAATAGAAAAAGTCTCTATACAGTCTGTGCAAATGAGGTAGGATAACGGAGGTAAGGCAATAAATAGGCCATAGTGGCAAAATAATGATAATATAGCAATTAAACACTGGAGTGATAGATGTGCAGAAGATGAGTGTACAAGTGGAGATACTGGGGTGCAAAGGAGCAAAATAAATAAAATAACAGTATGGGGATGAGGTAGTTGGATGGGCTAATTACAGATGGGCTATGTACAGGTGCAGTGAGGATCTGAAATGGTCCACCCACACAGACAGTGTGGTGAAGAAGACGCAACAGCACCTCTTCAACCCCAGGAGGCTGAAGAATTTTGTCTTGGCACCTAAACCCCTCACAAACTTTTACAGATGCACAATTGAGAGCATCCTGTCAGGCTGTATCACCGCCTGGTATGGCAACTGCACCGCAGAGCTCTCAAGAGGGTGGTGCGGTCTGCCCAATGCATCACCTGGGGAGAACTACCTGCCCTCCAGGACACCTAAAGCACCCGATGTCATAGGAAGGCATTAAAGATAATCAAGGCCAACAACCACCCGAGCCACTGCCTGTTCACCCCGCTATCATCCAGAAGGCGAGGTCAGTACAAATGCATCAAAGCTGGGAACAAGAGACTGAAAAACAGCTTCTATCCCAAGGCCATCAGACTAGGCGGATTCCACCCGGTTACGTAACCCTGCACCTTAGAGGCTGCTGCCCTATATACATAGACATGAAATCACTGGCCACTTTAATTGAACACTAGTCACTTTAATAATGTTTACATATTTTTGCTTTACTCATCGGATATGTGTATATACTGTATTCTATTCTATTGTATTTTAGTCTATGCCACTCCTACATTGCTCATCCTAATATTTATATATTCCTTAATTCCATTATTTTACTTTTAGGTTTGTGTGTATTGTTGTGAATTGTTAGATATTACTGCACTGTTGGAGCTAGAAACACAAGCATTTCGCTACACTTGCAATAACATCTGCTAAACATGTGTATGTGACCAATCACATTTCATTTTATTGGATGATACTGTTCACATTTAAAGCCAAATAAGTCAAGACACTTGTAAAAATATTTTAAAAAATATATGATTTGATCACCACCTAACATGAACATTAGTGAACAATGCATGTTAAAAAAGTGTGCATACATCCAAACCACTTTTCTTAAAACATTTCCTTATTTATGCCACGTGTGTACATAAATTAGTCAATGTAAGTCAATCTGGCAATGCAACCAAGTTTTTGACTGGCGCCTACCTGCAGTATTTTGCTGTAGCTGAGCATGACGATGAGTCCAGGGAAGAAGTAGCAGAAAGGTAGGGATGGCCACATTCCACAAGATCTCCCCAATTTGGTCCGGCCACATGAGAGTACAGATAATATCATATTATGCACCTCTCTCTGTGGAAGACGAATACCAACAACAAGTGTAAGGGCTCGATTCAATCTGTATCGCTGAAACGTTATAAATTGCGCAATAAGGTCATCACCGATTCAGCCGACAAATGCAGCATTTATTGACAAATGCAGCGTTTATTGCGCATGCACTCTCCGCTAACACAGGAACATTGCCTTTAAATTGAAATCACGATGTAACACCAAACTTAAGCGCTACAGATTAAATAGAGCCCTAGTTTATTTGATTAGAAATACAGGATTTAATACATACGTACAACACTGTGTTATTTTGTGTATGGGGTGACCGGCTTCACACTCCAGTACAGTAGGTGGGGGTGTAGGCAGTAGGCACCTTTCAGTTGGTTGCCATCCGCCAAACAAATTTAAGAAGAAGTAATTATTCTAGACATTTCCTGTTTCTCGAGCACGAATCCGTAGTAATGACAACAAAATAACAAAAAAAAAAATCCCACCCATCCATTTTCTCCCCAAAATGTCTAAACTACAACAGATCAATGTGTTTCTCAACGAAAAATTAACAGCAGTTCCTTTGGAGATATCCGTAGTAGTTAAAAAAACGATCGCAGAGTACCAGGAAGAAATCTACCGTTTGAAACGGGCGAATGCACGTCTACGAAGACTGCTGGACTTGGTTTTCAAACCAGAGATAAAATTGCATAGATTAGCAGGTATGTGACGTCTCTATTTGACATTCATTTTACATTGTAGCCTAATACTACCTTTAAAAAAAGTATTCGGCAATCATCATTTATTCGAAAAACACTGCTTCTATCATTTGCCGCAATAAAGAAAGTTCGACAAAAGAAAAATCCACCCCTGTCCAACGGAAACTTTTTTGTCTATCTTCAGAAAATGTCTCATATCTGTTAACAATATACCAGTCGCAATATTTTTTTGTTGCGACATTGCTTTTTGTCGAATTACCCTGCCAGCCTACTGAGTACGGTTACATGAAGCCAATAATGCCATTATTGTCAATAGTCCGTTTAATATAATAGTTTGATTTAAACGTTTAGGGCTACATGCTTTGCAAGATTATTTATTTTAAGGGTCCATAATAAAACATTTATAAGGCATTTACAAACCGTTTGCGCACCACTTATTAATCATTAGTCCCATATTTGTAAATGTTAGTAAGGTACTGCAGGAATGTCTACCAATGGCATGCCCATCTTTTTGTGAGAAATTACACTTGTCACTCGAAACATTTATAAAGTATTTATGAAGTAATAATAGCACTCACTTTAGATTAGGGACTGCAAAAATACTTTACTAATGATTAGTAAATGGTTTATTAATGTGGGAGTAATGATTAATATATGGTTTAGACATTTAGAAATGGCATATACATTTTTTATTATAGACTCTTAAAATAAAGTGTTACCAGAACGATATCCCTAATAATCTTGTTTACATGGATACGTCTGAAAACAGGGGACTTTGATGAATGAACAAAATCGACAATCAAAATAAACGTTCTACCACTGAGAACATGTTATTTTTGGGAAGCCCATTTGATTGAATTTGGACATATAAAGTTTGTTTGTGAAAACTATTTCTAAGATGCGTACTTTTAAGTTTTTCTGAACTCACTTCACTTGCACATTTATTTTCTATATATTTATCTTATTTAACCTTTTTAACTAGGCAAATCATAAGCGGGAGGCTTGCGCTGCTGGCTCATGCGCAGATCAAATACACAGCTGTAACTCCAATTCAGCTGGTCCCAATCATTTGAAAGATTGCTCAGAAAACCAGGTGTTTTAATATACGTATGCTTACTTCTATTATGACTTTACGCCGATTAAGATAAGCAGAGTAAGGTGTTTACATGAGGGCAATTCCACGGTTATGGAATTGCGCTGAGACTCCGATTTTTCACTTAAAATGTACGCCAAACAAACACCATTGATATTCAAAGTTTAAGTGAAGTGGATTAACACCCGGTAACAGAATTTCGTTAAGAGAATTTCATCATGGGTCCCTGATCTATACATCTATACTACACAGAATTGCATAATTATTAATTATGGATACGAATGTCATATAGTAGAGTAGAGTACTACTGTGTACTGTACTGAACTATACTCTACTTCTTTTCACTGTGCTCTACTGTACTGTAATGTCCAAACGTGTGAAACATTGACGTCTATGATTGATTCAGGTTTGGTCCAGTCCGGACGTCTATGTTTGGGCCAAATGAAGGCCAGTCCTGACGTCTGTTGACGTTGAAATCAGGGCTGGTCCAGATCGGACCCCAAAAAATATGTCTGTGGACGCTGAAACCAGGGCAGACTGACCAAATGTAGACTATTTTTCGACGTCCAGTGTCAACTGTGCTCAGTGGGTAAGGATGCTGGTTACAGTAAATGGAAAGAGAGGGGGCTCATGGGTAGGTGTCAGAAAGAGCTGTGAGAGGTGACATTAATAGGGGAGAGAGAGAGAGTGGCAAGAGGGAGGCGTTGTCCAGACTTTTCACAGTCTTGCTTTGACCACCAGATTAGAGAAAGAAAACCATTATCGGCTTAACATAACAGTATGCCAGTGGAAGGGAGAACAGTAGCAGGAGACACAACTATGATTAAAAAAAATAGACCCTTAGCTTTCATGTGACAGACAATTTGACACCAACTTCACGTTGGTGCTCATGTGTCCTTTTACAGAGAAATGACCATGACTAATGCCATACTCGGCCTACTGCCATAATCAGTTTAATATTGAATTATTAGTTTGCATGTGAACATAATCAATGAGCTTGCTGCACCTTTCTCCTGGCACTTTTCATCAGCAAACTGCTCTAAAGCAGTCATGTTTAAGGCGTGCGCTCTCCACAAACTGCTGTTTTCAGATAGCCATGGTCCCAATTGAGGCAATGCTTTCAGCATCAAATTCAATGTTTTCTAAGCTAACGTATGGAATTGTTTTAAGATGGTCATACCAAGGATTATTTAGCTATTTGATTTAGAATTTTAAAGACCCCTTGAAACATTTAATTTGGCATTACTGCTGTTAGCCAATAGAAACACATTGAATAACAGATTCACTACATGGAACAACAGATAAAAATCGAAAGGAAGTTTGTTCTGAAGTGTCTGTCCTATATCTGAGAGATATAAGAATGATCTGGAAACTATTTTTATTAGACATTGTAGGCACTAAACTATCTAAATTTAAAAAAACTGGTACCAGGGACCTTCAGATGAGTCTTGTGGTTGTCCTAGGGCAAGACGGAACACCATCATGCCCGTGAGAGTCTCAGCTTTCCACAGAGGGGTCATATTGTGTAGGCCAAACCGTTCGGACGCTACAGACGTTTTCGTGAGAAGACCGATTTTCGGGATGTCTCATGGTCTGACAAACACAGCTCTAGCTCTGCCACCTTTCAACACAGATGCAGAAGGGCGTTATCGGCGGATGCGGTGGATTAAATGCAAAAAAAAACATATCTCTACCTTAAACTGACGGATTTTCATGGGGATTTCTTTAATATGTTCAATTAGATTCAAGTCGGTTCAACCGACTTCAAAAACGCTGGTCTCTGTATGTGCCAATCAAGATGTGTTTGTTCATGATCTAAGGCACGTGCAAAAGACGGAAGTACAGTCTTGCAGGTGTTTACATGGTTTTGCGCATGTGCCAGGTAATAGAAATTTCTTAGGCCGTACCGGCGCTCTAAACAGTTGGGTAAATAATACTTTCCTGTGGATATTTTGTCTCAAATTTCTACCGCACAGACAACCGGTTGAGTAAGTTCAAATGTAATAATGTATAAAGAATTTAATTCTATATGCAAAGCAACACCTTCAGGACTTAATTAATGAAATTCTTCTGGAATGCATATATTATTGAAATTGAATGGACGAGAGCTTGGTTGCTCCCTCACAAATCTTGTATATCAAATAAAGTAAAAGAAATTCACAAAAATCTTGCACAAAACATACCCTTGCAATAACTTGCGTGGCGGCAGGTAGCCTACTTAGAGCGTTGGGCCAGTAACCGACGGGTCAGTAACAGCTGATATCTCAAAATGCTGTACAGAAACCCAGCCTAAAACCCCAAACAGCAAGCAATGCAGGTGACTGTATCTGTGACCAACAGATGAATATTTGTATTCGCATACATGTGAAATCCATAGATTAGGGCCTAATGAATTGATTTAATTTGACTGATTTCCTCATATTAACTGTAACTCAGTAAAATCAATGAAATTGTTGCGTTTATATTTTTGTTCAGTATAGTGTGTGTGTATATATGGCTACTTCATAGCAAGCTATTATCTGTGTGCCTACTAGCTACGTAGTTAGCATCACATTCCCTGACCAACTGCAGTAGAGTGTGCGTGGCCGCTCTCCATGGACCTTTCCCGTATTAAATAAAAAATAACAAAGCGTTCCAATCCTCTCTGCCAAAAATAGTTTTCCCGTTTTCCCCTCCCCAGTCAGACCACTCCCAGACTGTCCTCGCAAAATTCTTACAATAGAAATATGTTTTTGCTAAAGAAAACAAATTTTTCCCATTTTAATGAAACTCTATTACAGTAAGGTACTTAACGTAAACTCGTACATCGCCTTGGTCCATACAATTGCCCTTATTTTAGCGCCCCAAAAACGTAATACTTCCAGATCAACTGTAATGTCAATACCATTGTAAAGCACAATTTCTCCCCTTTTCAACATTATCAATTACATGACCTAAACGCTGCCCGTTTCTGCATAATTCAAGTAGGCAATGAGCCCCGTCGGGTCTTTTTAAAAATGGCGGGTGGGGAAGCGAAACTAATGCGTGATAGTGAGAAGGAGAGAGGTTGTGTGGGAAAATTGCTTTTTTTCACTCGATCTGTCCAACTTATCACCTTATCGCCTCTAAAATTTAAATAAAACACTATAAAGAGTTTATATAATGTGTCATTACATACCTATTTGAAGGTTTGTGTCGAATTTGAATCGGGTTTTTAGGGCGGTGCTAAAGTGATCTTAGAAGTAAACAGCGGCTTTGAGAATGATGATCGCATGCAATGATGACGCAAAAAATGACTAGGTATCCCCCCTTACCCCCGTCACTGTCCATTTCTTGTTTTTAAACGATGAGAGAAGTGCTACACCTGGTGGAGAGAGATTGTAAGACAGAAATAGTTGCTTTATGCGTGCTGTACGTTACGACATGACACGTCACGATGTAACGGAGGGTCCGTTTTTTAAACTTTTCTCCAATACTATAGAGCCATTACCATGTCGATCAACGCTTGAATAGAAACCTAGTTCACACCCCCGATTTTGAAGTCAACACAGTCGCTACAGTCCCATTCGTTTTCTTTGTAGCCTTGTTTGAATATTGCATTTGCGCACATTTGTTGCGAATGTGGTGAGTTTACGTTAATTGTTACCCAGAAATTGTACAAACGGCTGCATTAGGCCTTTTAGGGACGTTACACTTTCAAGTCCAAGTTTGTCAGATGTCACGGAGCTCGTTCAGTCCGTGACTGTATTCTGACTTGTCCCGCCGAAGTTCAACTATAAATAGAAAAACGAATGTTAGAATTTGTTGTCATATGCCGACATTCAATTGGTTTTGGGCGCTACACCTTTGTTTGAAGCTCCGCTAATTTACTCTGTCTAATCATGCTTTTGCCTGTTAATGTTACCATTCAAGTTCTCATGTTTTGGTTATGTTAAAGGTAGGAATTGTTTGCAAACTTACCTGGTAAGCCTTGTTTGAATTGTTTGTTGCTCTCTGTTATACTCCTGCTGCATTCAGGATCGCTACTTATCCTATGTTACTGGGTTTTGTAATGTGGTTGAATCCCGCATATGCTTTATGCAAACACAGTTATTGAAGTGTGTGTATTTATGAATTGCCAATGCGATTACCTTCTTATGGTTATTAGGGCAGGGACGATACCAGTATTGCGATTAGAGGTCGACCGATTATGATTTTTCAACGCCGATACCGATACCGATTATTGGGGGACCAAAAGGGGCTGATACCGATTAATCTGCCTATTTTTTTATTTTTATTTGTAATATTGACAATTACAACAATACTGAATGAACACTTATTTTAACTTAATATAATACATCAATAAAATCATCAATGAAACATGTTCAATTTGGTTTAAATAATGCAAAAACAAAGTGTTGGAGAAGAAAGTAAAAGTGCAATATGTGCCATGTAAGAAAGCTAACGTTTAAGTTCCTTGCTCAGAACATGAGAACATATGAAAGCTGGTGGTTCCTTTTAACATGGGTCTTCAATATTCCCAGGTAAGAAGCTTTAGTTTGTAGTTGTTATAGGAATTATAGGACTATTTCTCTCTATATGATTTGTATTTCATATACCTTTGACTATTGGATGTTCTTATAGGCACTTTAGTATTGCTAGTGTAACAGTATAGCTTCCGTCACTCTCCTCGCTCCTACCTGGGCTCGAACCAGGAACCCATCGACAACAGCCACCCTTGAAGCAGCGTTACCCATGCAGAGCAAGGGGAACAACTACTCCAAGTCTCAGAGCGAGTGACGTTTGAAACGCTATTATCGCGCACCCCCCTAACTAGCTAGCCATTTCACATCGGTTACACCAGCCTAATCTCGGGAGTTGATATGCTTGAAGTCATAAACAACGCAATGCTTGAAGCATTGCGAAGAGCTGCTGGCAAAACGCACGAAAGTGCTGTTTGAATGAATGCTTACGAGCCTGCTGCTGCCTACCACTGCTCAGTCAGACTGCTCTATCAAATCATAGACTTAATTATAATATAATAACACACAGAAATACGAGCCTTAGGTCATTAATATGGTCGAATCCGGAAACTATCATCTCGAAAACAAAACATTTATTCTTTCAGTGAAATACGGAACCGTTCCGTATTTTATCTAACGGGTGGCATCCATAAGTCTAAATATTCCTGTTACATTGCACAACCTTGAATGTTATGTCATAATTACGTAAAATTCTGGCAAATTAGATAGCAACGAGCCAGGCGACCCAAACTGTTGCATATACCCTGACTCTGCGTGCAATGAACGCAAGAGAAGTGACACAATTTCACCTGGTTAATATTGCCTGCTAACCTGGATTTCTTTTAGCTAAATATGCAGGTTTAAAAATATATACTTCTGTGTATTGATTTTAAGAAAGGCATTGATGTTTATGGTTAGGTACAGTCGTGCAACGATTGTGCTTTTTTCGCAAATGCGCTTTTGTTAAATCATCCCCCGTTTGGCGAGGTTGGCTGTCTTTGTTAGGAAGAAATGGTCTTCACAAACTGCTGCATATACCCTGACTCTGTTGCAAGAGAAGTGACACAATTTCCCTAGTTAAAAGAAACTCATGTTAGCAGGCAATATTAACTAAATATGCAGGTTTAAAAAATGTATACTTGTGTATTGATTTTAAGACAGACATTGATGTTTATGGTTAGGTACACGTTGGAGCAACGACAGTCCTGTTTCGCGAATGCGCACCGCATCGATTATTAGCAACGCAGGACACGCTAGATAAACTAGTAATATCATCAACCATGTGTAGTTAACTAGTGATTATGATTGATTGATTGATTGTTTTTTTATAAGATACGTTTAATGCTAGCTAGCAGTTTACCTTGGCTTCTTACTGCATTTGCGTAACAGGCAGGCTCCTCGTGGAGTGCAATGTAAAGCAGGTGGTTAGAGCGTTGGACTAGTTAACTGTAAGGTTGCAAGATTGAATCCCCGAGCTGACAAGGTAAAAATCTGTCGTTCTGCCCCTGAACAAGGCAGTTAACCCACCGTTCCTAGGCCGTCATTGAAAATAAGAATGTGTTCTTAACTGACTTGCCTAGTTAAATAAAGGATAAATAAAGGTGTCAAAAGAAAAATCGGTGGCCAAAAATACAGTTTTCCGATTGTTATGAAAACTTGAAATCGGCCCTAATTAATCGGCCATTCCGATTAATCGGTCGACCTCTAGTTAATACTGTTGCTATTTAAGGATTATCAGGTTGAAAACATTTTTTACGTGGTTACATTTTGGGAATAACATTAATTTGGATTCACTGTAGCTTTTGTATCACTGCAAAGTTGTTTCCTATTCACAGCCAAGGTAAAAATACACGATTCCAACATGGATTGTCTACTCAGGGAAAACAGGGTGATGATGGAGACGCTACTAGACATACAAAGTTGTAGCATGCGTGAAAATCAAAAAAAATTCTGGTATTCCTGAGGACGCATCCAATAATCCAGAGGGCGTGATCAGAGAATTCATAAAATCCACATTGAAACTTCCTATAGAGACTGTAAACAAGGTGGCTTTCCACCGAGTACACAGACTTGGAGCTCGGAGCAACAAGACCAAGGGTCCCTAACCGATCATCGCAAAATTTGAACACTACCAACAAACAAAAGGAGCTGATCAAAAGCAGAGAAAGGGAGCTTAAAGGGACCAAATTCGGGCCTCAATTACCAATTTCCAAAGGAGATAAACGAACGTCGTAAGAGACTGTATCCAGTACAAAGACAACAAAGGAAGGATGGTAGGCGTGCCTTTATCATTGTGGACAAACTCTTTATAGATGGACAGCTATTCCGAGACAGCTCCATAACACCGTGGCTGTACTAAATTCTACAGGGACTTCAGGTTACGAAAATAAAGAAGGTTACGTGAACTGTTTAAAATATCTGACCATTATGAAGTGGATATGAACACACGTACTCAACTACATGCTCGCTTACACATACGGACTTATACATACACACGCACATCTGATCTCACTCTCTTTCTCTTCTCTCCCTCTCTATTGTCGAACTGTTTTATCATTTAATGTGTTTATTGTTTGTCTATCTTTTTATGTATTTCTCTACAAGTTTATATATGTTTACAACAAGCAAGGGGAAGATATCAGAATAGGGGCATTGGGGAATAATAACATATTGTACGGAATACATTTGTACTGTAGTGAAGCCGTCTCTAGAGTAATGCAAGATCTCTTTCATGATCATGTGAAACGTCAATTGCTATGGAAATGCTGGGATGTGTTTTTCAATTATGTTGAAGGTAATTATGATGCAACTATGATGGTGATAAGATATGGATTACAATTATGAATATTAAGGCTATACGCACTACATGTTACACACATAGACACTCAAACATGCAAATTGGCAGAGATATTATTTATTTGGACATCACACATTATAGTCTTACTCTTATACAGACATCATACACACTCTCATTATATCATATCCAATATCATACACATCAACCTACTCAGATTTGTTAGACACATAACTTGTCTCAATCTTCTAACATCTGTGGCATTAGCTCACAGGCAAGGGAATAAAAAAAATATTGCTAGAACCTATTTCTTGAATTCTAAATATCAGACATTTGAAAGCTCTAGTTTTGACCTTCATAATACCCCTCATGGCAGTAACTTTACAAGCACTAATTATGGTCCATTTAGACTGAGAATAGTATCTAGTTATGGTAAGGGGTGAAATAAGTATAGCTAGTTATAATTGTAACGGTTTGGCAGATTATAGAACAAGAAGATCAGTCTTTACATGGCTAAAATAAAAGGAATATAACATATACTGTTTACAGGAAACTCACTCTACATCCTTAGATGAAGTTGCATGGAAAAGGGAATGGGGTGGTGAAATAATTTTCTGTCATGGACAAAGGAACTCAAAGGGTGTGATGATATTAATTAACAAAAATCTCGATGTGAATGTGCAAATAATCAGGAATGATTCGCAAGGAAGATGGATCCTTTTGAATATGAAAGTGGATGAAAAAGAGATTTGGCTCATTAATCTATATGGTCCAAATCAGGATGATCCACATTTCTTCGAAAACATTTATACCAATTTATTTAACTTACAGGCACCAAATTTCGGTAATTCTCTTATAAAATGGGTAAAAAATAATGTACAGCAACCCCAGGTGTAAAATAGTAAATAACGGCTACTTCTCAGAGAGTTTTGAATTGTCAAGAGGAGTTAAACAAGGGTGTCCGCTGTCACAATATCTATTCGTTTTGGCCATCGAAATGCTAGCTATTAAAATCAGATCCAATAACAACATTAGAGGATTAGAAATCCAAGGCTTAAAAACAATGGTGTCCATGTATGCCGATGACTCAAGTTTTATGTTAAGTCCGCAAGCTAGATCCCTGCAATGTCTCATTAAAGATCTAGATAAATTTTCTGTACTCTCTGGACTAAAACCTAATTATGATATGTGTACAATATTACGTATTGGATCCTTAAAAAATACTACTTTTACATTACCTAGCAGCTTACCTATAAAATGGGCTGATGGTGAAGTAGACATACTCGGTATTCATATCACAAAATATATAAATAAGCTCTCCACAATGAATTTCAATAGAAAACTTGTAAAAATAGACAAGATCCTGCAACCATGGAGAGGTACATACCTGTCTATTTATGGAAAAATTGCCCTGATTAACTCCTTAGTCATATCTCAGTTTACTCACTTACTTATGGTGCTGCCTACTCCTGATGATTTGTTTTTCAAATCATATGAGCAAAAAATATTTCGCTTTAACTGGGACGCTAAACCAGACAAAATAAAATGAGCCTATCTATATAATGAACTGGGTGGGTTGAGATTATTAAATATAAAAGCACTAAAGCTCTCTCTAAAAGCTTCACTCATTCAAAAGTTTTATTTGAACCCTAAATGGTTCTCAAGTAGATTCATAAGAAAAGCTCATCCATTGTTTAAAAATTGCCTTTTTGCCTTTGCGCAGATTAATTTTTGATTAATTGAAAATTATACTTTTTTCAAATGATCTGTCTTTTTCAAACAAGCATTGCAGAGCTGGCTACAATTTAAATTTCATCCCCCTGAAAAGATAGAACAAATATTACAACAAATATTATGGCTGAACTGAAATGTGCTGGTTGATAAAATACCTGTATTTATGGGAAAGATGTTTGAAAGGGGTATTTTGTTCTTAAATGATATTCTAAATTGTAATGGTAGAGTTATGTCCTTCATGGAGTCAGCAGCATACCACCCTGCATACCACTGCTGGCTTGCTTCTGAAGCTAAGCAGGGTTGGTCCTGGTCAGTCCCTGGATGGGAGACCAGATGCTGCTGGAGGTGGTGTTGGAGGGCCAGTAGGAGGCACTCTTTCCTCTGGTCTAAAAAAAAAAATATCCCAATGCCCCAGGGCAGTGATTGGGGACACTGCCCTGTGTCGGGTGCCGTCTTTCGGATGGGACGTTAAACGGGTGTCCTGACTCTCTGAGGTCATTAAAGATCTCATGGCACTTGTCGTAAGAGTAGGGGTGTTAACCCCAGTGTCCTGGCTAAATTCCCAATCTGGCCCTCAAACCATCACGGTCACCTAATAATCCCCAGTTTACAATTGGCTCATTCATCCCCTATAACTATTCCCCAGGTCATTGCTGCAAATGAGAACGTGTTCTCAGTCAACTTACCTGGTAAAATAAAGGATAAATAAAAAATAAAAATCAGAATTGTACGGGAAGGTCTGCTCAATCCAAGAGTACAACCAATTGATTACAGCATTGCCCCAAAAATGGAGGAGGTGGGTGGCAGCGGGAGGAGGTAGGGAAATGGTCTGTCTGTCCAATATAAAGGATCAAAACTGGCGGAGGAATAAAAATAACATAAATAGGGAAGTATACCAGTTTCATTTAAGGACCAGGATGTTGACAACTGTGCCATACAGATTGCAAAATAGTTGGGAAGAGATTTTTGATGTACCGATTCCATGGTACAGGGTGTATGAGTTGATATATAAAACAACGCAAGATTCAAGACTTCGTGCTTTTCAGCTAAAATTATTATATAGAATTCTTGCCGCCAACAAAATGTTGAATATTTGGGGCATAAAATCATCGAAGCTCTGCAGATTTTGTTTTGAGGATACAGATTCAATAGACCATTTATTTTGGTATTGCCCTCAGGTAGCCTGTTTCTGGTCTCAGGTTCAGGAATGGCTGAAAATGCATAGCATTGATCTAAAATTGACCCTAGAAATAGTACTGTTAGGAGATCTGGAGAGACCGGGTCAGTCAATTACTAATATACTAATACTCTTAGTAAAAGTATTTATCTTCAACACACAATCTGTAGATTCTATTCGATTAGATAGATTGGAATTGTACGTTAAACATCATAGTTGAAAGATACAGTGGGGCAAAAAAGTATTTAGTCAGCCACCAATTGTGCAAGTTCTCCCACTTAAAAAGATGAGAGAGGCCTGTAATTTTCATCATAGGTACACTTCAACTATGACAGACAAAATGAGGGGAAAAAATCCAGAAAAATCACATTGTAGGATTTTTAATGAATTTATTTGCATATTATGGTGGAAAATAAGTATTTGGTCAATAACAAAAGTTTATCTCAATACTTTGTTATATACCCTTTGTTGGCAATGACAGAGGTCAAACGTTTTCTGTAAGTCTTCACAAGGTTTTCACACACTGTTGCTGGTATTTTGGCCCATTCCTCCATGCAGATCTCCTCTAGAGCAGTGATGTTTTGGGGCTGTTGCTGGGCAACACGGACTTTCAACTCCCTCCAAAGATTTTCTATGGGGTTGAGATCTGGAGACTGGCTAGGCCACTCCAGGACCTTGAAATGCTTCTTACGAAGCCACTCCTTCGTTGCCCGGGCGGTGTGTTTGGGATCATTGTCATGCTGAAAGACCCAGCCACGTTTCATCTTCAATGCCCTTGCTGATGGAAGGAGGTTTTCACTCAAAATCTCACGATACATGGCCCCATTCATTCTTTCCTTTACACGGATCAGTCGTCCTGGTCCCATTGCAGAAAAACAGCCCCAAAGCATGATGTTTCCACCCCCATGCTTCACAGTAGGTATGGTGTTCTTTGGATGCAACTCAGCATTCTTTGTCCTCCAAACACGACGAGTTGAGTTTTTACCAAAAAGTTCTATATTTTGGTTTCATCTGACCATATGACATTCTCCCAATCTTCTTCTGGATCATCCAAATGCTCTCTAGCAAACTTCAGACGGGCCTGGACATGTACTGGCTTAAGCAGGGGGACACGTCTGGCACTGCAGGATTTGAGTCCCTGGCGGCGTAGTGTGTTGCTGATGGTAGGCTTTGTTACTTTGGTCCCAGCTCTCTGCAGGTCATTCACTAGGTCCCCCCGTGTGGTTCTGGGATTTTTGCTCACCGTTCTTGTGATCAGTTTGACCCCACGGGGTGAGATCTTGCGTGGAGCCCCAGACGGAGGGAGAATATCAGTGGTCTTGTATGTCTTCCATTTCCTAATAATTGCTCCCACAGTTGATTTCTTCAAACCAAGCTGCTTACCTATTGCAGATTCAGTCTTCCCAGCCTGGTGCAGGTCTACAATTTTGTTTCTGGTGTCCTTTGACAGCTCTTTGGTCTTGGCCATAGTGGAGTTTGGAGTGTGACTGTTTGAGGTTGTGGACAGGTGTCTTTTATACTGATAACAAGTTCAAACAGGTGCCATTAATACAGGTAACGAGTGGAGGACAGAGGAGCCTCTTAAAGAAGAAGTTACAGGTCTGTGAGAGCCAGAAATCTTGCTTGTTTGTAGGTGACCAAATACTTATTTTCCACCATAATTTGCAAATAAATTCATTAAAAATCCTACAATGTGATTTTCTGGATTTTTTTTTCTCATTTTGTCTGTCATAGTTGAAGTGTACCTATGATGAAAATTACAGGCCTCTCTCATCTTTTTAAGTGGGAGAACTTGCACAATTGGTGGCTGACTAAATACTTTTTTGCCCCACTGTATGTGTTGCGTAGAAACACAAAGTGGGTGGCCAGCAGAGATAGATGGGATGGGCTGAGGGAAGCTGAGGGTTGGTATGGGGAATTGTAGACAAGTGGGAGTGAAGTTGCTGTGTGAGAGAGAGAATGATGGTCAAAAGATAAAGGAGGAAAAAAAAGTCAAAATAAAACATAATAAAAGTACATTTGAATGACACTAAGTGGCAGTGTTTTTACAACTAATGCCGGTTTGCCTGAGGCTGAGGCTGTGCAGGTGTTTGTACACATGCATATACACACACTCTCATTCAAATAAACACATACAAGAACACACACATACATGTAATAGTGCCAGACATGCACACAAACATATAAAGTATGCATTGCTGTTATGATTTCAGTTGTCCTTGATGTCCTTTATTTAAAATAAAATAAAAATGTGCATTGTTGTTTGCTGTTTTCTTCTGTCTTTTCCTTTTTTCTCTTTAGTTCATTCTCTTGGTTGTTGGTGCGTTGGGGGGTTCTTGGGGGTGGGGAATGGAATTAATTGTATTTTTTATTTTATTTTTCTGGGGGGGGACTGTGGGAGGGGTCTCGAATGGGTGAGGGACAGCTATTGGGGAAGTGTGGGGGGGGATCTTGGAGGGTTCGGGTTTCACAAGATTGTGATCATGAAAAAGGAAACTATGACATATTTTATATCACTATCTTGCACACGTACCCTCACACATAAGGATGGCTCTGTTGCGGAAAGACTGATACATGTTTGATAGTGTCTTGATGCTGTATTGTTTGTCCTTCATGTTCTAATACTTTAATGTTACCCCTTCCTTGTGTTTTTTGTAATAAATAATAATAATTTCTTCTTTAAAAAAAAAAGTTGTTTCCTATTTCAGTCACCTCTTTGCAAAGTTGTTCCCTATTTCAGTCACCTCTTTCCAAAGTTGTTCCCTATTTCAGTCACCTTTTAGGTCACGTTAGCGTGGGTAAAATCAAAAACACCCTAAAGATTGACAAATATTACATCCGATAAATGCATAATATAAAACACAGAAACGATCTGTATAGTATGTTCTTATAGATGTTCTTACCAGCGGTGGTCCTTACCTGTGAGTGTTCAGCTCAAGCGACTCAAGTGTGACGTGTAATCCAGCATACGAACAAAACTTGTGGGAGTTGTAGTTCACATGAGAATTTTTCAACTTTTTGAGATGTCTTGCTTCTCGAACTTCCAGTAACATGCATCAGCTATAAGTAAATTAATTCACAAATCCGAATATAATTTTAGATATATCTTAAATTACGTGTTTTTAATTAATTGGATGATCCAATTTTGAAGCCCCATTGTATAGGTAGTAGTCTCTTTTAAGCGTTTAAGTTTTCATTAAATGTCTTCCTTTCTCTTTCCCTCCAGACCTCCAGCAGCTCACTCTCACTGAAGAGGTTGTTAACCCTGAGCGACAGCACTATGAGCAGGAATGGAGCGCCAGTTTGGGGCCAGTCGAGTCTGATGCCGAAGAGTCTATATGGAACTCTATCAACACTACAACTGTAGAGAACCAAACAGAATTTGATGGTGAGCGCTACAGAGAGTCCGACTCAACCAGTGAATATCAGCCCCCATCTGAAGTAAATCCAGAAAGTGACAACGATGAAAGTGATAATGTAAAAGAGGATGAAGTGGAAAATAGAATACGACTGTCACGGTTAAAGCCTCTTAAATCAAAGAGACGAAGAGGACGGCCAAGGAAAGAAGCCAGGGAGTTGCCTGATCTGAAATGTGACTTGTGCGGAAAATGCTTTGCGACAGCAGGTGGTCTGAGAAGGCATCAACAAAATTTGCACGGTGAAGAGAGACCAAAAGGACAGCCGAAGAAAGAAAAAAGTGAGTTGCCTGACCTCAAATGTGATGTGTGCGGAAAATGCTTGGCGACAGCACGTAGTCTGAAAAGGCATCGACAAAATCGCCATCTTGAAGAGAGACCAAGAGGACGGCCAAGGAAAGAAACCAGTGAGTTGCCTAATCTGAAATGTGACGTTTGCGGAAAGTGCTTTGTGACAAGACGTGGTCTACAAATGCATGGGAAAAATAGGCACAGTGAAGAGAGACCATACATGTGTGACATATGTGGACAAGGTTTCATCTTGAACTGCTACCTGATCCGCCACATGAAGACTCACACGGAGGAGGGACAACATTGCTGTACCGTATGTGGCAAATGTTTCAATCACAAGAATAACCTGAAAAATCATATGGGTACTCATACAGGGCCGTCTTTTAAATGTGATTTGTGTGGAAAATCCTTGACAACAAAAGGAAGTCTGAAACTCCATCAGCAAAATCACACTGGGGAGAAATCCTATCCGTGCAAAGAGTGTGACAAATCCTTCAGCATAAAGGCAAGCCTGGTATTGCATATGAGGACTCATACAGGGGAGAAACCATTCCGGTGCAAAGAATGTGGCAAATGCTTCAGTGACAAGGGAACCCTTACAAAGCATATGATGACTCACACAGAGGAGAAACCACATCGCTGCAACGAATGTGGCAAATGCTTCAGTCTGAAGGGAAGCCTGACTGCGCATATGAAGGTTCATACAGGGGAGGGAGTTCAATGTCATTTGTGTGGAACTCACTTGAAGTTAGCATCAAGTCTGAAAAGACATCTGCGAACTCACAGAATAAATATTCACAATGACTAAGAACAAGAAACAATGCCCCTTGTGTAAAATGTGTTAGATGGAAGAGACTACTAAGAGGACATACCACTCAGGTATGCTCTTGGTAAAAAGTACACTCCGCTATCTTGGAATCTGTTCAATGGTCATTTTAATTCATATAACTTACTCATTGATTGTTGAAGATTTTTATTTTGGGGGAAAATGTATTTATTTAAATGTACTGTATTTAGGTACATTTTCCCATTCTAAATACACTAATATGGCAGCTTAATTACATCATTTTGATAATTAAGTGTGCCACCAGCAGGAGTAGTAACACCAATGATACATTTTAGGTCAATGAGGAGTTTCTGAAATTGAGGCCACAGATTCGAAATTCTAAGATCATTAACCCTTTAAAAATAATACATGTGATATGATTAATCATTTTTCTCACAATGTAATTTCCTTTAAATTAAATTGAGTTACACCAAGTGACACTGGATTTAGACACCAAATGATCAATGGAATCCTCAAAATATATTAAATTCTAAAAGGATGTGATTGGCTAATAATTTTGTTTAATATAGACCCCTCCCCCGATAACAATGGAGGGAATGCTCAAAGTCCTTGTATATCCTAGTATTGAGTGATTTCCAAGGTGTTCACACCAATTACAAAAACCTGAGGGACACATGTTATATTGGTAAAAAAATATATTATTGATCTACAGTGCCTTGTGGTGATTAATTTCTGTATTATCAAATGAGGAGAGACAGACTTATCACACAAGTCAGAGTTATACTTAAACTACATCTTTATTGGTGAGAGCTCTGCAATAGCGGTGGCTGGTCGACGAACCACCCTCAGCTGATTCGTTGAGAGCCACGACACAAAGGCTACTGAAATCTTTTATAGCAAAGATCCACCCCCTAGTCTACATATCAAACAACAGATGTGTGGAACGGGTCACAAGGTGAGACTTGATAAATGAGAATGGAGTATCCCACAGCCAGATAGCATTTGCTATAAATTCTGTTCTTATCGTTCAGTTTGGCCCCTAAGACGAGGCTCCGATCTCATTCTTGGTACTTCATAGCACAAAAACACCAACTCATTCTATGGCATAAATCAATTGTCAACTCCAGATACTCGCATCTCAAGTAAAACCTCTTCTTGACCACACGCCTGGACAAGCTCACTGAGAGAAGTGGCCTCTAGGTCATACACTATCTCAGGATAGGTGCAACATCAGAGATGTCATACAATGGTTCCAGACACTACCCCACAACACTACCCCACACATCTGTTGTCTCAAACCTTATCTCCCCCAAGGCCAAAGGAGGGAGTGACTGGCGCACAGACATTGTGGAGACAAGTAATTGGTTCCCCATTAGTCACGCCATCCCTTCACATGGTTTAAGAATAGGTAAAGACACATTCACATATGAAGACAATGTTCCCTCCTGTCCTCTTTCTGATATTCTGCATAGCACCAGGGACATGTGAAAGACAAGTCTGACTTTTCCTCTCTCTGGGTACCAGGTGACTGAGCCCCAGTTGAGGGAAGAAGTGCAACTACCAACACCAGAGTCCAAAGGGATACATTCTAATAACAAGTATATCACATAAGCATATTATGCAGATAAGACAGCTTAATTATCTATGTTACCTAACTAATTCTGATTCTTCCGCCACAGCCTTCAGAAAGTATTCATACCCCTTGACTTTTTCCACATTTTGTTGTGTTACAGCTTGAATAAAAAAATTATTAAATGTAACTTTTTTTGTCACACAATACCCCATAATGTCAAAGTGGATTTAAAAGCTGCAAATGTCTTGAGTCAATAAGTATTCAGCCTCTTTGTTATGGCAAGCCTAAATTAAATTCAGGAGTAAAAATGGAAGCCTGTACAAAACAAAAGTATTCCAAAACATGTATCTTGTTTGCAACAAGGCATTAAAGTAATACTGCAAAAAAAATGGCAAGCAATTCACTTTTTGTACTGAATACTAATTTTTATGTTTGGGCACATCCAATACAACACAGCACATTACTACCACATTACTACCACATTACTACCACTCTCCATATTTGCAAGCATAGTGGTGGATGCATCATGTTATGGGTATAAATAAAGATATTTAGTATAAAAAATAAACTGAATGGAGCTAAGCACAGGCAAAAACGTAGAGGAAAACCTGGTTCAGTCTGCTTTCCACCTGACACTGGGAAATGAATTCACATTTCAGCAGGACATTAACCTAAAACACAAGGTCAAATCTAACCTGGAGTTGCTTGCCAAGAAGATAGTGAATGTTCCCGTGTGGATAAGTTCCAGTTTTGACAAATCTGCTTGAAAATCTATGGCAAGACCTGAAAATGATTGTCAAGCAATGATCCACAACCAATTTGACAGAGGTTTAAGAATAATTTTTGAAAGAATATTGGGCAAACAAACGTTGCACAATCCAGGTGTGGAAAGCTCTTAGAGACTTACGCAGAAAAACTGACAGCTGTAATCACTGCCAAAGGTGACTCTAACATGTATTGACTCAGGGGGTTGAATACTTATCTAATGAAGATATATTAGTGTTTTATTTGTCATACTTATTTGTCATACTTTCTTCCACTTTGACATTGGAGTATTTTGTGTCGTTATTTAACAAACAATGACAATTAAATCAATTTTAATCCCACTTTGTAACACAACAAAATGTGGAAAAAGTCAATGGGTGTGAATACTTTCTGAAGGCACTGTATAAATATATGAAATACTTTTGTTTACTTTCTAGCATTCAAAATAATAGATATCTCTAAATCCCCAAAACATGTTACTACTGAGACAAGCCAAGTACTTTAAACAATGCATAATCCTATAGTTTTGCAGTATAAATGACTTGCATTGTGTTTTATCATTGATAAACAGTTCAATATAAACAAAAACATGTATGATGTGTGACTATTTGTCATTTTATATTATTTTTCATGGTTACAAAGGTGAGGGGTGCAAATGCCCAGGAATTCATTAATGACCCAACTTATGAATGCACAACTATCTTACGCTATCATATTCCAAAATATAAGGTATTATTACTCAGTTGTATAGAAACAACAAAAATGAAAACAAACACTGAATAGCTTCAAAATATGTTAAAAATGATCATGTGGATGTCAGTCTTTGTATCTATAGTGCTGCCTAGGTATTTGCGAGGAGCTAGCCAACATTTTTCTAGCCCCATCTCTCAGCTGTTTACTAAAACATGGAACGGGAACCACATTTTGTTGTTTTTCGATATTGCAGTCTAAAGCTTTAAGGTGGGTATTAATATATTCCTAAACCTGCTGAACCAGGTAGTAAATCAAAGTTTGTCTGACATTTTAAGACCTTTTAAGTAAGTGTAGTGTCAAGATGAAACCACATCCCGCAACATTGGTTGTGTAGTTCCAGCTACATTTGTCCATCTCAAACGCATGGAAAAGAAAGCGCTGAGTAAAACCATTACAACTTTATAGAAGGGTCTCAAAGCGCTTCAAAAGCAATGTCATTTTGATGATATGGTTTGATGACTGGCTAGGTTATTTTCTTTTCGCAACATATACAATAAGGAGAATTATGACAATGGTTATGATATGATAATGATTATCATGATGTTTAGTAATGTTATGATAATATGCAGTATGCAATGATCAATGAAAATTATGTTAAACTATGTACTGTACCTGGAACCCTGACTGAATATGAAATAATAGGGTCATTCTATATGAATTCAAACACCTTTTTTACCACGTCCCTTTTGATTTGAACAAAAGCCCTATGGCACTATAAAGGCAGCATCACTCCTGTAAACGTTTTTTGTTTTGTTCTACTCAGTGACCAGTTTATTAGGTACACCACCCCGTTCACGAAAATGCTACGCTCCTACAGACAGTGAGTCACGTGGACGTGGCTTGCTATATAAAGCAGGCAGACAGGCATCAAGGCATTCAGTTACCGTTCGATTGAATGCTAGAATGGGAAAAACTAGTGACCTAAGGGACTTTGAGCGTGGTATGATCGTCGGTGCCAGGCGCGCCGGTTCCAGTATCTCAGAAACAGCCAGCCTCCTAGGCTTTTCACGTACAACAGTGCCTAGGGATTACTGAGAATGGTGCGACAAACATACAGTCCTGTGGGTGAAAACAGCTCGTTGATGAGAGAGGTCGAAGGAGAATGGCAAGAATCGTGCAAGCTAACAGGCGGGCCACAAACAGGCAATTAACGGCGCAGTACAACAGTGGTGTGCAGAAGGGCATCTCAGAACGTACAACTTGTCGGTCCTTGTCACGGATTGGCTATTGCAGCAGATGACCACACCAGTTTCCACTCCTATCAGCTAAAAGAAGAAGCGGTTCGAGTGAGTACGCGATCAACAACACTGGGAAATTGAGGAGTGGAGACACATTGCCTGTTCCATCGAATCCCGGTTCTTGTTGTGTAATGCTGATGGCAG
Organism: Salvelinus namaycush; assembly: GCF_016432855.1. NCBI lineage: Eukaryota > Metazoa > Chordata > Actinopteri > Salmoniformes > Salmonidae > Salvelinus > Salvelinus namaycush. Next base: position 1,243,796 of record NC_052339.1, on the reverse strand, counting down.
AGTCAGGCTTTGGCATAAGCAGCATGAGTCCATGGCCCCATTCTGCCTGATGTCAACAGTACAGGCTGGTGGTGGTGTTGTAATGGTGTGGGGAATAATTTCCCTGGCACATGTTCACTCCCTTGATACCAATTGAGCAACGTGTATCTGAACATTGTTGCTGACCAGGTGCATCCCTTCATGGTTACAGGGGGTCTCATCCGGTACTAGATGTGTACCTAAAAAACTGGCCACTGAGTGTATATAATTATAAAATATTAAAGCCACCATGGCATATTAAAGCTGTCAAGCAAGTCAGATGGATGGTTGGTTTGGCAAGCTAGCTAACTGGCTAGCATGTTATGTTTTGATTTGAATTTTGGAGGTTGAGTGGACAAGGCCAAAGCAAGGGTACAAGCAGAGATGGCAGAGGTATGCGCAAATGCTCGGGAAGGCTACTTTGGACTAGCGCTAACATGCGGTGAGCCTTCCGCTGCCAGGGCATCACCCACGTGTGTGCTAAGTGATCAGTGGTGGTCGAGGAGTAGCTGGCTAGCTACCGGCTACAGAGACCAGGCTTTGCACTGTTTAACGGCTCTGGATAACAGTCATCATTGCTTCGAGACCGAACCCGTCTGACCGAGGCTTACCCCTGCCTATGACTGTGATGCATCCACTCTCTCCCTCCTCACATGTACATTTCCCTTACAAAAAAACTCACCTGAATTTCATGTGATAGCATGTGATCTTATGTGAAGTTAATGTAATAACGTGACATGTAAATGCAACATGTGATAACATGAAACTACACATGTAAAAACATGATCTCATGCTAAATAAATGTGACAACATGGGATGCAAAATTACAACCATCTGAGTTCGTTTTTCACATGTGGAAGTGCAAATTCGATTTTCACAGACATTCCACATCCCACTGGGCACACCACGTCACTTAAATGTGCATAATTGGGTCATATTTGGTTAAGATGATGATCAAAGCACAACCAAATTCCAATGGAAAAACAATGTGTGATTTTTGGTTTATACAACAGATTAATGAGTTATGACTGTGCTTTACCTAATAGCAGAACCAAATGACCTGGATTGCAGTTGAGATTACATTAAAGGTATCCTTGAATATGCACACTTTATATAATTACATAAGAAGACATATATAGTTACAGTCACCTCAAAATGTGGTCATGGATGTGTTACTCATTTGAAGGTTGAATGTTACATTCGTTTGTAAGACAACCTTAACTTTATGCTATTTAATGTATTACAAAAGTAATATTGAATTGTGTTTGGTTGTCAACACAACCAAATATCAACAATTAGTAAACGAGATGTATCTTCTGCTTGGATAGATCCATCTGTGCCACTGACTTAGTCTGGCTTTAATTCCAGTTTGTCTACAAATTAATAATTGATATGTTGGATTCACATCTCCATCTTAACCAGACATCTAAGTTAAAGAATAGCACTACATCAAATCTAATTGTAAGGCCCGACGCCGGAGATGAGAAGCAGGTACGGGGAGTCAACATTTAATCAGGAACAAACAGGTAACAAGACAGGCACAGCTTCGGCACACGGGTAAACAAGGACATACGACAATCAATGCTGAAGCAGGGAACAGAGCGGGGAACCAGACATATAGGGAAGGTAATGACAGAGGTGATAGAGTCCACGTGAGTCCAATAATCGCTGATGCGCGGGACGGGGGAAAGGCAGGTGTGCGTAATGATGGTGGCAGGAGTGCGCAATGCTGGGGAGCCTGGTGCCCTCGAGCGCCAGGGGGGAAGAGCGGGAGCAGGCGTGACATTAATCAAATTTTAAATAAAGTTTGATTTGATTTAGTCCTATTTAACTTAGATTTTTGGTTGAGATTGAGACGAAAACAACATATTAATGATTAACTTGAATCCCAGCGGAGAGAGGGGAGCCGGCCAGGCAAAGACAGCAAGGGTGCCGTTCACCTTTGCACCCCTGAGCCAGACTACACTCAATCATAGGACCTACTGAAGAGATGAGTCTTCAGTAAAGACTTAAAGGTCGAGTCTGCGTCTGTCACATGGATAGGCAGACCATTCCATAAAAATGGAGCTCTATAAGAGAAAGCCCTGCCTCCAGCTGTTTGCTTAGAAACTCAGGGACAATAAGGAGCCCTGAGTCTTGTGACCGTAGAGTACGTGTAGGTATGTACGGCAGGACCAAATGGGAGAGATAGGTAGGAGCAAGCCCATGTAATTCTTTGTAGGTTAGCAGTAAAACATTGAAATCAGCCCTAGCCTTATTAACAGGAAGCCAGTGTAGAGTCTAGCACTGGAGTGATATGATCACATTTGTGGGTTCTAGTCAAGATTCTAACAGTTATAGATCTTTCATTCTCATTGAAAGTAAGTCTAAGAAGCGCTAGTTCTATGTTCTATGTGCGCTATTTCTATGCTTCCCGGTTTTAAGTTTTGTTTGTGGATCTTTTAATTTCGGTTCTGTACACGAACCTCAAACAGCTGAAAATACAATGTTTTTGGTTATGGAAAATATATTTCCCAGCAGTTTAGATGGTACAATAATTCTCAACACAATGACTACTTGTTTTGTTACATAAACTGAAATTAGGCTAACCATTATGATTATAGCAACCAGGAATTGGCAGAGCGATTTTGGCATAGTGCATCTTTAATACACTGAACAAAAATATAAACGCAACATGTAAAGTGTTGGTCCCATGTTTCATGAGCTGAAATAAAAGACCTCAGAAGTTTTCCATACGCACAAAAAGCATATTTTTCTAAAATGTTGTGCACAAATTCGTTTACATCCCTGTTAGTGAGCACTTCTCCTTAGCCAAAATAATCCATCCACCTGACAGGTGTGGCATATCAAGAAGCTGATATGCATGAATATTTGGGGCCTCCCGAGTGGCACAGCGGTCTTAGGCACTGCATCACTACAGATCCGGGTTCGATCCCGGGCCGTGTCGCAGCCGGCCGCGACCGGGAGACGCATGAGGCGGTGCACAATTGGCCCAGCGTCGTCCAGGTTAGGGGAGGGCTTGGCCAGCAGGGATGTCCTTGTCCCATCGTGCTCTAGCGACTCCTGTGGCGGTCCAGGCGCAGTGCACACTGACACGGTGGCCAGTTGTACAGTGTTTACTCCGACACATTGGTGCGGTTGGCTTCCTGGTTAAGCAAGCAGTGTGTCAAGAAGCAGTCCGGCTTGGCAGGGTCGTGTTTCGGAGGATTCATTGCTCTGGACCTTCGCATCTCCCGAGTCCTTACGGGAGTTGCAGTATGGAACAAGACTGTAACTAACAATTGGATATCACGAATTTGGGGAGAAAAAAGGGGGTAAAAAGTACCAACAAAAAAAAGACAGCATGATCATTACACAGGTGCACCTTGTGCAGGGGACAATAAAAGGCCACTCTAAAATGTGCAATTTTGTCACACAACACAATGCCACAGATGTCTCATGTTTTGAGGGAGCGTGCAATTGGTATGCTGACTGCAGGAATGTCCACCAGAACTATTGCCAGAGAAGATTATGTTAATTTCTCTACCATAAACCGCCTTTGACGTTTTAGAGAATTTGTCAGCACGTCCAACCGGCCTCACAACCTCAGACTGCGTGTGTAGACGAATACCCAATGGTGGCGGTGGGGTTATGGTATGGGCAGGCATAAACTACGGACAACGAACACAATTGCATTTTATCGATGGCAATTTGAATGCACAGAGATACCGTGACGATATCCTGAGGCACACTTTACATGTTGCGTTTTATATTTTTGTTCAGTGTAATTTTTCCTCTGTGCAGAATAAAGTCAACATCTGCACTGTCATTTGTGATAAATGATAAAATACATGTATTCATTTTTGGGGGGACATTACACTCTCAGAACTATGGCATGGGGCAGTGATTCAATTAACTGAGATTAATTTGTGACAAAGCCAAAATATAGAAAGACGGCAGTGTATGCCAATGCGCTTATGCTATGTCCAATGGAACTATTGGACTTGGAAGTCACTTTCACCATCATTGATGTAAAGGTGTAAAAATTGACAGCCCATTTTGAACACGCCCTCTATGGGGCATGTGACATCCCCATGCTATAAAACTGAAAAGTGCTGTGGTCTCTCTGAATAAAGCACAAAGTGAAGATGAGAGGAATAATACTACTCAGTCTCCTGGGTGTTGTCCTGGCTCTGCCTAAACCTCAACAACAAACTAAACAGCGGGTAAGAAATAATTTTCTTTGAGTGAATACTAATATGGGCTGAAAGAACTCCTATAGGAACTCTATATAGAACTTTGATTTTCGACTGTTTTGAATAAACTCGGGAGTGAAATGGAGTCAACACTTTTTGAACAGCGAGTTCCTATGTTTAGTTGCTTCATCAAGATACTTCCGTAAAGATCATAATGGACACTGCAAAAATGGAAACGTCATAAATTATATAATTTGGAATTGGGATTATGGAGAGGATAAAGGCATAATTTCATATCATAGAATGTTCAACGGGTTTTGTTAGAGAACACAGCAAAGTGTATTTGGAGTCGTTTGATATTTGCTTTGTCTGGTGTCAATGGCCTTCCTGAAACAGGGTAAACACACAGTTACGGGAATTCATACTCTTATACAAATAAAAATCTGTGGTTTACGGGTGTTGATTAACCCGAGTCAAAGGAGCTATGTTTACCACGTTGTGTTAGTTAAAATACAAAGACACTGAGAAGAGATGAATGGGCTAATATTAACATTTATAATGCGTTATTTCAGTGGCCAATAGGTTCCAGGTTTCCCCTTGAAAATGTAGAGGGGTTTGGAGAACAGGAACCACAAGTGAGTAACTTTTTTGCATGTGTGAGTGTAACTGTGCGTTGTAGATTAAAGGACTTGACATTTGTGTTTTTATATTTACGACTGTCACGTCTTTTACTCCCAGGAGACGTCCCATGGTTTGGTATACACAGGTACTCAGCCCATTATGGAGCCCACTCCTAGACCCTTTGCAAACACGGAGAAGACAACCCTATCAGCAGCTGTAAACGCTTTAATATCAGCAGTTGTAAACGCTATTCAGAGTTTGGGAGAATTTTAAAGGACTGTATTGCTGGTTTGAGTTGGGGCTATCGTGGTGGTGTGTCCAATAAACCAGTGGTGTTCAACTTGTGGTCTGCAAATGATTTTTTACATTGTTTCTCTTCCAAAAATAGTATATTATGATTATTGGTTGAACACATTCATTTATGGTAAAGGGTGATTAACTAGGAAACATGGGGGGAAAAATACACGGCAGTGATTTCATATAAAATGTGAAACCAAATGCATATAAATCAAATGTGCTCATGAATCGCAATACAACATATCAATATTACATTTCAAAGGAATAAATACTATGGGGTCAATAGATTCAAACAAGAGTAAAACAAATGCATCTAAATATGAAACAATAAATGTTCACATCAAAAAGGAACAACATAAAAGGGATACAAACTAACATTGTCATCAATGCGTTCAAAACACACAGAAAAAGTTTACAAGAAGAAAACGTCTTGCAACAAACACTCATGTAACTGAAAGGTGTATATAGACCGCATTCCTCTGCCCAGGCGTTGCTGACACATGCCAGCTCTTACAACGCCTGGATAGGTGTTTTACGTATCAGCTAACCAAATCATTATGTTATAGCAATCTGGTGCCCGCCGGCACAGTCGATAACGTGGCATGCAACGCAACCATTGGTTTAAGCATGCAACGCCTGAGCAGGGGAATGCTGCCACATTGATTAGCTGCAAGTGTGTGCATTAGTTAGTGAGCTGAAGTCCCGCTTCTGCTGGAGGGGGAATGGACAGGAGAATAGCAGATTGGGGTTAGTTAAATGAAGTGACTGTCAGTTTTGGGTAGGGAAAATGTGACAGCAATAGTCACTAAGGGCTCGATTAAATCTGTAGCGCTGAAGATCTGCGCTATACCGCGGTTGAAATGTAAAGGTCCTTTCCAATAGAGCGTTTATCTATGCATTGTTTACTGTGAATGCAGTCTCCGCGAACCGGGAACATTGCTTTTACATTTCAATCTCTCTGTAACACGGAGCTTCAGCGCTACGGATTGAATCGAGCACTAAGTTTTGTACAGAGTCAGATTCTCAAATGGGCAAAAGTCTGTCCACAACTGTGGCGTGTTTCTGTGCACATTCCCTTCGCTACGAGCTATAAACGGGACACACAAAAGCAGTTCACCGATGGGAGTGCATCAGGCTGTAAAGTAGATGACTCAACTGTTGACTCATTTATACTTGCGTGTGTCCCAGTGTCCTTTAGCAGTAATTTATACTTGCATGTGAATCATTTATCTAATCACTTTTTTACAACGAAGATGACATTTTTAGCAAAGCAATGACCCGTTGGAACCGAAACTTGGGATCGACATTTAGCCTACAAAAGGTTTAAACTTTCGGTCCAGTAGAAGATTCGATCAGTGCAATTAGTGATAATATAATACAGTGCACTGGCTTGGATGTGTGGGGTGTGTGGGGTTCTGGGAGGAGGGATGTGTGTATGGCAATATGCACTGCCGTTTACATTTGAAACGCTTGCTGTAACTTGATGTGCAGCGCATCGCGGGCACATCAGTGGGGTTGATCAGAAGGTCAGCAATCAGTCAGTTTTACATCAGACCAAGAATAATTATCACCACTTCTACATTATAAGACAAATCATTTTATCTCAGCCACCAGGATGGTGAAAGTGCATGGTATTGAGCTTGATGCTCCTTTCCAATAAATATTGAGGGTCTTATGCTGGTGACATGACCATCGATGCTTGGCTGCCGTTTGACAAATAAAAGTTCTCACTCTTTTTTCCATAATAATCTCATCATGTAGGCTATACCCACACGGTACCTGTATGCTGTTGGCTAGAGCACATTTGCCAATCAAGTGTGCACATTTACTATATAACGCAACACTTTTAGTGTCAAAACCATCAGTAGAGTTGAAAATCAGATGGAAACCCATTTTTTATTCAGTACATGGAAATGTAATTTGAAAAAGTAATTTTTATGTACATCTACGTCATTACGCACAGCCTTTTATCTGCAACAAGTCAACTTAACGGAAACACACCTCTGGTGGGAAAACACGCATAGTTTTTATGCGGATTTTAGAATATTTGCATAAAAAACATCTGTTGCCAAGTGGATGGAAACCCAGCTATTGTAAGGACTTGTATTCAGGTATGAGATCAGTCTATGGCAGCGTTTCCTAAACTCAGTCCTCAGCACCCCGAGGGGTGCACGTTTTGGTTTTGCCCTAACACTACACAGCTGATTCAAATAATCAAATATTAATCAAGCTTTGACAATTTGAATCAGCTGTGTAGTGTTTGGGAAACTCTGGTCAATGGGGTTGATCAGAAGGTCAGCAATCAGTCAGCTTTACATCAGACCAAAAATCATTTCCACATTATAAGACACATCATTTTATCTTGCCACCAAACTTCTGTCATTCACACCCTTGACGGCATTCACCATCACAGCAAACGTTGCATGAACCTTCAAGGCCAGTCTGGTAGAAAAGTTAATACCTGGAAAGAGAAAATTTGATTTTCATATACATATTAGGTGTCAGTCCAATATTTCTATTTCTAAGCAGACAATGTAATGGTAGCATTGCAATGGTAACATTTTCACATGAATAATTTACTAAATTGTAGTGCATTAAGGTAACTCTGATTTTTTGTAATGATCAGGTGGACATTATCAATCAGGTAGATATATATGAGACTGGTTTATAGGAACTCACCCCGTCAGAACAGGGATGGGCAAAATGGCCTAAAAATCATATCTAGATTTTTTTGAAATTTATGGCCGATTCACGTTATACAGTACCAGTCAAAAGTTTGGACACACCTATTAATTCAAGGGTTTATCTTTATGTTTACTATATTCTACATTGTAGAATAATAGTGAAGACATCAGAATTATGAAATAACACATATGGAATCATGTAGTAACCAAAAAAAGTGTTAAAAAAATCAAAAACAAATTATATTTGAGATTCTTCAAATATATGTTTTGATGACAACTTTGCACACTCTTGGCATTCTCTCAACCAGCTTCACCTGGAATGCTTTTCCAACAGTCTTGAAGGAGTTCCCAAATATGCTGAGCACTTGTTGGCTGCTTTTCCTTCACTCTGCGGTCTAACTCATCGCAAACCATCTCAATTGTGTTGAGGTCGGTGATTATGGAGGCCAGGTCATCTGATGCAGCACTCCATCACTCTCCTTCTTGGTCAAGTAGCCCTTACACAGCCTGGAGGTGTGTTGGGTCGTTGTCCTGTTAAAAAACATATGATAGTCCCACTAAGCGCAAACCAGATGGGATAGCGTATCGCTGCAGAATGCTGTGGTAGCCATGCTGGTTAAGTGTGCCTTGAATTCTAAATAAATCACTGACAGTGTCACTAGCAAAGCACCCCCACCCAATCACACTCCTCCTCCATGCTTCACGTGGGAACCACACATGCGGAGAACCACACAGGCGTTCACTTAATACCTCCTGCAACACCCAGCGCCGCAAAGCTGCTGGTTAGAAGCGCAGTGTGTCTGCCTATAACTTGTTTTGTGCAGAGGTGCTGAAGGGGAAAGGTATGTATTCTCAGATTCATGTTTATTCCAACATAAAAAAATATATGTGTGAAATGTTGATAATTGCTCTATCACTTTCACATCTCCATTCAATAATGCGTCTTTCCACAGGAATCCTTTTTTAGTCATATATATTTCTCAATTCAAATAAGACTGTTTCCTGTTGGACTATTTTTAAAGGGGAGTTAAAAGTAAAAGTATTATTTAAATAATGATATTAAATGGCCAATTACATATTTTTTTTTTTTTTTTTTCCCCGATTCACTACTAATAATAATTCATTCAGGACACTCAAGGACATCTTACATCAGCAATATAAAGTCTAAGCAATCAAAAATCAAAGGACCAGACAAAAGGACAGATAAAAAGAGGAGGGAGGGGTTGGGAAGAGGATACAAACCCGGTTTAGGGTAAGGGTTTTGTTTAAGATGGTAGGGTTGGGAATAGGAGCTAAAGGCCCGGGCACCCATGGTGGATTGGGGGGGAGACAAGGAGACCAGCAGAGGAGGAGCGCGATGGGGCATAGACTGGGAAAAGATCAGAGAGGTAAATGGGTACCATTTTGTGGAGGGCTTTGTAGGTGAGGAGGAGGATTTTAAAGTTAATACAAGATTGCACAGGGAGCCAGGATTGGTTTGATGTGTTCAGTTGATCGGTTGCTAGTGTGGATTCTGGCAGCAGAGTTCAGAACCAGTTGGAATCTATTGATGAGATTGGTGGGCATCTGGTGATGAGAGTGTTACAGTAGTCTAGTCAGGAAGCAACCAAGGCATGGATAATCAAGCAATCAATCAAATGTATTTTATATAGCCCTTCGTACATCAGCTAATATCTCGAAGTGCTGTACAGAAACCCAGCCTAAAACCCCAAACAGCAAGCAATGCAGGTGTAGAAGCACGGTGGCTAGGAAAAACTCCCTAGAAAGGCCAAAACCTAGGAAGAAACCTAGAGGAACCAGGCTATGAGGGGTGGCCAGTCCTCTTCTGGCTGTGCCGGGTGGAGATTATAACAGAACATGGCCAAAATGTTCAAATGTTCATAAATGACCAGCATGGTCAAATAATAATAATCACAGAAGTTATCGAGGGTGTAGCAAGTCAGCACCTCAGGAGTAAATGTCAGTTGGCTTTTCATAGCCGATCATTAAGAGTATCTCTACCACTCCTGCGGTTTCTAGAGAGTTGAAAACAGCAGGTCTGGGACAGGTAGCACGTCCGGTGGACAGGTCAGGGTTCCATAGCCGCAGGCAGAACAGTTGAAACTGGAACAGCAGCAAGGCCAGGTGGACTGGGGACAGCAAGGAGTCATCATGCCCGGTAGTCCTGACGCATGGTCCTAGGTCTCAGGTCCTCCGAGAGAGAGAAAGAAAGAGAGAAGGAGAGAATTAGAGAGAGCATACTTAAATTCACACAGGACACCGGATAAGACAGGAGAAGTACTCCAGATATAACAAACTGACCCTAGCCCCCCGACAAATAAACTACTGCAGCATAAATACTGGAGGCTGAGACAGGAGGGGTCAGGAGACACTGTGGCCCCATCCGATGATACCCCCGGACAGGGCCAAACAGGAAGGATATAACCCCACCCACTTTGCCAAAGCACAGCCCCCGCACCACTAGAGGGATATCTTCAACCACCAACTTACAATCCTGAGACAAGGCCGAGTATAGCCCACAAAGATCTCCGCCACGGCACAAACCAAGGGGGGGCGCCAACCCAGACAGGAAGATCACGTCAGTGACTCAACCCACTCAAGTGACGCACCCCTCCTAGGGACGGCATGAAAGAGCACCAGTAAGCCAGTGACTCAGCCCCTGTAATAGGGTTAGAGGCAGAGAATCCCAGTGGAGAGAGGGGAACCGGCCAGGCAGAGACAGCAAGGGCGGTTCGTTGCTCCAGAGCCTTTCCGTTCACCTTCACACTCCTGGGCCAGACTACACTCAATCATATGACCTACTGAAGAGATAGGTCTTCAGTAAAGACTTAAAGGTTGAGACCGAGTCTGCGTCTCTCACATGGGTAGGCAGACCATTCCATAAAAATGGAGATCTATAGGAGAAAGCCCTGCCTCCAGCTGTTTGCTTAGAAATTCTAGGGACAATTAGGAGGCCTGCGTCTTGTGACCGTAGCGTACGTGTAGGTATGTAAGGCAGGACCAACTCGGAAAGATAGGTAGGAGCAAGCCCATGTAACGCTTTGTAGGTTAACAGTAAAACCTTGAAATCAGCCCTTGCCTTAACAGGAAGCCAGTGTAGGGAAGCTAGCACTGGAGTAATATGATCAAATTTTTTGGTTCTAGTCAGGATCCTAGCAGCCGTATTTAGCACTAACTGAAGTTTATTTAGTGCTTTATCCGGGTAGCCGGAAAGTTGAGCATTGCAGTAGTCTAACCTAGAAGTAACAAAAGCATGGATACATTTTTCTGCATCATTTTTGGACAGAACATTTCTGATTTTTGCAATGTTACGTAGATGGAAATAAGCTGTCCTTGAAACAGTCTTGATATGTTCGTCAAAAGAGAGATCAGGGTCCAGAGTAACGCCGAGGTCCTTCACAGTTTTTTTGAGACGACTGTACAACCATCAAGATTAATTGTCAGATTTAACAGAAGATCTCTTTGTTTCTTGGGACCTAGAACAAGCATCTCTGTTTTGTCCGAGATTAAAAGTAGAACGTTTTCAGCCATCCACTTCCTTATGTCTGAAACACAGGCTTCTAGCAAGGGCAATTTTGTGGCTTCTCCATGTTTCATTGAAATGTACAGCTGCGTGTCATCCGCATAGCAGTGAAAGTTAACATTATGTTTTCGAATGACATCCCCAAGAGGTAAAATATATAGTGAAAACAATAGTGGTCCTAAAACGGAACTTTGAGGAAAACCGAAATGTACAGTTGATTTGTCAGAGGACAAACCATTCACAGAGACAAACTGATATCTTTCCGACAGATAAGATCTAAACCAGGCCAGAACTTGTCCGTGTAGACCAATTTGGGTTTCCAATCTCTCCAAAAGAATGTGGTGATCGATGGTATCAAAGGGAGCACTAAGGTCTAGTAGCACGAGGACAGATGCAGAGCCTCGGTCTGACGCCATTAAAAGGTCATTTACCACCTTCACAAGTGCAGTCTCAGTGCTATGATGGGGTCTAAAACCAGACTGAAGCATTTCGTATACATTGTTTGTCTTCAGGGAGGCAGTGAGTTGCTGCGCAACAGCTTTTTCTAAAATTTTTGAGAGGAATGGAAGATTTGATATAGGCCGATAGTTTTATATATTTTCTGGGCCACGGTTTGGCTTTTTCAAGAGGCTTTATTACTGCCACTTTTAGTGAGTTTGGTACACATCCGGTGGATAGAGAGCCGTTTATTATGTTCAACATAGGAGGGCCAAGCACATGAAGCAGCTCTTTCAGTAGTTTAGTTGGAATAGGATCCAGTATGCAGCTTGAAGGTTATTTTCATTATTGTGTCAAGAGATATAGTACTAAAACTATTAAGTGTCTCTCTTGATCCTAGGTCCTGGCAGAGTTGTGCAGACTCAGGACAGCTGAGCTTTGGAGGAATACGCAGATTTAAAGAGGAGTCCGTAATATGCTTTCTAATGTTCATGATCTTTTCCTCAAAGAAGTTCATGAATTTATTACTGCTGAAGTGAAAGCCATCCTCACTTGGGGAATGCTGCTTTTTAGTTAGCTTTGCGACAGTATCAAAAAGACATTTTGGATTGTTCTTATTTTCCTCAATTAAGTTGGAAAAGTAGGACGATCGAGCAGCAGTGAGTGCTCTTCGATACTGAGCGGTACTGTCTTTCCAAGCTAGTCGGAAGACTTCCAGTTTGGTGTGGCGCCATTTCCGTTCCAATTTTCTGGAAGCTTGCTTCAGAGCTCGGGTATTTTCTGTATACCAGGGAGCTAGTTTCTTATGACAAATGTTTTTAGTTTTTAGGGGTGCAACTGCATCTAGGGTATTGCGCAAGGTTAAATTGAGTTCCTCAGTTACTGGGTTAACTGATTTTTGTCCTCTGACGTCCTTGGGTAGGCAGAAGGAGTCTGGAAGGGCATCAAGGAATCTTTGTGTTGTCTGAGAATTTATAGCACGACCTTTGATGCTCCTTGGTTGGGGTCTGAGTAGATTATTTGTTGCGATTGCAAACGTAATAAAATGGTGGTACAATAGTCCAGGATTATGAGGAAAAACATTAAGATCTACAACATTTATTCCATAGGACAAAACTAGGTCCAGAGTATGACTGTGGCAGTGAGTAGGTACAGAGACATGTTGGACAAAACCCACTGTGTCGATGATGGCTCCAAATGCCTTTTGGAGTGGGTCTGTGGACTTTTCCATGTGAATATTAAAATCACAAAAAATTTGAATATTATCTGCTATGACTACAAGGTCCGATAGGAATTCAGGGAACTCAGTGAGGAACACTGTATATGGCCCAGGAGGCCTGTAAACAGTAGCTATAAAAAGTGATTGAGTAGGCTGCATAGATTTCATGACTAGAAGCTCAAAAGACGAAAACGTCATTCTTTTTTTGGTAAATTGAAATTTGCTATCGTAAATGTTAGCAACACCTCCGCCTTTGCGGGATGCACGGGGGATATGGTCACTAGTGTAACCAGGAGGTGAGGCCTCATTTAACACAGTAAATTCATCCGGCTTAAGCCATGTTTAAGTCAGGCCAATCACATCAAGATTATGATCAGTAATTAGTTCATTGACTATAACTGCCTTTGAAGTGAGGGATCTAACATTAAGTAGCCCTATTTTGAAATGAGAGGTATCACAATCTCTTTCAATAATGGCAGGAATGGAGGAGGTCTTTATCCTAGTGAGATTGCTAAGGCGAACACCGCCATGTTTAGTTTTGCCCAACCTAGGTCGAGGCACAGACACAGTCTCAATGGGGATAGCTGAGCTGACTACACTGACTATGCTAATGGCAGACTCCACTAAGCTGGCAGGCTGGCTAACAGCCTGCTGCCTGGCCTGCACCCTATTTCATTGTGGAGCTAGAGGAGTTAGAGCCCTGTCTATGTTGGTAGATAAGATGAGAGCACCCCTCCAGCTAGGATGGAGTCCGTCACTCCTCAGCAGGTCAGGCTTGGTCCTGTTTGTGGGTGAGTCCCAGAAAGAGGGCCAATTATCTACAAATTCTATCTTTTGGGAGGGGCAGAAAACAGTTTTCAACCAGCGATTGAGTTGTGAGACTCTGCTGTAGAGCTCATCACTCCCCCTAACTGGGAGGGGGCCAGATACAATTACTCGATGCCGACACATCTTTCTAGCTGATTTACACGCTGAAGCTATGTTGCGTTTGGTGACCTCTGACTGTTTCATCCTAACATCGTTGGTGCCGACGTGGATAACAATATCTCTATACTCTCTACACTCGCCAGTTTTAGCTTTAGCCAGCACCATCTTCAGATTAGCCTTAACGTCGGTAGCCCTGCCCCCTGGTAAACAGTGTATGATCGCTGGGTGATTCGTTTTAAGTCTAATACTGCGGGTAATGGAGTCGCCAATGACTGGATAAGGGTTTCGGTGCTGGAGTGTGACAGTAAGGGAGATATTGCGGAGGTGGAAGAATGCTCTCCGGGTGCTGGTTTTTATGTGGGTTCAATAGAGAGGGAACTATCCAGGGAGACACCAATGCTTTTGACTTCTGTTTACAGAGGGATGGGGAAACCAGCAGTGCTGGTGCTTGTAGAGAGTGGATTTGGAGCTGATGAGCATGACCTCTGTCTTGTTGCTGTTGACTTTGAGGAGGTTCATGCTCATCCAGCTCTGGATGTCGTGAAGGCAGCCGATGAGGGAGGGGAGTGGTGGGTTTGGTGGAGAGGTAGAGTTGGGTGTCAACAGCATAGCAGTGGAAGTGAACTTTACGATGGCGCATGATCTCGCCCAGGGGTAGGAGGAATATGGATTCTTCTGACAATAAGTATAATAATTTATTTTCTGAACCACTAATATCTTTCAGCACCAATATTAGAGAGTCACATCTCTATAATCACCATTGGAGCGCTCCGCAATAATATCACACAATCTTCAGCGCTAACGCTCATACAATGATCCTAGCACCAATATATACTTATTAGCTTTCACTTTAAATTAGAAACAGCAATATATACAAAGGTCATAGGTTTAGGGAAGTGTGCCCAGGGAGAAGGAGAGCTGATCCTGGCTGAAGGTCATACTTTTGCCATACTTACGATTCAACTACCTGTCACGCCCTGATCTGTTTCATCTGTCTTTGTGATTGTCTCCACCCACCACCAGGTGTCACCTGTTTTCCCCATTTAGTCCCTGGGTATTTATTCCGGTGTTCCCTTTTTGTCTGTTGCCAGTTCGTCTTGTCCTGTCAAGTCAACCAGCGTGTTTTTCAGTGCTCCTGCTTTTTCCTTATCTCTCTTTTACTAGTCCTCCCGGTTTTGACCCTTGCCTGCCTTGACTCTGAACCTGCCTGCCTGACCATACTGCCTGCCCTGACCTCGAGCCTGCCTACCACTCTACCTCCTGGACTCTGACGTTGTTTCTGATCTTTTGCCTGTCCACGACCATTCTCTTGCCTGCCCCTTGGATTTTAATAAATATCAGAGACTCGAACCATCTGTCTCCAGTGTCTGCATCTGGGTCTCACCCTGTGCCCTTATACTACCAAGCTGCCATTACTGGAAGTTTGGTGTAAGTCACCTTCACTTCTCTTGTCCTCTCAAGGCAGGCCAACCTTTACATATACTGGGAATCTTCTGGCCACTGGGAAACACTGGAAATGTATAGGGAAAACCCCACCTACCAATAACGAGACACACCTGGGCGCAATCACAGTTAGGTGACGCAAGTCACACCAATAAAACAGTCGACATGGGTATTCCGTAATGTTTAATTAGAGAATCATTTAAAAGTGATTTGTTTTATTACACATGTACTCTTCATTACATAAAGCAATTTGTTTTCCAACATATTTAGAAAGAGGTTAATAATTCCTCCCAAACCCGGATCCGGGAGCACCCCCATCAGTAAAAAAGCTGACTAGCATAGCCTAGCATAGCGTCACAAGTAAATACTAGCATCTAAATATCATTAAATCACAAGTCCAAGACACCAGATGAAAGATACACATCTTGTGAATCCAGCCATCATTTCTGATTTTTAAAATGTTTTACAGGGAAGACACAATATGTAAATCTATTAGCTAACCACGTTAGCAAAAGACACCACTTTTTTTACTCCACCAGTTTTTTACTCCATCAGTAGCTATCACAAATTCGACCAAATAAAGATATAAATAGCCACTAACCAAGAAACAACTTCATCAGATGACAGTCTGATAACATATTTATTGTATAGCATATGTTTTGTTAGAAAAATGTGCATATTTCAGGTATAAATCATAGTTTACCATTGCAGCCACCATCACAACTCTCACCAAAGCAACTAGAATAACTACAGAGACCATCGTGTATTACCTAATTACTCATCATAAAACATTTCTTAAAAATACACAGCGTACAGCAAATGAAAGACACAGATCTTGTGAATCCAGCCAATATTTCAGATTTTTTAAGTGTTTTACAGCGAAAACACAATATAGCATTATATTAGCTTACCCCAATAGCAAACCACACAACAGCATTGATTCAAGCCAAAAATAGCGATAACGTATAACCCAGCAAAATATATTAATTTTTTCACTGACCTGCTCAGAATTCTTCAGATGACAGTCCTATAACATCATATTACACAATGCATATAGAGTTTGTTCGAAAATGTGCATATTTCGTGGCACAAATCGTGGTTATACAATGAGAAAAGTAGCCAAGCTGCAAAGAAAATGTCAGGAGAAATCTTGGGAAAGGCACCTATTCTAATCGATAAGTAATCATAAACTTGACAAAAAAATACAGATTGGACAGCAATTGAAAGATAAATTAGTTCTTAATGCAATCGCTGTGTTAGATTTTTAAAATTAACGTTACTGCGCAATACAGCGTGCGCTAAAGCGAGACCGCACTGAAATTCATGGCGGAATTATTATTTGACATTTGTCAACATAAATACGAATTAACAGCATAAAGACTGCTTACTATTTGCTGAGCTTCCATCAGAATCTTGGGCAAGGTGTCCTTTCTCCAGAACAATCGTCTTTTGGTTGAAAGATGTCCTCTTCTCCTGTCGAAATAGCCGCTAACGTTAGCTATGTGCCAGAAAGGTGTCCAACTCCTGATAGCGCGTCACAAAGAAATCCCAGAAAATCGCAATAAACTGATATAAACTGCTATAAGTCGGTTTAAATTAACTACCTTATGATGTCTTTAAAACCTATAACGAATAAAAACATGACCGGAGATATAGAACTGCTAAAACGAAAGCTTTGCAGGACGCCATTGTGATGTCCCTCTTGCGCCAGGCACCCCGTTGAAAAGAACGGTACTTCCGTTCCACGGGCTTATATAGGGCCCCAGATGGTGCAATCCACTCCATTCAAATTCTCACCGCTTACTGACATCTAGAGGAAGGCGTATGCAGTGCATGTAGCCCCATAGCTTACATGGGGACTTATAAACTGACCCTAGAACAGGGACCTCGATTTCAGAAATCTCACTTCCTGACAGGAAATGTGCTGCAGAATGAGTTCTGTTTCACTCAGAGAAATAATTCAAACGGTTTTAGAAACTAGAGAGTGTTTTCTATCCAATAGTAATAATAATATGCATATTGTACGAGCAAGAATTGAGTACGAGGCAGTTTTTTATTTATTTTTTTATTTTATTTTTTTAAATCACAATTTTCACCCATATTAAAGAGATACAACAACAGAGACAAGGTAAAGAAACAACAACAACAACAAAAAAACAGCACCCGCCTACACATACCTGCGCATACATATACATATACACATATACATACACATACACACACATACGCACACCATTTCTCTCCCCGCCTCTCTCCCCCTATCCCCATCATTGCGTCTCTCAATACATACATTTTAAACAAACTTACAAACAAAAATTAAACAAAAAAGCTCGGTTTAAACTAAGAAGTTAGGTTCCACACATGGAACATAGTGTAATTCTGAATACATAGATCCCCACCATTCTAAGAGAATCCTTGCAGCATAATAGCTGATACCTCAGGTTCTAGGTAATTTAGGTAGGGTTCCCACACTTTGTAGAACTGATCTGTTTTAGAATGCAATGTACATGTCAGATATTCCAGAGGCACCCATTCAAAAAGTATCTTATGCCAATCTTTAATAGAAGGAACCTTATCACTAATCCACCGTAAAAGGATGTTTTTCCTTGCAGCAAAGGTAAGGATGTTGTAAAGCCTCCTCTTACCCACAGAAGTAACATGCCTACTAGGGAGACCTAACAGTAAAGAAACTGGGTCCAATTCTAGATCAACCCCTAGAATCTTTTCAATTTCTTGCAGAACACCAGACCAGTATCTTTGTATTTTGGTACATGACCATAAACAATGTGTTAGGGTGCCTGTATCAGTTTTGCATTTAAGACACTGAGGAGAAGAGGAAGAGGGGCTAAAGGCATGTCTGCGATTTGGGGATATATGCAATCTGTGTATTATTCTTAATTGGATTGCTCTAGTACGATTACATATAGATATTGTTTTTGCATATCTCCAAATGTCCTCCCACATCTCTTCGTCAATAGTCACAGACAATTCTTTCTCCCACACTTGTTTCACCCTCTGTGTGTCGACAGCAGGAAAGGACCTTAAAGCATCATAAAACAGACTTACAGACATTTTCCTTTGTGGAAAAAAAAGCATTCTCTCAATGACAGACATATCAGGGTTACCAATTAAGGTGGTGCTCTTCACAATATAATGTCTTACTTGTAGGAAACGGAAAAAGTCCTGCTTTGGGAGTCGATATTTCTCCACCATCTGCTCAAATGACAATAGAATCTTATCAGCAAATAAGTCATTTAGTCTGCGTATGCCCTTATTAAGCCAAAAGTTAAAACCAGCATCCAGCCCTCCTGGACCAAAATCTGGGTTGTTAAGAATTGGGGTAAGAGCAGAGGTTAGTTTGGACCTTCCCAGGAAGCGCTGAACTGACCTCCAAACCTTGAGTGTGTTAAGTGTAATAGGATTGTTGCAGTGATCTTCTACAGACTTGAAACTTCTGAAAAATAAAAGATCCTGTAAGGGGTATTTTGAAAGAGAAGTCTCAATGTCCAACCAAATAGAGGAGCCATCGTTTGTGATCCAATCAGAAATATAACATAGGTGGGCACACCACTGATAGAGCCTGATATTGGGCAGATCCAAGCCCCCCATAGCACTTGGCAGCTGCAATATTGCCATCTTAAGCCTTGGCTTGCGTTTACTCCATATGAAGGAACTTAGCCATCCATTTACATCCTTTATTACCTTATTGGAGAGTAATACTGGGATCATTTGGATTGGGTAAAGTAGTCTAGGTAAAATGTTCATTTTCAAGAGGGATATTCTACCCAACCAAGAAATCGGGAGAGAGTTCCAGCGCTCCAGATCCTGTCTTATTGTATCAAACAAGGGAACAAAATTGGCTTTGTACATTTGCTGGAATTTAGGAGTTACAAATATACCCAGATACGTAAAGCCTGAGGGAGACCATTTAAAAGGGAAGGGGGGAGAGGTATTAGGTACAGAGTGAAGGCTACCAAGTGGCATAGCCTCTGACTTAGTTAAGTTAATCGTGTAGCCTGAGAATTCGCTGAATAATTGAATAATATTAATAAGAGATGTAGTTGAGGTCTCGGGATTAGAGATGAATATCAGGACATCATCAGCATACAAGCTTATTTTATGGTGAACGTCACCAATGAGCAGCCCCTGTATAGCAGGCGTTACCCTGATGGCCTCGGCCAGTGGTTCCATAGCGAGTGCAAATAGGAGGGGGGACAAAGGGCAGCCCTGTCTGGTACCTCTGTATATAGAGAAGCTATTTGACCTTAGCCCATTAGTAAGGACAGCAGCCTGAGGATCATCATATAAAACTTTCACCCATTTTATAAAGTTGTCCCCCAGACCAAATTTATTTAGAGCAAAGAGTAGGTAGGACCACTCCACACAATCAAATGCTTTCTCAGCATCTAGGGAGAGCACAAGACCATCCCTAGCACTTTGTTGGTAGGCTTGAATTACATTAAGAAGCCGCCTGACATTGTTGCACGACTTACGGCCCTTAATGAAGCCAGTTTGGTCTCCTTTCACAATTAGTGGCAGTGAGTCCTCTAATCTTGTGGCTAGAATTTTAGAAAGTAATTTTCTATCCACATTCAGAAGGGAAATTGGTCTGTACGAGGAACAAGACTCTGGACATTTTCCCTTTTTGAGAATAAGTGATATGTTGGCTTCCCTCAGCGTTTGAGGGAGCTGGTCATTTAAAAATGAGTGGTTAAACATATCACGCAATGGCTCAAGGATCAGGCCATGAAACTCTTTATAGAATTCACTACCAAACCCGTCTGGTCCTGGGGCCTTACCGCTTTGCAGATTCTTAATTGCGAACATTATCTCTTCCTTGGTAATAGGGGCATTAAGGAGAGACCTCTGTTCTTCGGAGATAGTAGGGAGCTCAATCTTAGAAAAGAAATTTTCCATTAATTTGGGTGCGTCATTTGGCAGTTCTGTGGCATAAAGATTTGCATAAAATTTCTTAAATGAGTCATTTATCAATTTATTTTCATATAAATGATTGCCATCCGAATCAGTAATAGTAGCAATTGACTGTGAGTCAGCTCTCTTTTTAGCTAGGTACGCCAAGTACTTTCCTGGCTTATCGCCATGTTCATATAGCTTTTGCCTGACAAATCCCATTTTCTTTTCAGCGTCCTGTGTTAGGAGAGAGTCCAACGTTGATCTAAGAACTGATATTTCCTTTAATAGGGCAGGAGTGGGAGTTTTAATGTAGTCCTTCTCTTTAGTTCCTAATTCACCCTCTAACCTTTTTTGCTTTTCACGCTTTTTCCGCCTCTTAGTGGCTGTGTATGACATAATCAGACCCCTGGCGTACGCTTTACAGGTTTCCCAAAGGAGCGAGGGATTATCTGTTGATTGAGAGTTAATAGAGAAAAATGTTTTAAACTCTGTAATAAAATATGATGTGAACGTATGGTCTTTAAGGATGGTTGTATTCAACCTCCAATGTCTTGACAGATTGAATGCCCGTTGAGTTTTATGTCCAGGATCACCTCCGCATGATCAGATATGACTATGCTTCCTATCCTAGCGGATAAAACAGACTGCAAAGACGTCCTGGGCATAAAAAAGTAATCTATTCTAGTCTGACATCCATGAGGTGCAGAGAAAAAAGTGAACTCTCTGTTGGAGGGGTGAAAAGTTCTCCAAACATCAGCATACCCCAGATCATCACAAATAGCTTTAAGTGACTTAGCTCGAGGAGAGAGTGAAGCTATACCGCTGGGAAACTTATCAATAAGGGGGTTCAACAAACAATTAAAATCTCCTCCCACCACTGCAGTGTCTGAGTTTAATTCTGAAAAGTCTAGAAATACCTTAGTGAGGAAATCAGGGGGGTGGGCAGGGGGGAAGTAAATATTCATTATGGAGATGCTCTGCCCTTATAAAGTACCATTAATTATAACAAAGCGACCAAATTTATCTTTCACACAATTCAAGACCTTAAGTGGTAAGTTCTTTTTCACAAGAATTGCTACACCTCTACTTCTGGATGTAAATGATGAGAAAAACACTTGACCAAACCCCCCTTGTTGTAATTTCAGATGCTCCTTATCATCCAAATGAGTTTCTTGCAACAGGGCAATATCAATATTTTCTTTTTTCAAAAAAGACAGTACCTTCTTCCTTTTAATGGGATTATGGCTCCCTCTAATGTTCCATGTACATACACGCAGTGTATTACCTGCCATTGCACTTTGACCGTTTCATATTCAGACTGAATCCCACCGTAAAAATGGGGTGGTACCTTTTTCCATGTGTTGAACTCTCTTCTATCTCACCGAGCATAAACAAACGATATGAACCCTGAACTCTAACTATACTAAACCCAAAACTTAAACATGTAAAGATCCAAAAGGGGGTTTTCCCACTAGTTAACATGCAGGGGATTTCAACTTTCCAATGTAGACTCTTAAGTCTGCATTGCCACTCAATAGCCTCGTCCTTTATACATATGAAAAGGAAAATCAATATATTAAGATTGAGGCTCTTCCACCTAAAACCAAGCCTGGGCACCAATATAGATTCACCCATATCTCAGCCTGAGCTATAGCGGCAGTTACTTTAGCAAGAAAAATAATAAAAATACGAATATTACTGAACCGGAGCATGTGAGAACTCACACCACTGTTTCATGATCAGATTCAAATAAGATAATAAAAAGTTATCCAATGCTGCGGCAGCGCAGCTTAAAGCTATTTACCCGAGAGAGTCAATAAACGCAGCAGCCTCTTCAGGTGTGGAGAGTTTCTTAGGCGATCCGTTGACCATAATCTTCAATGTGGCCGGGTACAACAGTGCGTAGTCCATCTTCATTCTCCTGAGTCGAGCCTTCGCCTCATCAAACCCTTTGCGTCTTCGTACAACCGCTGTGGAGTAATCATTGAAGAATGAGACCTTTGGACCTTTACGTTGACTACCGTCAGAGCCGATGTTTCTAGTCGCATCCATAACGCGCTGCTTGTCGGTGAAGTTGTGGAACTTTATAACCACTGGCCGTGGGCGCTGGTTGGGACCGGGTATCGGTGCTTGAGAGCGATGGGCTCTGTCCAGCTTCACACGACCAGCCTTAGTGTCCATTTGTAAGTAGTCAGGGATCCATTCCTCAAAAAAATTTACTGAACGTGTCCCTTCAGAATTTTCCGGGAGTCCCACAACACGAATATTGCATCTGCGTCCTCGATTATCCAAGTCGTCAATGTGCTCCGCCATTTCGCGCACCTGTTTCTCAAGTGCTTTCATCTTAGTGTTCATAGATGTAGTTGAAGCTTCCACTGTAGCAATTCTTCCTTCCGCCTCATCGACACGTTTGATCACCCTCTGTAATTCAGCTGAATGGCCTGCTATTGCTTCCAAGACCGTTCTTATCTTAACATCGATCACTTTAGTAATGTTGTCCGTCATCTTTTGAATCACCAGGTCCATTGTGCCTGGATCCGCAACGGCGTCAGCTCCGCTAACGGAAGCTAGCTCCTCTTGCACATCTACAGGGATGGTGGTTTTGGTCGAGTTCTTAGTAACTCTGCTGGGCATGTTGTCGGAGATTTTTGAGAAATAACCGTCAAGACTCATTGCAGAATAACTTATTTAGCCAATTCTACCACTTTTTCAAGCTATGAAATTAATGAAAGAATATAAATTTACGAATGCCACGGGAGCTCGCTGAAACACAGTGTTCTCTCTACGGCGCCATTTTGTCCCCCCAGTACGAGGCAGTTTAATTTGGGAACGAAATTATTACAAAGTGCAAATAGCACCCCCTAGAATGTAGGGGTGCAGAAGGTCAGCAAGGTATGAGGGCGCCAGTCCATTGTTAGAGGAGTGCAGTGAGCAGGTGGGAATGTAGGGGTGCAGAAGGTCAGTAAGGTAAGAGGGCACCAGTCCATTGTTAGAGGAGTGCAGTGAGCAGGTGGGAATGTAGAGGTGCAGATGGTCAGTAAGGTAAGAGGACACCAGTCCATTGTTAGAGGAGTGCAGTGAGCAGGTGGGAATGTAGAGGTGCAGAAGGTCAGTAAGGTATGAGGGCGCCAGTCCATTGTTAGAGGAGTGCAGTGAGCAGGTGGGAATGAAGAGGTGCAGAAGGTCAGTAAGGTATGAGGGCGCCAGTCCATTGTTAGAGGAGTGCAGTGAGCAGGTGGGAATGTAGGGGTACAGAAGGTCAGTAAGGTATGAGGGCGCCAGTACATTGTTAGAGGAGTGCAGTGAGCAGGTGGGAATGTAGGGGTGCAGAAGGTCAGTAAGGTATGAGGGCGCCAGTACATTGTTAGAGGAGTGCAGTGAGCAGGTGGGAATGTATGGGTGCAGAAGGTCAGTAAGGTATGAGGGTGCCAGTCCATTGAGTGATTTATAGGGGAGCATGAGTAGTTTGAAGGTGATCCTGTATTGTTCCAGGAAGCCAATAGCTCACGACACTTCCCCCACCACAATATCCTCTGTTATAGTTGACATCAGCAAACAATATTGTCATGTCAGGTGACCTGACAACCCTCAGTGGCGGATGGGAGGGTTTAGGTGAGATGGAGAGGAGGAAATTCCAGAAGATGGCTGAGGAGCTCTGGGAGTCAAGGGAAAAAGGACAGATGGCTGAAGACGTTAGGGCAAGAAGAGTTGATGACCACATAAAGTCATTTAAAGCCCAAGTCAGAGTAGGATGGCAGCCTAACACTATATTTTAGCCCACAATTTTAAGCCACTAATTTGTAGTTTATAAGTGTTTCATAAGTAGTTAGGGAGGGTTTGGCCGGCAGGGTAGGGATATCCTTCTCTCATCACGCACTAGCGACTCCTGTGGCGGGCCGGGCGCAGTGCATGCTGACAAGGTCGCCAGGTGTACGGTGTTTCCACCGACACATTGGTGCGGCTGGCTTCCGGGTTGGATGTGCATTGTGTCAAGAAGCAGTGTGGCTTGGTTGGGTCGTGTCCTTCGCCTCTCCCGAGTCCGTACTGGAGTTGCAGCGATGAGACAAGACTGTAACTACTACCAATTGGATACCACGAAATTGGGGAGAAAAAAGGGGTAAAAAAAACAAAACAAACAATAGTCCTTTTGCACATTGCTCCAGACGTGGCGAGGGCCAGTCCCATCCAGATATGGCGAGGGCCAGCCGGGCCCCAGTGGACCTCCAGCCCCCCCAAGAAGTGGTGAGGGCCAGCCGGGCCCCAGTGGACCTCCAGTGCCCCTCAGACGTGGTGAGGAACAGTATGGCCTCAGCGGACCTCCGGGGCCCCCCAGACCTCTTGTTGCATCCTCACCTGATCAGCCGGTGGGTCTACATTCTCCCCAATCATTTGATGGCCATTTTCAAAAGTCTGCCAAAATATGCTTCTGCAACCACATTGCAACTAGCAAATACCCTAATGCAACAACAAAAACAGGGTTGTTGACACCAAAATGTTCAGTTGAGATCAATCATATTTTAGCTACATTGAGTAGGCTGAGCTACAAAGTAGTAGCGCCTACCTGTTTGTGAATTCAGGGGAAAAGCTATGGGCCATATAACTGCTATGATGTATAATTCACAATTTCACATGATTTTGTTCAGACCTTTGTGGTTTCTTCTGAGTATCCTGCCTTGGAGACTTTTCTGGTGGGTCCACTTCTCTTCACTCCAAGGACATATATTTCCTCATCATCCTTGCTGGTTTAGCTATGTTGTTCTTTACGACATCTTTCAGCAATTAATATTTATTTTACCAAACTAGTTGACTGAGAACACAAACTGTATTACAACAACAAACTGGGGACCATTTTGCATGCATGGGAAGGCGAGGGATGAATGGGCCAAAATGAAGTGTACAAAAATCAAGATGACTTCTCTTGTGTTTTTTTGTGGGGTAGAGTCTCCCTGTTTTGCCTGGACCACCCGGGCCCCCAGGTACTGCAGTTGCTGGGTCAGAGGGACCCATAACTGCCACTCTTGCCCACGCCATGCTGGTGTCAGATGTGACTCGTAAAAATGTGGTTGTTTGCTTTGTTTTTAATGGTGGAAATTGAGTCAGAAAAATATTTTGAAATGAAGTGTCCAGTATATTGAAATTAAATGCTTCCATCTTATGAGGATAAGTCATGCTGTTTTTGTGAGACAGAAAGATGAAAGTCAAATGAATTGTTTTGTTTATGTTTAATGCGTGTGATAGTATTTAACTGCATGGCAGTACATGTTAGTATGTAGTCAATTTCATAACTGGTTATAATGAGTCCTAATACATACATTTGTGTTACAGAGAACCCCAGACACCCTGGTGACATCTCCCTACTTTATGAACATTTCAAATAGAACAAATCTTCCTATTTGTATTTTGTTATTTTGGTGGTTAAAACTTCTTCGGGATCGGTGTCCCGTCCACAGGGCGGTTGAGCTAACGTAGGCTAATGTGATTAGCATGAGGTTGTAAGTAACAAGGACATGTCCCAGGACATAGACATATCTGATATTGGCAGAAAGCTTAAATTCTTGTTAATCTAACTGCACTGTCCAATTTACAGTAGCTATTACAGTGAAAGAATACCATGCTATTGTTTGAGGAGAGTGCACAATTTTGAACATGAAAATTAAAAAAATGTATCCCCTTTTCTCCCCAATTTTCGTGGTATCCAATCGCTAGTAATTACTATCTTGTCTCATCGCTACAACTCCCGTACGGGCTCGGGAGAGACGAAAGTCGAAAGCCATGCGTCCTCCAAAGCACAACCCAACCAAGCCGCACTGCTTCTTAACACAGCGAGCCTCCAACCCGGAAGCCAGCCGCACCAATGTGTCGGAGGAAACACCGTGCACCTGGCCCCCTTGGTTAGCGCGCACTGCGCCCAGCCCGCCACAAGAGTCGCTGGAGCGCGATGAGACAAGGATATCCCTACCGGCCAAACCCTCCCTAACCCGGACGACGCTAGGCCAATTGTGCGTCGCCCTACGGACCTCCCGGTCGCGGCCGGCTGCGACAGAGCCTGGGTGCGAACCCAGAGACTCTGGTGGCGCAGCTAGCACTGCGATGCAGTGCCCTAGACCACTGCGCCACCCGGGAGGCAACATATATACTATTTGACAAAAAAAATTCAAACCTAGATTACATTTGGGGACATTGCCCTGTATAGGGTTACGTCTTTCGGATGGACGTTAAAACAGGTGTCCTGACTCTCTGCAGTCATTCAAAATCCCATGGCACTTATTGTATGAGTAGGGGGTTCACCCGGTGTCATGGATAAATTACCAACCTGGCCACATTCAGTCACGGCCACCTAATCATCCACCTCATTCCTAATTGGCATATATCACTTCTCACCTCTCCACCTGATAGCTGATGTGTGGTGAGCGTTCTGGCACAAAAATGGTTGGGTACGACACATTGATGGTGGATGAGGTGAGTTTCCCCCTACTATGTAATGCGCTTTGAGTGCCTCAGTTGGTAGAAAAGTGCAATATAAATCCAATCAATAATGATTTATTATTTGTACACGATCACATATGTCTCTCTATTATGCTTGGGAATATTTTGGAACAGATTTCCAAAATTAAAATCAATTGGGAGCTGATTTCCTGGTGTTTTTAGTCTCATGTCAAACAAGAAAAAAAAAATATATATATAATACCAACAAAAATATACATATATATTTTTTCTCAGAAAACTTGGGGGGCCAAATAAAACCACCAAATTCGGCCGGCGATCCGCCAGTTGAAGAAGCCTGATTAGGGTGTATTCACTTAGAATCACTGCATCCAATAGGTGGTAGCAACACACTTTTTGGGGGTTGTAGGCGCCATAACACCCCACCGAAGTAGACCAAGTGAATACAAACAGGACTTACCAGTAAGTGAATCCGTGCAATAGAAACTCTCGTTTTCGTTGCAAAAAATAATAATATTATAAATACATCCCAACACCTTACCCCATGTCGCCAATACAGCAAATGGAAGCCTAGTAATGTAAATTGGTGGGGCAGCTAACACGCTTGCTCTACACTGCTACTGGTGAGAAAGGACAATTTACCGAAAAATGAACATGCCTTAGTTGAAAATGTTTAAAATCATTATTCTAAGGTAACGCGTACCACACGTGGCGTGTGGGATACCACATTCACCATATGAATGGTGAGATTGGTAATATTTGTCCACCTTTTAATGGGGTGATTGGTGGCTAATCGGGTGGATATGTACAAATGTGCCATGAATACTAGGCTAGTTTCTTTTTTGTTGCAAAGAAACTAGCTATCTAACGTTACCTAGATGATATTAGGAACATACCCTTCCTTATTTGACCAGATCCCCTTCTCCTTCAGCCAGTGGACTTATCACTTATCATTTCTCCCAACTACATGAACACGGTGAAATCAATTTCAATTCATGGTGTCAGAATGCATTGCAATTCATAACTTAACTTGTTGACATACAAATTCACATCCAGATGTACTCATTGCAGAATGTATCCATAATCATGAATGAATAAGCATATTTATTTGACAAGAATGCACCTAGTCACCAATCAAACACCTGAACTCCAACAATTACATTGCTTTAATAAAGAAAGTACATTAGTAAACAATGCATACATACATGGATTTTATACATAACATATATATTTATACATCTGACTTGAAGTAAACATTAAATTATTTATTTATCAATGCTACAAACCTGGGACTGTGAATTATTTTATTTCACCTTTATTTAACTAGGCGGGTCAGTTAAGAACAAATTCTTATTTACAGTGACGGCCTACACCGGCCAAACCCGGACAACGCTTGGCAAATTGTGCACCGCCCTATGGGACTCCCGGTTGTGATACAGCCTGGATCTAGTGAAGAGCACTATATGAACTATTATTACTATCCGAGAGCGCAAGAATTATTCTGCTTTTCCTTTTTAGGAATTAGACTAGCACAAATAACACTCAATGTAAAAAGAGCATATTGTGATCTTTGGTGGGTGAGTTACAATTGGAAAAACTGGATGCGTGAGGTAGGTTTAATATAAAAATATACCACTGCATTCAGTCTAAACCCCATCATAAGCAGGAGGAGAGCATTACACAGGTGATCCCAAAGGGTAGCAACAACAGTAGTCTAGATGTTATCAAATCAGGAGAAGAACAAGTGAAGGAAGAAGCATAGGAAAAATGAGTGAAGGTAGGGTTGGGTATAGTGTGGAATAAGGGGTAGCTAGAGGGTTGGCCCTAGAATAAACATAACATTGGGTACTGGTGTGCTTCTGCATCCCTTTTAAGTCGTCACAAATATCCTTCCCATGTCCAGCACAGGAGGTTGGTGGTACCTTAATTGGTGAGGACGGGCTTGAGTTAATGGCTGGAGCGGCATCTGTGGAATGGTAATACAAACACACATTTTCCATGTTTTTGATGCCATTCCATTTGCCCCGTACCAGCCATTAATATGACCTGTCCTCCCTTCAGAAACCTCCACTGATGTCCAGTCATACTCGGAGTCTCATGCTGCGTTCAAAACAACTGGGAACTCGGAAATCGCAAACTTCTGTGCATTCAAGACAACTGGGAACAAAACCCCCCATCTCAGACAGGGAAAAATCATCTTTGTAAAGTTCTGACTGTGACCTGAAGATCACTGACGTCATGATTTGACTTGCCTTGACATTATTCCGCCTCAATTGCAGCATTCAAATCGTGGTCATCATGTGTCTGTGCATCACAACATTAAAGACGATGAGTGATCACAGCATTTCCATAAATTGAGTCAGACACAATACAACATAAGCATTGAGGATAGCATTTTGTTGACAACATGGTGGTTTACACCATGTCTATCTCCTGTGTGTGAATTATGGAATCTTACCCAAGCTGTAGGTCCATTTGAGTGTGTGGTCACTTAGGCCTGCACATCAGATTTCAGCACCCAAAGAAAATCTTGCTTTTACAAGACAAAAATACAGTGCCTTAGGAAAGTATTCAGACACCTTGCCTTTTTTCACATTTTGTAATGTTACAGCCTTATTCTAAAATGTATTCAATTGTTTTCCACCCCCATTGTAGATCTACACCTAATACCCCATAATGACAAAGCAAAAACAGGATGTTAGAATGTTTTGCTAATTTATTAAAAATAAACTAGTATCACATTTACATAAGTATTCAGACCCTTTACTCAGTACTTTGTTGAAGCACCTTTGGCAGCGATTACAGCCTTGAGTCTTCTTGGGTATGACGCTACAAGCTTGGCACAGCTGTATTTGGGGAGTTTCTCATTCTTCTCTGCAGATCTTCTCAAGCTCTGTCAGGTTGGATGGCGAGCGTCGCTGCACAGCTATTTTCAGGTCCCTCCAGAGATGTTCGATCGGGTTCAAGTCTGGGCTCTGGCTGGGACACAAGGACATTGAGACTTGTCCCGAAAACACACCTGCATTGTCTTGGCTGTGTACTTAGGGTCGTTGTCCTGTTGGAAGGTGAACCTTCGCCCCAGTCTGAGGTCCTGAGCGCTCTGGAGGTTTTCATCAAGGATGTCTCTATTCTTTGCTCCGTTCATCTTTCCCTCGATCCTGACTAGCTCTACGGACAATTCCTTCGACTTCACGGCTTGGTTATTGCTCTGACATGCACTATCAACTGTGGGACCTTATATAGACAGGTGTGTGCCTTTCCAAATCATGTCCAATCAATTGAATTTACCACAGGTGGACTCCAATCAAGTTGTAGAAACATCATGGATGATCAATGGAAACAGGATGCACCTGAACTCAATTTCAAATCTCATAGCAAAAGGTCTGAATACTTATGTAAATAAGGTATTTCTATTTAATACATTTGCAAAAATGTCCCTAAAAACTATTTTAGCTTTTGCGATTATGGGGTTGCTGAGGATTTATTTATTTAATCCATTTTAGAATAATGCTGTAAAGTAACAAAATGTGGGAAAGGTCAAGAGGTCTGAATACTTTCAGAAGGCACTGTACATGGAAAGCATTAATGAAATAGACATTTTTCCAAATATTTACTGACAGCGATTCAAAGTAGTCGGAAGTACAGTCGGCCCACACTCGTCACCACTCAACTCCATTGTATATTTATATTGGCCATATAGCACAAACCCCTGAGGTGCCTTATCACTATTATAAACTGCTTACCAAAGTAACTAGTAGAGTAAAAATAAGCGTTTTGTCATACCCGTGGTATATCACAGCTTTGATATATGTAAGTCTCTGGCCCGAACCACCAAGTTTATAATGTGGAGTTGAGTAATGTCTGCTAATATTTAAAAAGCGTTTGCACCTGATGAAAGCCAGAGACTTACATATTGTTTGCACCTGTAGCAGTCTTTGGCTAAGTCCCTGTACTCCTGAGTCCAATTGGCTTCTTCTCTTTGCCTCTTCTCTATGACTACTGATGTTTATGACTAGTTCTTTGTGGTCAGTAGTCATGAAGTTGTGGCGACAGAGACAACGAAAGGAAGCCCAATGAAGTGTTGGGACAAAATAAAATCTATGGTCTCTGACAGATGTCATAAATGTGCCTAGTCCACTACCTACTTTACCAAAGATTTGTCCCAAAAAATAACTCCCGAGCCTAAAGTGTTGTTTGAACTTCATCCGATTTTAAATTATAATAACATGTAAGGCTCAACCCAAAATGGTGATCTAAAATATAATTTATTAGACCACGTGCATTATTGTGCTTTCTGAAACACTACTTACCAGCTGCCAATACTCATGCAGACTGGTTTCTCAGTGTGGCCTTTTATTTGAACACCTAGCTTACCTGTAAAACAGTTACTTTCAGGTTAAGAACTCACAGGACACCCTTCACAAGGATCACTGTTTATTTTTTGTTAAACTGTTCTTTGATTGAAGAGTCCTCCGACATTTTCACTACTTCCACCCACATTGTTTTGGCAGAGGACCACAGGCTGCGTAACGTGTTACAGTGCCCTCCACAAATCTCTACATCTCAGTTCGATTGGCTTTGACAGAAATGAACACAACTCCAGCTCTTTTTAGTTCTAACCCTCTGTTCAACCTAAGGAAATGCAAGCATGCTTATTCTTATCTAAACCCCCTGACCTTTGAGATAACCTCATTGGTTTGTTAGAGGAGACAGATCAGGTGGTTTGGAGCCCAAAAATAAAAAGTCAGACAGCAGCCACTGACTGAAGCTCTCCAGGACCACAATTACATGTCATAGACCTGCTCTACAAACATTTCAATAAGTGCTGAATTTTTTTTTGGAACAACCTTTGAGGGCATCGATCTCTACAGGGAGGAGGGAGAAAGATGGGTGAGTTCCATGCTGCAGAACAAGGCAAACTTCAATGCTTTGGACTGAAGCAATGCAATGAGTATAAGAGAACGCAAACGGATGCAGTGCATTCAGCGGATATGGGGAGGGAGACTCCTTGACTTCTCCCACATTTTGTTACATTACAGCCTTATTCTAAAATGGATTAATTCGTTTTTTCCCATCAATCTACATACAATGCCCCATAATGACAAAGCAAATACAGATTCTTTTTTTGTTGCAAAAAGAAATCACATTTAAATAAGTATTCAGACCCTTTACTCAGTACTTTGTTGAAGCACCTTTGGCAGCGATTACAGCCTTGAGTCTTCTTGGTTATGACACTACAATCTTGGCACACCTGTATTTGGGGAGTTTCTCCCAGTATTCCCTGCAGATCCTCTCAAGCTCTGTCAGGTTGGATGGGGAGCGTCGCTGCACAGCTATTTTCAGGTCTCCCCAGAGACATTCGATGGGGTTCAAGTCCGGGCTCTGGCTGGGCCACTCAAGGACATTCAGAGACTTGTCCCGAAGCCACTCCTGTATTGTCTTGGCTGTGTGCTTTGGGTCGTTGTCCTGTTGGAAGGTGAACCTTCGCTCCAGTCTGAGTGCTCTGGAGTAGGTGTTCATCAAGGATCTCTCTATACTTTGCTCCATTCATCTTTCGCTCGATCCTGACTAGTCTCCCAGTCCCCACCGCTGAAAAACATCCTTTTACTGAGGAGTGGCTTCCGTCTGACCACTCTACCATAAAAGCCTGATTGGTGGAGGGCTGCAGAGATGGTTGTCCTTCTGGAAGGTTCTCCCATCTCCACAGATGAACTCTGAAGCTCTATCAGTGACCATCGGGTTCTTGGTTACCTCCCTGACCTTCTCCCCCAATTGTTCAGTTTGGCTGGACGGCCAGCTCTAAGAAGAGCTCTTGGTGGTTCCAAACTTCTTCCATTTAAGAATGATGGAGGCCACTGTGTTCTTGTAGTCAGTGGTGCAGAAATGTTTTGGTACCCTTCGACACAATCCTGTCTCAGAGCTCTACGGACAATTCCTTCAACCTCATGGCTTGGTTTTTACTTTGACATGCACTGTCAACTGTGGGACCTTATATAGACAGGTGTGTGCGCCTTTCCAAATCATGTCCAATCAATTGAATTTACCACAGGTGGACTCCTATCAAGTTGTAGAAACATCCAGGATGATCAATAGAAACAGGATGCACCTAAGCTCAATTTAAAATCTCATAGCAAAGGGTCTGAATACTTATGTAAATATGTATATACATTTGCTAAAATTTCTAAAAACACATTTTCGCTTTGCCATTATGGGGCATTGTGTGTAGACTGATGAGAATATTTAATCAATTTTAGAATATGGCTGTAACGTATCAAAATGTGGATAAAGTCAAAGGATCTGAACTCTTTCCAAATGAACTAAGTAATCAAAAATGGACAGCAGTATGACAAGCCATACTTACTGAGGTCAATTACAGGCATTGAGTACAGAAGGGTCATTTTTGGGACGCTGTAGCTAATGTCTTTGCACCTGTAACAATGTCAGTCTACTTCCCCTCTGTCCCACCTATACACAATGGTGTAAGTACATAAACACTATGGTGAAGAAACAGCCCTCCAAGTAAAACATAACAAAAAAACTCACAAACGAATCCTCAGAATGCTTTAAAAAAAGTCATCTACCAAAGTAATGACTTCAGATTAGAAAAGAGCTTAAATAATGGTTTGCCAATGTTAATAATTTAAAAAGGGTGAGCAAGTCTAACAGTGGATATGAAGGACAGTCGGTGTAATCTGACAAACTACAACTCAGCACTACATTTAACTTGGGAGGTTGGTTTCCTTTTAAGTGGTGCGATCCAGGAGGCAGGCAACAGCCCATGAGACAACCAGCAAGTTTCTCTCCAGAGGACGAGGCAGTTTCTCTCTTTACACTAAGGCCACTTTTAAATAGTCATTCTGAATGAGGACCATAACTTCTCTCCCGTGTTCACAGATCTTTGTAGGAGTCCCATTTTTGAGGAAAACAAAGTTTAAGGTGGTTCTCTCTTCTGCAGGGCTGGTGTTTGCCCCACTCACCACCAATAAGAGCAAAGTCCCCGCTCAACATGGTCACCAGTCACGCGACCGAGGGTCTACGCTCGTGTGCCCAAACCATAACTCACCCCAACAATTACAAACCATGTGCAGTTCAGGTTATAACAATCTCACAAAAAATATATCCATTCTCAACAGTCCATAAACTAATCTTGCCCAATTTTGTGTCTTCTTTGATCCTCTGTGGCTTTATCAAAGAAAGTTGAAGTCCAGAGAGAAGTTGTACCATACAACTGCTGCTCTGACTACAATCCACAAAAGACAACCTAAAGTTGCCTTTGCTGTTGTTGTTGCTGCTGCAGTGTCATATGGGTGTATCATATAGATTTGACATTTGTTTCAGTTGATCCCCGTTGCCACAGCCCTTTTTGGATGTAGTCCTTCAGTTTTGCCAACCAGGTGCTTTATGTAAGTACTGTATATACACGTGAATGTATTGACATAGTGGGAGTGTCTGTGTAGATGTAAAGTGTGTGTCAGTGTATATGGTTGACTGTGTGAGGTGTTTGTATGTATACTGTATGTATTGTACTGTGGTGTGTAAGAAGGAGATAAGGTCCAGTGTGGTGGTGGCAGCAACACCAGTGTTTGTTGTCAGGACTGCACTGTAGTTAGGTACACAGCTGTAGTTCAGCTCCCTCTGGCAGCTGGGTAAGACCACGCTGGCTGTGCAGGGCACTACTTGTCCCCCAGGATGGCGTACTGATTACCAAGCTCCAACTGCTGCAGGGAAGCGCCACTGCCGCCCTCCTCTCGGCCACGGTTTTTGTGCTTCACCACCTCAAAGGTCTTCTCCAGCTCTCTGTCCCTGAAACCCAAGCATTGGACATATTAAACAAAGTTCCTACACTGTGTGTCTAAAGGAGTTCGCATACATTGGTTCGGTTCGCTCCTAGCAGAACTCAGCTAGGCAAAACGACATCTGCTTGTATACCCCTTAAAGACCGTCGCTTGAAAAACAAGAAAATAATATTACCGTCGTTTGTCCCTCGAGCCGCCTAAGCAACAGCCAGAAACACTTCCTCAAAATTGTCAGAACTAATCCAAGATAAATCAAGAAATGTGTCATTAAGTTAGATGTTTTGGCCAAGGAAGTCTTAGTCGCATAATTTTACATTTAGCTAAGATGTTTGGTGCAGTGAACAACGTTGCATAAAAATGTGTCTCTCGCTGAGACTACGCTTCATGTTCCCACTCATACTAAGAGTAGTACTGATGACCAATCACCAACGAAGGGGCGTTGACGTCGGCTATCGAACTTCAACTTACACCAAGAAAGAATGTTGAGCGCACTAGGGTTGACCCCAGTTAGTCAACTGGATGATTGTTTGGTTGTTAGGCTGTTGGTCGACGGAGATTGTTTTAGTCGATCAGTAACATTCAAAAAGTATTTAGACCCCTTGACTTTATCCACACTTTTTTTTACGTTACAGCCTTATTCTAAAATTGATTAAATTGTTTCCCCCCCTGATCAATCTACACACACACACACACAATACCCCAAAATGACAAAGCAAAAACAGGTTTAGAAATATTTGCAAATGTATATATATATAAAAATAAAAAAATGAAACATGTACATACTTTGTTAAAGCACCGTTGGCAGCGATTATAGCCTCGAGTCTTTGGTACAAGCTTGGCACACCTGTATTTAGGGAGTTTCTCCCAGTCTTCTCTGCAGATCCTCTCAAGCTGTCAGGTTGTTTTCCAGAAATGTTAGATCGGGTTCAAGTCCGGGCTCTGGCTGGACACGTCCTCCAGACGTGTCGCTTGGCATTCAGGCCAAACTGTTCAATCTTGGTTGCATCAGACCAGAGAATCTTGTTTCTCATGGTCTGAGAGTCTTTAGGTGCCTTTTGGCAAACTCCAAGTGGACTGTCATGTACCTTTTACTGAGGAATGGCTTCCGTCTGGCCACTCTACCATAAAGGCCTGATTGGCGGAGTTCTGCAGAGATGGTTGTCCTTCTGGAAGGTTCTTTACTCTCCAAAGAAGAACTCTGGAGCGCTGTCAGAGAGTACATCGAGTTCTTGGTCACCTCCCTGACCAAGGCCCTTCTCCCCCGACTGCTCAGTTTGGCCGGGAGGCCAGCTGTAGGAAGAGTCCTGGTGGTTCCAAACTTCTTCCATTTATGGAGGCCACTGTGTTCTTGGGGACCTTCAATGCTGCAAAAATGTTTTGGTACCCTTCCCCAGATGTGCCTCGACACAATCCTGTCTCAGAGCTCTACAGACAATTCCTACAACCTCACAGCTTGGTTTTTTGCTCTGACAGGCACTATCAACTGTGGAACCTTACAGTTGAAGTTGGAAGTCTACATACACCTTAGCCAAATACATTTAAACTCCTTTTCACAATTCCTGACAATTAATCCTAGTAAAAAGTCCCTGTCTTAGGTCAGTTAGGATCACCACTTTATTTTAAGAATGTGAAATGTCAGAATAGTAAGGAGAATGATTTATTTCAGCTTTTATTTCTTTCATCACATTCCCAGTGAGTCAGAAGTTTACATACACTCAATTAGTATTTGGTAGCATTGCCTTTAAATTGTTTACCTTGGGTCAAACGTTTTGGGTAGCCTTCCACAAGCTTCCCACAATAAGTTGGGTGAATGTTGACCTATTCCTCCTGACAGAGCTGGTGTAACTGAGTCAGGTTTGTAGGCCTCCTTGCTCACACACGCTTTTTCAGTTCTGCCCACACATTTTCTATAGGATTGAGGTCAGGGCTTTGTGATGACCACTCCAATACCTTGACTTTGTTGTCCTTAAGCTATTTTGCCACAACTTTTGAAGTATGCTTGGGGTCAATGTCCACTTGGAAGACCCATTTGCGACCAAGCTTTAACTTCCTGACTGATGTCTTGAGATGTTGCTTCAATATATCCACATCATTTCCCCCCCTCATGATGCCATCTATTTTGTGTGCACCAGTCCCTCCTGAAGCAAAGCACCCCAACAACATGATTCTGCCACCCCCGTGCTTCACAGTTGGGATGGTGTTCTTCGGCTTGCAAGCATCCCCCTTTTTCCTCCAAGCATAACGATGGTCATTATGGCCAAACAGATCTGTTTGTTTCATCAGACCAGAGGACATTTCTCCGAAAAGTACAATCTTTGTCCCCATGTACAGTTGCAAACCGTAGTCTGGATTTTTTAGGGCGGCTTTGGAGCAGTGGCTTTTTCCTTACTGAGCGGCATTTCAGGTTATGTTGATATAGGACTCGTTTTACTGTGGATATAGATATTTTTGTACCCGTTTCCTCCAGTATCTTCACAAGGTCCTTTGCTATTGTTCTAGGATTGATTTGCCCTTTTTGCACCAAAGTACGTTCATTTCTAGGAGACAGAACGCGTCTCCTTCCTGAGCGGTATGACAGCTGTGTGGTCCCATGGTGTTTTTACTTGCGTACTATTGTTTGTACAGATGAACATGGTACCTCCAGGCATTTGGAAATTGCTCCCAAGGATGAACCAGACTTGTGGAGGTCTACAATTTTTCTTCTGAGGTCTTGGCTGATTTCTTTTGATTTTCTCATTATGTCAAGCAAAGAGGCACTGAGTTTGAAGGTTGGCCTTGAAATGCATCCACAGGTACACCTCCAATTGACTCAAATGATGTCAATTAGCCTATCAGAAGCTTCTAAAGCCATGACATCATTTTCTGGAATATCCAAAGCGGTTTAAAGGCACAGTCAACTTAGTGCATGTAAACTTCTGACCCACTGGAATTGTGATAAAGTGGATTATACGTCATGCACAAAGTAGATGCCCTAACCGACTTGCCAAAACTATAGTTTGTTAACAAGAAATGTGTGGAGTGGTTGAAAAACGAGTTAATGACTCCAACCTAAGTGTATGTAAACTTCCAACTTCAACTGGCACACAACTGTGTGCCTTTCCAAATCATGTCCAATCAATTGAATTTACCACAGGTGGACTCCAATCAAGTTGTAGTAACATCTCAAGGATGATCAATGGAAACAGCTTGCATTTGAGCTCAATTTCAAGTGTCATAGCAAAGGTTCTGAATACTTAACTAAATAAAGCATTTGTGTTTTTTTATTCTAAAAACCTGTTTTCACTTTGTCATTATGGGGTACTGTGTGTAGATTGATGAGGAAAAACATGAATTGAATTCATTTTAGAATAAGGCTGCAATGTAAAAAAATGTGGAAATAGTCAAGGTGTCTGAATACTTTCCGAATGCATTGTACACACACACACACACACCTCATTGAACTAATCCATCGCGGAGACCTAGACTAAAAGCTAATTTATGCTTGATCTGAAAATGTGGTTGGAGACTCCATATGGAGGGTGTGAAGCAATTGCGTAGCCTCCAGAGGCATGCAGAGGCCAAATAAAGCTCCGTACTGCATTCCCATCCCAAACGTTGTAACAATGCAGAGGGCTCTGTACAGCTCCGCATTTACATGATTGGTTGACGGTAGGTGGGGTCGGTACATCCTGTAGGAAACACAAACTCACGTCCTTGACAACAGCTCTGCACTTCTCCACGAAGCGCAAGTATGAATGCCCTGACTTCTGCTGAGGCCGTATCACCACAAATTCTGCATGGCTAATGCAGACTTCCAATTGACTATGCACCCAGATGTACAATGCACTTCTCTCTACAGAATGCGCTCTCTCCCGCCAATTTGTGCACATTCATTGTTTGCGTTAGATTGTTAGTGTATATCAATTCCCCATTACATATAACACCAGTAGTACATTTACCGTTAAGTCATAATCTACAATGTTTGTTACTTTGGTTACAGTAAATTACATTAATGCATTCAATATTATTATTCCATCTTCCTGTTATCATTGTCGGAGTGGACACATTGTAGCATAAGTTGTGCACTCTGCAAACACTTGTGAGAAACAAGTTGTCCTTCATTTACAAGTTGTCAATTTAGTCATAGTCTTTTGTTTGGAGTGCTTCTGTCAATGTTGAGTAAGCCTATAGGCTACATGGCCTGCGCGCAAATGCAGGCATATAAAATGTGCACATTTGGGGATCTGATCGTATTTCTTATTGGCCTTAACGCACCACCACTAATGAGCTTCTCAAAGTAATGTTCTCACTTCAAACAGCAAGCAAATTAAGTCTGTTTTTACATCAATTGAGAATTACAATAGTTCCTCAATGTATTTGAATATCTTTCCAGCTGTCTACCTTTTGATAAGCACTCAGTGTGAAAGGGAGAAATGTAATTCTCTGACCCAATGGAAAAGTTGTAAAATAGGCCTACCTGATTACTTCTTATTAGTGCTTGACTTGGACTGAAATTGGTTCCTGTACTCATTTTGGTATTGTTCATATTTAGGTGCAGGAGCTCCACAATACTTTGAGCTAATATTCTATAAAAGGAACAGGAGCTCAAGCAGTAGAAAATTTGAGGTGCCATTACTCAGCTCTGGTGAGCTCCTGCCCAAGTCAAGCACTGCTTCTTATCCCTTGCACAAATAGTCTACTGCTGTGTCTGTCCTGAGCTCACTGGCAGAGGAAACTGAGGGCAGACCGGACCCAAGTTAATACAATGTTTCAAGTTAGTTGCAGACAGGCCATGTGTAGCTAATGTGATTTATAGGAGTTTTTATTATTATTATTATAATATCAGGAAATTTTCTACCTGCAGGCTGCAAAGTTTTTATTTGTTGGCTTTATGTAGGCTATTTTTACATAGTTGGCAACAGCAATAGGTGTTACGTTTTAGGTTTGTATCTTTTATATTTGGATTGAGTTTTTATTAAAACACATGACAATGATTGAGATGTGAAGAGGTTATTATAAATTAAATTAAACTGTCGCATAACTGCCACGCAGGTAAGATAAATTGGCATTCCACATGAGAAAGGTTGCCAACTCCTCACGTAGCGTAGCCTATTACCAGCAACTTCAGGAGAGTAATGGCAGAACC
Organism: Salvelinus namaycush; assembly: GCF_016432855.1. Taxonomy (NCBI): domain Eukaryota; kingdom Metazoa; phylum Chordata; class Actinopteri; order Salmoniformes; family Salmonidae; genus Salvelinus; species Salvelinus namaycush. Next base: position 1,204,172 of record NC_052339.1, on the reverse strand, counting down.
TGCAAAATCCAGCAGGAGCGGGAGGAGAAAAGTTTCTCTCTTCTGGATATCTAGGTCTCTGGCGCCCTCTTGAGGCATTCGTCTTATTTCATCAAACTGTAATCTTAAAAAGCATCAGACAAGCTCAATGCATATAGTTGATTTTATTAAAACACATAGGATGTGTCTATATGGAAAAATACACTTTTAAACATTTAGACCAATCGATAACAGACTACTTTCGGTCAACCAAGAATTGTTCAGTTGGGGACAGCCTTAGTGTGCACGAACAGCTGAAAAAACATGCCGAACAGCAAAATGAACAAAAACGTCACAAAATTGTCATAATACACTGCTCAAAAAAATAAAGGGAACACTTAAACAACACAATGTAACTCCAAGTCAATCACACTTCTGTGATATCAAACTGTCCACTTAGGAAGCAACACTGATTGACAATAAATTTCATATGCTGTTGTGCAAATGGCATAGACAAAAGGTGGAAATTATAGGCAATTAGCAAGACACCCCCAATAAAGGAGTGGTTCTGTAGGTGGTGACCACAGACCACTTCTCAGTTCCTATGCTTCCTGGCTGATGTTTTGGTCACTTTTGAATGCTGGCGGTGCTTTCACTCTAGTGGTAGCATGAGACGGAGTCTACAACCCACACAAGTGGCTCAGGTAGTGCAGCTCATCCAGGATGGCACATCAATGCGAGCTGTGGCAAGAAGGTTTGCTGTGTCTGTCAGCGTAGTGTCCAGAGCATGGAGGCGCTACCAGGAGACAGGCCAGTACATCAGGAGACGGAGGAGGCCGTAGGAGGGCAACAACCCAGCAGCAGGACCGCTACCTCCGCCTTTGTGCAAGGAGGAGCACTGCCAGAGCCCTGCAAAATGACCTCCAGCAGGCCACAAATGTGCATGTGTCAGCATATGGTCTCACAAGGGGTCTGAGGATCTCATCTCGGTACCTAATGGCAGTCAGGCTACCTCTGGCGAGCACATGGAGGGCTGTGCGGCCCCACAAAGAAATGCCACCCCACACCATGACTGACCCACCGCCAAACCGGTCATGCTGGAGGATGTTGCAGGCAGCAGAACGTTCTCCACGGCGTCTCCAGACTCTGCCATGTCTGTCACATGTGCTCAGTGTGAACCTGCTTTCATCTGTGAAGAGCACAGGGCGCCAGTGGCGAATTTGCCAATCTTGGTGTTCTCTGGCAAATGCCAAACGTCCTGCACGGTGTTGGGCTGTAAGCACAACCCCCACCTGTGGACGTCGGGCCCTCATACTACCCTCATGGAGTCTGTTTCTGACCGGTTGAGCAGACACATGCACATTTGTGGCCTGCTGGAGGTCATTTTGCAGGGCTCTGGCAGTGCTCCTCCTTGCACAAAGGCGAAGGTAGCGGTCCTGCTGCTGGGTTGTTGCCCTCCTACGGCCTCCTCCACGTCTCCTGATGTACTGGCCTGTCTCCTGGTAGCGCCTCCATGCTCTGGACACTACGCTGACAGACACAGCAAACCTTCTTGCCACAGCTCGCATTGATGTGCCATCCTGGATGAGCTGCACTACCTGAGCCACTTGTGTGGGTTGTAGACTCCGTCTCATGCTACCACTAGAGTGAAAGCACCGCCAGCATTCAAAAGTGACCAAAACATCAGCCAGGAAGCATAGGAACTGAGAAGTGGTCTGTGGTCACCACCTGCAGCACCACTCCTTTATTGGGGGTGTCTTGCTAATTGCCTATAATTTCCACCTTTTGTCTATTCCATTTGCACAACAGCATGTGAAATGTATTGTCAATCAGTGTTGCTTCTTAAGTGGACAGTTTGATTTCACAGAAGTGTGATTGACTTGGAGTTACATTGTGTTGTTTAAGTGTTCCCTTTATTTTTTTGAGCAGTGTATATGCGCAAACTTTTCACCTGGGAAGCATGCAACAGGCTTAAGATGAGTGAAATCTGAAGTTGAGGTTCGCTCACCTGCGTGTCTCCACATGTTTGGAGCCGGCCATGAGTGAGGGGAACTGTGTGTCGCTGAAGATCTCAGGGGGCCCCTGGTTGTGGCCACGCTTTGTGGTAGTCAGTCGGGCCCCTGGGGGGCGGTACACCCCAGAAGGCTTGGACTCAGGCACCTCTTCCACCTCTGTAGAGACAAAAGCAGAGATGAAGCAAACCAGTCAGTGAAAACAAAGGGCAAGGCTCATTATTAGTAAAATCGGCAAAATATCTATTGGAGTAACCCACATACATGTACACATACATACACACTACAATAAGACAATGTGGAAGTGATACATAGAGTGGAGAGAAGTATACCCACCAACAGGGGCAGCGGCTGGGGGCGGGGCACCAGATTTGTTCCAGGGTCCAGACATTTTGTCTCCACTGACCAGGATTATCTCTCCATCCTCACCGACCTCCTCCTCATACTCATCTTCCTCCTTCTCATCACTGCCACAATCGCCAGAGAAAACCCAATCAACAACAAATGTGCCACTAGTACAGACATTTAACATGTCATTTGGGTAGTGCCTACTGAATGAATGTGACCCTGTCCCCCCTTATGTTCAGTTTTACCTTATCTGCAGAGCCTGCAGTCTGAGTCCACTGTAGTCCACCTCCTTTGCCTCAAACTCCTTCCACTCCTCGTCGTCCTGCAGACAGAGCACACAGTTTATCAGTTACACACCCCACTGACGGTTTAGCAATCCAAGGCTTCATAGTTCATACATTTGCATTGTCATCATGTCAATCTCAATTTAGCATGTAAAATTTGACCATGCAAAGGAACGTATGTCAAGGGGCCAAATAACTAGAAACTAGGATCTGGATAACTAGGATCTGGATACAGGCCACGCCCTGACATGGGACAGTCATCACACCATGTCACACTGCCTCTGGAATAAGTGTCACAACCTCTGCACAGAACCACACCAGGGTGGCACCCTGATATCAATTAGCTAAGGTATCCCAGAGAGGGGACAGGTTGACAGTTAACGTTAGACCGGCACTATCGGCTGCCTAGGCTTGTTGTGCGGTTATCAGAATCATAATAAAATGTGCATTTAGTAACTAGCTAACGTTATCTGCTGCAAATGTTACTAATATTACCACCAGTAAGTTATGCTCTCAGTGCATTTTCCGCACAAAGGTTCTGAGTCGAACCGCTGCAGTCCCCATATCTCAGGCTAACCATCTGTAAATTCTGAGTAGATTAGAGGCCTAAGCATCTACCTTTGCGAATCGTGCCAACTAGCTAGCAACATTACTAATCTTCCAAATTAATTAAGTTAACGTTAACTGGCAAGCAAGTTATATTCACATAAGTCACGGGCCATAATATGTTGCTGGCTATATTCACCAATAATAGTATTACAAGTCGTCACGAGGTCATGATTACTAACTAACGTTAGTTAGCTAACGTTACGCCCTAGCCTAGACTCAATCCAATGGGTGACCGTTTTCACCTTTGAAAACATGCTAGCCACTTGTCAGTTAACGTAGTTATCTAGCTGATTAACGTTGATCAATCGAGAAAGTTGACACTGTCGCGGCCTAAAGTTATCTAGACATGTCTGCTCACCGTCTGGAATAAGTATTGAGCTTGCTGGCTTATCTAGCAGCGAACTACATTATTGTATTGCTGTTTGAGGCACTAGTTAACAAACGTAAGGTAGCTAACCTTAAATATGTATCTCCAGAAGTCCTGTGTTAGGCCAGTATAATAACTAGGCAGCCATGGTTAATTACTAAACAGCCACGAGTCATCCCTGTTAGCAGGCAAACTAGCTAGCTAGCAACAGATTGATTTGGCTAGTAGCAGCGGTATGTGCCAACCGCTAACAGTTACTGGCGCGGCGCTAGCCAACGTTACCTTCTCCGGCTGCGCATCTTGATTTTCATTTTTCGTGCCGAACTTCTCCTTTTCTTTCTTGTTCTTTTTCAATACAATTGGTGTGGGCCCAGATGGGACTTCCTTTCCCTTGCCTCCCTTTTCTTTCTTCTTTTTTTTATCCCTCTTGGCAAAGAAATCATCCAGGCTCTTCTCCGGTGCAGCACCACCAGTCTCTACATCCGCCATTTTCTTTCAGAAATTAATGCTAAGCAATGACAAATGTCAAAACGTCTCTTTAAATCAGTTGATAGGGAGGGTTTAAATTCCTATTCGAGCAGAGCAATCAAACAA